>NC_090814.1:85951139-86584121 GCF_000390325.3 Nicotiana tomentosiformis
GCATATATGTCTAAGGGAGTAGGATTACCTTTTGGAAGAAATCTTGCCAAAACTCTCTTTTGAGTTCTTGAAGAAATTTTCTGAAGATCTAAGGATTTCATGGTGGATTGAGTTAATTTTAGAGGGGAAATGATATATTGAAATACCAAATTAGTATGGATTACTCACCTTGGAGATGGGGGGAGTTGGAGGTCTTGAGAGAGTCAAGGAAACCCCCAAGATTCGGCCAAGAGGAATGGGGGAAAATGAACCCCGAAATAAGTATATAATATTTTGAGCGCCACAGGTGGCGTGGGGCGCTACCTGTGGCCCAATTTCCAGAACCTCAAAAATCTCAACGCCAGGGCTAGCGCCCCACGCTACCCTGGGCGCTGGCGATGGGAATTCTTTTCTATTTCGCCGGAAAATGGGCATAACTCTCTCATACGATGTCCGAATTCAATGATTCATTTTGCTATGGCTCCATAATTTCAATACGGATCTAATAATACAATCAAAACTGAATTTGGAGCTAATTTATTTAATATGATACCACTTATGCTTGAAGAAACAACGTCGAAACATTCTAGAAATATCCAAATTCTATAGTTTGCGCCGAAACATATCAAGTCAATCCGGAATGACTTCAAATTTTGCACACAAGTCATAAATGACATAATGGAGTTGTTCCAATTTCCAAAATCGAATTTCGACCCCAACATCATTAAAGTCAACTCCCGGTCAAATTTTCTATAAATATTCCATTTTCCAATTTTTGCCAAAATGCGTCGAATTGACCTACGAACTTCCAAATCCAATTTCGGACATACGCCTAGGTCCAAAATCACCATACGAAACTATTAACATCATCAAAATTTTATTCTAGAGTCGTTTGCTCAAAAGTCAACTCTCCGGTCAACTCTTTCCTTTTAAGCTTCTTAAATAAGAATTGTTCTTCCAATTTGATCCTGAATCGTCTGAAAACCAAACACGTCCGCACACGCAAGTCATAATACGCATTACGAAGCTGCTCGAGATCTTAAACCCGCTGAACGGGATGTTAATTCTCAAAATGACAAGTCAGGTCATTACAAAAACAGTGAGGCTGATGCCCTCGCTAACCTAGGGTCATCGGTCGAGGATGACGAGTTCAACTCGGGGGCAGTCATACAACTTATGAGATCGATAGTAGAAGAAGGTCATACTGAGATTAACTCAACGAGCCTAACTTGGGACTGGAGGAATAAATATATAGAATACCTGAAGACCGGAAAACGGTCGTCGGATCCAAAGAAATAGAGGGCCCCACGTACAAAGGTAGCTAATAAGTGGGGATTTTTGACTACTTATTAGTGCCTTTTATCTTTTGTTTTAGTCTAAAAGCATTGAATTGTGTTCCCAAAACTGATAAAATGTGCTAAATTGCAGGAAGGTTAGAAGATGGACTCCTGAGATGGACTCAAGGCAATAAAAGGCATAGAAGCTTCAAAGTGCAGACCGCAGAATTTCATCTGCAGTCGTAGATGATGAAGGAAAGCTCAACAGACTTTTGTGCAAAGCTGGGCTAGGAACAAAGTTTAGAGAATGTGCAAATTCCCAAGTTCCAAGTCCCTCAGAATTGCGGACCGCACAGGAATTATGCGGCCACAAAAGAAGTGCCTTGCGGCCGCAATAGTAAATTAGTGGACTGCAGAAGACCAAGTTGCGACCGCAATTTTAAATCTGCGGACCGCAGATAGATTGCCTCGCGGCCGCAGTTTAGAATTGTGCAGCCGCAGACCTCCAGTTCCCGACAAGTTGAAGAAACATGCGGACCACACATGGAATTGTGCGGCTGCAGAACCTCTCGAGGGGCATTTTTGTTCGAAATTGTCAGCTTTGTATAAATAGAAGAGTTTCACAAAATTAGGTCAACTTTTGACATCAACAACTATAATAGTCGTTTCCCTTTGCTTCTTTTAGTAGTTTTTCATATTTTGGGATATTTTAATATAGATTTTATCATTTTGATTTTACAATATGAGTTTAATTAGCATTTATTCTTCTATTTCTTCAATTTCAAGCATGCTAGATTTTTATTAGGGTTGCGACCCAACCCTAGTGTGTAAATCTTATGGCTGTTTAATTTAATGCTTGTTTATGGTTGGGTATTTATTATTTAGCCTGGTTCATGCTTTAATTTGTGGAATTAATGATTGCAAACATTAGTTCATGCATATTTGACTTAGTCTCTACTTGAGAAAGAGAAACTTAGTCTAGAAAAACTTGGCTAACAAGAAATTAGGTCAATCAAGAGATTGATAATCCCAATAAAAGGGTTCATCCTAGAAATAGTAATAACCTGACTTGAGCTTTTATCAACCGTTTTGTGCAATACCCATTTGGACTTGAGAGAGCCAAATTTGGCAAAATCACTCTCTGACCGAGAGGTATTGAGTGGGTAATTGAGGGTTGATAGCTACAATACACCCCGATCAACAAAACAAGAATTAGGGTCTATATCCCATTAGGCAAACAGCTAGGTAATGGTCATAGCCCTAGGTTTTTTTTATTAAACTTGAAAAACAACAAAAATAATTTCTTAGTTTCATTTCTTAACTTTGCAATCTTAGTTTAAAATAAACATAGAAACAACCCCAATTTGTGGAAGTGTAAATTGAGGTAGTTCAAACTCACGTACTATAATATATACTCCTAACTACCATATATAGCTCCCTATGAAAATTGACCCCGACTCTTATTGGGTACTATTAATGCAATCGACCATTTCATAACCTTGATTTGAGGTGTGAAATTGGACGAGATCAATATTTGGTGCCATTATCGGGGAGTTAAAAATGGTGTTAACTATATATTTAGGTATGTTTTTGAAATATCTTCTTTTCCTTCCTTGTTACTAACGTGTTGAGAAATTGTAGGTGTAATCATGGCAAACAATGAGCTCGAAAACACAACTTTGGGGGATGTGGACGTTGAGGATGATCAAATGGATGAGCTCCCTCTAGAACCTCAATCCAATAGACGAGGCCGAGTGCCTCATGACAATGTGCCCGCTCTACCCCCACCTTCACCACGAGCGGCTCCACATCGGGTGTTGCCGAATGAAGGGTATGCAAGTGCTATAGTCTCTCCCCATATTAGGGCGGGCAACTTTCAAATAACCAACGTGATGCTCATTTTGCTCGAGCAACGAGGGTTCTTCACCGGTGCACCGGGTCAAAATGCATACAAACACTTGAAGGGGTTTATAGATACGTGTTGGGGAACAAACAAATGTCTCCGAGGATGCTTTGAGGCTAAGGCTTTTTCCCTTCTCTCTATGGGGGAAAGCTTTAGATTGGTTGGAACGTTTGCCAAATCATTCCATTCATACTTGGGATGACATGGCGGAGAAATTTATTTCTAATGACTTTTCTCCCGGGCACATGGCTATACTTCGGGATGAAATTCTAGCATTTAATCAAGAGCCCAATGAACCACTACACGAGATATGTGAACGATATAGAACAATGGTTAAAGAGTGTCCCAACAATGATATGACGAAAAACATGATTCAACAAACTTTCTATTGGGGGATCAATACAACCAACCAATGTGTAGTGAATCAACTTGCCGGTGGGAACTTCATGACTACGCCTTATGCGGAGGCGTGTGATATTTTGGATGAGATGGCGGATACTTCATCGGCGTGGCAATCCCGGGCTAATGTTCCACAAGGTGATCCTTTTATGATTCACCTTCACAAAGAATTGCATTACTATGGGCAAGCCATAGCCGAATTGAACACCGCCATGAACCAATTGGCAAAGGATCAACTTCAACAAGTGAAAAAACTGATGCAAGTCAATACAATGGAGGGAGTAAACATGATCGTGAACAAACAGAGAACAAAAGGTCCGCAAGTGCAACAAAGAGTAGAAAATTTTGTGCAAGCAAATAGTGGGTTTGAGCAAGATGATTCCTACAATGACCAAGAAGAAGAGGTCCAATATGTGAACAAGATTAAAGGGCAAAGAAACAAGGCCTAATCCAACAACAATGGAAACCTCAAAACAATCAAGGAAATTGGAATTCTCACAACCAAAGTAATTGGAGTGGTGGAAATAATCAAAGCAATTGGAATAACAACAACAATCAAGGAAGTTGGAGTGGAGGCAATAATCAAGGGAATTGGCATAACAACAATAACCAAGGCAATTGGGGAGGCAACAATCAAGGTGGTTGGAGTAACAATCAAGGAAATCAGGGATCGGGTTTTCAGAGGCCCTCGATGTATCAACAACCGAGCAAACTACCTCTTTATTCTTCCGATGGTCCTAGTTCTTTTAACAATGAAATGGGTCGTATTGAGTACATGTTTAAGCAAATGATGGAGAAGAATGCTGAATCCGATGCCCAACTTGCTTCACACAACACATCGATCCGCAACTTAGAAGTGCAAATATGGCAAATCTCTCAAGCTTTAAATTCTCGTCCTAAGGAGGCACTACCAAGTGATACGGTGGTGAACCCAAAGGGTGGGAACAACATGGGGTATGCCATGGCCATTACTATAAGAAGTGGAAGAGGTGGGAATGCACCCACCTCAAGTCAAAGGCAACTTGTGGATGATGAGCAAGTGGTAAAAGAAGAAGAGATCCCAAATAATGTGGTGCAAGCAAATGATGAAGTGCGGATTGATATTGATGACAATGTGGGAGAGACTCAAGAGGAAGTGAACCCGTCTAAGGATCATGCTATTTGCATACCGGAACCGGTAGCACAAAAGGCTAAGGCACCATTACCTAAGCCTCCTCCTCCATATCCTCAAAGGCTCGCCAAGAAACATGGCGAGAATTAATTCAAAAAGTTCATTGACATGATGAAGAGTCTCTCAATAAATGTTCCATTAGTTTAAGCCTTGGAGCAAATGCTCGGTTATGCAGAGTTTATGAAGGATTTTGTGACAAAGAAGCGGTCGATGAATTTTGAAACTATCAAAGTCACGCATCAAGTTAGTGCAATTGTGCATTCGATGGCTCCTAAATTAGTAGATACCGGTGCTTTCACAATCCCTTGTACCATTGGAAGTGCCGAGTTTGCTAAAGCTCTTTGTGATCTTGGGGAGAGTATCAATCTGATGCCCTATTCGATTTTTAAGACTTTGGGAATTTGGCAACCAAGACCTATATCTATGAGATTACAAATGGCCGATCGTACCATGAAGAGACTGTTGGGAGTGATTGAAGATGTATTGGTTCGTGTTGATAAGTTCATTCTTCCGGCGGATTTTGTTATTCTTGATTGTGAAGTGGATTATGAGGTACCGATTATTCTTAGAAGACCTTTCCTTTCTACGGGGAAGGCTCTTGCTGATGTGGAAGCCGGAAAACTCACTTTCCGGGTGGGTGATGAAAAGTTGGTGTTCCACGTGTGCAAATCTATGCGGCAACCAAACAATAATGGAGTATGTTCTTTCGTGGATTTGGTGACCGGCGTGATTATTGATGATACAAGTGCCACAATTAATGTGGGTGATATGTTGTAGGCCGTCTTGCTCAGCTTTGATGACAACGAGATGGATGACTTCATGAAATGTGTGAATTTCTTGCAAGGAATGGGGTCGTACAACTATGCACCCCGAAAACTTTCCTTGGATCTTGAAAATAGGAAAAGTCCTCCTACAAAGCCTTTAATTGAAGAGCCTCCTACCTTGGAGTTGAAGCCATTGCCTCCACATCTTCGGTATAAATTTCTTGGTCCTTGTTCTACTTTACCAGTTATTCTTTCCTCTTGTTTGACTAACATGCAAGTTGACTCTATATTGGCGATGCTCTACAAAAGGAAGAAGGCTATTGGGTGGACTTTGGCGGATATTCGGGGAATAAGCCCCACATTTTGCATGCACAAGATTAACTTGGAGGAGGATTCCAAACCATCTATTGAACACCAAAGGAGACTCAATGAAGTTATGCAAGACGTGGTCAAAAAGGAGATTATCAAGTGGTTTGATGTCGGGGTTGTCTACCCCATTTCCAATAGTTCATGGACTTCTCCGGTGCAATGTGTCCCAAATAAGGGAGGCGAGACGGTGGTTACCAATGACAACAATGAATTGATTCCTATAAGAATGGTGACCGGTTGGAGAGTGTGTATGGACTATCGCAAGCTAAACAAAGTCACGAGGAAGGATCATTTTTCACTTCCCTTCCTTGACCAAATGCTTGATAGGTTGGTCGGCCGTGCTTTCTATTACTTTCTAGATGGATATTCAGGCTATAACCAAATCCTTATTACTCCGAAAGATCAAGAGAAAACAACTTTCACATATCCCTATGGTAGTTTCGCTTTCAAGCGGATGTCATTTGGCTTATGTAATGCACCTGCGACTTTTCAAAGGTGTATAATGGCGATCTTCACGGATATGGTCGAGGACTACCTTGAAGTCTTCATGGATGACTTCTCGGTAGTCGGGTATTCCTTTGATGATTGCTTG
This sequence comes from Nicotiana tomentosiformis, assembly GCF_000390325.3. Lineage (NCBI taxonomy): Eukaryota > Viridiplantae > Streptophyta > Magnoliopsida > Solanales > Solanaceae > Nicotiana > Nicotiana tomentosiformis. Next base: position 85,957,594 of record NC_090814.1, read on the forward strand.
GCAAATTTGGATAAAGTATTGGCAAGGTGTGAAGAAACAAACTTGGTGCTAAATTGGGAGAAATGTCATTTCATGGTCGAGGAAGGCATTGTACTTGGCCACAAAATTTCAACGAATGGCATAGAGGTCGACAAGGCAAAGATTGAGGTGATTTATAAACTTCCACCTCCAACTTCGGTGAAAGGCGTGCAAAGTTTCTTAGGTCACGCGGGGTTCTACCGGAGTTTCATCAAGGATTTTTCTAAAGTGGTGAACCCGCTGTGCAAGCTCTTAGATAAAGATGCTAAGTTTCACTTTAATGATGATTGCATGAGAGCCTTTGAATTGCTAAAGTTCAAGTTGACAACCACTCACATTATCACCGCTCCTAATTGGAGTATCCCTTTTGAGCTCATGTGCGATGCTAGTGATGTAGCGGTTGGAGCAGTTTTGGGGCAATGCATCAACAAGATTTTTCATCCGGTCTACTATGTTAGTAAGATCATGAATGATGCCTAAGCCAACTATACCATTAAGGAGAAAGAGCTCCTTGCCATTGTGTTTGCAATTGAGAAGTGTTACACCATGTGCGTCCCAAGGTGACGTAATGAATATGAAAATTGTTAATCATGATTTAAATAATTTTAAAGTCATAATATGGCTATATATGATGTTTCGGATGCTATATGAGGTCTTTTTGAGACATATTATATACCAAATTGAAGGTCTTGGAATATAGTTTCCAACGCACTTAACCGTTTATTCATACAACATTCGGATAAAAAGTTATAAGTATCGGAAGATGGGCAAATGAGAGGGTGCCAAGCTAGTGTGTGTGTGTGTACATATATATATATATATATATATATATATATATATATATATATATATATATATATATATATATATATATGTCTTAACTCGTCTCTCTCTTCATTTATACATAGAACCTTACCAGAGAATACCATAAAACCTGTCCTTGAGCTCTCTAATAGTGCTTCAAATAATACTAACATCCCGGGTACGAAATCGAGAAGCGATAACATCAGAACGATCCCTACGACGTAAGTATCGCTATATCGCTTCTCTTTTTCTTTGTAGTTTGAGTTTTGGAATGTATTTAATATTTAATAAAATTCCTAATTTCTGTATTTAAGTACTTAAATATCAAGGAATGTTGATAAATTCGTTTTCTAATAGTTAGAACTCACGGGACGGTGATTAGAAGTCGTGAGTTCGAGTTATTTGACCTGTTGTGGACTGTTTTGTGGGCTGTTTCGTGTTGCCTTTGGGCTGTCTATTTTTCTACTGTTTAATGGATTTTTGGAGGACAAATGGTTTGGAGAAACACCACATAATGACGGAATGGTGGGCTGATCATTCGTCGTTACATTTTTTTAGGTTGTTTGACTCTACTTTGGTTGTCGTTTTATGTATGAAGTGATTAGGGTGTGTGGGCTATTTTGTGGTATATTGTGATGGAGATAAGTTTGAAAAATGATGCTTACATGTTGTTATTGTTGTGTTCTTATTGTTGTTGGTATATGGTATTGGAGGAGGGCCTAGTTACATGGGAGATACTGCCCAAATTTACGTAAACGAGCTACTAGTTTAAGTTGCGGACTTAGCCTTTACTCAACACTGATTTTAAATCTCCTTATGCTATGGTAGATTGAGTTGATTTGTTTGAAGAATTTCTTGGAAGGTATTAAGGACTCAATGGAGTAAAGGTATGTTAAGGCTATCCCTTCTTTCTTTTTGGCATGATCCAAATGATACAAACAAAACGAGCAAAATACGCAACTTTCATAAATGACTCTATTCATAAAAATACTAGGGGTGTCTATATTCTTGATTCTCCATGTGAATTATTATTATATTCTCTGTTCATGGATCTCAGAAAAATACGTATTTGATAAAGTTTGTCCGAAAGGCATATTAATTTTATGATATTCGAGATATCTTATTAACGTATTTCTTATGCATTTCATGCATTTATACATGTACATTGACCCATGACCAGAAGGCGTTATATACGCGTATATTATATGTATATGGGATATGGGAAAAGGTTACGGCGTTATATACGCACCACCTGATCAGCTGGTATACGTTGATGATTTGCCCACAGTGGCCGAGATGATATGATGGGATGCCCTCAGAGGCTTGATGATGTTATGAACACATATACCTAAGCATGGTATGATATTTATACACATATTCATGATATTGTAAATATTAATGATTCACAGAGTTGTTCAGATTTACATGTTGAGTCTTTTACTCCATGTTTCTCTCATATCTGTTATTTACTAATTTTTATTCCTTACATACTCGGTACATTATTTGTGCTCACGTCCCTTTTACCTGGGGACAATGCGTTTCATGCCCGCAGGTCCCGATAGACAGGTCGAGAGTCCTCCAAGTAGGCTATCAGCTCAGCGGAAGATGTTGGTGCGCTCCATTTGCTCCGGAGTTGCTTATTTGGTCAGTATGATTCGGACGTGTATTGTTTAGTATGACGAGGCCCTGCCCCGACCTTTATGATATTTATCTACTCTTAGAGGCTTGTAGACATATGCCATGTACGTAAATGATTGTATGGCCTTGTCGGCCTATGTTTAGTGTACGAGTGATCATTTTGGTCTTATAGGCCCAAGTTAGTATTACATGTTTTATTCTAGTTATCCTACGACAGCCTTTCCATCTCATTTACCCATGACAGCATGATACAAAAAGATATGTTACGTTGGTACTCGATTGTGTAAGGTATCGGGTGCCCGTTACGGCCCATCGTTTTAGGTCATGACAGAAGTGGTATCAGAGCAGTTCTGTCCTAGGGAGTCTACAAGCCGTGTCTAGTAGAGCCTTGTTTATGGGTGTGTTGTGCACCACACTTATAAGCAGGAGGATACAGGGCATTTAGGACTGTCACTCTTTCTTCTTACTCTATATCGTGTGTAAAGCTTAGTTGTAAGAAATTCAAATTCCTAAATTCTATTTTATTCGTTATACAATGACATCTACATCCAAAAAAGACAATTGTTAAGAGATTGAATGTGGCTATGGAAGAGTTGTGTTAGAGAAACTCGATTTTGTGTCATGCTTATGATGAGTAAATTTAAGGCCTTCAGTAGATATGTGTGTACTACGACATGTGAGCCTCTTGATAAGGAACCCTAAGGCATGAATATCTATCTACCCCTATGGTAAAAATCAACGAGAGAATCAGAAGGTAGATACAAGTTTCAACAAGTAAAAGAAGCTAGGTGAAGAAGGATACGAGGTACCCAGTTAGTGAAGATTATCTGTATTTATAATTCAGGCAGAGAAATATAAGCCTTTTGAGTTACTTTCAACAATAACAAAGATATATTCACTTGACAACGCCCATTTCAGTTATGCCCTGTGGGAGCTAAAAAATATACTTAAAAAGAATGATGGGATATCAGCATCCAACTGGGGTTAGAGTAACCCAAAATTATTGATGGATTGTTATCATTAGCTCACATTTACCAAGGATATTGCAAACGTGGTAATAGTTCTCCTTGTGAGACACCCAAATGATGCACTCTAGAATAGTACAATCGGATATGAATACTAGAATGTTCAGAAATTTCAGAAGATTGGCATTGGAATCCTAGAAGGATAAATATTTACCTTTGTATGGCTCTCGTCCCTAGTAAAGAGAGAGTGTTAGGCGACCCGAAGAGCCAGTGAGTTGAATCAAGGGGGGCTAAAAGTGAAAGAATGTTTTGAAGAAGTTTTCATAATAAGGTGGTAGACAGAAATATTAGCAGGAGAATAAGAAGAAAGTAAATGAAGCATTATGAGTAAGATGTGATAAATGGATGATAACGGTAAATCAAAATATGATAGGACTATAGATTCTGTAGTCAAGTGAAGAAAAAGACAAGAAGTTACATGCCTTGAGACAATAAAAGAGTATAAGCCATAAAGTCATGTCCCCATTTCAAGAAATGAGTTGGTGACTCATACGTGATTACCACAAGGAAAAGTTAGACCTCCAGAGTAATAGAAATTAGTATGGGCTAGTGAATAAGATAAACTGAACATGAATTCGGGACCGAAGGATTTGATAATAGTTGACATCGTGAGAATTTCAGAGATCGCGTTCTGGGGCAATAATTGAATGGACAACAGAAGAATAACTTTTAAAGGTCATTCAGGAAGACGTTTCCCTAAAACAAGCATTGTGAGCAGAGTTAAGCTTAAGGGACTAAGTGTGCAGTTACACTAGGTGTCACCTTTGTGTGTAAGAAATTAAATTATCCCTGGTACAGAAGGATTACTGCAAAGCAAGTAAGAGTCCGTGAAGATATGAAAAGACACCAAATATAAAGAGGTGAAACATTTATAGGTAAATCCTCATAGCAATAAATGTTAGTACTCCCCTAAAGGGGGAAGATGGTGTGATATGGTATTAAGTCGGAGTTATGTGGTGCAGGTAACTATGGAATAGTAAGGGAAGAATGTGGTAGAAAGGTGAAAGGAATGACATTGCATTTATTTAGATCATACGGATATGATACGACTCCAGAACATTATGTAAGCATGACGACGGGGAGAGGCAGTAAGGGTTCCATCACTAGATGTTATTGATAAATAAGTGCAAATGAACACTGGATACATAAGGAGCCAGTATGCGGGATAAGTTAAGACAAAGGATATAACCCAAGAGAGATTACGCAGAATATAGATATGAGAATGGACTAACGTGTAGTTAGTAGTTGATTCAGGAAGAGCCTAGCCATGGCTAAACAAGAGGATACCAACAAATCAGTAGGTTGTGCAAGATAAACATAGTGAAACCCAACATAGGAAATTCAGTCTCGCAAATATGATGACATCGTAATCCTTGAGAAATATTCATATATGAGTTGGGGTTGTTAAAGGTACCGTATAAGTGTTACGAAAAATAAAAATGGTGCCACTAAGAAGACAGTCAAAAAATTCAGTTCAGAATTAACCTTATGGGCACAAGGGCGCGGAAGTAAGTAATTAAGGATAATTATAGGTGAGTAAGAACATCAAAAATTCTTTCGGGTATACAATATAATAAGCTCGCAGCTTTACAGGAGTCAAAAGGTCTCTCTTAAGTACTACAAAGAAAGACTAGCTGAGGGAATAAGTAAGAAGGCTTCAACTTAAGCATAGTGACATAAGAAAGAAATGGTCTTGTAACAACAGTCTTACAACAACATTGTATGTACTCCATAAGAAAGTGGCACCTATCGTGGCTAATGAACGGGAAGAAAAAAAAATCAAAAGATGATATTTGAGATCATATGAGTTATAGGAAATTCCAGTATTTGTGGGCAATGAGATAAGCCGTGTATTCATGCAACAAGTGGCAGAACGACCATGAAAAGTAATTGCTTATGTTTAGAGACAACTAAGAAAGAACGAGAAGAATTATCCGACCTACAATTTAGAGTTAGCCGCGGTGATTCATGCACTAAAAATGTGGAGGCACTATTTGTATGGCATTCATGTTGATATCTATACGAACCATAAGAGCCTTCAGTATATATTCAAGAAAAAGGAATTGAATTTACGCCAGAGGTGATGGTTGGAGCTACTAAAAGACTATGATGTTGATATTTTATACCATCCAGGAAAGGCGAATGTAGTACCCGACGCCCTCAGCCGTAGATCTATGGGTAGCTTATCATATTTATAGCCAGAGAAGTGTGGGATAGCCCATGAGATTCATCAGCTAGCTAGTCTTGGAGTTCGATTACTGGACTCAAGTGATACCGGAGTTACTATTCAGGACACGACAACACCCTCTTTAGTAACTTAAGTGAAGGAACGCTAGTATGAGGATCATGTGCTAGCTCATTACAGAGATACATCCCCTCAAAAGGAGAATACACCATTCGAGATTACAGGAGATGGAGTCCTCAGATATCGAGGTCTATTATATGTTCTAATGTGGCAGGGTTGCGCCAGTAGGTTATGGGAGAAGCTCACTATTCTCGTTATTCTATTTATCCAGGATCGACGAAGATGTATCATGATATTAGGGGAACATACTGGTGTGATGAAATGAAGAAGGATATAGCAGAGTTTGTTGCTCAGTGCCCTAATTGTCAACAGGTTAAAATTGAGCATCAGAAACCCTGTGGATTGTTATAGGCTATAGAGATTCCGAAATGGAAATGGGAAGTGATTAATATATATTTCATCATAGGCTTACCTCGTACCCAGCGTAAGTTCGATTCTATATGGGTTATTATTGATAGACTTACAAAATCAGCCCATTTTCTGCATGTCAAGACTACGTATTCAGCAGAGGATTATGCAAGGATTTACATTAAGGAGATAGTACAACTTCATGGTGTCCCTATATCTATTATATCAGATAGAGGTGCTCAGTTTACAACTAATTTCTGGAGATCCTTCCAAAAAGGATTGGGGACTCAGGTAAGTCTTAGTATAACATTTCATCCCCAGACAGATGGTCAGGCTGAACGTACTATTCAGACACTGGAGGATATGCTACAGGCTTGTGTGATAGACTTCAGGGTTAACTGGGATGATCATCTTGCACTTATTGAGTTCGCATATAATAATAGTTATCATTCCAGCATTAAGATGGCTCCATAAGAAGCTCTTTACGGACGAAAGTGTAGGTCACCTATCAAATAGTTCGAGCTTGGGGAAACTAAGTTAGTAGGACCAGAGTTAGTACAACAGGCAGTTGAGAAGATTAAGCTTATACGGGAAAGGCTATTAGCATCTCAGAGTCATCAGTAGTCCTATGCAGATAATCGACGACGAGACTTGGAGTTTCAGGTAGATGACTGGGTATTCCTAAAGGTATCACCGATGAAAGGTGCTATGAGATTCGGCAAGAAAGGAAAGCTTAGCCCTCGGTGCATTGGACCTTATAAGATTATACGCAGAGTAGGCCAAGTAGCATATGAGTTAGACTTGCCTTCCAACTTAGAGTCAGTACATCCAGTTTTTCACGTGTCTATGCTCCACAAGTGTTGGATATCCTTCTAGAGTCGTTCCAGTTGATGATGTTCAGGTCACAGAGCAGCTATCATATGAGGAAGCTCCCATTGCTATACTAGATAAACAGGTTCGTAGATTGAGAACTAAAGACGTATCTTCGGTTAAAGTACTTTGGAGGAATAATAATGTGGAGGAGATGACTTGGGAAGCTGAAGAAGATATGAAGTCTAGGTATCCTCACTTGTTTCCGCTTCTGGAGAAGGATCGGACTGAGGCCATTGGTGTTATTGATGATTGTGGCCCTGTGTGGCTTTGTATTGTTAGGTTTGCTGTGTGACAGATTGGTAGTAGTACCATTACAGAGGAGATTCTGCCAAAATTTCTATAGATTTCTGGGAGTTTAACATTCGAGGATGAATGTTTCTAAGAGGAGAAGATTGTTACACTCTGTGCGTCCCAAGGTGACGTAATGCATATGAGACTTTTTAATCATGATTTAAATGATTTTAAATTCATAATATGGCTATATATGATGTTTGGATAGAAAATATGAAGCTTGGGAAAAATCGGATTAAAGTTGCGGAACATATTATATACCAAATTCAAGGTCTTGGAATATAGTTTCCAATGCACTTAACCGTTTGTTCATACAACATCCGGATAAAAGGATATAAGCGTCGGAAGATGGGTGAACGAGAGGGTGCCAAGCTAGCACCTTTTGACTTTTCAAAAGTTGATATATATATGTCTTAACTCGTCTCTCTCTTCATTTATACATAGAACCTGACCAGAGAACACCATAAAACCTGTCCTTGAGCTCTCTAATAGTGCTTCAAATAATACTAACATCCCGGGTACGAAATTGAGAAGCGATAACATCAGAACGATCCCTATGACGTAAGTATCGCTATATCGCCTCTCTTTTTCTTTGTAGTTTGAGTTTTGGAATGTATTTCATAGTTAATAAAATTCCTAATTTCTTTATTTAAGTGCTTAAATATCAAGTAAAGTTGATAAATTCATTTTCTAATTGTTAGAACTCACGGGACGGTGATCGGAAGTCGTGAGTTCGAGTTATTTGACTTGTAGTGGACTGTTTTGTGGGCTGTTTCGTGTTGCCTTTGGGCTGTCTATTTTTATACTGTTTAATGGAGTTTTGGAGGACAAATGGTGTGGAGAAACACCACACAATGACAGAATGGTGGGTTGGTCATTCGTCGTTACATATTTTAGGTTGTTTGACACTACTTTGGTTGTCGTTTTATGTATGAAGTGATTAGGGTGTGTGGGCTATTTTGTGGTATATTGTGATAGAGATAAGGTTGGAAAATAATTCTTAGATGTTGTTATTGTTGTTTTCTTGTTGTTGTTGCTACATGGTATTGGAGGAGGGCCTAGTTACAGGGGAGATGCTGCCCAAATTTATTTAAACGGGCTACTAGTTTAAGTTGCGGACTTAGGCTTTACTCAACACTGATTTTAAATCTCCTTATTCTATGGTAGATTGAGTTGAGATGTTTGAAGAATTGCTTGTAAGGTATTAAGTACTCAATGTAGTTAAGGTATGTTAAGGTTATCCCTTCTTTCTTTTTGGTATGATCCAGATGATACAAACGAAACGAGCAAAATACGCAACTTTCATAAATGACTCTATTCATAGAAATACTAGAGGTGTCTATATTCTTGATTCTCCTTGTGAATTATTATTATATCCTCTGTTCATGGATCTCAGAAAAATACGTATTTGATAAAGTTTGTCCGAAAGACATATTGATTTTATAATATTCGAGAAATCTTATTAACGTATTTCTTATGCATTTCATACATTTATACATGTACATTGACCCATGACCAGAAAGCGTTATATACGCGTATATTATATGTATATGGGATATGGAAAAAGGTTACGACGTTATATACGCACCGCCACCTGATCAGCTAGTATACGTTGATGATTTGCCCACAGTGGCCGAGATAATATGAAGGGATGCCCTCAAAGGCTTGATGATGTTATGAATACATATACGTAAGCATGGTATGATATTTATACGCATATGCATGACATTGTAAATATTAATGATTCACAGAGTTTTTCAGATTTACATGTTGAGTCTTTTACTCCATGTTTCTCTCATGTCTATTATTTACTGATTTTCATTCCTTACATACTTGGTACATTATTTGTGCTGATGTCTCTTTTACCTGGGGACGCTGCATTTTATGCCCGCAGGTCTCGATAGACAGGTCGAGAGTCCTCCAAGTAGGCTATCAGCTCAGCGGAAGATATTGGTGCGCTCCATTTGCTCCGAAGTTACTTATTTGGTCAGTATGATTCGGACGTGTATTGTTTAGTATGGTGGGGCCCTGTCCCAACCTTTATGATATTTATCTACTCTTAGAGGCGTGTAGACATGTGCCATGTACGTAAAAAATTGTATGGCCTTGTCGGCCTATGTTTAGTGTACGAGTGATCATTTTGGTCTTATAGGCCAAGTTAGTATTACATGTTTTATTCTAGTTATCCTACGGCAGCCTTTCCATCTCATTTACCCATGACAGCATGATACAAAAAGATATTTTACGTTGGTACTCGATTGTATAAGGTACCGGGTGCCTATCGCGGCCCATCGGTTTGGGTCGTGACAAGAAGTTCCGCCCGTACTTGATGGGTGCAAAGGTTATTTTTCATATGGATCATGCGGAACTTCACTATCTTATGAGAAAGAAAGATTCCTAAGCTCGGTTTATGAGAAGGGTGCTATTGTTGCAAGAGTTTGATATTGACATCCAAGATTGAAAAAGGAGTTAAAATCAAGTGGCGGACCACTTGTCTCATTTGGAGGAGGAGAGGAAGCCGCATGATGGCCTTGAAATCAATGACTCTTTCCCCGATGAGCAACTCTTGGCTATTTCAATGAAGGAGGTGCTATGGTTCGTGGACCTAGAAAAATTCCTTGTGTGTGGAATCATCCCGAATGAGTTCTCTTCAAATCAAAGGAAGAAGCTCAAACAGGATTGTCAAGATTATTATTGGGACGAGCCATCCCTTTTTTGGATTTGCACGGATGAGGTAGTTAGAAGATGCATACCGGACGAAGAATAAAGTGATATTCTTGAGGCTTTCCATTCTTCGCCTTATGGTGGTCACCATGGCAGAGTAAGAACGGACGCCAAAGTACTAAGTTGCGATTTCTATTGGCCCACTCTTTACAAAGATGCAAGCGATGTGGTGAAAAGATGTGATGAATCTCAATGTGCCGGTAGAATCTCAAAGAAGAATGAAATGCCTCTCACTACCATTTTGAAGATTGATATCTTTGATGTGTGGGGTATTGACTTCATTGGTCATTTTGTGAGTTCTTGTGAAAACACCTACATTTTGGTCGCGGTTGATTATGTATCTAAATGCATTGAGGCCATTGATCTACCCGATAATGAAGCGAGAAGTGTGGTGGCGTTCTTGAAGAAGAATATTTTCACAAGATTTGGTACTCCGCGGGTTATCATAAGCGATGAGGTGTCATATTTTTGCAACAAGGCTTTTGACAATTTGCTTAGCAAGTATGGTGTCACTCATAAAGTCACGACTCCCTATCATCCACAAGCTAGCAGTCAAGTGGAGGTCTCTAACCGGGAGATAAAGAATATCTTGTCCAAAACAGTGAATGCTAACCGGACGGATTGGTCAAAGAAGCTTGATGATGCAATATGGGATTACCATACTGCTTTCAAAACTCCTATCGAAATGTCTCCATACCGGTTGGTGTTCGGCAAAGCTTGTCATCTTCTGGAGGAACTTGAGCACAAAGCCATGTGGGCTTTGAAGAAATTGAATCTTGATTGGGATGCAACTGCTAACTTGCGGGTTACACATTTGAATGAGTTGGATGATTTACGGTACCATGCATACACAAGTTCGTCCTTATACAAAGAGAAGATAAAATATCTTCATGACAAGTACATTTGGAACAAAGAGTTCAAAAAGGGTGATCTTGTGTTGTTGTTCAACTCACGGTTAAGGATGTTTCCTAGGAAGTTAAAGTCTAAATGGAGTGACCTGTTTGAAGTCGTGGGGGTGTCCCCCTTTGGTGCATTGGACTTGAAGAACAGAAATGATGAGGTATTTCGAATCAATGGTCACCGGGTGAAGCACTATCTGGGAAAATTTGGTGATAGCCACGTTGTGGTGGTGATTCATTTCAAATGATGGTAATCTGCGTCGTGTCGCGATGTTAAATCAGGCGCTGCTTGGGAGGCAACCCATGTTTCTTTTTCTTTTCTTTTCTTCTTTTGTAGTTAGGTGTTATTTTTGTGCTAACTGGAATTAAAGTGTGTTGCAGAGTTGAGTGTGCTTTACAGGAAATATGTCTAGAAATTTGGCTAAGTGTGGAAAGAATTATGGACCGCAATTGTATTGTGCGCACCACACACTTATGGTTGCGGCAACAAAAGATCCTCTGCGGCCGTACAATTACATTGCGGACCGCACAAATTGAAGGGGAAAAATGACAACTCTCCGAAGTTGGTTGTCAGAGAAATGGCCAAATTGCGGCCGCAAGACAAAATCTGCGGTCCGCAACAAATTATGCGTCCGCACAGCAAATTTTGCGGTCCGCAACACGAAAGGGCTTTTGAGCCCCACGTAACAGAGTGCGGACCGCAATGGGAATTCTACGGCGGCACTCAACTCTCTTTCCCTCAGTCAGAACCGTACAATATAAATAGAGGGCCTAGGGCTACTGTTAATTTTTTTCCCCTCTCTGAGCATTCACAAGTCTAAAACATTGAATTCATCTGGTAAATCATCTGCCACACACACTCAACATCTGTGATCACTCATTTTCACTACTTCATATCTGGTACGCCTCAATTATTTGTAGAATTTTTATATTTTTAGTTTAATTTACAACTTGTTAATTAGTTTTAGGCCATTTGTCAGTAGAATTCAATTATACAACCATGTGGGGTTAAAACTGTAGTGGGTCAACTAGTACTTGCTCTATGGGGAATGGGTAAATAGATTTTCATGATTATACACTGCCACTACATCAAATTTGTGCAAAAATTGCAAACCCTAGAACTCTAATCGTAATTATTTTTGAAATATGCGACCGCACAAGAAATTGTACGGTCCGCAAAAGTTGAAATTAGGGTACTTTAGTCAAGCATGATTCTGCGGCCGCAATGAAAAATGTGCAAACCACAGAAATCCCATTGCGGCTGCAGAACAACTATTTATCTATTATTAGAGAGTTGTCAATTTGATGACTCATATGTGCGGCCACAATAGAAAATGTGCGGACCGCAGAAAACTGATTGCGGCAGCAAAACAACCTATACTCTGTTATCAGAGAGTTGGCATATTGGTGGTGTCTGAGTTACGGCCGCAATGGAAATTGTGCAGACCACAATCCAATTCTGCAGCCGCAATGATAAATTGTGCGGTCCGCAATGCCCATTCTGCTGCCGCAGTGACAATTCTGCGGATCGCACTCCCCTACCATGTAAGCATGTTTTATATTGTGTTGTTCATTGTATCTCTGGTGTGTTCTTGTATGTTTGCACTTGAATTACAACTGACACCTGCTTTTTTTTGGTACAGAAAATAGTTAGATCTCAAGGCAGAGGTGATACTTCAAAGGGGGGGATGAACCTTCCAAGTGTCGAGGCAAAAGTGCTTTACCCCTCCCTCATAAAGATAATCACAAAGAAGGATACAACCGGCCAAGGGATAAATGCAGAGCCCTCCGAATCCAGTTCTTATGTCCCATCTAGGGAAACATTGGAGGACAACTCGGTTCAAGAGCAGCCGGCTGTCCAATCAAAGCCACCAAAAAGGTATCAACTCCGGGACTAGCCTTCCACATCTCAGAGCACTTCTAAGGATTCGAAAAGTGCTAGTCAGGCTTCCGAGCCCTCCTCTACACATGTACCTGAGGCACCAGTGACTACAGTTGATAACATCCTCGATGATGGCAGAGGGGGAGATGCTACGGTTTCCAGCCTTGAGTGCTCGAAGAAGAAAGAGAAGTGAGAGGACAAATTCGTCAGTTTGGCTCCCTTCTCTAGTTTCCGTGAGTGGTGGCCAGTGAGATCGCTCACTCTTGAGCGTCAGTTCCAATTAAAAGATCTTGAAAAGTACAATCCGGCAGTGGTGAGGCAGTTCCGAGAGCGGAAGGGGTGGATGTGGTTAACCCAAAGCATAGTAGACGCAAAGGAATACCTTGTCCAGGAGTTCTATGCCAATGTGGCGCATATCAAGAAAGGGACCAAGGTAACTAAAGTGAGGAACCTGAAGATGCGTTTTGACCAGCACACATTGAATACCTACTTGGAGTTTGATGATATTGAGCCCACCTAGTATTTGGAGAAGTTTGCAATGGGGGATTCAACTCGCTCGTAGCTAGCTGAGATTCTAGCAGCTCCTGGGCCACCACCACCATGGATCACAACAGGAGTGTCTATTCATAGAAACACCCTGAGTTTCGAGGCAAAGGGGTGGCAGATCTTTGTATGCAGTCGACTAGACCCGTGTCAGAATGAGACATACCTTCCTATCCCGCGGGCAGTTCTAGCCGCCTCCATTATGGCCGGGTACCCGATCAACGTGGGTGTCATGATATCGGCCAATATATATGTGGTTGCCAGGCAAGCTGATACCTCCTACCTGTATCCTAACACCATTACTGAGTATCTTACGGTTTCACGGGTGGAGCCGTGAGATTTTGATACGAAGGTGCGGGCAAAGAAGCCCTTCTCATGGTATTTGTTGATGGATGCACACAACCCTAAGAAAAAAGGCCAGCCGACTACCGCCATAGGCCAGTCTGATGAGCCATTGGTGGTAGCTGCAGAGAGAGTCGACATGCCATCCACTTCAGCAGAGCCTTCACCCAGTGCACCAGCTATGCCCTCACCTCCAGCCTCAGTGCCTCCAGCAGCCCCCATTACAGGTTCCACCTCGGCTTTGAAGCCGGTGCCGATGCCCACTGCTCCACTATCTGCACTGCGAGTCTTCCAGACACTGGCGAGCCTCAACAACTAGATACAGACAGCTACTACAAAGCTGTATAACATATCTAGTAATGTTGCAGCACAGTCCTCCATTCCGGCACCTCAGATTCCCCTCACAGTTGAAGAAACTCTGAAGAAGCTCTTGGAGAATGTGAACACAATCATGGCCACTTTGGTGCAGTAAGGGTAAGTGATAAAAGAGTTAGGCAAGGAAGTGAAGAAGATGCAGAAGTACCAGGCCTCCAAGAAGTCAGTGGACAAGCTTCGGAGACAGGTTACCAAGCTTGCAGTAGCCAAAGACATTCCATTTGACATGCTGATTGACCCGCACCACCCAGGCCCAGATCCTACAGCACATACAGCACCAGCTGGCCAGTCTGAGGAGCCAGACCTTGCCGCTGACACTACCGAGATAGTACGTCAGATGTTCACCAACCCGGTTACACCCGGAGTTGATGATGATGAGATACAGTTAGATGAGACTGAGGTCGGTGATGCTATTGTGGACACAGAGATGGACAATGAGCCATAGGGAGTTTTCTTCACTCTTACCCTTTCTTTACGCTTATTTTGCTAAGTATTGGGGACAATGCTTATTTTTATTTGGGGGAGGGGGGAGGGGTGTGGAGTTTATTTGATATATTTTTATGATTTTAAGACAATTGGTTTGTAATAACTGACAGTATTTTCTTCTTTTTCCTTATTCTGTATATATTTTCTCATTTCCTCTCTCATTATGTATATATCTTCTTTCATTATGTATATTCGTTATTCTTTCAATAGTTTTTGCTTTGTAGCTTCTTTACATGTATTTTCTTATTAGTTAGTGTTTAACTAAGCAGTTTTTTTTTGAATTAGTAGCTTTTTTTTTTATTTAATAGCTTCTTTTTGTGTTTTAGTAAATAATAAGCCTTTGATTTTCTTAATGTCACGGTTCTTTCCAAAGGTAGTTTTTGTGTGAATCGGGTGACTCTTCTCAATGATGGATGGCATGACAACCTTCTTAAGGGACTGAGTCTATTTTGGTCTTTAGGTAATAATAGTAGTAGTAATGAATAAAAAGACCTAATTAAGCCATGCTTGAAGAGTCAAACATGCTTCACTTGGTATCAACACACTTAACTACATGCTTATGGTTAAAAACAAGTTTTTTGGAAAGAAATAGCTCTAGTCAGTGACTTTGTGACTCTTGTGTTGACTTAGGCAATCATCGAGTGGTCTAATTGAACCATAGCAATTTTTAATCTTGAATGTGGTCATTGTGGGCCCTCGATTCTATCCTCTTTAACAATCTAGTTGCGTGAGAGGTGAGATGTTTTTGTTACAAGTCCAAGTACCCGTATGAATGGTCTAGAACTTACCCCGAATGTGTTTCAAGGCGAAATCTTAAGTTTTGAGTGGCTTGAGAAGTAATTGTAGGCTTTCCTTGACCCGTTTGAATTTTTCCATTGCCCACCAATGTTGTTATCCATAGTCAACCCATTTGAGCCTTGAGCCTTTCTCATTTGATAACCATGTTACGAGCCTTTACCCGTTTTGTCGTGACCCTCTCTTGGCACCCGAGCTTTCCTTAACACTCTTGTGATATAATTGGATAAAAACATAAGTTTTGGGGAGAGACGAGGAGCTTGAAAGAGGTATCAAGGCACAAAAAGAAAAAATAAATGATGAGAAGGAAAGGCAAGAAAAGGAAAAAACAAAAAGAAAAATGCAAAAGAAAGTGAATAAGTGGAAGAGTTGAAGGGATGCACAGAAAAGTAATGATACAAAGCATGGAGAAATCAAGGAGGGAGAAAATGAATGTCATGATCAAGAAAGAGTGATGCTAAGTCTCTCTAGTTCCCCAAGGAAAAGAAAGTGCCTCAAAGAATTGGCAAAGCATGAGCTGAGAACAAAACAATGGAGTGCTTAAGGAAAGATGAACCCGCTCTACCATAGTATATTCAACCTTAGTCCAAAAGGCTTCATTAAAAGGAGTAATATAAACTCAAGGCAATAAAAGGCACAAAAGCTTACAAAGTGCGGACTGCAGAATTTCATCTGCGGCCGCAAATGATGAAGGAAATCCCAGCAGACTTTTGTGCAAATTACGGACCGCACATGAATTGAACGGCCGCAAAAGCTGGGCTAGGAACAAAGTTTAGAGAATGTGCAAATTCTCAAGTTCCAAGTCCCTCTGAACTGCGGACCGCACAGGAATTATGCGGCCGCAAAAGAATTGCCTTGCGACCGCAGTAGTAAAGTTGCGGACCGCAGAAGACCAAGTTGCGACCGCAGCTTTAAATTTGCGGACCACAGATAGACTGCCTCGCGGCTGCAGATTAGAATTGTGCGGCCGCAGACCTCCAGTTCCGGACAAGTTGAAGAAACCTGCGGACCGCACATGGAATTATGCGGCTGCAGAACCTCCCGAGGGGAATTTTTATCTGAAATTGTCAGCTTTGTATAAATAGAAGAGTTTCATGAAATTACGTCAACTTTTGAAATCAGCAACTACAATAGCTGTTTCTCTTTGCTTCTTTTAGTAGTTTTTCATATTTTGGGATATTTTATTATAGATTTTATCATTTATATTTTACAATATGAGTTTAATTAGCAATTCTTCTTCTATTTCTTCAATTTCAAGCATGAGTAGCTAGATTTTTACTAGGGATGCGACCCAACCCTAGTGTGTAAATCTTATGGGTGTTTAATTTAATGCTTATTTATGGTTGGGTATTTATTATTTATCCTGGTTCATGCTTTAATTTGTGGAATTAATAGTTGCAAACATTAGTTCATGCCTGTTTGACTTAGTCTCTACTTGAGAAAGAAAGACTTAGTCTAGGAAAACTTGGCTAACAAGAAATTGGGTCAATCGAGAGATTGATAATCCCAATTAAAGGGTTCAACCTAGAAATAGTAATAACCCGACTTGAGCTTTTATCAACCGTTTTATGCAATACCCATTTGGACTAGAGAGAGATAAATTGGGCAAAATCACTCTCTGACCGAGAGGTATTGAGTGGGTAATTGAGAGTTGATAGCTACAATACACCCCGATCAACAAAACAAGCATTAAGATCTATATCCCATTAGGAAAACAGCTAGGTGATGGTCATAACCCTAGGCTTTTTATAAAACTTGAAAAACAACAAAAACAATTTCTTAGTTTTATTTCTTAAATTTGCAATCTTAGTTTAAAATAGACATAGAAACAACCCCAATTTGTGGAAGTGTAAATTGAGGTAGTTCAAACTCACGTACTACAATATATACTCCTAACTCCCTGTGAAAATCGACCCCGACTCTTGTTGGGTACTATTATTGTAATCGACAGTTTCATAACCTTGATTTGAGGTGTGAAATTGGACGAGATCAATGTTTGGCGCCGTTGTCGGGGAGTTAAAATGGTGTTAACTATATATTTAGGTGTCTTTTTGGAATATCTGCTTTTCTTTCCTTGTTACTAACGTGTTGAGAAATTGTAGGTGCAATCATGGCAAACAATGAGCTCGGAAACATAGCTTTGGGGGATGTGGACGTTGAGGATGATCAAACGGATGAGGTCCCTCTTGAACCTCAAGCCAATAGACGAGGCCGAGTGCCTCATGACAATGTGCCCGCTCCACCCCCACCTCCACCACGAGCGGCTCCACACTGGGTGTTGCCGAATGAAGGGTATGAAAGTTCTATAGTCTCTCCCCATATTAGGGCGGGCAACTTTCAAATAACCAATGTGATACTCACTTTGCTCGAGGAACGAGGGTTCTTCACCGGTGCACCAGGTCAAAAATCCATACAAACACTTGAAGGGGTTCGTAGATACGTGTTGGGGAATAAACAAACAAATGTCTCTGAGGATGCTTTGAAGCTAAGGCTTTTTCCCTTTTCTCTACTGGAGAAAGATTTAGATTGGTTGGAACGTTTGACAAATCATTCCATTCATACTTGGGATGAATTGGCGGAGAAATTTTTTTCTAAGTACTTCTCTCCCGGGCATTTGGTTATACTTCGGGATGAAATTGTAGCATTCAAGCAAGAGCCCAACGAACCACTACACGAGATATGGGAACGATATAGAACAATGGTGAAAGAGTGTCCCGACAACGATATGACGGAGAACATAATTCAACAAACTTTCTATTGGGGGATTAATATAACCAACCAATGTACAGTGAATCAACTTGCCGGTGGGAACTTCATGACTACGCTTTATGCAGAGGCGTGTGATATTTTGGATGAGATGGCGGGTACTTCATCGGCGTGGCAATCCCGGGCTAATGTTCCACAAAGTGATCCCAGTGTGATTCACCTTCACAAAAAATTGCATGACCATGGTCAAGCCATAGCCGAATTGAACGCCACCATGAACCAATTGGCAAAGGCTCAACTTTAACAAGTGCAAAACCCGAGGCAAGTCAATGCAATGGAGGCAGTAAACATGATCGTGAACAAACGGAGAACAAAGGGTCCGCAAGTACAACAAAGAGTAGAAAATTTTGTGCAAGAAGATAGTGGGTTTGAGAAAGATGATTCCTACAATGACCAAGAAGAAGAGGTCCAATATGTGAACAACTTTAAAGGGAAAAGAAACAACTTCCAAGGCCCAATCCAACAACAATGGGGACCTCAAAACAATCAAGGAAATTGGAATTCTCATAACCAAGGTAATTGGAGTGGTGGAAATAATCAAAGCAATTGGAATAATAATAACAATCAAGGAAATTGGAATGGAGGCAATAATCAAGGTAATTGGCATAACAACAATAACCAAGGCAATTGGGGAGGCAACAATCAAGGTGGTTGGAGTAACAATCAAGGAAATCGGGGGTCGGGTTTTCAGAGGCCCCAGATATATCAACAACCGAGCAACCCCGTAAGGCTTAATTTATATTTTTTATGACTGACTATTTTTCTAAGTGGGTGGAAGCCCAGGCATACGAAAAGGTTAGGGAGAAAGAAGTCATCGACTTCATTTGGGATCCTATCATATGCCGATTCGGAATGCCGGCCGAGATCGTGTGCGACAACGGGAAATAATTCATCGGCAGCAAGGTAAGCAAGTTTCTCGAAGATCATCAGATCAAAAGGATCCTATCAACACCTTACCACCCTAGTGGGAACGGGCAAGAAGAATCGACCAACAAAACCATACTCCAAAATCTCAGAAAGAGGTTAACTGACGCCAAAGGAAGATGGAAGAAAATCTTGCCTGAAGTTTTATGGGCATACCGAACGACCTCAAAGTCCAGTACCGGGGCCACCCAATTCTCACTAGTCTACGGCGCCGAAGCTCTAATACCGGTTGAAGTTGGAGAGACAAATCTCAAGTTCTGATATGCAATCGAACAACGAGGCTATAAACACGAGCCTAGATTTATTGGATAAAAGGCGCAAATCAGCCCTTGTCCGGTTGGCCGCCCAAAAGCAGCGGATCGAGAGATAATACAATCAAAGAACCAACCTTCAACACTTCAATGTCGGGGACTTGGTACTAAGAAAGGTTACACTAAACACCTGAAACCCAAACGAAGGAAAGTTGGGGCCGAACTGGGAAGGCCCTTATCAAATTATCGAGATCACCGGTAAAGGATCGTACAAACTCGGAACGATGAATAGTGAGCAACTACCAAACAACTAGAACATAGCTCACTTGAAGTGATACTATTGCTAAGGTACAATCCCATTCATTTCCTTTTATTTATTTACATTTCGAACTAACACTTGCAGGGAATCATCAAAGAGCGATACAACCTTTAGGCCCGAAAGCACGCATTGCACTCTTTTTTCCTTGAACCGATTTTGTCCCAAATGGGGTTTCCGGCAAGGTTTTTAACAAGGTAACAAGTAAATCGTGCTAACTTAAAATTGAAGGACGGTTACCAACCGGTATCGAAAACCACAACAGTATTCGAGGCCTCTCTTCGATCGGCCCCAAACACTGGGGGGCATCACCCTTGGATAACAACTTTAGCAAGGAAGGAAACATTATGATTCTATGGTCTCGGCTCGATTGGTAGAATTTACTGTAAGGGTCAAACGGTCAAATAAAACGTGCCCGCATAGACTGCTCAAGCCCTAACACAAAGCTTGTACACACGTGTAACTATTACGCACAAGAATAAAGTCTCTTCCTTGCGGATAAATATCTTGTCCCTTAAAAAAATTCTTTTCATGAAGGAACTTCCTACATACGATCCCCTAAAGGTATCGAGCCCAAGGGCCGCCTTATCTGGGTTCAAATGATTACCCCAATCGGGGACTGCCGTTCGACAACAAACTCGAATGGCTCGGGCTATCGGAGCCCGATGGCACAAGACCTATTAGGTGACGCCTGAACTAAAAAGGCTACGGCCATACTAAAATGGCTAGGAGATATCCGAAACCCGTAACAAAAACAAGGCCTTCAAAAATTTCATAACCAGTTCTAAAGGCTACCCGCGGCAAACTAATCTCTAAAATGTCATAAGTACTTTTGGGAAAAAATTTCTCGATCATATCGAACCCTCATGATGCCTTAAACAAAATAATGTCGAAGGCAAGGCCTGTTCGAACCTCCGGACATGATCTAACTATTTTATGCTAAGGCATTTCGACCTTTGCAAACATAAAGAATAAAGCAAAAGAAAACAGAATATATAAACTGTTGATAGGGAAAACAAGCCTCATATATTGTATACAATCTTTACAAAGGCCAAATGGCCCTAACAAAAGTACACAAGTACAAAAAAAAAAGAAATATTTTTTACAAAGGCGTCTAAACAGCCTGGTCTTCTTCACCCCCGGTTCCCTCGGAACCCTAGGAGTCTTCTTCCTCTTCTTCTTCGGGGCAGGCCAACTTCTTGGCCTCGGCCTCGAGCCCCTTAGCAGTCTCGATCTTAGCCGATAGATCGAAACCCCGAGTATGGATCGCCTCGAGGGCCTCTCTTCGTGACTACCGTTTCTTGTATTCAACGATATCTTTTAAGCGGTCCTCAACCGTCTTGGCATAAGACTTATATTGGGCCACCATCTCGTCGGCATCGGCTTTGACCACCACCGCCACTGACTTGGCTGTTTCAAGTTCTTCGACCATAATTTTCCGCTCAAAGGCAGCCAAACTTAGCCGAGACTGAAGCTCTTCAACTTTTCTGGCCTGCACCTCGGCCTTTTCCTTTGCTGCTCGAAGTTGGACCTCAGTCGGAGTTAGTTGCGCCCGAGCAACCTCTTTTTCTGAGGCCAGACGATCCATCCTGCCCCGCTATTCATCGGTCTCTGCCTTCACAACATCCATCTCAGCTCGCAGTTGACCGATTCGATCGATTTTTTGTTGGACATGCGGATTCCGACCGTTATTCACCAAGTCTAACTCTTCATCACTAAGCTCAAATATTTTTACCTGCTTGACCAAGTTGGAATGCTCTTTTCGAGCCACCTCTAGCTCAGCTCGGAGGCTCTTAGCCTCCCCCTCACGATGCTCACTAAGATGTTTTTAGGAATATCTCTTCTCACTGAGCCCTCGGACCTCAGCCTCAAGCTGTTTCAACTCATCCCGGTATCGGAGAAAAGTCTCGTGGTGAAGCACCGAGGCTTACAAACACAAAGAGAAAATGTTAGGGTTATCTGCAAAATCGACTAAGTACAAATTGAGAACCATTGATGAATATATAAATTTACCAGGTTTAACGCCTATTGAGATTCGTTGAATAGAAAAGATGCATCCACCTCATTCATCTTGGCCTGATCATCCTCGATCACCAGACATCGAAGATAACTAGCCACCCTTACAGGGGCGGACAGGACCCGGCAGTCCCTCATTGGGACGTTCTTTCATAGTCTGAGCCTCATTGTACATGGACTCAGTGAATGAAGGTGACTCGGTGATCTCTATCGCACCGAGAGCTTCCTTCGGCGCACTACCCATGTCCCGGGAAGCTTCGGTCTCGGCCTTCTCCTCGACCTTCCTAGCTCGATGAAGATCGGCATCATCTCCCACTGGTTTGGATGCCCCTTGTCCTTCGAGTCATGTCGACACTCAGGTCACCAGATTGAAGGTTTCTTCCTCTTGTTCTTCTTCGGATTCATTCCTCAGCTGATAGAGAGAACCCGAAGGTAGTGCTAGAGCGTTGGTGCTTTCCTTGGACTTATGCACCAACCTTTTCTTTGGCTTTTTCTTCTCCAAGCTCGGAGAACTCAGGGCCCTTTTTCTTTTCTTCTCTTCACCCTGTTTCGGAGCAAGGGACTCAGTAGGGAGATCGTCACTATCGAATGGAGGTCTCATTTGGACATCCTTGGGTAAACCTGCAAAAAGAAATAAAACAAGTAAGGAATCAATCATGCAAAGAGGAAACCAAATATCACTTATGAAAGAGATCTCACCATGCGAACGGGCCTCCCATCGGCCCTTTGAAAGCTCGCGCCACGAGCGCTCGGAATACGGCCTTTGCGATACAATGCCCTCGACCCACTCCTTGAGCCGAGGAACCACGTTCGGGATTCGAGTAACAGCTGCACCGTCACAGAACACCGATAAGAAGGAAGGAAAATGACGATAAATAAAACCTTGAAAGCAAAATTATATACTTACGTTTTATGTTCCACTTCTTAGGAAACAGCATGTGCTCGGCCAGGATCAAGTACGAGGTCCTCACTCGGACGAAACAACCTAGCCATTCTCGATCCCTATCTTCATCGATACTCGAGAACGCGACCTTACTAGCCTGACGGGCAAGCTTGATCAATCCTTCCCAGAATAGTCGGGGACTGTATAAACACATAAGGTGGTCGATCGTGAAAGGGCACCCCTCGATCTTGCTCACAAAGAAGCGGAGGAGGATTACGATCGTCCAGAAATAGGGGTGAACCTTACAGAGGGTTACCTCATATCTCTTGAAGAAGTCGATGATAACCGGGTCCAAGGGACCCAACGTGAAGGGATTAGTGTAAACACTTAAAAATCCCTTGACGTGGGTAGTGATGGCTTCGTCAGGTTCGGGAACCACCACATGTTTGTCAGCCCAGTCGCAATCCTTTTTGACTTTAGAGAGAATGTCCTCGGTGATCGAGAAGATATACCTCGAGACCGCCTCACATCGGCCTGGTACGGAAGAAGGTTTTTCAAACTTGAAATCGGTATTGACCGGGCACCCCCCGGGAATAAATATTTTTAGAGGAGGCTCCGGAACTCTGCACAAGAAATGCAGAGTGTAGTATCAGTACAACCGCCCTCATGTACTGGTAAGTGCCGAGCCTAACCTCGATTAAGTAGTGACGAGGCTAAAGCAGGTCACATATATTAACCTGTACACAATAATAATAATAACAACAATAATAGAAATAAAACAGGTATCTTTTTTCAACAGTTGAAGCCCACTCGGCAGTTATAATCAATTATTATTTCAATCAGTTTCCGTTGCGGCGTGCAACCCGATCCCACAATATATTCATTTCAATCAATTATATTGTGGCTTACAACCCGCTCCCCCAATATAAACTTTAAATAAATCTGTTGCGGCGTGCAACCCGATCCCCCATATAAACTCTAAATAAATATGTTGCGTCGTGCAACCCGATCTCCCATATAAACTCTAAATAAATTTATTGCGTCGTGTAACCCGATCCCCCATATAAACTTTAACAACTCTTAAATGTATTAGAAATACTCCAATAAATACCACGTTCCCTAAATAGCAAAGAAGAGAAGAAAGTTCGCCGGAGATGGCGTTTTCTGGCCAAGCAAAATATTATATACATTGTATTAAATCTAAAAATAGAAACGAACAAAAATCCGGCCCTCAATCTTCCCCAGCGTAGCCATGGCCAGATCTGAAATTTTTGGCGGCGATACACAACAGCAATATTTGGTTCTAGAGGTTGATTTGGAGGGACAATCAAATTGGTGTTTTTCAGCAGCTATGAGTTCTGCCCACAAATCAGTTGCATTTCAAAATCCACCATGTTAATACTACCCTAAGCATATGAACCGAGATGGAAAATTAATCGGAGGATGGAAGAGTTTTTACCCGCTTGAGAAGTCATGGTTTTGCTCGAGGATGGAAAATTAATTGACGTATTTCATGCCTCAATGATAGGTATAAATAAATACCTATTTCGCTATAAAATAGAAAATATAGCTAAGTAATAATATTTTAAAATTATTTTGATTTATAATAAATAGAGTGTAATAGTTTGTTAGGAAGTAAAATTTCCATTTTTTAACTATCAAATTTCTTGGGGAGTAGTAAGCATGTTCAGAAAAGAGGTAACTAACGTACAACACCCGGTAAAACTAAATTTGTAGTGTAAAATTTCTGTATAACGGTGTTAGTATGTATAGGTTAACTCCAAAAATTTTAAACACTAATCAATAATTGTTACCTAAGCCATAAGATTTTGTTGAAAAATGAAAACAAAATACCCTATATTTCAGGAGGGAGAGAATAGTATAACTTCCCGATTAAGGGTGTGTATGGTATGAAGAAAAATATTTTCCATGAAAAATATATTTTCCTAGAAAATATTTTCTTAGTATTTGGTTAGAGGGTAGAAAATATTTTTTAAGAAAATAATCTTTTATACTACTCTCCTGACCCCCTTCCCCCAAATCCTCATATTTCTTGTGCTCCCAAATTCACACAAACCTAAAAGAACTATTTTTCACGCAAAAATAACGTTGAAATTTGTGCTCCATAACTAAAAAGGAAATTACTCTTTCTACAACATGAAAATAAAGTACGCATTTTGTTGAAATGAAAGACAATATTTTTTATACATCGCGAAAAGAAAATACTTAGTTTGTTGTAATAAAAAAAATATTTTTTCTACATCATGAAAAGAAAATACTCATTTTGTTGAAATGAAAGAAAAAATATTTTTTACTACATTATTTTTTTGAAATGAAAGAAAATACTTTTTCTACATCATGAAAAGAAAGTATTTTTTTGTTGAAATGAAAGAAAATACTTTTTCTACGTCATGAAAAAAAAATACTCATTTTGTTGAAATGAAAAAAAAAATTACTCTATCTACAACACGAAAAGAAAGTACTCTTAATAATATTTCTATTTAGGGTGAGAGTGGGGTAAGGTGGGGGATGGGGTAGGTAGAGGAGGGTAGGGTGGTGTGGGCGGGGATAGGGGTGGGTGACGTAGGGGTGGGGTGGGATAGTAGGGGAAAAATTGAAAAATATTTTCCTTCGTATCCTTCTGGAAATAGCAGCCACAATTAAAATGATAACCAGGTAATAATTGACTCAATTTGCCATCAAATGCAACAAAAAAACTAATGATATGCATTGATTACACATTCTTGAACGCCAATTAATAAATCTGACAATTATGTTGATGAACCAATTACAACTGCTTCAGCAACAGAAGATAAGACATTATCAAGTTTCATCAAATTGGCATGTGAGCAAGACTAACTATTTGACAGCAGCTGATCTTCGCTCACAGAACTGCGACGGGATGTCTGTTTCTTGATCACATGTCCCTGTATTAGCAAAAGTCATACAAATTATGAAAAAATGTACCATAAAATAATGTTTTAGGATCTTGTTTTCCAGAATGATATAGCTTGAATTAGTGTCTCGGACTTATTTTATATACACTAATGTAAAAGAATTCAGTGTAACTCAACCTATAATAACAGGTTAGCTGACTTGTTTCCTTGTTACCAATTACACATTATGATGAAGGAGAGGAATGACATTACATCGCTGAGAAGTAAATCGCGCGGCTCAAGCATGTGAATCACTTCTCCCATTTTAGGCCTGTTGCTAACATCTGGATCAACACATCTAAGAGCAATGAGCAGAATTCGTTTCAGTTCTTTCATACAAGGCATTTCTGGTAGCTTTGGATCCACTATTTGATCATATTGTTGGCTTTCCACCTTTGACTTTATCCAGTCAATTAAATATTCCTGCAAATTGATTATAACCCCATTTTAGACCACCCTTTTTCCTTGTTTTATCTGGGAAAATCAGAATAAATGAGTATGCCAAAAAAGAAAGAAAATGGAGACCTCTATTTCTGTGATAGTATACTCAATGGAAGTCTTTCCAGATACAATCTCCATGATAAGTATGCCAAAGCTGTAAACATCACACTTATCATCTAAAATTCCAGTGGATAAGTATTCTGGTGCAAGATAGCTGAAACAAGCCATAGAAAAGAAAGTTACAAATCAACCAAAAAATAATGGGGTTTGTAGTTTTTTTATAAGTTTAAGAAACTACGAGATATATACTGCCTTTCCTGGTTACTAAGACAATTATGTGTGACCTTTTAGGTGACCTGATAGTGTAAAATTATTTTATATTGTTAGCGTATAGAAGCTAAAATCTGTATCAAGAACTCACCCTGACATTCCAGTAGGGGGTGTAATTGGGTAACTCCATTCATCAGAACCTAAGAGCTTAGTGATACCAAAATCAGATATCTTTGGATTCCATTGCTTATCAAGCAATATGCTACTTGACTTTAGGTGTTGATGGATTGTTGCTGGTTCAGTATCCTCGTGAAGGTAAGCCAAGCTGCATAAACCAAATTTGTGTCAAGTTTTAATTTGGTCTCTCCTTTTGAAATGTGAATTCAGAGTAGAAGAATTTAAGTAAAAACACACCCTTTTGCAATTCCTAGAACAATGTTCATCCGTATATTCCATGTTAAGGGGCTAACTTCAGTGATACAATCATGAAGCCACTGCCCTAAATTGCCATTGTCTACATACTCGTCCACGATTATCCTAATCCAATTATAAATAAAAAATGGTCATTCAATGTATTAATATGATCAATAAAATGGCTGTTTGATCGAGCAGAGAGAGGATTTGTAGTACCTGTAATATCCTTCAAAACAATAACCAAGCAATTTCACCAAGTTTCTATGTTTGAGACCCAATAAAGCTTCTACCTCCCTCGTAAAGTCCTTTGCTTTAGCCCTGCCATCCAGTGTTTGAAGCAAATAATAAGATAATTGATGTTGTTTCTATTATTGATGTCGTATTTAATGAATCCGCTTGTACAAAATCCTGGGTCCACCACTAATTGACAGTATAATAATACAATCAGGTCCTTATAAGGTAATTACAGGTAAATTTCTATAATAAGTATCAGATTCGTAGTAACTTGTGCACGAACTAACCTGCTACTAAGCAACTGCTTTATTGTAACTCTAGTATTGCCAAACAAGATACCATAATAAACAATGGCATAATCTCCACAAACAACTAGATTTTCATCAGCAAAGTCATCTGTTGCTGCTTCAATCTCAGACAATGTAAACTGGTAACTAGGCCTAACATCAAAAGCAACAGGAGGATGAAGATATCTAGCCGCTGACTCTAAATCCATCGCACTACTCAGTGGTCCACTGGCTTGACTAGAGAATATCACTTGTTTTTCTGGGGTTCCAATGCCCATTTCAATCTCCCATCCGTTATGCGGCAATAGCCTTCTACTCATTGAATAACTATTGTGTAAATCTTTTGAAATCGTTGGCTTCAATGCATTACGTGCTTTACGACGTCGCCTAGTTGAGATAACATAAAGAGTGATGCCGAGAGCAAAGCAGAGGAAGAAAAGAATTATGCAAATGAGAATGGCAACCCATAATTCGACCCCAAAGAATGAAGTTGGCTTTGAGAGTTTTCGAGTGATGGATGAAACGTTAAAAAGCATTGTTAAGGAGATTACAGGATGAGATTACAGCAGAAAGGGTTTAACTGAGAAGCGAGCTTAGAGAAAAAGTCGAGTAGATTTAGAGTGAGAAAGAGTTTGCGTTCAATTAAAACTCTGCTTTGTAATTCAAATGTTTGATAATTAAGGATTTAAGGTAACGAAACTGAGAGATCCTTAATACACCATCTCTTGAACAATTTGTTGCCATTTGTAATTGTATCATTTTTCCAAGTAAAGCTTGAAGCTGGCATTTCTTATGCTTATTTAAGTGCATCATTTGAAGTTTCTCTTATATTTGAGGGCAGTTAACCCGGCTCCTGGGCTCAGTTGGCACAACTTTTTTTTTTCCTTCTTAGATATTTTCTAGGTCGAGACAGGCCCTGTGTTGGGGAATGCAAAGGAACAGTGAGAATCGAACCTTACATTTATTTATATGTGAAAATCAAACTTTGCATTAATAGGATATAAAATAAAAGGTAGCAGTTTTATCATAAATAATCAAAAGAAAAGATGAGCAGGAGAGTACGGCAATAAGGTCAATTTTCTCTTCTACATGAGCTGCATTTTACTCTAGCCCATATAATAATTGATTTGAGCAGGCAGCAGATAGTCAGCTACAAATTTGCTTCTGTTCACTTCTAGGCACGGGACAAGTTAATATACCAACAGCAAGTACATACACAAAATCTGCATGTAAACAAGTACATTCCAAAATCTTAATATGATTGTTTCTCCTCTGTGAATAAGAGGCCTTAAATTTGTTTAATAATTTTAGATATTTTTGTTTAATGTTTATTTATTTATTTTTTACTTTTTGAGATGCAATTTAATTTGACGATATAACCAACCCATTTAATCTTTGTTGAAACATTACTAACTTTTGATAAGTTTTTATTAAATTTAATGTTGATTTTTTTTACTTGACCATCAATATAACTTGCTATATATCATTTCCTTCCAAAGTAATAATCATGCAGGAATTTGTATTTATAAAGATGATAAACAAATCGACTATAGTTTTTTACGATCTAATTAGCTTGAAGCATACCTACAGAAACCTTGAAAGAAAATATCTTACAAAGGAAAGTTCAAGTTGGAATTTGAAGAATTAGAAAGTAAGTGTAGATTTAATTGCCTTTCACTTTCATTAGATTTTTCTCAACCAACTACCACCAAAAAGAAAAAGACAACATAATAAGTACAATAAATATTTAAATTACATATAAGAAGAATAGCTTTTGGGGCCTCTAATTTTGTGAGGCCTAAAGGGACCGCTTTAGTGGCTCGGGGGTTAAGCCGCCTCTGGTCATGTACTAACACAATAATTCAGAATCTGCAGAAGAATATCCACAGTGGAGACTATGAAAAAGGAAATGCCGGGGGCATGCAGATCTGCTTAATGTCTCCGTTGAATGGTGTCTTCAACGGATGCAACTTAATCTCATAAAGCTTCGGCCACCATTTGCCTGTGACTGAATAAAGTAATAATTCGGCTTAATGATGTTTCCTTGTTATGGTACACTTGTTACTATAGAACAACAGAATTTATATGAAACTGATGAACATTTTTGGCACAATAACGGCAAAAAGTTGATCTGTCCAAACTTCACCATTATAATCGTGCTTGATTCATAATACATGTAAATACTTATAAAAACTATGACTTCATATTAATCTCATTGAATTTTTCTATCATTTACAGAAAAAATGTCGGAAGAAAATAGTGGCAGTAGGCAGGTCAGTCTACACTTTTTTTGAATACACGAGTGTTGCCATTCTTTCACATGTACATACTTTTCTCCATAGATATGCTTTACTGATGTGACAAGAATCTCATTTCCAATCTTTCCCCTAACCCGACCCTAACAAATTGAGAAACTAGGATTGCTGGGAATGGCACACGTCACATACATTAAATATCTATTGCTTGCTCTTAACGTGTGGAAACTTGATTCAACTACTATGGCTAATCAGGTATTTAACCAATTAAGTCACGGGAGGCATGCTCCGTAAATATGCATTTTTAACTGACTTTCAGGTATCCATCAAGTGAGAAATTTTCTCAAATATTTTGTGAATAATCATAACCAAACCCTAAGCACTAAAGGAAAAGCAACAAGATGATGGAGCTCACCAAAAAGACGGTCGCCATCCCTATCCCATGCTATGCCATTTAAGACATCAATTTGCTGCAGCAAAGGTAAGTATTGAAGAAGATGTTCAAAAGGTCAAAGTAAACATTATACACAGAACCAAAAGCAGTTGCTAAAATACACTGACCTTCAAATTGTGTAGCAATCCTTCTCTGCATAAGAAACAGAAGACGCATCATTTCACTCTACCTCCAATTTTTTAGGAGTAATAATTTCCTAATACTGAAGTAATGCTACTAGGAAAGAGCCGTTAGAAGAACCTCAAATTGTGGAGGAGAATCCATCCAAGCACTGAGCCATCTTTATGTGATATTCTAGCTATACAGTCAGTCTGCAGAGATAGGCGGACATAAGTCAGAGTTAACCCTACGCCACACTTGAGTTGTAAACGAAACTATTCAAACGTTTGGGCTTCAGAATCAAACAGAAGCATTGTATACTTTACTAGAACTGGTATTGTTGTCAAAGGCAAAAAGCCAAAAAATCCAAAGTTTGCTAGGACTTGAGCAAAAAGCACAGTTACTGCACGTACTTTAGGTAAGAAAAGAATAAATGCAGAAATAACTATACAACAACAACATAAACCCAGTATAATCCCACTAGTGGGGTCTGGGGAGGGTAGTTTGTACGCAGACCTTACCTCTACCCCGGGGTAGAGGGTAGAGAGGTCGTTTCCGATAGACCCTCCGCCCTCGGCTCCCTCCCTCCAAGAACTCCCCATCTTGCTCTTGGGGTGACTCGAACTCACAACCTCTTAGTTGGAAGTGGAGGGTGCTCACCACTAGAGCAACCCACTCTTGTCGTAGAAATAACTATATATACAAATATTAATTACACATATAAAGGAGTTGGAAGCAATTAAGTGAACTTATGAAATACAAAGCCATGTTAATCAAGCTCAAAAACCAATTTTTTAACTCAATCAATTCAAATACCATTTAAAATACCTGATACAGTTGCGACCATGCAGCTTTGAGTCTCCAATTCAAATTTACTGACTAGTTTTTCATAAACTAAGCTTCTATTTTTCTATTCCTAATCACTAAATATTTGCTATTAACAGGAAAGATATCATTTTTCCAACTAATGCTTAATGTCTTGTGCCATCTTCAAGAGAGAACCTATGGACACTGAGGCAAATGCTTAGGTGCCTTGGTGTCTAAACTGTAAGCGTCACCTAAGTGAGTTCAGTGCTACATTTTTCAAGACAGTTCAAGCCATGATCGATGAGGCTCACACATTAGCGCTTTGTTGCACAGACTGAAGCTCTGTTTAAGTGAAGAGCTTTACCTATAAGACACCTAACTTCAAAGGTTTAAGGATGTCTCAAGTGATTATTTTTAATAAGGATCTCAAGTGATTCTTTAAAAACACCGAGAACTGGTATACTCAGAAAATATCCTCCATCATTTTGGTTGCTCATGTAATGAGATAAAAGTTCTCCATCGGACTTGGAAATTGAGGAAGCCACTACATGGCAAATCAAAGAGAACCCATTGATCTGTACTTCAAGCTCAGTGATAACATACAACATCCAGAACTTCACATATTGGGTTCAGATAAAGCAGTTAATGTTATTTTTAAGTTTTAACAATGATGCCTGGTATCCTTGTTAGTATAACTACAAGGTACCAGAAAAGGACTTGCCCGCAAGCACTCACTAGCAGAACAAGTAAAACACAGTTTAAGTTTCAAGAAGAATCTCAAGATGCTGCCGTCTGTAGTTAGAGAAATAGCTTAGTAGCCACATTAGTAGCCCTTGGGATGATTTTAAGGGAAAATAATTGCAATGTGTAATAGAAAATCAATCTTTCTGAAGAGGGAGTTGGGGTGAGCAAGTCCATACCATCCAAACATTTGCCCAAACTTCATCATAAACATACTCTAGTTCATTCAATCTGTGCACTTCATCACCTTGATAGTTTACAAATTTTTTTTTAACTACTGCAAGAACGGGAAAAAAAAGCATAAGAACAAAACGAAACATTCTTATATGAAGAACAAAACAACTGAATCATAATTTGACCTTCAGATGACAAAACCTTTCATAGTTTGAGGGTCAATTTGATACAGGGTAGAAGATCCATCACTTCCAAAAAGGACTTTCCCATCAGTTGCCAATCCCCAACCATCGGGCATACCATGGCTGAACTTCTCAAACTGAAGAGGAATATCAACTGTAAGAATTACTGAGGTGGAAGGGGAAAGAAGCAATATAGAGGAGTGCATGTCACTATAAAAGCTTGCAACCACAAAAATACTAGCATTTCTCGCTCCACAATCCCAAATGAGAAAGGATTAATACACAGCATATTTCTGCATCGCAAATGGCAGTTTATGTTGTATATTAAACTTCGGACGAAAAACCGAGATTCACGTTCTGGAAATGGCAATCTTTCTGTTCAAGTAGTTGAATACAGAAGGCAACTGAAATCAAAATAAAACCAGCTTAAAGCTTCATCGAGCAGAGAAATTTAAGTTAGGTTAATGGAATTCTTTTTCCAGTTTGAAATATACACTTGAAGAATAGTCAATATCTTGAAGATAAAGATGTAGTTGTCTATTATCATGTCATTGTTAAGCATTTATCAGCAATATCAAAATAAATGTAGAACAATTGATTATAGATTAACTGTATATAGATGTTCATCAAAGAAACTGTATTGAGATGCTTAGCTAGTGACAACTCAGGAAAAGTCTCAACTGACAGGTAGACCTGTCGAACAATATATCCAGAGCAGCCAAAGATAGAAATTTTTCCGATTTCATACTATCAGCCAAAAAGTATAAGTTCCAGACACATACTATTATAGTTAATGCCATCATGACACCACTTTCTATGTTTTTTTCATCACTTTCCGCCATGACCTCAGCGTCAGAAAGTTGGGATTTGCAAACGAGATCAAAACAAAATGATCAGCACAGGGAAAATCTCTCTTTTCCAGCCAGAGAGTTCGCAGTAAACATCATAAAATTCTTTACTAGATTACATCCATGATCCAACAGGACTTCATCTGAGCAAGTCTAGCCACTATTAACATCAATAGCACAAAACTGCAAAAAAATACTGAACAAATATTAAAGCATAAACGACATACTTTGCTCAGATTATGCCGATCATATATGTAACCAGTACTCTGCCGCCAAGTTACTTGAATCAACCTATAAAATAAGTTAAGATTATTATATCAGATTTGAGGTCCATCTTTTTCATCATAAAAGGAAAAACAACAATCACTGTACAAGGAAATACAGAAATTGAGAATATACCATGCAGTCAAAACTCTTTTATTTAATTTTAAGTCAGAGAACTATTCGAAAGCACAGTGGGTACTTCCGCAATCAAGGGAGTTTTCAGAAGCCCTTCAAATTTTAGGAGATATCAACTTATTTAGCAGAATAAGACATAATCATGCAGAAGTACCGAGAGGAGGATAGATAAACTCTTCC
This sequence comes from Nicotiana tomentosiformis, assembly GCF_000390325.3. Lineage (NCBI taxonomy): Eukaryota > Viridiplantae > Streptophyta > Magnoliopsida > Solanales > Solanaceae > Nicotiana > Nicotiana tomentosiformis. The sequence continues at coordinate 85,990,819 of NC_090814.1, forward strand.
TTACAGAGAGGGAGAGAGAGAAAGGGAGAGAGAGAGAGAGAGAGAGAGAGAGAGAGAGAGAGAGAGAGAGAGAGAGGAACCACAAAAGCCTGGTTTCACTAGTCGGATTCCGGGTTCCATGAATCATGAGCGGATATTAAAAGATTTCCGATTAGAGGACTACTACGACTACAACATCATTGACGCAAGCCTGTTTAGTTCCATCTCCTTGAGTTTCAACTGGAACACTAGGAGTTGGAGTCGGGTTCAGGCATCAAGTCATAAAAGATCATAGTAGTCAAAAACCTAAAAGGGACTATATCCATGTGGGCAACAAAAACATGTTTTCCTTTATTAGTCAAAAACAACATATTGATTAGCATCGTATTCTCCCAGAAAGTAAGTTCCCCAGAAGCATCATTATCACACTATATAGCTTATAACTAATGGGAAACAATATTTTCTTTTGGAAAAGAACGAGTTACTTATCACATGAATTTCTTCACTAGTTGAATCAAGAAGAGTAAAAACATTCTTTTTTTTAAGATAAAAAAGAAAACCTATCATCGGCTGAATGAAAAGCAAAACCATTCAGTTTAGATCACAAACCTATCACCAAGAAGAGTTAAGCCCTCCCCAAAGTCAGAGTACTGCATTTTCTGGATAGCCTTAACCTGTGAATGCCAGAAGGAAAAAGGTTCAATGATATATCAACTCGGCATCTCCAACTGAGCTTGAACGTAAATAACTATCTATTGCACTTGTCATTGGTCAATGTTAATATCATGGGAACACATTTTCTTTTTTTGATAATGTATATCATGGGAACAGCTGCTGCATAAAAAGAAACATCAGCACTTTACAAAGTTACCGTATGGCAGGATGTTTCCTTAATAGGGAATAAGCTTCCACATTCATTGCATCTTCTTGGGCAATTATGTTTCTCATCCTTTGTTTCCTGTTTTCTAACTTTCATAATTTTTACATCATTTTGTTTTTAAAATTCTCATTTTGAACATAATAACTGAAATGATAAAAGAACTTATCTAAACTATTTTATTTCACACCATCTTTCATTCAGCGCATCTAAGCCAATTACCTCGCCAGTCTGCAGAGTGACCTTCCGAACAGATGACTGTAGTCAAATATCATAAACACTATCAGTTACGAAAATATTCTGGTAAACCAAATCTTCCTAAGAAATAATCAGTTGAAGTCAACTTTAGAACCAGAGGGAAACTCACAGCCCCATTCATTCCAGTAGACTCAAATAGGGTATCATTTTCTGCATACAGCAGTCCCTGTAAAAAAAAAAAAGTGTTCACTGTTCAGTATTATTAGATGGAAAAAGTGCTATCTGATTACTTATCAAAAGAAAAAACCATATGATCAATAGTTTAATACTATAGCTGGCCCCTACTTTGGGACTTCTAAATAGAATTGAATAGGATAAATGTAGCCAACCCATAATATTTCAGGTTTATTACCAAGCAAAACATCTTAAAACTAAAAAGCAAGCAAAGAGAGGGGAGAACATCGATATCAAATAGCAACATCCATAGATTTCAACCATTTTACAACAATGGTTGAGATCTTACCATTTGTAAGCTGATAGTGCGAAGAAAAATGTATTTTGTCTTTGCTCATTTAGGTTTTGGCCCGGTAAATGTTAAGCATGTTTAAAGTAGTTAAATAGAACAGTTTCACCTAAGATTACATATAACTCCATCATCATAGTTGATCGAGGTGAATGGGGAACAGTCTCCGCATCTATTGACAGGAATGAGATTAAAGAGAATATTGGGCCGTTAGTCATTTCATTTACAAATGTTCAGGAAAGAGAACCATCAAAGGTGAATGACGCAAACTAAGCCATGGAGAAAGACTCCAGTACAGTCATCAAATAACGCCTTAAAGTTGATTCTTATTGTCGGTTTGCTGAAACTTTCTATCAATTGGTGATGTTTATTGTAAATGCAGTAAAGGAACTATAATTATTTCGATTAGATGTATGATCTGATATGAAGATACCAGATACTTGTACTAGCTCTAATTTCATACCTAAGAGAAATGAGAATTGAGAACTCAGCCTGTCCTGCAACATGTGTTTGATAAGGAATTAGGTCTCTCTTTTTTAGGTACATTACATGCCAGCAGCAAAGCCAACTAAACAATTCGAAAATATTTGAAAGAAAATTTGAAACACATAGTATAGAGTCCATTTTATCCTACTAGCTCAATAAGAAAATACTCTAATTAGACATCATTTTTTCATATGCGAACTGAATTTCTAATCCCTATTTCTGATGACACAAATTAAATGAAAGAGGCGCTAGAACTCAACATAAGTCTAGATGATCAACTAAAATTAAAAGAAATGAAAGAAAAAATGAACCTGAGTGAAAGCGCCAGGATCGTGAGGGAACTCATTGACCACTTCGACAGTGTAAAGCTGATTAGACGGGACATCGTATTGAAACCCGCCTTCCTTTGTCGATGAAGTATTTAAAAAAACTACTAAACAAACAACTAGGATTAAAAAGACAAGGACGGAGATCTTTCTGTAATGGAGAAGAAAAGGAGAGGAAGAAGCCATTGAAGGTTGTTGAGGTAGGGAGTTAATTCTTCTAGTATTAGATTTCTTTCTCATTCTTCCGCCTGGCATGTGGTTGACACCTCAGCAACGACGGTCATGGATTCCTCCGGGGTAAGGGCACGCCGGAGCGACGACGGGAATGGGCGAGGGGGTGGCAGATTTACGTGGGTAGTCTAGATGAAAGGCGTGGTCGTCGAATGCCAATTGCCAATTTTGACTTTCAATTCTTAACAGCATCAAATTTTCGACTGTAGCACATAAGTCCCTAATGGCTCGTTCGGTTACAATCACTAGAGATGACAATTTCGAAAAAAATAAAGATAATTTTTTTTATTAAATTCTAATTTAACCAATTCCAAAATTATTTATATCATATTAATTACATTATTTTATACCATATTAAATGTTGGATCAAAATTTTAAAAATTATTAATCTCGAGATAAATAATAAGATAATAAAGACGTTCTTCTCCAATACTCGTTCTCTCAAAGTCCTTTAAGAAAATTAAGGTCAAACAAAAATACATTATTCCAGTTTATTTAGTGTATAAAATTAAACACGTATTTTATATTATACCTCGTATATTTATTTTTTTAGTCTAATATATCAAACATTTACTAATAAAAGTATATCAACAAAATACTTTATTTATTATTTAATTTTGGTATCATAATCTTTGAATTATAATTCCAGTATAACTTGTTGGCAAATCAAATGAACCCTAATTTTAACCATGGGAAATTTAAGAATACCCATGTACTACTATAAGGTTGATCGAACAATAACCATAAAATAGAACGAAAAAAGTAGTCTATCCTTTTGGAACGACAGGGGCGGCTCAATACTATTGGAGATCTAAAGCCAAACTCCAATTGGAGGCCTTAATTTTTTTCCAAAAAAGAAAAGAAAAAGAAAATAAGCTTTCATATATATATTTTATTTGAAGTCTATTTTCCTTGCCTTTTGAGATGCAAAGTTTTGAATAACTGTTTTATAATCAATTTTTTCTAACAGTTCCTTTTCAACTGATAATATAGCTAATATATTCAATCTCTCTTGAGACATTGTTGATCTTAAATAAGATTTTATCAATTTTAATTTTTCAACCTCTCTTGAGACATTGTTGATCTTAAATAAGATTTTATCAATTTTAATTTTGAAAAACTTCTCTCCGCTGAGGCAACTGTAACATGAACTGTTAACACTATTCTGTAAGCAATATATGCATTTGAAAAAGAATCAAGTCTTTTTATCTGATTGAGGATATCTACTAGAGTATTATTATCTACCTGTACAATTTCTCGTAACACTTTCAACTCAGAAAATAAGTCTAAACCATCAATATCAGATTGATTATTATGTTTTAAAGAATATTCAAGGTTAAGGCAATATTTTTTTAAATTCTCATCATCGTGATCGTATTTACCACTAAATAGAAAATCCAAAATATTTTCATGGGCTTCGAATTGTTCAAATCTATTTTGGAAAGAAAAAAGAGCTTGGTCTATATGTATAAAAAGTAATCAACTATAAAGATTCTTCAAGAGACCTTATGATTTCGTTGTCAATATTCTCATCAAATTATTTCTTTCTATATATTACCCGTTTACTACGAAACTCAGGTTCTATATTCATCTCAGATGCAATTTTCTTAGAAGAAACTATAGCAGTACAAATCCTTTTTCTCTATATTTTTGAAAAAAGAAAATCAAACCTCTTAGTTGATCTATGGCAATATCAATATGCATATCTTTTGATTGTAAAGTTTTGCTAACTGAATTAACCTCAAATAATATATCATGCCAAATAGTCATACCCAATAAAAATTCAAAAATTTTAAGCTCATATGTTGCTAAACAACTAGCTTCACTTTTGATTTTCGGATCTTCACTAACTCCAAAGAATGAGTTAGTGTGTCTATTTGTTTCACTAACTCCAAACAACTAGCTTCACTTTTGATCTTCTTCTACTATCTTTGAAATTTAAAAGATAGTGTGCCTATTCGTTGAACCACTCCAAAGAATAATATAGCTTTTTTGTAAGAATTAGCCATGTCACAAAGTACTAAATTTAAATTATGACAACCACATAGCGTATAAAATAATTTAGAATTTATATCTAGAAGTGTCCTTGGTATTTTTCTTTCATATTGGATCCGTTATCATATCGTTGTACTCTTAGATTATCAATATCAAGTCCAGTATTTTTTATCTCATCTATAATAACTTCAAAAAGGCCTTTTCCACTTGTATCATCCATTTTTTAATTTTTTTTAAAAATATTCAGTAATTTTTATTTGAGTTGCTGAAATGTCCACACTTCGCAATATAAAAGACATTTGTTCTTGATGACTAGTATAAGGAGTGTAATCAAGTATGATTGAGAAATACTTTGTTTCTATAATTTTTAAAATAATTTTATTCTTACTTTTACTTGCCAACAAATTTATCAATTTATTTTATATATTATGTCCAAGATAATGATTATGAATTTCATCATGTTTAATTCGCCGAATATGCTCTTGCATAATCGGATCAAATTCTGCAATCATTTCAATTAGACTTAAAAAAATCTGTTGCTTTCTTGATAGATCTTCTTATTTCCCCCCCTAAATACCAAATTATTTTTTTCAAGAGTTTTTATCACTGCAATAATTCTTGACAATACATTTTTCCATTGCTCACTATCTCTATTGATTTGATCTTGAACATCTTTATCAATTGTTTTATTTTCCTGCAATCTTAATTCTAAATCAAGCCAAGCACCCTTATTAATAATATAGTCGTTTGATGTTTCATGAGCTTTAAGCTTAGCACTAAGGTTTTTCCAATCTCTACTACCTTCATTCGCTAGTTTACTATTACTAATACTAGAAGTTGTATAAACAATTTGCGACAAAAACAAAATACTTTATCCAAGTCTTTAGAATAAACTAACCATCTCCTTTCATGTTTTTCAGCATTTGCCAATTTTTTAAAATAATGGGTATTAGAAAAACTAGTGTTATATCTGTAACGACCCGACCGGTCGTTTTGAGAGTTGTAACTCCGTTCCCCTATTTACTGCTCATTTTATACTTTATAGTTGTTATATGACTTGCCGGGGTAGTCAGTTCGGGTCCGGAGGAATTTCAGAATGAAATGAGGCACTTAGTCTCAAGGTTGAAAGCTTAAGTTGAAATAGTTGACTGGATGTTGATCTATGAGTAAACGCCTCCAGAATGGAGTTTTGATGGTTCCGTTAGCTCCATTGGGTGATTTTGGACTTAGGAGTGTGTCCGGATTTTAGTTTGGAGGTCCGTATTAGAATTAGGCTTGAAATGGCAAAAGTTGAATTTTTGGAAAGTTTGACAGGGAGTGGACTTTTTGATATCGGGGTCGAATTCCGATTCTGGAAGTTGAGTAGGTCTGTAATGTCATTGTGACTTGTGCGCAAAATTTGGGATCAATCGAACGTGATTTGATAGGTTTCGGCGTCATTTGTAGAAGTTGACTTTCCTTAGTTTTATTAGGCTTAGTTGGTGTGTATTTAAGGTGTAAATTGGGAGTTTGAGGCTAGGGATTCAGAGAGTTTGATTTGGGGATTTTGGGTGACGATTTGATGTCGGATTTTGATATATTTGGTATGGTTAGACTCGTGGATGAATGAGCTTTCGGGTTTTGTGACGTTTATCGAATTTCAAGACGTGGTCCCGGGGGCCGGCTTTTGAGTCAAGTTTTGACTTTTGATTTAAGTATTTTCTTATGGAGTTGATTCCTTTAGACCGTGTTGATTATATCGAATTGTTTGTGGCTAGATTCGAGGCATTCAGAGGCCGTTTTGCGAGGCAAGGGTGTGTTGGAGTAGAGATTTGCTCGGATTGAGATAAGTAACAGTTTTAAATTTGGTTATGAGGGTATTAAACCCCGTATTTTGTGCCATGTATTTGGTTTTGAGGTGACGCACATGCTAGGTGACGGGCGTGTGGGCGTGAACCGTAAGAATTGTGACTTGGTCAATTCCATGGAACTGGTTAGTTGAATAATCTGCTGTTATCCGTACATTTCCACGTATTAGAGGAATTGAACTGCAAATCATGTTAGAAATTATGTTTAGACCATGTGTTGACACTGTAGGGACCTGTAGAGGTCGTGTACATGTTGAATTATCTGCTAAATTGCTATTTTATACTCAGTCACAGTTTTACTTGCATATTACATCACACTCTGTATTGTTCATTATTGATGCATTATATCATTGTTGTTTGAGCTACTTATCATGATTTCTGAGAGCCTGAGAGACTGGGGAAGTTGATGACTGAGTGAGGCGGAGGGCCTGGTTGTGAGGATATCTATGGGATCGGGCTGCACACCGCAACATGTTTCATTGATATATGCCATGATTGGCTTGTTATAGCGCTTGGGCTGAAGGAGCCCCTCCGGAGTCTGTACACACCCCTAGTGAGCGCATGTACCAACTAAGTGTGAGTGCCGGGTGCTAAGTGATTGAGAGGAATGAGTGACTGTGAGGAAAGAGTGATTGTGAGGTTGAAGTGAATGGGAGGACTGAGTGACTGTTGCTCTGAGAGGATGCATTGACTTCATTATTGTTGCACTTCCGCTGTCATATATCACCGTCTTCTGTTTCAGTAGAACTTGACATGAATTAACTGTTTTGGCCTTAATTGTCGAACTTAAAAGCATGCCTACTGTGATGACCCAATATGTCATCTTTAATATTAAATATTTATTTCTGTATTCTGAGACCTCAAAAAGCACTATTCAGCATTCCTCGACTTGCGTGCGCAGTCCGTAAATTTTTTCGAAAAGTTTTTATATGAAAAATTGATTAAAATGTGAAATAGAGTTATAAAACTCAACTGAGTTGACATCGGTCAACGTTTTGAGCCAACAGACCCGGATCAGTATTTTGACAGTTCCAGTAGGTCCGTATCATGATTCGGGACTTGGAAATATGCCCGGAATCGAAATTGAAGGTCCCTAGCTCAAATTATCGGCATTTTAACAGAAACTAGAAATTTAAAGGTTTAAGAATTCCTAAATCTTGTCATAATTGGGTTTTTGTTGATACCGGGTTCCGATTTAGATTCCGAGAGTTCGATCAGTTTCGTAACAATATTTATGACTTAAGTACAAAATTTAAAGTTATTCCGAGGTACGTAGGCACATTTTCTGTTAGTTTTTGAAAAAAATAAAAGGTTTGATTTTATAAAGTTTGAATTTCTAAAGTTTGACCTGAGATTTGACTTTTGAGCAAACGACCCCGGAATAGAATTTTAATAATTCCAATAGCTTCGTATGGTGATTTCGGACTTAGGCGCATGTTCGGATTTGGATTTGGAAGTCCGTAGGATAATTCGGCGCATTTTGGCAAAAGTTGAAAAATAGAAGATTTTTGGAAAGTTTGACCGGGAGTTGACTTTATTGATATCGGGGACGAAATTCAATTCTGGAAATTGAAACAGCTCTATTATGTCATTTATGACTTGCATGCGAAATTTGAGTTCATTCCGAATTGATTTGGCATGTTTTGGCGCGAATTATAGAATTAAAAATTTCATAAACTCATAAATTCGAATCGACGCGCGATTTGTAGTTTCGTCGTTGTTATGTGTGATTTGAGACCTCGAGTAGGTCCATAATATGTTTTGAGACTTGTTGGTGTGTTCGGACGGGGTATCGAGGGGCTCGGGTGAGTTTCGGAGTAGTTTCGAACCATTTTTAGGTCATTTTTAACTGTTGGTTTTTTACAACAGGGTGCGAAATTTATGATGCACAGAGCTGACTTTGGAAGCTTATATCTCACAATCTATAAGGAATTTGGAAATTATCAAAACATAAAAGTTGTAGCTCTTTGATTCTAGATTCCATAAAAATAAACCATTCATCATTTGGACATTTGTACAGAAAGTTGTGATTGATTAACTGAATACTAGTAATGCAGTTATTTTTTGCCTGGTAGTGTGCATCGCCAGAAATTTTTGATGCACATGGCTAATTTTGGAAGCTTATATCTCGCAATTTATAAGGAATCTAGAAATTATCAAAACATGAAAGTTGTAGCCCTTTGATTCTAGTTTCTAGAAAGATAAACCATTCATCATTTGGACATTTGTACAGAAAGTTATGATTGATTGACTGAAGGTTGGTACCGTAATTTTTGGCTTGAAAAGTTTGAGACAAGTCGCATCTCACAGATGTGACTTGCTTGGACAGAATATATATGTCCGGAGTCCGACATTTTTGTTCATTTTTAGAGTTTTAGACCTTGGTTTTGGGCGATTTCAGAGGCATTTTTCACGAGTTTGAGTTGGGCAAGTATTCTTTATCCGAAATTAATTATATTTCATGATTTCATACTCATTTACATCATGAATCCGTGAATTTATGGAAGAAAAATCATATTTTTATAAAATCTTCCATAAACGAAAATTTAAGATTTGAAAGCCAATCTGATGTCGGAATTCGATAATTTTTGTATGGTTGAACTCGTATCGGCACGATTGTTCGGATTTCGTGAGTCTTTTGAGATTCGAGACGTGGGTCCCACTGTCGGATTTTGAAATGCATTTCGGATTTTAATCCGAAAAATTAGTAATATCATATAAAATTAATTCCTATGATTCGTGTTGAGAATATTGAATTGTTTGTGACTAGATTTGAAACTTTCGGACATCAATTCGCGAGGCAAAGGTTTATTGGAATCTTGAATTTGGTTACGAAGCGAGGTAAGTGTCGTGGTTAACCTTGACTTGAGGGAATAGAACCCTTGAATTATTGTTACGCGAATTTCATGTGTAATATGAAGTATAGGCGAGGTGACGAATGCCTATACGTTGTCAAATTGATTGTTTGCACATTTATCTGGAAATTATAAATTATTTTAAATCATGAATTAATTATTATATTAATTATTTTTCTCATATTCATTGCTCAATATTATGCCTTGAATCCATGCTATATTTGCTACATGCTTATTTGATTTATGTGACTTAATTATTACTTGACATTTAGCATACTAAATATTAAATTGCTTATTTCATCCTTAATTTTCACAATTAATTGCTACTTGTCATCACTTATTTCTAAATAAATCATAATTATTATATGCTTGTTGTCTTACAATTTCATATTAATTGTTGCATTTATTGGAATAATTTCTTTTATAAGAATTGATAAATTTTATTATTGAGGAGCGGGTTGCACGCCGCAACAGAAATAAAAGTGAATATATTGGAGGAGCGGGTTGCACGCCGTAACAGAATTGATTGAAAGTGAATATATTGGAGGAGCGGGTTGCACGCCACAACAGAATTGATTGAAAAGATATATTGAGGATCGGGTTTCACGCCGCAACGGAATTAAATAAAAATAAATATATTGTGGGATCGGGTTGCACGCAGCAACAGAATTGAATATGAATATATTGTGGGATCGGGTTGCACACCGCAACGGAAAGTGATTTAAGTAATAATTGGTTATGACTGCCGAGTTGGCTTGATTATTGATATGATTTACCGGTTTAATATATGTGATGACCTGATAGGTCATCTTATGTTTTAGAACCTAATTTTGCACTTTGAAGCCTTAAATATATTATTTTATCCTTTCTCGATTTATGTGTACAGTGCGGGTGTTTTTCCGAAAAGCTTTTATGTTAAAAATTGAGAAAATATGAAAATTTTGCCTTAAAATCTATTTGAATTGACTTCGATTAACGTTTTAAGAAAACAAACATGGATTCGCATTTTGACGGTCCCGGTGGGTCCGTATCGTGATTTTAGACTTGGGCATATACCCAAAATCGAATTTGGAAGTCCCTAGCACGAGTTATCGGACTTTGTTGAAATTTGAAAGTTGAAAGCTTAATGACTTTAAAAGTTTTACCAATGTTTGACTTTATTGATATCGGGTCCATAATGTGATTCCGAAATCCGGTATAGGTCCAATACTATATTTATGACTTGTCTGTCAAATTTGGTTAGAAATGGAGTTGGTTTGACGTGATTCGGATGTCCGGTTGTGAAATTAGAAGTTCATGATTTTTCTTGAAAATTTTCTTTGATTTGATGCTAAATTTATAGTTCTAGTTGTTATTTTGGCGATTTGATCGTGCGAGCAAGTTCGTATGATGTTTTTTGACTTGTGTGCATATTTGGTTTAGAGTCCCGAGGGCTCGGGTGAGTTTCGGATAGGCTACGGAGTGGTTTAGACTTAGAACTCAGCTGGTGTTCTGCAATTTCTGGTACTGGTCTCTGATCTCGCAATTGCGAGATCAATGTTCGCATTTGCAAACATCCCAAATCCTACCAGGCTCGCATTTGCGAGCAATTTCTTCGCATTTGAGAAGAGTACGTGGGTCAGCATAAGTTCACATTTGCGATCAAGAGGTCGCAATTGTGAGGAGGCCAGAGTTCGCATTTGCGAACAATACTTCGCATTTGCGAACAATACTTCGCATTTGCGAAGTGGGGATGGGGCAGGCTTGGTCGCATTTGCTATCAATTTGGTCGCAAATGTGGAAGATCAATGTTTGCAATTGCGAACAAATCATCGCATTTGCGATGAAAGCAGAGATGGGAAGGACTTCGCATTTGCGATGGCTTCTTCCCATTTGCGGGGTTTGCAAATAGGTTCATTCTCTCAAATTTTCAAAACAAGAAACCCTAGAGGCGATTTTTCAAAGAACCCTTCTTCTCCAAATCATTGGTAAGTGATTCTAAACTAATTTATTTCAAACTTTCACTACATTTCCTAAGATTTCAACCTAAAATCTTGTGTTTGCATGGTGAAAATTGGGGGGTTTGGGTAGAATTAGGGATTTTTGTAAAATGTGGATTTAGACCTCAAATTGAGATCGGATTCCAAAACAAATTACATAACCGGGCTTGTGAGTGAATAGGTATTCATATTTTGTGACTTTTATCTGATTCCGAGAAGTGGGCCCGGGGAGGCGTTTTGGGGAGATTTTCTAATTTTTTGCTTTAGCTTTGATTTAATTAATTACATTAGTTTTTTATAGTTGTATTTATGGTATCTAATTGATTTTGGCTAGGCTTGGGCCATTCGGAGTCGGATATTCGTGAAAAAGGCATTGTTGCCGATTGATTGAGCTTGGTTCGAGATAAGTGGCTTGCCTAACCTTGTGGGGGGAAATTCCCTTAGGAATTCGTACTGTTGTGATATGTGAGCATCGTGTACGTGAGGTGACGAGTACGTACACATGCTATATTGTTGTAAAACCCAATTTTTACTGAGTATCAATCTGTTTTCCTCTTAATTTGAGTTTTACCGTTTTAATGAGTATTAGTGTGTTTCCATTCTTACTTGAGCTATTCCAATATGTGTAGTTATCCTGTTTAGTCTAATATCGCATGTCTACGTTCTTTAACTTCTTATTTGAACTCTGTGAAGCATGCCTAGTTGATTTTCGGTTTTCCTTGTTCTTTATCAGTATTAACTGTAGAAATCTTGTTGTTAACTGTTGTATTTATCGGTTTGAGCTGTGTGTTTACTTTTGAGACTACGAGGCGGTTCCTTGGGAGTTCTCTCTCACATTTACTTTTGAGATTACGAGGCGGTACCTCGGGAGTTTTTCCTGCATGTTTACTTTTGGGACTACGAGGCGGTACCTCGGGAGATCCCCCTGCACATTTACTTTTGAGACTACGAAGCAGTTCCTCGAGAGATCTCCTCGCATATTTACTTTTAGGACTACGAGACGGTATCTCGGGAGATCCCCTGTTGAGTATTTATTTATTTTTGACTACGAGATGGTATCTCGGGAGTGCCCCTGTTGTTATCACATTGTGATGTGTTATTGTTTCTCTGTGAATTCTTTCTGTTAAATTTCTCGTTTTACTTCATTTTTTATATCATCTATCTTATTATTATATCCCCAATAGGGCCCGGACCTGACCTCGTCACTACTCTACCGAGGTTAGGCTTGGCACTTACTGGGTACATGGGATTGGTTGCACTCATACTATACTCTGCACTTCTTGTGCAGATACCAGAGTTGGTCCTAGCGGCGTACAGTAGATTTTCTCGGATTCAGATATCCACAAGAGACTTGAGGTATAGTTGCACGTCGTTTGCAGCTCTGAAGTCCCCATCTACTTTATTTTAGCTGTGTATTTCTGTCAGACAACTTTATTTTCATTCAGACCCTTATTTGTATTATTCTAGTAACTCATGCACTTGTAACACCAGTTCTGGGATGGTATTTAGACATCACTATTATTATGGTTTACTCACTTTATTTCAGTTATTAGTTTCTTTATTATTAATTAAATTAAATTATTAAAAACAAATGGTTAAAATTATTCTAACATTGGCTTGCTTAGCAAGTGAAATGTTAGGTGCCATCACGTGTCCGAAGGTGGAAATTTTGGGTTGTGACAAGTTGGTATCAGAGCACTAGGTTACATAGGTCTCACGAGTCACGAGCAAGCTTAGTAGAGTCTGAAGGATCAGTACAGAGACGTATGTACTTATCTTCGAGAGGCTATGGAGTTTAGGAACAATTTCACTTCTATTCTACTCTGTCGTGCGATTTTATTCTATCATTGACGATTGAACTCTTCTATTCTTGTCCTCTCGCAGATGGAGAGAACACGCACTGCATCTACAGCCGGACATGAGCCAGAGCCCCCAGTGACAGCTACGACTAGGGGCAGAGGCCAAAGTAGAGGCAGAGGCAGAGCTCAATCTAGAGCTCGAGCAGCAACACCTGTTGTAGAACCTCAAGTGGATTTAGAAGCAGAGGTCCCAGGTTAGACGGTACCTGTTGGACCAGTTCAGGTTCCGAAAGGATTCATAGCTACTCCAGTACTTCAGGACGCTCTAGTCCGTTTGGTGAGTCTTATGGAGGGTGTGGCCCAAAATGGTACATTTTTAGTGGCACCAGCCATCTCATAGGCTGGGGGAGGAACACAAACTCCCACTACTCCCGCTCCAGGGCAGACAACTCCCCAGTATCAGGCTCCAGTAGCCATCCAGTTGGGGTAGTTCAACCAGCTGTTGCAACACAGGCCGGTGATATACCTGCTTTGTCCTCTGAGGCTTTGTTGAGGTTGGACAAGTTTACCAAGCTATTTCCAATCCATTTCAGTGGTACACCTTCTGAGGACCCATAGGATTTTCTTGACCGCTGCTATAAAGTATTGCAGAATATAGGGATAGTCGAAAGCAATGGGGTTGATTTTGTTGTGTTTCAGATGACTGGTTACGCCAAGAGGTGGTGGAAAGATTATGTATTTACTAGGCCAGTTGGTTCGCCTGCACTTACCTGGGACCAGTTCTCGCAGCTATTTCTGGAGAAGTTCCTTCCTATCACACTGAGGGAGAATTACCGCAAGTAGTTTAAGCGTCTCCAGCAGGGCAGTATATCAGTCACTCAGTATGAGACCCGTTTTGTGGATCTAGCCCGTCATGCTCTTCTTTTGCTTCCTACCGAGAGAGAGAGGGTGAGGAGGTTCATTGATGGACTCGTTCAACCTATCAAGCTACATATGGCCAAGGAGACCGGGAGTGAGAATTCTTTTTAGACGGCTGCTAATGTCACCGGGCGGATCGAGATGGTTCTTTCACAGGAGAGAGTGACAGTGTCAGATAAGATGCCTCGTCATTTCGGTAATTTCAGAGGTGCCTCATCTGGAGGCAGGAGTACTTATGGTAGGGGTCATCATTCTAGGCCATTTTATTCAGCACTTCAGACTTCTCACGGTGCTTCAGGGAGTCAAGGTCCTTATCTTCCTTACCCTGGACAGCCATCATTCTTCACATTCAGATCCTATTAGTGCACTACCACTCCAGTGTAACTATGGAGGCTATCTAACTCGTTCGGGGTCAGCTTCAGTTCAGCAGCCACTACAGCAGGATGGGTGTTATGAGTGTGGGAACATTGTTCACATCAGGAGGCATTGCCCTAGGTTGTTGAGCAACAGATCTCAGTAGAATTCTCGTGCCATCATACCAGCACCGGTTACTTCATCGCCTGCCCGACCACCTAGGAGCATGGGTCAGACTGTTAGAGGTGGAGGTCAGACTGCTAGAGGTGGAGGTCAGATTGTTAGAGGTGGAGGCCATTTAGCTATGGCCTATCCCAGAGATGTAGTTCAGACTGGTGGGGTCCAGCCCTGATTATATGCTTTCCTAGCTAGGCCTGAAGCCGAGTCATCCGACGTTGTGATCACAAGTATTGTTCTAGTTTGCCATAGAGATACCTCAATTCTATTTGATCCAAAATCTACTTACTCATATGTGTCCTCCTACTTTGCTTCATATATGGTTGTGCCTCATGATTCTCTGAGTGCGTCTGTATATGTGTCCACGCTGGTAGAAGATTCTGTCGTGGTAGATCATGTCTATCGTTCGTGCGTGGTTACTATTGGGAGGCTTGGGACTAGTGTGGATCTTCTACTTCTCGACATGGTAGATTTTGACGTCATACTGGGTATGGATTGGCTGTCACCTTATCATGCTATATTGGATTTTCATGCCAAAACGGTGACCTTAGACATGCCGGGGTCTCGAGTAGAGTGGAAAGGAACTCTTGGTCATTCTACCAGCAGGGTTATTTCTTATATGAAGGCTCGGCGTATGGTCGAGAAGAGGTGTCTAGCCTATTTGGCTTATATTCGCGATCCCAGTACGAATGTTCCTTCTATGGACTCAGTACCAGCTGTTCGTGAATTTCTAGAAGTATTTCCTGCAGATTTGTCGGGGATGCCACCCGACAGAAATATTGACTTCTGTATTGATTTGGCTCCGGTCACTCAGCCCATTTCTATTCCACCATACCGTATGGCCCCGCCGGAGTTGAAAGAATTGAAGGAGAAGTTACAAGACTTGCTTGATTAGGGATTCATTAGACCTAGTGTCTTGCCCTGGGGTGCACCAGTGTTGTTTGTGAAGAAGAAAGATGGTTCAATGCGGATAGTGTATAGATTATCGGCAGTTGAACAAGGCTACTATCAAGAACAAGTATCCATTTCCAAGAATTGATGGCTTATTCGATCATCTTCACGGTGCCAAGCTATTTTCGAAGATTGACTTGAGGTATGGCTATCATCAGTTGAAGATTAGGGCATCTGATGTCCCTAAGACAGCTTTTCGGACTCGGTATAGGCATTATGAATTTCTAGTGATGTTATTTGGCCTGACAAATGCCCAAGAAACATTTATATATTTGATGAACCAGGTGTTCAAACCTTAGCTGGATTCCTTTGTGGTTGTATTCATTGATGACATCTTGATTTACTCCAGCAGTCGAGAGGAGCATGAGGAATATCTTCGGATTGTGCTTCAGACTTTGAGGGATAATCAATTATATGCCAAATTTTCAAAATGCGAGTTTTGGTTTAGACTCAGTTGCCTTTTTTGTGCATGTTGTATCGCCAGAAGGCATAAAAGTGGACCCTAAGAAGATTGAGGCAGTTCAGAACTGGCCTAGACCTACTTCAGTTACAGAGATTCGGAGTTTTCTAGGTCTGGTAGGTTATTATCGCCGGTTCGTGAAAGGGTTTTCATCTATAGCAAACCCATTGACCAGACTGACCCAGAAGGGTGCTCCATTCAGATGGCCAGATGAGTGTGAGTTGAGCTTTCAGAAGCTCAAGACTGCTTTGACTACGGTGCTAGTGTTGGTGCTGCCCACAAGTTCAGGATCGTACACGGTGTATTGTGATGCATCTCGTATCGGACTCGGTGCAGTATTGATGCAAGATGGCAGGATGATTGCATATGTGTCGCGACAGTTGAAAGTTCACAAGAAGAATTATCCTATTCATGACTTAGAATTGGCAGCCATTGTTCATGCGTTGAAGCTTTGGAGGCACAACCTTTACGGCGTGTCATGTGAAGTATTCACAGAACATCGTAGTCTACAGTATCTATTCAAACAAAAAAATCTCAATTTGAGGCAGAGAAGATGGTTGGAGCTGTTGAAAGACTATGATATCACCATTTTGTATCACTCGGGAAAGGCAAATATGGTGGCCGATACTTTGAGTAGAAAGTCTGTGAGTATGGGCTACTTTGCGTATATTCTAGTTAGTGAGAGTCCGCTAGCTGCAGATTTTCAGACTTTGGCCAATCAGTTTGTGAGCTTAGATGTTTCGGAACCCAGTCGGGTTCTAGCTTGCACAATCGCTCGGTCTCTTTTATATGAGCGCATCAGAGAGCGATAATATGATGATCCTCATTTGCTTGTCCTTAAGGACACGGTACGACACGGTGGTGCCAAGCAGGATGTTGTGGGTGATGATGGAGTTTTGCGGATGTAGGGTCGTATTTGTATTCCTAATGTGGATGGGCTTCGTGAATTAATTCTTGAAGAGGCCCACAGTTCCCGGTATTCTATTCATCCAGGTGCCGCCAAAATGTATCAAGATTTGTGGCAACATTATTGGTGGAGAAGAATGAAAAAGGATATAGTTGCATATGTAGCTCGGCGTTTGAATTGTCAGCAAGTTAAGTACGAGCATCAGAGACCTGGTGGTGTTCTTCAGAAGTTAGAAATTCCCGAGTAGAAGTGGGAGCGTATCAATATGGATTTTGTTGTTGGACTCCCACAGACTCAGAAGAAGTTCGACCCAATATGGGTCATTGTGGACAGGTTGACCAAGTCAGCACATTTCATTCCAGTGGTAATTACCTATTCTTCAGAGCGGTTAGCTGAAATTTACATTCGTGAGATTATCCGCCTTCACGATGTGCCCGTGTCTATTATTTCAGATCTAGATAGGCAGTTCACCTCACAATTCTAGAGGGTTATACATCGTGAGTTAGGCATGCGGGTTGAGTTGAGTACATCATTTCATCCACAGAAAGATGGACAATCAAAGCGCACTATTCAGATATTGGAATATATGCTTCGCTTGTATTATAGATTTTGGAGGTTATTGGGATCAGGTCTTGCCACTTGCAGAGTTTACCTTTAATAACAGCTACCAGTCGAGTATTCAGATGACTTTGTATGAAGCATTATACGGGAGGCGATGCCGTTCGCCAGTTAGCTGGTTTGAACCGGGAGAGGCTCGGTTGTTGGGTACTGATTTGGTACAGGATGCCTTGGATAAAGTCAAGGTTATCCAGAATTGACTTCGCACATCTCAGTCTAGGAAAAAGAGTTATGCCGACCGTAAGGTTCATGTTGTTGCATTCATGACTAGAGAAAGAGTATTGCTCCGGGTTTCACCTATGAAAGGTGTAATAAGATTCAGAAAGAAGGGAAAGTTAAGCCCTAGGTATATCGGACCCTTTAAAATTCTTGAAAGGGTGGGTGAAGTAGCCTACAAGCTTGCACTACCACCTAGTTTATCAGCAGTTCATCTGGTGTTCCATGTATCTATGCTCCGGAAATATCATGGTGATCTGTCCCATGTGTTAAATTTCAGCTCAGTCCAATTGGACAAAGATTTGACTTATGAGGAGGAGCCGGTAGCTATCCTAGCCCGGCAGGTCCGACAGTTGATATATAAAAGTTATCCATCAGTTCATGTGCAATGGAGATGTCAGCCAATTGAGGCAGCTACCTGGGAGTCTGAGTCGGATATGCGGAGTAGATATCCCCACCTTTTCACTAGCTCAGGTATTTCTCTAACTCCGTTCGAGGACGAACGTTTGTTTTAGAGGTGGAGAATGTGATGACCCATATGTCATCTTTAATTTTAAATTTTTATTTATATGTTCTAAGACCTCGAAAAGTACTATTCAATATTTCTCGACTTACGTGCGCAGTCCGTAAATTTTTCCGAAAAGTTTTTATGTGAAAAATTGATTAAAATATGAAATAGAGCTATAAAACTCAACTGAGTTGACATCGGTCAAAGTTTTGAGCCAATAGACCCATATCAGTATTTTGATAGTTCCAGTAGGTCCGTATCGTGATTTGGGTCTTGGGCGTATGCCCGGAATCAAATTCGAAGGTCCCCAGCTCAAATTATCGGCATTTTAACGGAAACTAGAAATTTAAAGGTTAAGAATTCCTAAATTTGGTCATAATTGGGTTTTTGTTGATACCGGTCCCGATTTAGATTTTGAGAGTTTGATCAGTTTCGTAACAATATTTATGACTTATGTACAAAATTTGAAGATATTCTTAGGTACGTAGGCACGTTTTCCGTTAGTTTTTGAAAAAAATAAAAGGTTTGATTTTCTAAAGTTTGACCGGAGATTTGACTTTGGAGCAAACGACCCCGGAATGGAATTTTGATGATTCCAATAGCTTCGTATGGTAATTTCGTACTTAGGCACATGTTCGGATTTGGATTTGGAAGTCCGTAGGATAATTCGGCGCATTTTGGCGAAAGTTGGAAAATAGAAAAGTTCTGAAAAGTTTGACCGGGAGTTGACTTTAGTGATATTGGGGTCGGAATTCGATTCTGGAAATTGGAACAAATCCATTATGTCATTTATGACTTGCATGCAAAATTTGTGTTCATTCCGAATTGATTTTGCATGTTTCGGCGCGAATTATAGAATTGAAAATTTCATAAACTCATAAGTTCGAATCGACGCGCGATTTGTAGTTTCGCCATTGTTTTGTGTGATTTGAGACCTCGAGTAGGTCCATAATATGTTTTAAGACTTGTTTGTGTGTTCGGACGGGGTCCCGAGAGGCTCGGGTGAGTTTCGAAGTGGTTTCGGACCATTTTTAGGTCATTTTTAACTGCTAGTTTTGACAGCAGTGTGCGAAATTTCTGATGCGCAAAGCAGACTTTTAAAGTTTATATCTCGCAATCTATAAGGAATCTGGATATTATCAAAATATAAAAGTTGTAGCTCTTTGATTCTAGTTTCAGAAAGACAAACCATTCATCATTTGGACATTTGTACAGAAAGTTATGATCAACTAACTGAAGGCTAGTAATGCAGTTTTTGTTTGCCTAGCAGTGTGCATCGCCGGAAATTTCTGATGCACAGGGCTGACTTTGGAAGCTTATATCTCGCAATCTATAAGAAATATGGAAATTATAAAAACATAAAACTTGTAGTCCTTTGATTCTAGTTTCTAGAAAGACAAACCATTAATTATTTGGACATTTGTATAGATAGTTATGGTTGATTGACTGAAGGATGGTAATGCAGTTTTTGTTTGCCTGGCAGTGTGCATTATTAGAAATTTCTGATGCACATGGCTAAATTTTGAAACTTATATCTTGCAATCTATAAGGAATCTGGAAATTATGAAAACATGAAAGTTGTAGCCCTTTGATTCTAGTTTCTAAAAACATAAACTATTTATTATTTGGACATTTGTACAGAAAATTATAATCGATTGATTGAAGGTTGGTACCACAATTTTTGGCTTGAAACTTTTGAGACAAGTCGCATCTCACAGATGCGACTTGCCTGGACGGAATATATATGTCCGGAGTCCGATATTTTTATTCATTTTTAGAGTTTTAGACCTCGGTTTTGGGCGATTTCAGAGGCATTTTTCACGAGTTTGAATTGGGTAAGTATTCTTTATCCGAAATTAGTTATATTTCATGATTCTATACTCATTTACATCATGAATCCGTAAATTTATGGAAGAAAAATCACATTTTTATAAAATCTTCTAAAAACAAAAATTTAAGATTTGAAAACCAATCCGATGTCGGAATTCGATAATTTTTGTATGGTTGAACTCGTATCCGAACGGGTGTTCAGATTTTGTGAGTTTTTTTGGGATTCGAGACGTGGGTCCCACTATCGGTTTTTAAAATAAATTTCGGATTTTAATCCGAAAAATTAGTAATTTCATGTGAAACTAATTTCTACGATTCGTGTTGAGAATATTGAATTATTTGTGACTAGATTAGAAACTTTCGGACATCAATTCGCGAGGCAAAGGTTTATTGGCATTTTGAATTTGGTTGCGAAGCGAGGTAAGTGTCGGGGTTAACCTTGACTTGAGGGAATAGAACCCTTGAATTATTGTTACGTGAATTTCATGTGTAACGACGTATATGCAAGGTGACGAGTGCCGATATGTCGTCAAATTGATTGTTTGCACATTTATCTGGAAATCATAAATTATTTTAAATCATGAATTAATTATTATATTAATTATTTCTCTCATATTCCTTGCTCAATATTATGCCTTGGATCCATGCTATATTTTTTACATGCTTATTTGATTTATGTGACTTAATTGTTACTTGACATTTAGCATACTAAATATTAAATTGCCTATTTCCTCCTTAGTTTCCATAATTAATTGCTACTTTTCATTGCTTGTTTCTAAATAATCATAATTATTATATGCTTGTTGTCTTGCAATTTCATATTAATTGTTGAATTTAGTGGAATAATTTCTTTTATAAGAATTAGTAAATTATATTATTGAGGAACGGGTTGCACGCCGCAACAAAAATGAAAGTGAATATATTGGAGGAGCGGGTTGCACGCCGTAGAAGAATTGATTGAAAGTGAATATATTAGAGGAGCGGGTTGCACGCCTCAACGAAATTAAATAAAAATGAATATATTGTGGGATCGGGTTGCACGCAACAATATAATTGAATATGAATATATTGTGGGATCGGGTTGCACGCCGCAACGAAAAGTGATTTAAGTAATAATTGGTTATGACTGCCGAGTTGGCTTGATTGTTGATATGATTTACCGGTGTAATTTCTATTCCTATTCTCCTATATTGTTGTTGTTATTATTATTATTATTATTATTATTATTATTATTATTATTATTATTATTATTATTATTATTATTATTATTATTATTATTATTATTATTATTATTATTATTATTATTGCATACAGGTTAATGTAAGTGACCTGCCTTAGCCTCGTCACTACTTCGTCGAGGTTAGGCTTGGCACTTACTGGGTATATGGGATCGGTTGTACTCATACTACACTCTGCACTTCTTGTGTAGATACCGGAGTTGGTCCCAGTGGCGTACAGTAGATTTGCTCGGATTCAGCTATCCACAGGAGACTTGAGGTATAGCTGCACGACGCTCGCAACTCTGAAGTCTCCATCTACTTTATTTTAGTTGTGAATTTCTGTCAGACAACTTTATTTTCATTCAGATCCTTATTTATATTATTTTAGTAGCACGTGCACTTGTGGAACCAGTTTTGGGATGGTATTTAGACATCGCTATTATTATGATTTACTCACTTTATTTCAAATTTTATTCCAGTTATTAGTTTCTTTATTATTAATTAAATTATATTGTTAAAAAAAATGGTTAAATGTATTCTAGCGTTGGCTTGTCTAGCAAGTGAAATGTTAGGCGCCATCACGGTCTCGAGGGTGGGAGTTTCGGGTCGTGACACCTACATTCCTATGTTGAAATCACTTTAATTGAACTTTAACTGTGAAGCTCGTCACTACTTTCAGTTCTTTATTTAGTCTTGTTACTTACTGAGTTGGTTGTACTCATGCTAGACCCTGCACTTCGTGTGCAGATCCAGGTGTTTTCGAACACGGTGGGTGTTGATTCCATCACACAGTTGATCTTTTGGAGGTTTCAAGGTACTGCCCGGTGTTTCGCAGACCTTGTCTCTCCTTCCCTATCTTTCCGCTTATTATATTTAGTTTCAGACTATCAGAGACAATATTTTCCAGACTTGTGATGTATAAATGCTCATGTACTCTGTGACACCTCGATAGTTGGGAACTTCCGCGTTGAGTTTTGGGTTTCTATCCCTGTTTATGAGAACTTTTATTATTTAAACTGCTTTAATTCACTTTCTGTTAAAAGTATTGGAATTATTTCGTAATGTCGCTTGCCTAGTACCACGTTAGGCTCCATCATGACAGGTTAGGATTTTGGGTCGTGACAAGTTGGTATCAGAGCCTAGGTTACATAGATCTCACGAGTCATGAGCAGGTTTAGTAGAGTCTTGCGGATCGGTACGGAGATGTCTGTACTTATCTTCGAGAGGCTGCCGAACCCTTAAGAAACTTCACATTCTTGTATTCTTGTCATGCGGATTTGTTGATTCTGGTTACTAAACTTCTGTATTCTATTCTCTCATAGATGGTGAGGACAGATGCTACCGGACAGGATGGACAACCACCAGTACCACCAGCTAGAGCCAAGAGAGGCTGAGGTTACTGTAGGGGCCGCGGTAGGGGCAGAGGTGCAGCTCGTACGACAGCTAGGGCAGCACTTGCAGATCCACCAGTCGCTCCAGCTCAGGAGAAGGTACCAGATACGGTTGAGCTAGTGGGGCCAGCTCAGGCACCAGCTGTGCCTATTTTGATTCAAGGCCTTCAGGAGGCTTTGGCCCAGATTCTGACTGTGTGCACAAGCCTTGCATATGCGGTCTCAGTTCCGGCCATAGCAGCCACATCTCAGGCCGGGGAGGTACTCAGACTCCCACCGCCCGTACTCCAGAGTAGGTGATGGAGGAACTTCAGACACCGGGGGCAATACCAGCCTAGCCGATTGCAGCTGCTCAGGCCCAGGTGGTCCCTGTTATGACTGATGATGAGGAAAGGAGACTTGAGAGATTTGGGAGGCTTCAGCCTCCATCATTTAGCGGTGCCGAGTCATAAGATGCTCAGGGCTTCTTGGATAAGTGTCAGCGGATTCTTCGCACGACTGGTATTCTAGAGACCAGTGGGGTCTCGTTCACTACTTTTCAGTTCACTGAGGCTGCCTTCGGATGGTGGGAGGCTTATGAGAGGCGTAGGCCGGTCGGTGCAGCACCATTTACATGGCAGGAGTTCTCCGTTCTCTTCTTGGAGAAGCTCGTGTCGCAGTCTCGCAAGGAGGAGCTGCGCAGACAGTTTGAGTAGTTACGTCAGGAGGGCATGTCTATGACACAGTACGAGATAAAATTTTCTGAGTTAGCTCGTCACGCAGTTTGGTTGGTTCCCACTGATTGTGATAGGATTAGAAGGTTCATTGATGGCCTCACATATCAGCTGTGGTTGCTTATGACTTGGGGGAGGGTGTCTGGTGCTACTTTCGACGAGGTGGTTGACATTGCTCGGAAGATACAGATAGTCCGTAGCCAGGAGCGTGGAGAGAGGGAGGCCAAGAGGCCTCGTGGATCGGGTGGTTTCAGCGGTGTTCCTTCAGGGGGTCAGTTCTACCACAACAGGGGTCGTCCTTATATGCACGCTCAGACGGCTCGTCCAGTTCACTATGGTGCATCATCCACCCATGGTTTATACGGTTCTCATCAGGGTCAGTCATCTCTCAGTGCCCTTCCAGCTCAGAGTTCGTCCTGTGCTCCATCGGTTCAGGGTTCATCTATGCCAGGTACTTCTAGCAGTTATCCCAGTTCTCGGGGCTCCCTTCAGTCCCCACCACCAGCACCGGGGAGTTGCGTTGAGTGCGGGGAGTTTGGGCATATGTGAAAGCAGTGTTCTCGTCGCTCGGGAGGTTCACTGCAGCAGAGGAGTCAGGCTGTGACTTCAGCACTAGTTACTTTACCACCCACCCAACCAGCTCGGGGTGGGGCTCAGTCAGCTAAGGGTCGCCCAAGAGGGGGATGTCGATCAGGTGGAGGCCAGGCCCGATTCTCCTCTATTCCTGCCAGGCCAGATGATGTTGCTTCAGATGTTGTTGCCCGATTATTTTAATAAATTTTAGCTGTTATTTTATTTATTAACTTGTAAATTGGCTTAATATTTTGTCGCTATTTTTCTATAATATAACATATATATATATATATATATATATATATATATTCTTACTCTGAAAATATTTTATTATTTTTACTGTTTAAAATTCTTTATTGTCTAAATTTATCAATATATTTTTTGAGTATTATTTACTTACCTCTCATTTTTATTAATTAATTTAAATAATAAATATTCTAATGTTATCTTTATCCCTCTCCTTTTATACTTTCTTTTCTACTGTAATATTTGATTAGTTTTCTCATTTTGCATTCTACTAATAATTAAAATTATTTAATATTTTTTTTGTTAAAGTATAATTTTAAATTCGTCAAAAATATAAAAAATAAGCCTTTTATTTTTTTTTAAAAATATACTAATATTTTTAATAATATTTATTTTGTGTTATTTATATAATATTCTTATCTTATGTATAAATATTCTAATATTATATTATTTTTAAATTATTTTTCACTGTGGAATTATGAGTTATATTCTTCTATTTGATAACTAAAATTTCCTTTAGAAACAAATTAATTAATATATATATTTTACGTCTTTAAGACTAGGTAAGCCTAACACTTACTGAATTAAATAGAAGAAATCAACCATCAAACGAAGAATATGAGATAAAAATCTTATACACAATTTCAATTCCCAAGAACCGGTAGTACAAGTCATAAGCTCTATTGAATTGCTACAAAAACCTCTAAATACAATTGTTTCGAAATAGAGATAAACAGTGCAAGTATAATAACAGAAGGTGACTCCAAGGCCTGTGAACGCAACAATAGGTTTACTTGAGTCTCCACAGCAAGATCCGTACATCTAGCTATCGATCGACTAACTCCGAATTACCTGGATCTGCACAAAAATATGCAGAAGTGTAGTATGAGTACACTACATCGGTACCCAGTAAGTATCAAGACTAGCCTCAGTGGAGTGATGACGAGGGACAGTCAAGACATCTACTAGACTAGATAGCTTGAACAAGTATAGGTATAGAACTAACAGAGTATGATATCTCTATAGAACTACGCATAATGACAACAATAATACAGTGCTTGCAGTAGAATATAGAAGCAATAATTTGCAGCGGGACACCACAAGTAATAACACAGTAGAGTAAGTTGGACACAGTTTAAATCCGGTGAAAAACAAATAAAAGGAAAGACAAGTAGCAACTTGATAAGAATAACCGTTTTCGCACCGGGTTTATTTAATATTCCCCACGAGGTACCAAACATCAAACTCACATAATTCACGAGTCTCAATTCATGAACCCTAATCACTTGGCATCTTGTGCACTCATTACAACTAATAACTGTACGGACGACTCGCGTGCCAATTGAACCAATCTCACATATAAGACAAGTAGACGGAGTACATACAAATGATCGGTAGCATCAGTGTTCATCTTCTTAAACCGATAGGGTGATAAAGTACGTGTATGCTTGTGCAAGTGTTCTATCACAGTTTGGGCCAACGAATAAGAGTAGAGAAAATGAACGGCACATAAGGAACGATCCCCACAATTTGCACCAAGTAAAACTAACACATGTTAGGCATGTCACTACACAAATATCAACAACAACAATGCCCCCAGGCCATCACAAGTCATCATCAATCAATCCCTAACATAGCCCACCTTGTCTCTCCATGTGCGCAATAATAAAGTAAATGTCCGCCTTGTCTCGTCGCACGCGCATAATAATATTCTCACCTTGTCTCGCCACATGCACAAACCCACATATATAAGCCGCCTTGTCACGTGCATGTGCATATATCTAGTAATAACAGCACGGTAGAAACCTCGTGCAAACACCCGAACAAAACCTGCCAACAATATCACGTGCCAAAAACACAATATCACAATAGAATGATTTTCACAACATGTGCCCATATTCCACAATATTTCATATAAACAATGTCAATACCACAACTGCGCATAGCCCTCAGCTCAACAAACTGAGTACAGCAGCAACAATAATAATAATAACACGAGAATACGACAAATGAATCAACTCAAGAGCTTTGGATCACAAAGAAGCGGTAGAACGAGCTCACAAGAATAAACATAATAGGAAATACTAGTTTCAATAAGAATAGCTCAACAAGGGAGAGATGATATGTAACAAATGATTCCACAAAAGTACAATCCGACATCAAGGGAGATAACATGAGTCAATAATTTCAAATAAGGATGAGGCCACTATGATCAAGGATAACTAGCTTTATTTAGGGTTGAGCAATTATGAAAGAGGTACAAAAAATTCAATTAAGGATAAGCAACGAAAAAGATAATCATAACCTCAGTTAAGAATAGACAATTACAGAAGAGATAATAATAATTTCAATTAAGGATAAGCAATTAGAAAAGGATAGCATGGCAATCGAAGAGGCAACAACTTTAGTTAAGGCACACAAGAGTCAAATAGGCAATAAGAGTGGAACATGAAAGCAATTAATTCCAATTAAGACACGTAGAGGTGAAATTAGTAAATGGGGAACTTAACATAACAAAACAACTTCATATCTAATGAGCATAAGAACCAAGAGCCCTAAAAGGTCAATTTTTCACAAATAAGCCCGAGAACATACCCGTCACCTCGCGTATACGGACTTCACATGACACAATTAGCACCAAAGACTCAATACCTAAGGGGTAGTTTCCCCTACACAAAGTTAGGCAAGATACTTACCTCAAACCACGCTCAATCAATCAATCAATTAGACGACCTTATCCCTCGATTTCCAACTCCGAACGACTTGAATCTAGCCAAAATAATTTCATACTATAATCATGACTATAGAAAACTAATAAAATAATAAAATAATGATCTTAGCTAAGAATTGAAAAATCACTCCAAAAGGTCGACCCGGGCCCGCGTCTCGAAACCCGACCAAAATTACAAAAACCGAACACCCATTCGATATCAAGTTAAACCATATCAAAATTATCAATTTCCAACCTCAATTCGTCCTTCAAATCATCATTTTATATTTTGAAAGGTTTTACAATTTTTTCCCAAGAGGGGGTTGCTCTGATGGTAAGCAACTTCCACTTCCAACAAAGAGGTTGTGAGTTCGAGTCACCCCAAGAGCAAGGTGGGAGTTCTTGGAGGGAAGGATGCCAAGGGTCTATTGGAAATAACCTCTCTACCTCATGGTAGGAGTAAGGTCTGCGTACACACTACCCTCCCCAGACCCCACTAGTGGGATTATACTAGGTTGTTGTTATTACAATTGTTTCCCAAATTTCCAACTTAATTCTCTAATTAAATGATGAAAATAGCAATGGATTCATAAAATATAATAAGATTCGGGTAGAGAACACTTACCCCAATGAGTTTCTTGAAAAACCCACAAAGAATCTCCCAAAACCGATGTATAGAACTCAAAATATGTTAAAAATATCAAACCCTCGACATATATGCAATTCTGCCCAGAACATCCGCATTTGCGGACATACACGCGCACCTGCACTTTCGCTGGTGCTAGACAACTCTCCGCATCTGCAGTCTTCACTTGCCTATACAGGGATCACACCTACGACCATAGTTGCGCATCTGCGATTGTGCAGCAGCATCTCAAACTCCTCAGAAGCGGACATCACCTGGAGCCTCCAACGCGCATCTGCGATCCATCTTCCGCAGATGCGTCCTCGCACATGCGGTCCTCCAGTCGCAGAAGCAATTCAATAGGGTGGCACCAATGTCACATAAGTGACCAAACTCTCGCAAAAGTGATCACGCACCTGCACACCAAAACTCGCAGGTGCGACGCACTAGAACCAACTGCCCAAAAATTCCTAAGTCCAATATCCAAACTGTTAACCATCCAAAATCCACCCGAGGCTCCGGGGACCTTAATCAAATATACCAACACATCCTAAAATATGATACGAACTTAGTCGAGGCCTCAAATCACATCAAACAATGTCGAAATTAGGAATCGCGCCTCGAATCGAACTTATGAACTTTCAAATCTTTCAACTTCCAAACTCGTGCCGAAACATATCAAATCAACCCGGAACAATGTCAAATTTTTCATGCAAGTTCCAAATGAAAAAACAAAGCTAATCCAACTCTCGGAATCGCATTCCGAATTCGATATCACTAAAGTCAACTCTCGATCAAACCCCTCAACCTTCCAAAAACTTCAACTTTTCAATTTCGCCGAAATGCTTCAAATTACCCTACGGACCACCAAATCCAAATCTGGACGCACGCCTAAGTCCAAAATCACCATACGAAACTATTGAAACTATAAAAATTCTATTTCAGAGTCGTCTACACAGAAGTTAAATTCCGGTCAACTCTTATCGCTTAAGTTTCTAAAATACGAATTCTTCTTCCACATCAATCCTGAATCATCCGAAGTCCGAACTCGACTACGCACGCACGTCATAATACATGATACAGAGTTGTTCGAGACCTTAAGCCACTGAACGGAGCGCTAATACTCAAAAGGACCGGCCAGGTCATTACAATATTATCAAATTATGACATGAAACTATTAGTAACTTACCATATTAATATAATAAAATGGATATAGTTTTGTATTACTCATAAAATTTAACTTGACTTTATCAAGTATGACTATTTCTCAAAATTCTCTCGTTGTTCAAATTTTTCAATAATATTTTTGAGTATTATTTACCTACTTATATTTGTCAAATAAATTTAAAGTATGGATAAAATCATATTATCTCCATTTTCTCTTTATACATTAGTTTTTGTTCTATAATATTTTAACTTTTTTTATTTAGCGTTTATCTATAATATGAATATTTTCATATTATTTTTCTAAATGCATGGTGTAGAATTAGTTCAAAGTTTAAATAGAGAAGTTCGTTTGTTATATATCATAAATCTTCTAATAACCGTAATAATTATATTTTAGTATCACTTCCAATAAGCAATTAAATTACTCAAAGTATAAATTATATTTACATTACTCAAAGTATAAATTTTCTCACACTATCTCCACCTCCTCTTTCTATATTATTTCCCTTACTATAAAACTTGATATAATTATTTCATCTAGTATTTAATTTAATAATAAATAAAAAATAGAAGTGCATATGCCCATACTTATACTTTACCAAAATCTCAAGGTATTTTTTCGTCTTTGGAGTTTGTTTTTTCAATTCAAAAGCTTGGATAAGTTTTTGTTTGATTTTGTTTCACAAAATAAATAGATAGAAGAATATAAACTATTATTATTAATATTATTATTATTATTATTATTTTTTTTTTTTACTATTACACATAACAAAAAAATACATAAATCTTAAACATATAGCTTAACGCATTGGAGTTATTTCAAGCGTAAATTTATGTTCTCCTTTATTTTCAATATAGAATATTGAGTTTTAATTTTATTTTAAATTTTCATTATTTACTGTGTGGAAAAGTAATTTACTCTTTTTTTAATAGTTCATATAGCTTTATTTATTTCGTCTTCCTTTTTGTTATAATTCTTATATCTTTCATATCCATGAATGTTTTAATGGATTTGTCTTCTCTCTTCTTCTTTTTTTGCCGTAATTATAGTATTCTATATGACATCTGCATCTTTATAGAAAATTGATACATCTTTTTATTATCTTAATAAATTCATACTTTTCCTTTTTTGCATATTTGTGGGGACAAAAGAAACTTGTCACGATCCAAACTAACCCTGTCGTGATGGCGCCTATCGTGGAACTAGGCAAGCCGACTCATTTCCAAAACAAATCGATATTTTCATTTCAAAGATAATTTCAATGCTATTTAACATAAAAACCTTCGTAAAAGAGTTCAAATCAAAACAAAAACGTGGAAAAGAAAAGCCTGGCATCGGGGTGTCACTAGTCATGAGCATCTACTACAATTTGTCTGACAATATCGAGACTAACATAATCTAAAAAATAGCTAAATACAACTAAAGAAAGATAAGAGGGAGAAGAGCAGGGCTGCGATCGCCAAGCAGCTACCTTGCTATCCCCGAGAAAATCTGCAACCGGAATAGTCAACAGCCGCTACCGTGTCCAGATACACCTGGATCTTCACACAAAGTGCAGGAAGTAACGTGAGTATGCCAACTCAGTAAGTAACAACAGTAAATAAAGACCAAGTAGTAGTGACGAGCAATAAAGCATATCAAGTTCATATCACAAAAATTCAGTAAAGTACAACATGCTTTAAAAATCAGTGTTTGAATCAAATCATCTCGTTTAAACCCGGTTCCAGTAAAAATCATTTAAAGATATTTTTCAATAATTTTTCAAACAACGGCTCAATGCAAAGGTGAGAAAAAATGATGAAATCATAAACAGCCCTCAGGCAAAACATCACTCATATACAGCCCCTCGAGCAAACCTCACAGTCACTCGTGCCTCTCGGGAATACCTCACAGTCACTCATGCCACTCGGGCATACCTCACAATCACTTATGCCACTCGGGCATACCTCACAATCACTCATGCCTCCCAGTCACTCAGCACTCGGCACTCGACAATCGCACTCAATAGGTACCTGCGCTCACTGGGGGTGTGCACAGACTCCGGAGGGGCTCCTTCAGCCCAAGCGCTATATCAAGCCAAATCATGGCATAAATCAATCAGGCCCTCGGCCTATATCAAACATGCTGCGGCGTGCAATCCGATCCCATAAATATCCTCACAAATCTGGCCCTTGGCCTCACTCAGTCATAAACCTCTCAGGCCACTCGGGATCTCAGTAAAACAGGGTATTCAGTCCAAAACAACATTTATATGCATCAAAATAGAGTAATAAAAACTGAGTTATGCAGTAAACAGGTATAACCATGACTGAGTATAGATTTTTAATCGAAAATAGTGAGAGGATAGTAAGAAAAGGCCCCTAAGGGTCCAAACAGCACTGGCACAAGGCCCAAACATGGCATTCAACCCAATTTACAGAAAACTCTTTCTAAAACACATAAGTATCATATAGTTTCAACAAATATGCAACTTTACAGTTGCTACGGGACGGACCAAGTCACAATCCCCAACGGTGCATGCCCACACGCCCGTCACCTAGCATGTGCGTCACCTCAAAATAGAAAAATGATACGAAATCCGGGGTTTCATACCCTCAGGACTAGATTTACAATCGTTACTTACCTCAAACCGGTCAAATCTCTACCCTGCGATGCTCTTGCCTCTCGACTCGGCCTCCAAATGCTCCGAATCTATTCATAATTAGTACAATACCATCAATATACACTAATGGAATAAATTCCACAAGAAAAACTATCAAATTAGACCAAAATCCCGAAATCGACTCAAACCCAGCCCCCGGGCCCATATCTCAAAATCCGACAAAATTTACAAAATTAGAAGGCCCATTCACTCACAAGTCTAACCATACCAAATTTATCAAAATCCGACCTCATTTGGTCCCTCAAATTCCCAAACCAAACTCTCCAAAAATCCCAAGCCCTAACCCCTCTTTTTCACCCCTAATTTCCACTAATTACATGATTAAACAACAAAAAATTACCATAAATATGAGTATTAGGGATCAAGAAACTTACCTCACTGATAACCCCTTGAATTTCTCTTCAAAATCACTTCCAAAAGCTTCAAAACCGACTAAAAATGGTGAGAAATGGACCAAAATTCGCGAAGTCTCCTTTTTATACTTTCTGCCCAGGCCTTTCGCACCTGCAGACCAATTCTCGCTTCTGCGCCACCCCACCTGTAGAAAATACATCGCAGGTGTGGAACTCACTTAGGATCCCAGGTTCCGCATCTGCGGACAAACCTCGCACCTGCGCACTCACACTCCGCTTCTGCGAAAACTGACCAACTCTGCCCTTCCGCATATGCGCCCCAGGTCTCGCACCTGCGGGCTCGCAGATGCGACCACTATCTCACACCTGCGCATCCTGCCTAGCCCAGCACTGCCCGCACTTACGACTTCCCAAGCGCACCTGCGGCCTCGCACCTGCGGCTCCACTTCCGTCGGTGCGGAAACACCAACAGAATTCACACCAGCAGCTCTAAAACACCAAAAACCAATCCGTCGACCATCCGAAACACACCCGAGGCCCTCGGGACCTCAACGAAAAATACCAACAAGTCATATATCAATATACAAACTTAGTCGAACCTTCGAATCACTCAAAACAACATCAAAATACCAAATTACCCTCATATTCAAGCCTAAGAACTTCTAATCTTTCAAATTCCACAAACAACGCCGAAACCTACCAAACCACGTGCGAATGACCTCAAATTTTACACACACGTCACAAATGACACCACGAACCTACTCCCGATATCATATTTTTCCACTGCCGACCGAAAATTACCAAATTTTCAATTTCGCCAATTCAAGCCTAATTCTACCACGGACCTCCAAATCATATTCCGGACGCACTCCTAAGTCCAAAATCATCTAACGGAGCTAACAGAACCATAAAAATTTAAATCCGAGATCGTTTACACATAAGTCAACATCCAGTTAACTTTTCCAACTTAAGCTTCTACTTTAGAGATTAAGTGTCTTATTCCACTCCGAAACCACTTCGGACCTGAACCAACCAACCATATACAACACAATACAGCTATAATATATAAAGAAGCTGAAATAGGGAAAACAGGGCTATAACTCTCGAAACGACCGGTCGGGTCATTACAAAACTACTTGGCTGGACATGAAATAATTAAAGATCCATAACAAAATTGAATTGAAGATTTCCATATAAGATCAAAAATCAATTAAAAAAAACTAAGATTTTTATTAAATTGGATTCCATATAAGTTATATTTTCTTATTTAAAAATCTCCCCCTAAACTCACTTTAAAAATGCCAAGTGGCTTTTTAATAACTTGCCACTTGGCTTAACCATAGTGCTAATTATATATGGTAACTTTATTCCTTTAATAAATATAAGATTTGTAGGAACAAAATAAACTATTTAGCCAGATATGAAACAATTAAAGTGTAACGATCCGACTTGTCATTTTAAGAATTAACGTTTTGTTCAGCGACTTAAGGTCCCGAGCAACTTCGTAATATGTGTTATGACTTGCGTGTGCAGTTGAGTTTGGTTTTTCGGATGGTTTGGAATTAAATTGAAAGAGCAATTCTCATTTTTGAAGCATAAATGAAAAGAGTTGACCGAAATTTGACTTTTGAGCAAACGACTCTAGATCGAGATTTGATGGTGTCAATAGTTTCGTATGGTAATTTCGGACTTAGGCGCATATCCAGATTTGGATTTGGAAGTCCGTAGGACAATTCGACGCATTTTGGCGGAAGTTGAAAAATGGAAGATTTTTAGAAAGTTTGACCGGAGGTTGACTTTTTTGATATCAGGGTCGGATTCAGATTCCGGAAGTTGGAGTAGGTCCGTAATGTCAATTATGACTTGTGTGCAAAATTTGAGGTCAATCGAATTTGATTTGATAGATTTCAGCATCGGGGGAGAAGAAAAAAATCTAGCAGCAATGAAAGAATAGAAGTTGCACAATAGTCCCTTTCCCCCAGAAAATTACAGCAGTTGTCACCATTTTTATAGGGCAGAATAGCCTGGTAGATACTTATACTTGTTCACGTTTGTCATCCCGGTCCCTCTACTTAATAAAATTTCATCCAGACACTTATAAGTGTTCAAAGTCAATATTTTAAACCCCTATGACCGTTGACCAAGTCTATGTGGTAACTTAACAACTGAATTTGACAAAATACGTGTATTGCACGCGTATATGGAGCGTGAATATAAATATTTAAACCAAAAATGTTTAAAATAAAGAAAAAAGAAAAAAAAATACAAACATTAAATTAAAAAGTGAAAGAAGAGTGCTTCTTCTCTTTCACGTTTTGCCCCCCCCCCCCCCTCATGTTATTCCTCCTTCTCCATCTTAACCCAAAACCTATTGCAATACAGTCCTCCTCTACCACCTCTTCATCAACCAATAATCCAAAATCACCCGCCAGATTGGAAGCATTTTTTGGAAAAATTTCTTTCCCACATTCCCATTCCATAACTTTTTAAGACAGGTTTTTGCAAAGAAAATAAATAAAAATTGTGGAAGAAGATCGCCGATGAAACATGTTCCCGGCAAGTTCATCTGTAACGAAATTTCAAAAGTTTTGGGTGAAGTTTTCGGTGATGATAGTCTTTTGGGTGGTTATTTTTAATGGCATGTTCTTTTGGTGGTTAGGCAATTTTTACGATTTGGGGCTAAATACAGAAAATTTCATCAGTTTTTTCTCTTGATTATTTGTAACATAAAATTATTACTTGTCGGCCGTTTTGAAGGTGTTGGTAAAGATAAAGGAAATGGTGGGAATAAAGACGGTAAGGGAGGAGGAAGGTGGTAAAAGAGATGGTGGAAGGGATTTTTTTTTTAAATTTATGAAAAATAAATTAATGATGATGTGTCAAAAAAAATCTGACATGGACACTAATGTGTCATTCATGTCAGGGATTATTTGAAGAACACGCAAGATGAGAGGGGTTTAAAACACTGATTTTGAACAACTATAAGTGTCTGGATGAAACTTCGTTGAGTACAGGGACCGGGATGACAAACGCGAATAAGTACAAGTGTCTATCGTGCTATTCTGCCTTTTTATAGCTATGTAAAGCTCCTCTTTCTTCACCCGAACCCAGCTGCAAAAAAAAACCCACCTAAAACTATCATTGTCCAGCCCTCAAACCCAGCAAAGAATAGTCCAAAAACGACCTCAAACTCCACCCCAAAATTGCAGCAAAAACAGCTGCGAACAGGTGCTAAAATGACCTCGAATCTAATCCCAAAACCAGCACCAAACTACTCAAAAACAGTCCCAAAAAATCAGATCTAGGACACCTCAAAATCCAGCTCTGTTCTACCATGAAAACGCAGCCAAAAGCTTCACAAAAAAATGACATAAACACTGCCCCAAAGTCACTCCAAAAACGTAGCTAGAACAGTCCTGAAATTAAGCTCAAAACTGACCCCAAACCAGCCACAAAAACAGTTGTGTTACTTCTGGAAAATTAGTCACAAAACAGCCTTGCAATACCTCCATAAGGTCATCAAAATACCCTCAAACTCCCAGCCCAAAACAGCCCCGAACAGTCCTTAAAAATCAGTCATTTTGCCATTTTCGATTGGGATTTTGGAGCTCGGTTTTGGAGGAATTCTTCACGACATCGATTTGGGTAAGTGTCCATATCCGAAAGTGATTATATTTCATAAATCCATAGTTATATTCCTCATTTATTTCGGATTTAAATGAAAGAAATTAATATTTTTGCAAAACTTTTCAAGAACTAAAATTTAAGATTTAGAGTCGAGTTATTATTGAAATTTGATAAAATAGGTATGATTGAACTCATATCGGAATGGGTGTTCGAATTTCATAAAAATTCTATCGGGTTCCGAGAGGCGAGCCCCGCGTTGACTTTTGATTGACTTTTTAATGTGAATTTTTAAGTCGACGTTTTATTATCCGGAATTATTTTTGATAAATTTTAATGAAGTTTTATAATTAATTTGGATAGATTTGAGCTGTCCGGAGGTCAATTCAAGCAAGAATATTATTTTAGAATATCGGCCTAACTTTAAAAAGATAAGTATCTTGCCTAACCTTGTGTGCAGGAATTTCCCCTTAGGTATTGAGTCTTATGTGGAAAGTGTGTGATTGAAAACCATGTACGCGAGGTGAATAGTAATTGGTTTATATGTGCAGTTTATACCTGTTAAAATTCGTAGACGCCCTTATGTATTAAATTGGAAAAATTGTTGGAGCTTATTAAATCCTTTATTTGTCATGCCTCATTCCTTGTTTGCCGATGTTGTTTTTGTATAATAATTTGGTATGATTATCACTTTGATTTTTATATGAAATTCCGTGGTTAGTTGAGTTGACATTTCTTGGAAAAAATTTCATTATGGATTCCTTATCTGCAAATAATTATTTAAATATGTTTAAATTGAGGCATTAATATATTTATCAAAAATTTGGATTAAAGAAAGCGTTGTCCTATGCTGAGTTACTTTTTCATCCTTGTTGTTTTTGAGGTTTTATATACGTTGTGTGGAGGTTTGGGCTATTTGCTGTGAAATTAATTAGTTTTGTTTTATCTTTGGAGTTGGTTGTAGGCTATGGGCAAATTGTAATATGAAATGTTGTATTGTGTTATCGTGATAATATTCCGTATAAATTATTGTGTGATTTAAGTTATTATTATGAGGACATAAGGGTGGCATTCCACTATTGATATTATGTGGGTATAAGGGTGACATTTCACTGTGGTTATGTGTGTTGGGATATTGTCTGGGTGGAGTGATAAGGTGGCTATTATACGGAGAGATAAGGGTGGCTATTAAAATTTTCAGGGCGGAGGGATAAGGGTGGCTATTATTATGGAGTGATACGGGTGGCTATAGGAGAGATAAGGGTGACTATTGTCAGGGATGATACATGATGATGTGATATTATTGTGTTGGTAATTTTTATATGATGCTGTGATTTTCCTGGTGTTTATTTTTATCTCTTGTGCTACTTGTCTTGTTGTTTCGGTAAACTTGATAATAGTCTGATACATGTTGAAATTGTAAGCCAGTGGCTGTTACCGGGCGATTTATATTATTGGCACGTGAGTTGTCCGTGCGGTTAGGAAAGAAATATGGGCATGAGATGCCGGGAAAATATGATGATTTTATTATTGGCACATGAGTTGTCTGTGCAGTTATAAAAGAAATATGGTCACGAGGTGCCGGAAAAATATGATAATTTTATTATTGGCACGTGAGTAGTCCGTGCGGTTGTGACAGAAATATGGGCACGAGGTGCGATAGAAATATGAAAGTGGGCTGAGACCCGTAATTTTTATGATTATGAAATGATGCGTCACATGGTGACTTTTATTTGAAAAAAAATTATTCGAAAGATTTTCCTTAAAAGGAATTATATTTGAAAGATATTTATTCGAAAGAATTATAATTGAAATATATTCATTTGAAAGAATTATATTCGTAAGATATTTATTTGAAGGAAGTATATTCGAGATATATTTAATTGAAAGGATTATATTCTAAAGATTTTTATTCGAAAACTTTATAGATAAAAGAGGTATATTTTGAAAGACTTGATTAATTGATTGTGTTTGTGTTCATTATTCGTTTGAGTAATATTTATGGTGTTCTTGCTGCCTTGCTGTTTATATCACTAGTTGATTATTGTTGCTATCACTACTATTTATCTTTCTATTATTTTTGTATGCTGTATTGCACAGGTTATTTGACTAGTGAGTGTCTTGACTGTACCTCGTCACTACTCCACCTAGATTAGTCTTGATACTTACTGGGTACTGACTGTGATGTATTCATACTATATTTCTGCATATTTTTGTGTAGAGCCAAGCATTGGAGATATTGAATTCAGCCAGAGATTAGAGTGTGATCGCAAGGATTCAAGGTAGGGCTGTTGGTCGTCGCAGTCCCTTGGAGTCTTTCCATTTTATTGTACTGTCAACTCTTATTCGAACAATATTGTATATTTGATCCTTGAGATCACTGCATGTATTCAGTTAGAGTTCGTGACTCAGTATTACCAATCTTGGGAGGTTGTTATATTTGAATATTTCCTATGATAGTTTTGACACGTATATTGAATTCAAAAAACAAATGGCTCGAAATGTAATTGTAATTGGCTTACCTAGTCTTAGAGACTAAGTGCCATCCCGATGCCTGTGGAGGGATTTTGGGTCGTTACAAGTTGGTATCAGAGCTCTAGGTTCATAGGTTCTACGAGTCACGAACGAGTTTAGTAGTGTCTTGCGGATCAGTACGGAGACGTCTGTACTTATCTTCGAGAGGCTACAAAACTGTTAGAAAATTTCCACTTATTTCATTCCTGTTGTGCGAAATTTATTGATTTTGTAGTTTCAGCCTTTGTATCTCTATTCTCTCACAAATGGTGAGGACACGTGTTACCAGGTTAGTTGAGCAGACACCCACGCATTCTGCTAGGGCCGCAAGAGGTCGGGGCCAAGGTAGAGGCCGAGGAAGGGCACGTGCAGCAGCTAGAGCACCTGTCAGAGCAGCAGTCGTGGAGCCGCCAGTAGCTCCGGTTGGGGGACAAGCACCAAATACACCTGTTGTTACCTCCGGACTTCATGTGACTGTAGCACAGTTCATGAACATGTTTGGTACATTGACTCAGGCGGGATTGATCTCCGTTTTACCAAATATTTCACAGATTGGGGGAGGAGTTGAGACTCCTACCGCCCGTACTCCAGAGTAACAGGTTCACATTGGTCAGGTTTCAGATATAATGTCGGTACAACCTATTATTCTGGTTCAGCCTTAGGTCAGACCAGAGGCATCAGAAGAAGGACAAAAGAGACTTGAAAGATTTAAGAGGTATAGTCCACCTACCTTCAGTGACACAGCTACCGAGGATGCCCAGGGATTTCTAGAAAAGTGTCACCGTATACTCCGCACCATGGGTATTGTGGAAGTGAGCGGAGTTTCCTTTACTACCTTTCAGCTATCAGGAGCAGCGTATCAATGGTGGCAAGCTTATGAAGAGAGAAGACCAGCCGATGCAACACCACTAACTTGGGCTAAATTTTCGAAAATATTTTTGAAAGAGTTTGTTGCCCAGACTCTCCAGGATGCATGGCGCACAGAGTTTGAATGGTTGCGTCAGGGCACCATGGTAGTGTCAGAATATGTTATCAGGTTCAATGAGTTAGCCCGTCATACACCTATCTTGGTTCCTACAATTAGAGAGGGAGTCCGCAGATTCATTGAAGGGCTCGATTATGATTTTAAAATATGTATGGCTCGAGAGTTGTAGACTGACATTACATTTCAGCAAGTAGTAGAGATTACCAGAATGTTAGAATATGTTTGAAGGAGGAAAATGAGTCTAAGGAGGCCAAAAGGTCTCGGAACTCTGGAGGATTTAGTGGATTTTACTCTGCATCTATGACTCATCATGGCGGAGGCTTGGGCAGTTAGTCAGCCCAGTCCGCAATTCAGAGTACTCATAGTGCTCCAGTTAATACCTTTAGTGCACCACCGACACAAGGTTCTTACAGTGATTATTCCAATTTTTTGGCACAGACTCAGTGCGAGCAGTCGTGACCTCAGAGGGGTTATTATGAGTGTGGTGATACTAGGCATATCATGAGAGATTGTCCCAAACTTGGGAGGGGTGGATTTCATCAGAATACTCAAGCTACATGCTTTATTCCCGTTAATACTCCACGTGCACATCTAGATAGGGGTGGAGGACAGGCGGGTAGGGGGCGCCCAAGAAGGAGAGGCCCGACCCATTGATATAATTGCTATGAAGTGGCTGAGGCCGATACACCAGATGGTGTCATTACAGGTATGATTTAATTTATAATAAAAAGAGCACTATTCTTATTTTGATTCGATTCCGATTATCAAGGTGATAACTCCTTTCATGCCCAGTAACAACCCGATTGATCGTTTTAAGCTCTAACACATCGTTCGGCGATTTGAGGCCATGAGCAACTTCACTTAAGTTATTATGACTTATACGTGTGGTCGGAATTGAATTTCGGGGAGTTCAGAGTTAATTTGAAAAGAAAATTCTCATTTCGGAAGCTTTAAGTTGGAAAGATTGACTAAGGTGTGATTTTCGAGTAAACGACCTCGGAATCGGGATTTGAAGGTTCCACCAGGTTTGTATGATGATTTTGGACTTGGGCGTATGTTTGGATCGGGTTTTGGATGAACCAGGAGCGTTTCGGCGCTTGTTGTGGAAAGTTGGCATTTTGGAAGGATTTCATAAATTTGGGTTGAAGAGCATTTCAATGTTATCGATGTCCATTTGGGATTTCGAGCCTGGGAATCTCCGTATGGTGATTCTGGACTTAGGGGCGCGTCCAGAAGTGGATTTGGAGGTCCGTAGGTCATTTCGGGGTCATTTGGCAAAATATGAAAATTTGAAGTTTTTGGAAAGTTTGACCGAGTGATGGACTTTTTGATATCGGGTTCGGATTCTGGTTCCAGAAGTTGGAGTAGGTCCGTAATGTCATTTAAGACTTGCACGCAAAATTTTGTGTCATTCCGAGTTGATTTGATAAATATCGGACGCGCGAGGGTATTTTTAGAAGTTTTTGAGTTCATGAGTTAATCCATGCGTTTTGGCGTCCGATTCGTGGGTTTTGATGTTATTTCAGTGTTTCGATCACTCGATCAAGTTCGTATGATATTGTTAGACTTTTGTGTGTTTTTGGTGTGGAGCCCCGAGGGTTCGGGTGAGTTTCGGACGTTCGGGAGTATGTGAAATTTTTTAGTTTTTCTGGTGTTTCTTGGCAGCTGTTGCAGGTCTCGCAAATGCGAGAATTTGTTCGCATTTGCGAGAAAGGCTTTGCAATTGCGAAGAAGCATGACCTGGGCAGTGTACGCATTTGCGAACGAGGTGTCGCAAATGCGACATCTGAGACCTGTGCACAACTTTATTAAATGAGGGACTTAGGCCATTTAGCTCATTTCTTTCATCTCCTGGGCGATTTTCGAAGCTCTTGGAAGAGGGTTTTCGCCTAGCACTTTGACGTAAGTAATTTCTATACGACATGAGTTAAATACATAGATTAGGGGTAGATTAACATGTAAATATTTGTGAAATAGATGAAAAAGCTAGGTTTTGAGTAAAAATGGGATTTGACCACAGAAATGGTTATGGAATTTGGTGAAAAACATATATTTGAGTTCATGAGATTATGGGTAACACTTTTTTTCAAATATTACGGGAATCCGGGCACGTGGGCCTGGGGTGAATTTTGGGAATTCTTCAATTTGGGTTGGAAAATCACTTTAATAGTTAGGAAATGAACTCTTAAACATGTATTGACTATTTCATATAACATTTGACTAGCTTCGGGTAGTTTGGCACCGAGTTGAGGATTTAAAGCACAATTTTGGACTGGAAAGTAATCTTTGAGATGAGGTAAGTCTCCTGTCTAACTCTGTCAGGGGGAACTACCCCTAGGTGATATATTTAATATGTGAAACTTGTTGCGGGGACTATGTACGCACGAGGTGACGAGAGTCCGTACGTAGTTAGATCTATGTTATTGTCTGGGTAGATTTAGGTTCACCTGCTGTACCTGTACTATAGGGATTATCTTCGCTCGTTTAATTCTTTTATTTCACATTATGACTTGAGACTAGACATGCGTAGAGTGATAGACTCGTTATTGTAGAGACTTCACGAGTTTCATGATTAGTCACGAAACAATTGTACTCCTCTTGTGAAATTGTGTCCGCGATATATATATGTATGTTTCATTGAAAGTTTTTTCGTTAAATAAATTATAACTCACACGTTTATTCGTGAGTGGGGTCAAGGACCCGTTAACACTTCTTACTCTAATGGGATCGAGTCGTTCGCCTCGGCAGGATTTATGTACCATACTCTCATGGGAGCGGACCGTTCGCCTCGGCAGGTTAATAGATGCATCTATGGTTCGTGACGTTCGACCCTCGGCAGTGCACAGATTATGATGGGATCAGGCCATACGCCTCGGCATTTCTATAAAATATCCTCATGAAATCGTGCGTAACATTTGGC
This sequence comes from Nicotiana tomentosiformis, assembly GCF_000390325.3. Lineage (NCBI taxonomy): Eukaryota > Viridiplantae > Streptophyta > Magnoliopsida > Solanales > Solanaceae > Nicotiana > Nicotiana tomentosiformis. The sequence goes on from NC_090814.1 coordinate 86,032,557, forward strand.
AAGAAGCCAGTGTATCTGTGAGTTCTTCCTGATTTGAAGTATAACGACCCATTTTGGTGAGGTTCTCTATATATTTATATATATGCTCCGATTGAGGAGGAAATTTTCTAATTGAGAGCTTGAGCCTATTGTAAAGAGGAGAATTGTACCACGTATTTATACTTGTTTATTTTATTTATTTACTCTGCCTCATATTTGTTCACCTCTTTACTGTACCTGATATTATTGGACCACTAGTGAGTGTCGATGTCGACCCCTCGTCACTACTCCTCCGGGGTTAGACTAGATATTTACTGGATACACGTTGATTTACGTACTCATACTACACTTGCTGCATATTTTTGTGCAGATGCTTTTATATCTGATGGTCCTTTGGGCGCGGATGATGCAGGGACTTACCGTGAGCTGCATTTCATGTTACGATCCGCAGCCAGTAGAGTCTCATTTAGAGTTATTTATATTCTCCTGTCCAATTTCTATTCCGGACAGATGATGTATTTTATTTTACTTCCTAGTAAATGCTCAAGCACTTGTGACACTAGATTTTGGGGATGATTATGGGTTATTCCGTATTGTTGTTGTGAAGATATTATCATTTACTTTGTAAAATTTTATCTCTTACTATTTAATTGAAGAAATGTACGATTTCAAAAATACTAAAATGGGTAATTAAGTTAAACTTTTGTTGTTGACTTGCCTGACAGTGGTGTTAGGCGCCATCACGACCTTTAATGGATTTTGGGTTGTGACAACATGGTATGAGAGCAATAGGTTCATTTAGGTCTCACGAGTCATGATCGAGTCTAGTAGAGTCTTGCAGATCGATATGGAGACGTCTGTACTTATCTTCGAGAGGCTACATAGCTGATAGGAGCACTTCTCTTCTTGATTCCTCATCGCGCGATTTGATTCCTTTGAGGCTTGTGCCTTTATTTCTTTCCTACTCAATCTTATGCGAAGTGAAGCGCTTTTTACTAATTGGGAATCAAGGAATTTTAATGGTACTACAGATATGGTGTAGGATGTTTCTCCCTGCATAATTGCTTGGGCTATGGTCGTCACCTTGCGGAAGGCTGTCCTGTCGTTTCAGCTCAGTATCAGTAATTCTTATGGTTTTGAAGTTGGGCACTAGTTGTTATGATGATTCATGAGTTGTAATCGCATAGTAATGATGTAATGGTAAAATGCTTGTCTATGTGTCGAGGCAGTGAATGACCTGAAATGATATTTTTCTCATTGCATGATTCAGAGGTTCAATATTTTATTTCCAGCGGAGGAAAGGCAATCAAACTATGAGTGTTCACGTTAGGGTTGATGGAGTAACGAGGCTTGGTATTTTCGAGCGTGGTGGAATTTTCATCTGTGATGTGGTGTCGTTATCCTCGATGAATGTGTTAAGTTCGCCGATGTTATGGTTTTCTTCAATTCGCCTTTGGGGCAGGGTATGGTGGAATGGTTCCAGGGAAGCGGCCTTCAGAGATCACGGTGTGCTCTGGTTCAGAATCGAATTGGTGTTCCTAGTGTTGATGGCTCGAGAAAGGTGATCTTCAGGGTAGTTTAAAGTTGGTAGCGATCTAGTGATCCAAGTGCTACATAGATGGATTTTGATTTAAGGCAACAATTGGGCAGCGAAGGATGAGAAAGGACATGGCGAAAGGGAGTCTCGCAGTTGTTGAATTACTAATGGTTAAGTATGAAAAGCAGAAGTCGGGAAGTTGCTTAAAAGAGAGGGATTGACAAAAGTGGGAGAGTGGACGGGTAACATATAGGTTCTGTGGTAGGATAGCTACACGCTTTGAGGAAAGTTTAGAGTGATTTGGAACTCATGGTGGACAGTGACTAAGTCTACGAACTTAATTTGGAATATTGGCTGCTATACGAAGAAAGGTTGGATACAGCGGAAAGGAGTTGCTTGATATGTAGAAGGATACAACATGACTTTGGATTGGAATGTATTGTCGCACCTTTAGTTGATGTCTATGAAGAGTGAACAGACTTGTACAGCTAGTGAATGAGCACGGGCTCAGGATGGTTTATTGGTTTCGTGGTAATTGTACTCGGTGCAGTGTTTTTGGAAGATGTCGGCATGGAATTTCCACATGTGGGTTATTTCCGGTGAGCAGGTTAACGGTTGTGTGGTGTTGACGAAGCTTCTGCGAAGAATTCTACTGGCTACCTGGTAATAGGTCAAACATGTAAATATGGCTAGGGATTTAGAGCATTCATGAAATGGTTAACAAGAAGATTTCGAGGAATTTGGCGGGTCGATTGCATGAGGTCATGTAGTGAGGAAGAAGGAATCATGGTAGGTTTCGGGGTTGTGCAATTATAGCTTCAAGCTAAGTGGGAGAGCCCCACCGTCTACGATTGGATTGCATGGTTGTCTACTTGTGAGGTTTCTGGTTATTGGCATATTGGCGGGTTACTACGACTAAATAAAGAAAACATCAATGGTAATTTGAGCAAAGGATTTGGGGGAATGTGTGCTATATGTGGCCTTGTCGATTCATGTTCAGGCTTTGGGAAGACTCAGAGTTTATGCTTCGTGTAGATGTGATGTACAAGGAAAGTGATTCAGCCGGGTGCTTCCTTGAGAGGGTGTTCATGTGCTAGCAGGGCATTGGAGTCAATTATATTCGGGACCAAGTCGGAGTGAGTGACTCTCAGTAACGGTCCTAGTGGATTCAAAATGTTAAAGTGCGGTGTCTAAGAATTTCGAGTCCGTAGTATGGTTGAGTACCGAGCTTTTGCAGCGGATTAGGAAAAGGGGCTTGGAGTGTTTTATGTTATCTTTGGTCTGCAGTATAGCATTGGAGGAATGGGAGAAAATAACTTCGGATTCATAGAGGAATTATCAGAATGGGTGTACCAGTTGGCGCTTGTGCGCTTAAGGAGAATATGACATGGTTCATGGGTATCGAGACGATGTGGTCTTGTGGATTGGGTCACTCGGGATGAGTGTTGTTGGGTTTTGTTACGTTAACGAATGGAGCTATTATTATTATTATCCCTAAGGAAAGTTGAGAATAAATTAGAAGAAGTTGGATTGGTTAGCAATGGTTGAATCGGCATAATGTGGCAATGATCAATTCCTTCAACATGTTAAGTTTTACAGGTGGTTGTGGCGGTACGTGCAAGGCTTGACGGCCACCGTAATTGTTTTTACTTAGAGGCATTCGAGTTATTATGGCCTGTTATGTGTAGATGGATCCCGAAAGGGTTGTAGTGGTTTAGATCACTACTTGGGGTTGTATTTTCTGCGGTTATGAGAATTCGGTCGCGTGTTGCAATGGTCCTCCTGAAATGAGTTAAGTGAAAGGTTTCTATATGATGAAGTGTTTATTCTATTAGTGGTTCAGGAGTTATGATGAAATTCGTGTACTCTCACGTATTGTCATGTGAAGATGCAGTGAGCGGCATGAAAATCGGAAGCTGAGGATCAAAGTTGCGGTTCGGTGTTGACAAAAATGTCACGAGCTCGGACGAGCAGGAAAGAATTCAGAGGGTTAGAATCAGCTGGTATTATCTTTAGCATTACCTGAGATCAGTGTCCTGTGTAAGAGGCTTTGTGTACTGATTTGCGGATTATTGATTTGCTTTACAACATTAATGTGGCTGGTGGTATGGAGGTGCAGATTTGTTACCTGGTGCGGAAGGTCGTGGGAGCGTATCCCATAGGAAGATTGTATAAGTGTGACATGTAGTCACTTGATTGATTAAATATTGAAATCAAGTATGGAGATTTTTGTACTATCGCTAATGTGAGGGTTTAAGCCTGAAAAGGCGCTCTATTAAGTTGGTTGTGAATTGTGGAAGTTTGTTCCGGATTCAATGATTGTTCTTGCGTGTCATGGGAAAAAGCGTCATTGTGGATCCTTGAGAGGTTATTTGCCCAAGTATGGTATGATCAGAATCGGTTTGAGGTCCGTTGATTGGTCCAAATGTGGATGTGTACTCTACACCAGCCTGGGTGTGTTCATTCAGCATAACATTCATAATGGAAGAGTCTTCGGGCCTGGGATGTTATTTCTGTCTTCAGCTATTTAGTGTAATCTCTATCGTGCCATGTGGGTTGTGAGGTAGTTTGATTATTCGCACTTGTATTAAGATCTTGTGTAGCTTGTGGTGTTGTGAGAGAAGGATGGCTCTCAGGATGCAAGTCGTTTATTATACCTTAGTTGTGCTTGAGTTTCGTAGCGTATGGCGCTATCCGTCTCCCCAGGATTTGTATTATGCACTTCGCGTGCTTGTGGTTGATATTCGGGTATTTCGTAGGTATAAACATTTCTGGCTTGATGGGTATTTCCCTATTTATTATTATGTGTGGATTGGGTGGCACACCGCTACGGATATGTTGTTTGGATCGGGTGGCATGCCGCCACGGGTATCATGGTTGGATCGGGTTACATGCCACAACAGTATCTTGTGTGGATCGGGTTGTACGCCGTAACAGCGAAATGATGGGTGTGGTTCCCTATATCTATTCTTGTGCATTTTGTTTCTCATTCTCTGAGAAAGATTCATAACATCTTTTCAGCTGTCATATTAGTAACGTGTGTTGGGTAGTTCTTTCCCAGGGTTCATTTTTCCTTATATATCATATTTGAGTCGTGGCTTGTCGGCACATTGATAGCGTCAGATGAGACCTTTGGCAGTGTCTGAGATGGCTTACTGCCTGAGCGGCTTGTACTGGGTGAGACGAGGTTATTGGACTTGGTATCAGTGCGATCGGAGTTAGGAAGGGTATATTAAAGGGAAAATATCGTTATTCAGTTCAGAATGAAGTAATGGTTCTTGTTAGGAGGAGAGACTCCATGATTGGTGATTCGGCAGGTGGTTATGAGTTTCTACATATTTCTTCCGTCGTGGCAGTATTGCAAGAGTTGGAGCAGGACTTATATGTGTCATGAGGTGTGTTGTGGGTATCAGATTCGTGGAGTTGTAGCTATTTTTGTTTGAGAATGTTATTATTGTCATGTGAATTATGCAGTGCATGATGTGAATTTAGAACAAGTATACAATCATGTTTTGGTACAACGAGTTATGGCTGATACGGTGTTCGTATGTTGGAAACAGGCATGGTAGAGAATTTCGGATGTTGGAATTTGGTTCTAAGGCTTATTTGACTAAATAAAAGGGAGGATCTTCGGACTGACTTAAGCTAATGACCTTACGGGTAAATGTACCCTTTCTTTTACACAAAATTTATACGTTGTACAATTGTACTTCTTTACTTGAGTCTTGAAGGTATCTTAATTTTTTTTTAAAAATAAGCTAATGACCTTACGGGTAAAAGTGGGCACCCTAAAGTTAGGGGCCTAAAGCTTGGGACCTTGGGCTTTATTGGCTTTAACCAAAAATCGCCTTTGTGGAACGGAATAGATAGAATTGCGAAAAATGAGAAATTGAGAAGATATATAATTACCCTAGGGAAAAGGGCCAAATATACCCAGCATTATGAGAAAATATTTAAATATACCTCTCGTTATACTTTGGGTCCAGATATACCCCTGACGTAATACTATTGGTTCAAATATACTCCTCTTCCGTTAAGTTTGTCCAAGGTGGACATCCAATCCTATGTGGCAGCAGAGGCGGACCTATCTTAGGGTTAGGGGGTCACGAGAACCCGTTAGCCTCGAAAAAAATACAGTAAATATATTTTATATATATTTGTATATACACTGGGGACCCCTTAAATAATTTTCCGGGCCCATTCAACAACAAAACCAGGACGGAAGAAATGGTGTCTATAGCTTGTTTGAGAGCTTTAGTTACTTGATGGACCTGAGTTCGAAACCCGTCTCTTGCACTTTCTCTCTCTTTTTTTTTTTTTTAAATTCAACGACTGTTAACTTAGGTCTTAGTAATTTTATTTTATCTTTTTTGAATTCTTAAACACTTGTAAAGTTTTAACCTTTTTCAAACTCAAAAAAAAAGTAACCCTTCCGCCTCTCACTTCTCTTTTTCAAACAAAATTAAAACCATATGCTCACCCCTTCTACTAAAATAAAAACACTTTTTCAAACGATTGTCTTAACCTTATTCTGCGTATGCTCGAACTCGACTTCGACAGTCCGAATCAACAATGATTATTGAGTTTAAGACTCTTCTTCAGCTGAAACAATAAGTTTATTTGAGTAAATTTTAATTTTCTTTGAACAATTTTTTTTCTTTTCAAAATATTAACATAGCAAAATAATTTGGTATCAAAATTTTGCTTTCTGCAAAGAGGTTTAGAGCCAAAACGTAAACTTAAAGTTTATATTTTGCTGATAAATTATTATACTCATTATGTTTTTATAGAGTTACACGCCGAACTTTATCACTAGTAATTGGCATGCTTAAGACAATGGTGCCCCCGTCATGCTCAATTTCTGGGTCCGCCTCTGCGTGGCACTAACATTTAATGTGGTAGATGCTACGTGGCATTCTACCTCAGTGCTCATAACCCATTTTACATCTCCACTCTATTTGTTTTTTCACCACTAAAATTTTCTTCCCCTCCACGTCAATTAATTTTTTCTTTCAATTTGATCTCGAATATTGTCCAAACTCCAGCAGGAGTTTGCGGGGAGCATCAATATGGGTTAACAACACCATTCGATAACATTAACTATAATGTGTTGGATTGGGAATCCGTCATGACAAACATGGCAGAAGAAGTGAATTTTATGCTCAAAACTATGGTGCAATTGCTAGGGGTTAATAAAGAGGTGGCTCGTCTGCAATTTGAACTACTATTGAAGAGCTTGCATATCCGCAAAGATTACATATTGCTTGTTGTCAAGGCTTTGAAGAAGGTACGAATAGTCGTTTCTTTAAGTCAAAGAGGAATGTTATCACATTATAATAATGTGTTTATCAGTATGTGAAGTATTACAACATGGAAACTTTGAAAGTGAACCATTGCTAGCTCTTTTGTATGATTCTGCTGATTAGTTATAACAACACTTTGATCTCTTTTTCTTCTGTTGGATGACTTCTATTATCTTTATATGCACTAATTGAACTTGTGTTTTAGGAGTATGTTTCTGAAGAGGAAGAATATGAAGTATTGAAGAAGATTTGGGATGTTTTAGTAGAGGGGATTAAAATTTGACCGTGGAGGGGTATTTTAGTGGTGAAAAAAAAAATAGAAGGGAGGGGTAAAATGGGTTAGGGGTGGCATGCCACGTGGCATCCACCTAATCAAATGTAAGTGTCACATATGATTAGATGTCCACATTGGACAAACTTAACAAAAGAGGGTATATTTGAACTAATAGTATTACGGCAGGGGTATATTTAGACATAAAGTATAACAATGGTATATTTAAACCTTTTCTCGTAATATAAAAGTATATTTGACCATTTTTCGATTACCCCGTGCAGCTATTCTAGCGTTCTTTCCCGCCAAATAGCTTTAATTGAATCTTCTCATTCTATTATTTTTCCTTCATATCAAATGATAAAGTTCCTATAAGAAATACTAATATTCTCGGTCTCCCATCCACTCCTCGCTTATTTTTTTCCATGATTATTTTGTTGTTTTTCTATTTATTTTTGTAAAAAAATCACGTGGAGTAAGATAAAGTTTTGATCCAATAAACAAACATTACTCCTATGGAGTAAGATAATTTTCCTTCTCAAAATGTAAGAAAATAAAATTATTTTACGTAATAGAGGACAAGTCCATCTATAAATTTAAAGTTTTATTATTTTGTTGTGATGACAAGTAGGAACTGGGAAGTTTTTTTGTTACGAACATTCCAGATGTCTAGGTGGACAAAACCTTTTTTTTGTGTGCGTATACTCATTTCCACGTCAGCGAGAGAGAGCACTTTTTTGTGTAGAGGGACGTAGAAGACTCGAGAAGCAGAGATTTCACCTCCTCCCTCAAGGCAACTTCTTTCGCTGATAGAAGAACCTAGAATTCTTCTGAATTCGTATATAAACCACCCTCCCCTTTCTCACGAAAATCAGATCCAAAGTGTTCATAAGAATTCTCTCTTCATAGCGTTCTAACAAGTTTCACATTCTTTGCTTATCTCAATGGCGGATGTTCAAATGGCTGAGGCTGAAACCTTCGCATTCCAGGCTGAGATTAACCAGTTGTTGAGTTTGATCATTAACACTTTCTACAGCAACAAGGAGATTTTCCTTCGGGAACTTATTAGCAATTCCTCTGATGCATTGGACAAGATTCGATTCGAGAGTTTGACGGATAAGAGCAAGCTCGATGCTCAACCTGAGCTCTTCATTCGCCTTGTTCCGGATAAGGCTAACAAGACCCTCTCCATTATCGATAGCGGAATCGGCATGACTAAAGCAGGTAATCACATTGTTCTTCTACTATTGCCATTCTGTTGTTTGTGTTATAAATCGCTCTGTTTTTCTCGGCGCTAGCTTTTCGTGGCGTTTTGTTTCAATGAAATTTTTATCTGTATGCATGTTTTGCTATAGTTTAATGTTAGGAAAGTGCATGAGCGTATGGAGAAATTTGTAATTTCCGCTTGAATTTAATCTGTCTGTCTGGATTTTGAAAACGTATATTCATATCCAAGCGCTAGAGCTATTGTCATGATTTTCCCATTGATCCTTGGAGGAAGTTTAATTTCACAAATCGAAGCATGCAGTTTTATTATCTACTACCAATGGATTGATGCCAATGGCGCATATTTCTAGGAAGAGGATGGTTGAATTGATTCTTAAGGTTCTCCAGATATACTGATGACTCTGTTTTGTTCTGTGGTTTCGAGTAGATTTGGTCAACAATTTGGGTACAATTGCAAGGTCCGGTACAAAGGAATTTATGGAAGCGTTGCAGGCTGGTGCTGATGTGAGCATGATTGGTCAATTTGGTGTTGGTTTCTATTCTGCTTACCTAGTAGCAGAGAAAGTCATTGTGACCACCAAGCACAACGATGATGAGCAGTATGTCTGGGAATCACAAGCCGGTGGTTCATTTACTGTCACAAGGGATGTCAATGGAGAGCAATTGGGCAGAGGAACTAAAATAACTCTCTTCCTTAAAGAAGATCAGGTAAGCAGCAGTATTTCCTATAGGAATGGTTATGCATAAATTCATTAGTTAGTTAGGCCTAATTCAGAAGTAATCGTAATATAATTTGGTTTGTGACGTGCAGCTGGAGTTCTTGGAGGAAAGGCGAATAAAGGACCTCGTAAAGAAGCACTCTGAATTCATTAGCTACCCAATTTACCTCTGGACTGAGAAGACTACTGAGAAAGAAATCAGTGATGACGAAGATGATGAGCCCAAGAAAGACGAGGAGGGTGCTGTTGAGGAGGTCGATGAGGATAAAGAGAAGGAGAAAGGCAAGAAAAAGAAGATTAAAGAGGTTTCTCACGAGTGGCAGCTCATCAACAAGCAGAAACCGATCTGGTTGCGCAAACCAGAGGAGATCACCAAGGATGAGTATGCCTCTTTCTACAAGAGTTTGACCAATGACTGGGAGGACCACCTTGCTGTCAAGCACTTCTCCGTTGAGGGGCAGCTTGAATTCAAGGCAATCCTCTTTGTGCCCAAGAGAGCTCCGTTCGATCTTTTTGACACCCGGAAGAAGATGAACAACATCAAACTTTATGTCAGGAGGGTGTTCATTATGGACAACTGCGAGGAACTTATCCCAGAGTATCTCGGATTTGTGAAAGGTGTTGTTGACTCTGATGACTTGCCTCTCAACATCTCTCGTGAGATGCTTCAACAGAACAAGATTCTCAAGGTGATTAGGAAGAACCTCGTCAAGAAATGTATTGAGATGTTCAATGAGATTGCTGAGAATAAGGAGGACTACAACAAGTTCTATGAGGCTTTCTCAAAGAACTTGAAGTTGGGCATTCATGAGGACAGTCAGAACAGAGCCAAGTTGGCTGACCTCCTTCGTTACCACTCCACCAAGAGCGGTGATGAGATGACCAGTCTGAAGGATTATGTCACCAGGATGAAGGAGGGCCAGAAAGACATCTATTATATCACTGGAGAAAGCAAGAAGGCAGTAGAGAACTCTCCATTCTTGGAGCGTCTCAAGAAGAAAGGCTATGAAGTGCTCTATATGGTTGATGCCATTGATGAATATGCAGTGGGACAGCTGAAAGAATATGATGGTAAGAAGCTAGTCTCTGCTACAAAGGAGGGACTGAAGCTTGATGATGACAGTGAAGAAGAGAAGAAGAAAAAGGAGGAGAAGAAAAAGTCTTTTGAGAACCTTTGCAAGATCATTAAAGACATCCTTGGCGACAGAGTTGAGAAGGTGGTTGTCTCTGATAGGATTGTTGATTCCCCTTGTTGCTTGGTTACTGGCGAATATGGTTGGACAGCCAATATGGAAAGGATCATGAAGGCGCAGGCCTTGAGGGACAGCAGCATGAGCTCTTACATGTCCAGCAAGAAGACAATGGAAATTAACCCCGACAATGGAATCATGGAAGAACTGCGGAAAAGAGCTGAGGCTGACAAAAATGACAAATCAGTGAAGGATCTTGTGTTGTTGCTCTTTGAGACGGCTCTGCTGACATCTGGCTTTAGTCTTGATGACCCTAACACTTTTGCTGCAAGGATTCACAGGATGTTGAAGTTGGGTCTGAGCATTGACGAGGAAGAGGAAGCTGTTGAAGATGCGGACATGCCTGCACTGGAGGAAACTGGTGAGGAAAGCAAGATGGAAGAAGTGGACTAAGCACGCTGCTTGGTTTGAAGATGTCTTACATTGGATTCTGAACATACATTTTACTCTTGTTCTCTTTTCTCTTTTCTTCTGTTTAGGAATACCTGTTTGGTTAGTGGGTCGGATGGGTCGGTTGACCCCTTTGTGTAGGCAACTGTGTCACCTAGTTTGTGTCTCGTTCAAGTGTTACTATTTGAGTTTGTCATCCGTTTTCTGAATGTTAATAGACTATTTCGATCATAGATATTGCCCTTTCTATATTCGGTTGTACTCTTTTCCAGAATACACAGTTTAGCGATTATTTTCAAATTAACAAGAATGCCGGCAAATTAGATATGGTGGGTAACAGGGTAAGCACTAAGTAGAGTGCCCATGGAAAAACAATTCCGATAATTACCTTCCAGGGGCGCCTCGTATTACTCTTCTAGCTGATTCTCTCCTTTTAAACTGGTCAACTGAGCTAGAGTTAAATGCCCAAAATAACTAATCCTCGGAACATTTCACGAATAACTAATGTCCAAAATAACTAATGCCTGAAAGAACACCTATGGATCGAGACATTTAAACAAAATAAAATCCTAACTAATGCTCCGATATAGCGATTTTAAAAGAGCGTACATCAATGTCCAACATTTATGCTTAACAAACTTCAGAAATTTGATAAAAGCAAATGGTATAATGCCCGAGGCTTCACGATAAACTATTGGAAGATATGAATATATAAAATAGGTCCACCGAAGAACAACGAAAATAAAAGATTAATGTACACCAAAATTAAAGTATGATGTTACTTAATCTTTAAAAGGAAGCTATTTTGACATCTTACACAAAATTGAACCACTACTCCTCTTAGTGCATGCCAAATTTTTTTTAGAAAAAAAACAATAATGAAGATGTTCTATTTTCTTCAAGGAACAAAGAAATATCTTTGGTATTATGATAGGTACACCTATCACAGGAGAAGGCCATCTTTTCAGGTTCTTTTTTTCTTTCTCCTCTTTGCTTGTTTTTTCTTTCTTTTGGAGTGTTAACTAACGGCAAGGAAAATTACCATAACCTGTAACCTTGCGTCTATTTTGAAGAACTTTCGCACAGCAATTTCAACCTCGCGTCTGTTTCGAAGCCCTTTAGAAGAAAGTTTTCTAAAACACAACAGAAGTCTTTTCAGTCATTAATAACAGTTCTGAGACCGTGCTATGAAAGTTTCTAGCAAATAGCAAAACTTTCAAAATGAAATTAATCATGTAAACTCGTTTGTATTTTTTCTAAATAAAAAAAAAATTATTCAAAATATATATATATGTTGAAAGACTGTTTTAACCCCACCCAAGCACGCATACCATATGTCAGTACGCAGGTGGAAAAATGAAGTTCCTCTGGTTAAGCTATTCCTATAAAGACAAATACCTCCCACTCCCCTTTCTTTTCTTGCTCTGCAATCTTCTTTCCACTTATAGTATAAAAAAGTTCACATTTTCTAGCCCTCAGTAAAAATTTCACATCTCCATAACAGCAAAGTGCAAAACAATGTGAGCATGTAATCGTCTCTACATATTCACCTGGAGTTCCCCTCATTTTCTCAAATCAAGCCTTTTCATCACCTTGTTCTGTACTGGTACATTCTGATATAAATGTGCAATAGCTAGGGCTTTTTACAGAAGATATACATCACATTGACCATTTAGAAGCGCGTTATGTCTTCCAACGAAGAGTTGATTCGGTTCCAAGTCTAAGATTTGACTCGTTTCTTATTTTCGGAAGCTGTAGTGGAAAGTTAGAGGTGGAAGCTGTGGAGGTAGGGGGCTACAGTTGTACGAACTTGTACGGACTGTGAAAATTTGAGCAACGACTTCGGAATGAGTGCAGAAATTGAAGAACACAGCTCAGGAGAGCGGTTGGAATTGGAGAGAACCACTACAGAGATTTTAAAGTGACATTAACGTTTTCTTACTCTTTTATTTTTATTTTCGTTTCTATATATCGGAAGATTGCAAGTATTACAATGATTAACATAAATTTTTGTTTTGATACTTGTGCTGCAGAGAATCGAGGCTTACGTACACAAAAGCATTCATGTTATCATTGATTAACCTGCAAATTTGTAAGGAATTACCCAAGGATTTTGATTCATCAGTTTTACGGTAAGTGAAATGTCGCAACTTTAATTGCTAGATTTAGTCTCTTGATAATATTGCATTATTGATTCCTTTATGCTTTAATTGAGGAGTTCTTTATGCTTTAACTGCGAGAAAAAGTGCCGAACTGCTTGCTTATTGCTTATAAAAGGAGATATTTCGCGTGACTTGTGACCAACGGTTCTAAAATAAGATGAACACTTCCATTTACAACTTAGAAATTTGATGTCGAAAACTATGTACCGCTTTTTTACATTCATTAGCTGGTAACAATTTCTCTGCTAATCGCAACAAAAAGAAAAAAAAAATGAAACTAAGAAAGAAATAGAATAATCACAGCGTAGGTTGACTTGTTGACTCGTGATGATTTACGCTGATCTTACAGGTTTAATAACTTGTTACTATTAATTTGTTTTTGGTGACTAGTTCTTTCTGCATCTTGTGATTGCTTCCCTAACAGCGAACTTGATGGTGGATCTGAGTATAAGCTGGAAATGCAACGGACATCTGCGGTCCTACCTCCATGTGCTTCAAACAATTGTTATATTGGTCCTTCAACTGTTATTAGATGTGATTTGGTTGCTGATTCTCGAGGATCTTGTGGAAGATGGGAGAAACAATGTTCACGGTTGAACACACAGAGTACTCCACAGGGAAGCTGTGATTCAGGTCCTTGACAATAGTTGTTATGATGCATTGAATTAGTTCTCTTACTGTATGATCAATTAAATCCAATCCGTGATATGTCAAACTTATTATCCAGAGTGCGCTCGAATTGTATAATCAAGTTAGTTTCAGAAACAGTCAGGTTTTTATTGTAACAGGAGGTTCTGCTAGATTGTATTCACTTGGTTAAATCGATGTTCCAATAACACACTTTATTTTTCTTCATGTATCTGGATGTTGCATGCATACATTTCAAATGCCCAGTGTATAGATGGTTCACTAGTTATAAGTGGATAAGAACCTGTTATACTACCCATAGCCCTATTCTGATGATAGACATGTAACGCAGATTCCAGGGTGCAGAATGATCGTTCTGGGATTTTAGGATCAATTCTTAGTAAGAGCAAGAACCCTTATCGTCCACCACAGTCCTACAAGGTCAGGTTATTATGCACTCAAGATTGGTCATGATTATGGCTCCTTAATGCTCTAGTATGTCTCTAGTGCAAAGCAAAAACTCTTTATTCACAATATGCTTAAAGAATAAACCAACCCATTCCATGAAGTGCATATAGTTTTTGTAAATTAAGCCTTGTTATTGTGCAGGTTGGCAATTTCAATTCATATGCTAGCCACTCATCAAAAGAAACTAAGTCTCTGGCTAACAAGGCCTGTACTGCTCAAGAGGATGTACAATTGCACAATGATACTCTTCAAAACGATGTAGTCGGGGATAAAAGTTCTGATGTTCTGGCTACCCATGGGAGCAAGCAGATTGCGAAATTATCTGAAAGCCAAAAATCGGGCGACAAATTTGTGGATCAAGATAAGTCACAGTGCAAAGCACCTGATTATAAGGATGCTGCTATTGCTACTTCTCAGCAAGAACATCCTGATTCAGATGATAAAGCATTAAAGGCGACTAATTTGGAAGAATCTGAAAGAATACAATTTGGAAACACACCTGAGGTATTTTTCTGGACATGGTTAGATGTTGACAAAGAAGAGATACTTAAGTCCCAGTATCGGTTTTATTATCGATACTTTTCCTCTTATTCTTCGTAGGCTTGTGATAAATTATCAGTTTCTTTCTTAGTAGTGTCTGGGATTTCCCCCTAGATTTAAGAGCTTATTCGTCAATGCAAGTATCCGATTCCATAGTTTCCTTTGACAGTTAGATGAAACTTTGGTTAAGTCAACTGAGGAAGGGGTAGGAAGATCGAAAAAACAAATGAAATGAGGCTGAACTGGAATACATTTTTATTCAGTCAGATAATTGCGCATGACTGCAATGATAGTGGTGCAGTTTTGTCCTTTTTATCTTCTTTGCAGAAGGAACCGTCACTGCCACATACTGACTTTCCTGGCACTGAAACAAAATGTTTGAGGAGGCCATGTACTGCCAGAAGGGAGAATGGTATTCGTACAGTCAACATCGGAAGCCATGAAAATCTTAAACTGAATCGGGAGTCCAAGTATGATTTTGAAACTGAAATCAGTAATGAGTTGCTTTCAGATGAAACATTCTTTCCTTCTCAGGGAAATTTGTACGAAAGGAATTTGAAAACCTACCAATTAGAGTCCTATGAATTCTTCTTAGCACCAGTTCTCCGCAATTGTGGAGCTTTTGGGACAGATTGTGAAGGGATTAGGGATTCTATCTTTGATTGTGAGCTTGAGTTGGATGAGATCGAGGAGAGCACATCTCCTTTTGATGATTTTTGGACTGAGATATTAGCAGTTATTCATTTGGAGCAAGAATCTAAGGTTAGTTACTCGGCTGATACAGATAACATAATCGAATCTGAAGTTCCACTACATTTACCGGATGAAGATGAATTGATTTTACTGAGTTATGAGGATGAGCCAGAAGAGCCCAAGATCCCTCCTGTGGACACTTCTACTGATTTAGATTTTGTGGAAGATGAAATCATTTTGCCTGATGAAGACAGTCTGATTTCTGCTGACAATCTAACAAAGCACATGGTTGCAAGAAGTTGGTGGAAAACTGATACTGCTGACTCTGCTGACAATTCTATAGATGCTAATTGCTCAGAGGTAACATTTGCTGGTACTGGTAGAACTGATAAAGTGATGACTAACTTCACTGCTGACAACACTGAACACCGAGAAGTTGCTCATTGTCATGAGAAGTCGTCTCCACCTGGTGTGAAAGTTCCATCATCTCCTGATTTTTCGAGCTCTGCAACTCACTGGAAACCATGTCTCAACCAGTTCTTTTCTCAGACCCCGTGTTTCCATGTAAATTCAGAAATTCCAACTCTCCATCCATTGGATCTTTATTTTACTTGCAGTAGTTTCCAGAACATAAATGAACCAAAACACGTTCATTATTACCCTGCAGTATATTGGTACCCTTGGTCTGACATTCATCATGAGTCTTCCATGAAAACCACACCCGCCAATGGAAAGAAATATGAATATCTTGAACATTATCCAATGTTACATCAGCCAGATAATGAGCAAGTCATTTATGATGTTGTACAACAATGGGATACTGTGAAACTATTGCCTGAGACTTATCAACAATCACACTACCCAGGATTTGGATTTCCAATATGAGGTGAGGTACGCTTTCCAGCCCTGTTCTTTGACCTCTAAATTCGACTTAAGGGCCCTGTTGTTGGAGAAAGGCAGGAACTTGTTTTCATTTGTCACTCTGTTTCGTCATTTGGTACTAAACGCAAAAATATTTTGTCGTCCATCTGGATTATTTATAACTTGTCATTCTCCAGCAAATGGGAGTTGATACACCCATGGGGTGCGGCCCTTCCCGAACTCTGCGTGAATGCGGGATGCCTTTGTGCACCGGGCTGCCCTTTTTTTATTTTATTTATTTTTTTAACACACTTTCTCTTCATCATTGCAAGTTTCCATCAATTTTAGGTTAGAAGATAAGCTCAAACGTGTGCTCCAACAATTTCTTACTTTCGCTTGCTTGGAAGTCCAATTCTTTGAAAATTTCAAGGATATCGAAACTTAATTATCTTTGCAGTAACTTCAGCTTTCCGGTTTTCCTTCTATATATATTTCAACTAATATAACTCTTCTGTACAAGCAGTTAATACGTATCTTTTATATGTTATACAAATGGAGCAGTATATCTGGAGTCTAATGCTATACGATTAGAGTATTGCTTCTAAATCCATGGCAAATTTAGCAGTCCCTGATTTCTTCTCAAAATTGGTCATTGCTTTAGCACATGTTATGGGGAAGATGAAACATTAACTTTAGCACCCTGTAAACAGTAAGACCATCTTCTCAATAGTTTTCAACTTTGATGCCTTTATTATAGTTAAATGCTGGATAAAAATGTTTAAAACTGCTTCAGCATCAAGTCAGAATGCTATAAGCGATTGACAATATTTCACTGGCATGCCTACTCTTTCGTTTGTCTATTTCATCAGCTAGATTCATCTGGAGACAAAGATTTCAAGGTCCTTTTCATTTTTCAGATTAACCGGATGCTGCTGATATGCAACTGGCTCGTTGACATGAAGGTAGAAGCAAAAAGGAGACTCTATTGCAGCCAGCTAACTTCCACTGTCTACAGCAAAGAATATGCCGTAGGATTTTAGTTTGTAGTGGATGATCATGACCGTAGGATTTTAGTTTGTAGTAGAAAATCATTTTGATGGAATGGGCAACTGCTGGTTGACAAGAACTCACCCATTGCCGAAGTTTGTAAATACACAACACATTAAATTCAGACAGGAAGGCAGCTTGTCGACACTTGTTTTAGTTGGAAAAGGAACTGACTTAGGAGAACACAACATTCATCAAGGTATTAAATAAATCAAACTTTAGATCTAATCCCTGGATATCGTATTTTGACTGTTTACGTAGAAAGACTATAATTAATTACAATTTCTGTAAGTATCATGTTCTTTGACTTCCTAACTTGTTTATAGTTAGATACTCCGATGTTCTTTAGATTGTAATCCAAGGAGTAATAAAATAAACTCAAGGAGGAAAAAGAATATCAACTATTTCTTTCTTCTATAAGGCGTAATTAATTAGAGCAAATTAAGATATACCAGTTACCTAGACCAGTTAGCAGAAATGGTTTTAAAAAAAAGCAACTTGTCCATTAGCACCACGTTCATTGGTGCTCTGGAAAGGGAAGCAGTAGTCTGGAATCCTATTCAGGGCATGGTAAATACATCAGAGGATCGAGAAGGTCTTTGAATCCCTCCCCTCCGATTTCTGGAGATGACTTGTCCATTGAATAGAAAGAAACTTCTTCATCACACTCCTCCCTCTTTCCTAGCTCATGTCAAAGAATACTACATAAGCAGACATTAGTTTGATGATAATGACATCTGTACAAAAAGCAAGGATGGGATCAAATACTCCTAGAATGACGAGCGGGCAATGGTAGTTAATCATTTGATGGGGAAAAGTAAGAAAGAGTTCAATGGTAATCCTACTGTTTGGAGTTGTCCGAAGGTGAGGAGAGAAAGGAGGCATAGAATATACCCTTGGCCTTTTTTTTGCATTGTTTTTTTTCTCTTTGCATTTATTAGGCAACAATTTAGTTAGGAACTTTGGGTGTTACTTTCACTTCTTCCTCATACTACAACTATGTGAAGTTGCAGGCATATTTGATTTTCACTCTTTAGGTTTAGTATTCCCATTGTCTAGTGACTTTTCCGGTTCGCTTTTTCTAATTTGTTATTAAAAAATAAGGCAGGCAAGGTATATAGTTGGCAAGTGAAAGTAATGTAATTAAAGCTGTAAAATGCAATTTATACTATCAAAAGCCATATGATGCAACAATTTGGACAAGACTAGTATTCTATTATTTATATTTGCAACTTACACAATCTATATCGTTTAAATTAATAAAACTGGTCTACCAAAGTGAACCAAATCATTAAATCAGCTTTTCAATGATTTGCAGCATAGCCTCTTTCCACGTGAAGCTATCCTATGCACCTTTAACTAAAGAACTACTAATCATATTTCTTTTTATTTTATTATTCTCTGTCCACTTCTATATATAAGAGGATTATATGCATGTTGAAGTCTTGCATAGCAAAGCAGAAGCCTTTTGCCAACATAAGGAACAACAATAAGGAAATGACTGAAATTTTATAGATACAACAAAGTAAATAAGCAAATTAACAAAAGATATATTCAACAAAAGAACCCAAAGGAGAACTACTCTGTTCACCAAAGTAAGCACCACAATGGTCTATTTCAGCAACAGAACTCCCTGTGGGGAACACAATCAGTCCATACAAGGACCTACAATACCAAATTTTAAATTTGAGCACAAGCAACAACAATTTAACCAGCTGAAAATAATACCAAATTAGTGTTGGCTACTTCACAAAACACTACGCCAAAATATTAGCAAATTTCTATGTGCATTTGTTATAAAAAAACAACCTATTTTAAGGCTAGAACATCCACATTTTTTTTTGATTTGCACCAGGTGTTCAAGTCTCTTTGAGTCCCGACTAATCCCGGGGGTGCACAGGCCCTCGGCAAGGAGTTTCCCGCAAGTGCACCACGGTTAATTCAGGTTTTACCCAGTCCGATGGCCCTCAGAAATTGTTTGCACCCAGTGCGTTTCGAACTTGAGACCTTGAAAGGAAGCAAACCCCAAGGCTCAAGTCAATTGCCACCAGGCCAACTCCTGAGGGTTAAGGCCAGAACATCCACATATATTTACATTTGTGGATATTCACGAGGTAACAAAATACAACATCCAGATATCACAAAGTAGCTACATAAAAACCATCGAGAGCTTTAAAGCTTGTCATTAATAATCATCCGCACCATGGACTGACGATCAAGTTCACCCACGCTTAAAAAGAATTCATTCTTTTTACATCTTGAGTAATTCCCATTGCTGCCTTGACTCGCTGATCCGAGCTGTATAACTCAAATGCTGGGGATCCAAGGATAGAGAAGATCTTACAACGGTTATCAGATAGGTCACGCTCCCCTAACTTGTCAATTAAAGCACCCATTATTTTATCATGACTTTCAGTAAATTGTTTCATCACATCCACTAGACCTTTAAGAACAGTTTCATTCTCATCCTCAATAGTTGTTCTTCTTTTGCATTTACCTTTTTCATTAGTTTTAGAAGAGGATGCCTTAGAATTATTACCTTGTTTCTGAATCTTCAAAGAAATGACAATACTTCAAACACAAAGTCAAGGTTGATCTCATCTTGCAATTTCTGAAGCTAAAGAAACCGATTATACAAGAACCCCCTTTTATTGGAAAGAAAAAGATTTTTCTTTTAACAAACAAAACAAAATCCGTATCAAATTTGGGTGTACTCAAAACTTCAACTTTATTAGAAAATATTGAAAAAATTAAGGTTTCATCCATAAATTCGTCTCTCAGCAAATTCACAAGAAAGAAAAAATAAAAGAAGAAGAAATAAGAAAAGTTTAGAGCTTCAAAAACTTCTAACCTCAATAAGAGAAAATTTGTAGGAGCAAGATGAGAGAAATATATGTCAATTTACTGATTTTGTCTCTAATAGATTGAGAAGAGGAAGAGCCTAGCAGCGAGGCATCAGTATCTCCATTCTTGCTCTACAAAGGGTTTGATACAGATCAGTATCGAAGGAAGCCTTTTATGTATAAAGTGATAGGACTAAATTTGTCATTTAGTATTTTATCCATGTATTACTAATACATGCATTAGTTAATTCATTTTTTACCCCGCATAAAATAATACACAGATTAACGCATAACTTATACATGTATTATTTATGTATAATTGTAAAATTCCAACCAAATATGGTATTAGTTATGCTGAATTTTATACAAAGTTAGTAATGAATACCAAACATTGTATAAGTTATGTTACCCCCAATACATAAATAACTTTTATCCTAACCAGCTACCAAACGACCTCTATGTGTATATGAATGACTTTTTGCCCACTGAGTATCATATTAATCAAATTTATTTGACTCATTAATAAAAGATAAGGCAACTAATTGAGGCCAAAACAATGGAATTCAAATTAACTAGGCGAACTCACCTTTGCGTAAGGTCCATATTCCAAAGGATGCCCTAAGATGGTGCACATCTACAAACCAGGATCCAGATTGCAAGAGAGGATACAAGTTAGAATATATACTGTCAACGTCAATGTAATCCATTCTCTTCAATTTCTGCAACTGTCGAGTAATTGCCGAATCGAATATGCTGCCTATGAAGTAATATACTTGAGCAAGGTCGGGCAAAACTGCGGAAAATCAGGGAAAAACTAAGCAAGCCATACCGACCAATGTTGGTCGGTCAAAGAAAGCGATCAAAAAACCGTCAAACACTGACGGAAACAAAAAAAAAATATTTTATATATTTTTTTAAATTAAATACTGACCAAAGTTCGGTATAATGGTCAAAAAGTTGACCGAAGTGGTCAGACTTGCTTAGTCAAAGCAACTTTTTGATTACCGACCAACTTTGGTCGGTAATGTGGACCCAATTTTTTAAATTTTAATAATTATATTATTATTTAAAATATTTTATAAAATTTAAAGAATTTATATTTAAGATTACCGACCAAAGTTGGTCGGTTATTGCAGGGGAAGCATTTACCGACCAACTTTGGTCGGTTATTTTCCAGGAAATAAAATATACCGACCAAAGTTGGTCGGTTATTAGGTCAAACATGGCCAAACTTTTGAATCACTTTAATATTACTATCTAAATAATATAAATTTAATCCGTTAACACTTTATTTTGTAATACAAATAATGAATACACTAACATATACTATAACAAGCTATATATAATTAAAGTAGTACAACGAAGTGTGTGTGTGTGTGTGTGTGTGTGTATATATATATATATATATATATATATATGTGTGTATGTGTATATATATATATATATATATATATATATATATGTGTGTGTGTGTGTGTGTGTGTGTATATATATATATATATATATATATATGTTCAGCCGTATATATATAAGAATACAAAGCGCTAGGATCACTTGGTCGGGTTCTTTTGGGGATAGACTTGTGAAGAAGCAATAATATAATTAGCATATATAATTGATCATCATCAAATATATCTATTTGTAAATTAATTCATCGACTTATAACTTACTTAGATGCATCGATGTATATTAAAAACAAAATGTTTTCACCTATATCGATGAATATTAAAAACAAAACCTCTCGACCTGTATCGATTAATCTATGTCATGCATTATTAGTGATGAATTAATGAAATATAGAAGAATTAATAATAAACATCTTTGACATGAATTAATGAAATATAGAAGAATTAATACTAAATATCTTTGACATGTATATATATATATATATGGATTACAAATTAAAGAAACGAAAGAAGTTATTAGCATTAAGTAAACGAGTTAATAGGTCAAATTAACGACTAAACATATTTAAAATAGAATAATATTAGTTTATCAATTGATAAATTTTTCGTACGTAGTAATGTATGCGATTGATCATCAATTACAATGTTGTGTGTGTGTGTGTGTGTGTGTGTGTGTGTGTGTGTGAAAAATTACTCATATACTTAATTATAACTTAAAAAATTTACTTAGATAAATGCTATTATAATTTATTAAAAGTAATTAGTTAATATAATTATTTATAAAGATTATGCTTATAGTTTATAATTATTTATAATAATTGTATATGTGAATAAAATAAATGCTTATAGTTTGTAATAATTGTTTTATAGTTTATAATATTTTAAGAAATAAAAACACAAAAAAATAATAATTTAGTTTTTTTAAAAAAATAACTGACCAAAGTTGGTCGGTTAATAGTCAAACGGTCAACAGAATGTACCGATCAAAATTACCAACCAACTTTGGTCGGTAATTCTAATATTAGATCTGAAAATACGGGATTCCCCCTCATTTCTCTTACCTCTTTTCTCCAAAACTCAATACCTTTCCCTCACACAAATCTCATTGCCCACCACATGTAGCCACTGCCCCGTGTCGCCCTCCCCCGCCGTCGCCGTCGCCGTCACCGTTGTCGCTGCTAGCCACTGCCCAGCTGTCGCCCCTCCTTCTCCACCTCCTAAAAATTCTAGGTTTGAATTACAACTTATTTCTTTTGTGTATAAATTTAATGTTTTGTTAATTAGTTAATTAGTGTTTCAATTGATTGTTTAACTTTGCATTTTATTGAAATCTAGAGTTTAGGTCTTGTTTTAATTTAATTGGTTACATATGGTGTAAATTGAATGTTTAAGTTTGTATTATTTTGAATAGTTTAGTTAGAATTGAATTATTAACTTTGAATTGAATTTAGTTTTTAGGATTTATTCTTGTGAATTGAACTTTTAGGGTATGGGTTGAACTTTTAGGATATTAATTGAACTTTTAGGATATAAATTAAACTTTTAGTTTATGTTTAAACTCTTAGGATATGAATTGAATTGAGTTTTTAGGATTTGTTCTTGTGAATTGAACTTTTAGGGTATGGGTTTAACTTTTAGGATATGAATTGAACTTTTTGAATATGAATTGAACTTTTAGGATATAAATTGAACTTTTAGTTTATGTTTAAACTCTTAGGATATGAATTGAACTTTTAGTTTATGTTTAAACTCTTAGGATATGAATTAAACTTATAGTTTATAATTAATTATATTTACTATAATTTATTTTTTGTGTAATTAGGAAAAAATAATTATCTTAATTAACTAAAAAAAAATAATTAATTTATAATTGTAGAATAAATTAATTTGTTCTTATTTTATTTGTATAGATGAAACATCGTACTTGGATGTACAATAGGAATTATCCTAATCGGCGGGGATTGTGGGAGGATTTTGTAGAAGGGGTTGATGACTTTATTAGACATGCAATGTCACTTTCACCATATCAAATTGAAGGAGTAATTAGGTACCCTTGTGTCACGTACGATTGTGTGAAGTTTAAAAAATCGGAGGAAGTTACGCTTCATCTTTATAGGAAGGGGTTTATAGAGAATTACTTTGTGTGGACTAATCATGGAGAGATCAATGATAACCTTGGAATATTTTACAACATAGTTGTTGGTGAAAGTAGTAGGTCAGTGGAGAATACAAATCATGATTCTAGAATTCAGGATATGGTTGCGGATACCTTTGGGATGCACTTCGGGGGTGAGCCCAATGAAAATGTTGAACAAACTCCTAATGATGATATAAAACATTTTTATGAAAAGTTAGAGGAAACTAGTTGTCCACTACGTGAAGAAAGTCCGCACTCTGAGCTGTCTGTTGCAGTTAGATTACTAAGTATCAAATCTGATTGGAATATTTCTCAAGCAGCCATGGACTCTTTCATTGACCTTATAAGTGAACTAGTTGACCAAAATATCAACTTACTTGGTGATTTCTATAAGGCAAAGAGATTGGTTTCTAAGTTAGGACTTTCGGCAATAAAACGTGGAGGACTTCATTCGTAGTCAGCAAGCTGGTGAATCGGGCGAGCCAGCCCAACCTTCGGACGAGGATGCTAAAAGAATATGGTTGGAGGCTGTTGGCGGTCCAAAATGGGGGAAGGTATACAGGCTTCCTACTAAAAAATTCCATCGCTATAGGTGTGGAATGCAAGGAATAAGGACTTCTTCGCAAGGCAAGGAACTTAATAGGGAGAGCCTCTCGGCTATGCGGGAGACAATGACAAAGCTCACATCCGAGCTAGAAGCGGCCAAGGAAAGAGAAAGTCTTAGAGATGCTCAATTCCTTGGCATGTAAGCTCAAATCAGAACTCTCTTATCTACTGGAGCTTTTCCGTTGCCCCGGTCTCGTGAGTCATCGCCAGAGGCTCGACCTCCATGTGATCGTTCCTCCCGTCCTCCTCGTGATCGTTCCTCTCATCCTCCCCGTGATCGTTCTTCCCGTCCTCCACAAGACCGTTCTCTATACCGTCTTGTAGATGAAAGTTCATCAGACGATGATGGTGATGTTATAGAAAACACCCCTGGACAATTACTTTGATATACTTTGAACTAGATTAATAGAACCAGTTTTGGATTAGATTGAATAATTTTGAACTTGTTGTAATTAGTATTTGCTTAGTTTTGGATTGTGATGTTCAATTGAACTTTAATTTGTTAGTTTTAAAGTGTTAATTGGATGTTTGGTTGTTATTGTTGTTGTTAGGTTTTTGGTTGGATTTATGGTGAATTGGTGGTAATTAGATTTGAATTGGGGGTATTGGTATGCTGTTTCTATTTGGTAGGTGGTGTAGCTACCAAAACAGGTATATTCTGCCAAAATTAAAATCAGAAAATCGACCAACCTTGGTCGGGTACTAATAAAAAAAAATTAAATTGCACATTACCGACCAATATTGGTCTGTTAATGTACAATGAATTCTCAGAATTCAACATTACCGACCATCTTTGGTCGGCTTGCTGCCTACCCAGTCGAGTTTACCGACCAATTTTGGTCGGTATTGTTACATTTTAATTATTTAAAATAAAATATATTATACAGTACCGACCAAAGTTGGTTGGTTTTTTTAAATTTTAATAATTTATACAAAAAATATATTTTCCAACATCGACTAAAGTTGGTCGGTAGGAAAAATTAATAAACTTAATACACCGACCAAGTTTGGTCGGTAAAATTAAATTAATAAAATAATATTCCGACCAGTTTTGGTCGGTATGCCAAATACAATGTGAGATGGTCGTGTAGAGCATACCGACCAATGTTGGTTGGTAATTTTCGACCAACTTTGGTCGGTATGACCTTCCGACCTTCAAAATATCGTCTACACGAAAATGGTCACGTTTTGGACGGTTATTGGCCATTACCGACCAACTTTGGCCGGTTTTTGTGGACGGTGTTTCCCGTATTTTTAGTAGTGCGGCAGCATAGTAGTACTAACTGTTGGCCTAAGTGAAGGCTAGTTTTGAAGATTGACAAAGGAAGCTCAAGCATAAGGTCCATCCCTTGTATGGATAGACACGAGCAGATTCGAGCATGTGAGATGCACATGCAGGAGATAAACAAAATCTGGTATAATAATAGATATCTCTTGATCGAAAAGATTGCATAAATGATAACGAGAGGGACTCCTTAATCAACGAGAACACTATCCAAGACAAGGAAGGAGTTAGGAGTTGAGATTAACTAGAACTCTTCCACCAAGGAAGAGTAGCATTAAAACTCTAGTTATTTCTTCATCTACTAACTCTATATATTGTAGGATGTTCTCACTCTACAGGTAACGCACAAAAGCAGAAGTTAAACGTGAATTGAGAGCAAAATAGCAGGGCATTTTGCAAGCAGTTCGTGTGTGATTCAAGTGTGCGAACCTGAAGCTACATGAACCAGATAGAAGAACCAGCTCCAAGTGTCTGTCTTTTATACTAGTTCAATTGTAGTAGGTATTTTCATATTGTACCTTTCAGCTTTATCTAGAGGCAATTGTAATAGATACTCAGAGTATTCAAGTTAGAGTTAACTTGAAGTTGTCGCAACAGTTAGAGGCTGGTTGCCACAACGGGATTAGAGTTAATCCTAGGTTTACAAAAATATTTTGTAAATGCAGTTTTTGGCTCAGTGATTTAGTGGAGAGTTTGAAAAAATTTTACTGGGAAGTAGGTCGTGGTTTTTCACCTTTTGAGCCAGGTGTTTTCCACGTAAAATGCTTGTATTCTTTAATTTATGCATTTATTATTCCGCAACAGTAGGATAAGGAACACATAGAAGAACCAGGTCCTTCTATAATCTGTGCATGCAAAAAATTGGACACCATACAAATCACCCCCCTCTTGTGTGGTATTGAAGTTAAAACATCAATTGGTATCAGAGCGGGTTACCCTTGAAGAGGCTAACACCTTAGGAGAAGATCAAGATAAGTGCACCACCTGAAAACTGGGAAGGGCAATCCACTGCTAGGCCATCACTCTTCAACGGCCAGTATTACTCTTGGTAGAAAAACAGGATGAGAGATCACATCATAGGAGAAAACTATGAGCTATGGGACATTGTCACATATGGTCCACTGGCTACCATGAAGATAAATGCCGAAGGAGAAGAGGTGCCAAAAACAAGAGCTGACTGCACTGCTGACGACTTGAGGAAATGGGAGAAGAATGCTAAAGCCAAGAAATGGCTTGTTTGTGGACTCGGTCCAGATGAGTACAGCAGAATTCAAAGTTGTACTACTGCTAAGGAAATTTGGGATACTTTGCAAGTGGCTCATGAAGGAACACCTCAGGTGAAGAGGTCCAGAGGAACTTTACTATATTCTCAATATGAGAATTTCACTATTAGGGAAGGGGAAACCATCCAAGAGATGTATACAAGGTTCACCACACTAACAAATGAACTTAAGTCTCTTGGAAGGGTTATTCTTGAAGAAGACAAAGTTGAGAAGATTTTGACAAGGGTTCTGCCAATCTCATGGGAGAACAAAATCACTACTATTCTGTTACTCTTAGGTTGGATGAGCTAATTAGAAATCTCACTGCTTATGAACTTAGAAGGCAAACCATGAAGATGGATGTACCCAAAAAGGAAATGAGCTTGGCACTCAGAATCACTGAAGGTTCTGATCTAGAGGAATATGAAATGGCTATGATCACAAAGGACTTCAAGAAGTACCTGATGAGAGGAAAGAGTTCTTCGAGAAGTGTAGGCTACAGCAAACCAAGGGTTACTGAAAAACAGACCAATGAGGGCTGCTACAAGTGTGGGAAAACTGATCACCACATCAAAAACTTCCCTCAATGAGAAATTAAATGGAAGAAGGAAAGAGCTGAACGAAGAAACAGAAAGAAGGAACAGGTTCATCCCAAAAAGAAAAAAAGATCAACAAAAGCTATGGTTGCTGCTTGGGGAGAAAGCTCAGATGAGGACTCAGATGATAAATATGGAGATGAACAAGCACTTATGGCAATTGGAGAATCCGATGAGGAATCCGAAGTAAGTATAATCCATCTAAAAGACAAGATTAAGTTTTTGTCTAAAGAAAGGCTATCTGAGTTACTTTTAGATTTCATTGATGAATCTGAGGATATAAACAATGAAAAGGAACAGTTGTCTAAGGAATGTGTAATTTTAAAAGCAAAGTGTAAGAATCTGGAACTTAGAGTTAGTGAGACTATAAGTGAAAATACTGCTCTAAATAATCAGGTTCATACATTTGAATCAAATGTCCTAGAACTTAGATCTGAAAACCTAAAACTGAAATTAGGAACAAGTAAAAAGACAGTTGATTGCACACAACTCACTCTAGAAGAAAATGTAGGTAAACTAAAAGATGAGTTGTATAAGAAGGATGAGAAGGTAAGAATTCTGACAGAGGATCTAGGCAAGGTCAAGCATGTCACGCCCCGACCTGGAAGCGAGACTGGCACCCGGTGCCTCAACTAACCTAATGTACCAAATTGCGACTAAGGGACTCTGAACATATAATGTCATAATTTGGCCAAGGGTCCACCTTGCAAGACAATTTGCGAAGCAAAATATAAAACTGAATGGAAACTAGCGCTGACTAAACATCAATATAAAATTGGGCCGATAAGGCCGTCATAACTACTACAACTGACAAACCACCAAAATATACATACCAGGCCTACAAGCCCAACATAATGCACTAACTGACAAAATATGTCTACAAGCCTCTACTGATAGATATATTATGATCGGAACAGGGCCCCGACCTACCCATAATATATATACATACACACAGAAGATGTACACGAAAAGCTAGACCCGATAACTCCGAAGGATGTGGAGCTTACCGATAAGGCTGAACTCTGGAAATACCTACTGAGGAGGTATACATGTCTGTCTATCTGAACCTGCATGCATGAAATGCAGCATCCCCAGAAAAGGGACGTCAGTACAAAATAATGTACCGAGTATATAAGGCGATAACATAACTGAAAGTTAAAACTGAACTGATAATATAATAACTGAAAGTAATTGGGAGTCAAAGATGATCTGGAGATATACTTACCTGTTGATACTGACTCAACTCCTTCAATATAGTAAGTAAAATAATTGTTTGGCCTTATAAGGCTCGGTATATATAACTGCTCTGCCATAGTAGGCTCGCTCATAGGTGCTCGGCCATACTAGGCTATGTATCTCGACCATGCTGGGCTCGCTCATAGGTGCTCGGCCACAGTAGGCTCGGTATATAACTTTCCATCTGATCAGAGGTTGCCCAATAGGGGCCTGCCCATCGATTATAACTCGATGGTAATAAAAATACTGTAATACTGTATATATAGGCTTGCTGCTCTCTTGACTGGAAGAAGACAATACTAAATTGAATATAGAGTCTCGATAAGAAATAATATTGTAACTTATGAGACTAGAATAGTGTGAATAAATTCATGAATATGAACTTCTCTTTTTTGTCTCATTACTAACACATGTAGCTACGAGATCATGCCAAAATGAAGGAAGGCTTAGCCTTAACATACCTTATCACACTATTTTCAATCACCAAGTTGAACTCGCCTCTTCTTACCTCAATCTACAACAACGATAATAATACTATCATTAAGTTATGAAACGTATAACTATCGCACAACGAACGACATGCTTATTTTGTATTAAAACGGACAGCATTTCCCCTATAATTCTTACTTCCTCCAAATTCAAGATAACACCAACAACACCAAAAACAACAATAACAACATATATACATTATTTTCCAACCTTATGCACACCACACAATACTACAAAATAGCCCAACACACCCCAATCTCTTCATACACAAAACGATCACCGTAGTAGTGTCGACAACCCAAAAATGTTACGACGAACAACCAGCCCAACATACTGCATTTATGTGATGTTTCTCCATACCCTTCCTCCTCCAAAACTCCACAAAACAGTAGTAAAACACGCAGCCCAACAGCACCACAAAACAGTCCACTACAAGTGAATAACTCGAACTCACGGCTTCCGATCACCGTCCCGTGAGTTCTTACAAATATAGAATGACTTAATATACATCTACAACAGAAAAAAATGGATGAAAGAGAGCAGTAAACTTACCTTATTTGTTGGATAACTCGACTCCTATCTTGGTTCTTCAAACTCTAGGCTCCACCTCCGATTAGAACTTGAAAGGGGGAGAAAATCAATTGGGGTTTGGGGGAAATATTTGGGAGGAGTTTTGCAGAGAATGAGTCTGGTTATTTTGCCCTATTATCAGACTAATATATGAAGGGGATAGGACTTTAAAAAGGCCTCTTTGAACGACCCGAACTGGCCCATTTTTGGACGACCCGAACAGGCCCAGTTTTGGATTCTCGTTTAAGCAAGTAGGTGGCAGTCTGCGCAGTCTCGCAAAAATGCCCATATCTCTCTACTCAGATATCGTATTGACAAACGGTTTAATGCGTTGGAAAGTAGACTCATAGATATTTAATTTGATGGGTGGAACACCCCATAAATCTAAGTATATTTGGATAAAATTGCAGTTACATTTGACCCAAAGTTTTAATAAAATTTATTAACGTAACTTGTGATGACTTTCATCAACTTTTGTTCCACCACTCGCTTGACTTCAAAACATAACATACGACTATCATACGAAACATAACTCGTAACATAACCTCCTTATCATGTAAAACACCCTGGTCTCATCCCAAAAGTACATGCTATAACATTCCCAATTTGTCGGCTTTCGACGAAACATTATTTTCTTCAATTCCTTTAGCTTCTAAACCTTCCAACCCTCTTTGTACTTGTTGTTCATGATATTCAATATTTGCAACCTCCGAGGTAACATGATTAAATTGCTTTATATATTTTCAAAGATGATCTCATTTTTTTTGGGGTCCTACATTAGTTTGCTCACGACGCAGTTTTACGTACAAAAACAATATAGGGTGTAACATCATTCCCCCCTTGGGAACATTCGTCCTCGAATGTTTACTTTTAGAGACTTTGAAAAAATTTTGCCAGAGTTTCCTTCGTACACTAGACTATAACCAACTTGCATGCAGCCAGAAAACATACTATGCATGCCACACATGGCCAATGTCTATAAATAACAACACTTTGCTTCAAAGAGTCGTAAATCATAAATACTGAAAGTTAGAAAATAAGAGCTTGCCTGATGACCTACTAGCCTGAATAGAGTTGTGCTATAGCATCCCATCTCGAGCCATATCTTCAGTTTGAAATAGATGGGGGTATTTATACTTCATTTCTTCCTCTGCTTCCCATGTCATCTCTTCTACATTATTGCTTCCTCCATAAAACCTTTACGGAAGCTACCTCCTTATTTCGTAGATTGCGGATTTGTCGGTCTAGGATGGCAACTGGAATTTCCTCGTATGACAAGTCCTCTGTAATCTGTACATCATCCGTGGGCACCACTCGGGTAGGATCGCCAATGCACTTCCGTAGCATAGATACGTGAAAAACCGGATGGACAGACTCCAATTCTGAGGGCAACTCTAACTCATAAGCTACTTGGCCCACTCTCCGAATGATCCTATAAGGCCCAATATACCGTGGGCTAAGCTTGCCTTTCTTGCCAAACCTCATCACGCCCTTCATAGGTGATACCTTTAAGAATACCCAGTCATTAATCCTGAACTCTAAGTCTCGTCGCCGCACGTCAGAATATGACTTCTGACGACTCTGAGCTGTCAACAGTCGCTCCCGGATAAGCTTTACTTTCTCTATGGCCTGTTGAACCAGGTCTGGCCCATATAACCCAGATTCCCCAACATCAAACCACCCTATAGGAGATCTGCACTTACGCCCATACAAAGCCTCGTACGGAGCCATCTGAATACTGGAGTGGTAACTGTTATTATATGCAAACTCGACAAGAGGTAGATGTTCATCCCAACTTCTTTTAAAATCCAACACACATACTCGTAACATATCCTCGAGCGTCTGAATTGTGCGCTCGGCTTGTCCATCAGTCTGTGGATGAAAAGCTGTGCTGAGATTCACCTGAGTCCCTAGACCTCTCTGAAATGACCTCCAAAAATGTGCTGTAAACTGAGCCCCACGGTCAGATATAATAGAAACTGGTACTCCGTGTAGCCGCACTATCTCCTTAATATATAACTTTGCATAATCTTCTGCTGTATATGTAGATCTGACCGGTAGGAAGTGAGCTGATTTAGTAAGCCTATCGACTATCACCCATATAGAATCGAACTTACGATGAGAATGAGGTAAACCCGTAACAAAGTCCATGTTTATCGCCTCCCATTTCCATGTCGGGATCTCTATAGTCTGCATTAGCCCTCCGGGCTTCTGATGCTCTATTTTCACCTGCTGGCAACTAGGACACTGGGTGACAAACTCAGCAATGTTCTTCTTCATATCGTTCCACCAGTACACATCCTTAATGTCATGATACATCTTCGTCGACCCAGGATGAATGGAGTACCACGAATAATGTGCCTCTGACATAATCCTGTCTCGTAGCCCTGCTACATCTGGAACACACAAACGACCCCTATATCTGAGAACTCCATCTCCCTTGAGCTCTAACAATGGATTCTTCTGCTGCGGAACTCGTTCTCTTAACTCGACCAACTCTGGGTCATCGTACTGCCTTTCCTTGACTTCAGCTATGAGAGATGATTTTGCAGTGTTTTGGAGTACAACTCCACCATCGTCGAAATCTACTAACCGAACCCCCAAACAAGCCAATTGATGAATCTCTCTAGTTAATTGTCTTTTCTCGGCCTTTATATGTGCTAAGCTACCCATAGATTGGCGACTTAAGGCGTTTGCTACAACATTAGCTTTCCCTGGATGGTAGAGAATATTAACATCATAATCTTTCAATAACTCAAGCCATCGCCTCTGTCGTAAATTCAACTCTTTTTGCTTGAATATATATTGCAGACTTTTATGATCGGTAAATACATCAACATGAACACCATATAAATAATGCTGCCATATCTTAAGTGCATGGATAACCGCAGCTAACTCGAGATCATGGGTTGGATAATTCTTCTCGTGCTTCCTTAACTGCCTTGAAGCATAAGCAATTACCTTCCCATGTTGCATCAGGACACATCCTAACTCAACACCTGAGGCATCACAATACACGACATAACCCTCTCGACCCTCTGGAAGTGTTAGAACTGGTGCTGAGGTCAACCTGTTCTTAAGCTCTTGGAAACTCCGCTCGCAAGCCTCCGTCCACTGAAACTTAGTTGATTTCTGCGTCAACTTCGTCAATGGTGCAGAAAGGGAAGAAAAACCCTCTACGAATCTCCGGTAGTATCCTGCTAAGCCTAGAAAGCTACGAACCTCTGTCGGAGTGGTAGGTCTAGGCCAAGATTTCACGGCCTCAATCTTTTGAGTGTCTACCTTTATACCTTCATCGGATACAATATGCCCCAAGAATGCTACAGTCTTCAACCAGAACTCACATTTAGAAAACTTAGCATACAACTTACGATCACGGAGGGTTTGGAGTACCGCTCGCAAGTGGTCCACATGTTCATCCTCTGAACTTGAATAGACCAGAATATCATCAATAAATACTATCACGAACAGATCTAAAAATGGACGGAATAGGCTATTCATCAAGTCCATAAATACTGCGAGAGCATTCGTCAACCCGAAGGACATAACAAGGAACTCGAAGTGGCCATATCGGGTCCTGAAGGCTGTCTTCGGAATATCTTTCTCCCGAACTCTGACCTGGTGGTATCCCGATCTCAAATCTATCTTTGAAAAGAATCTAGCCCCCTGCAACTGATCAAACAAATCATCAATCCTTGGAAGTGGATACTTATTCTTAATAGTTACCTTGTTCAGCTGCCTATAATCGATACACATCCTCAACAAGCCGTCTTTCTTCCGCACAAAGAGTACCGGTGCACCCCAAGGTGAGGTACTGGGCCTAATGTAACCTTTCTCCAGCAAATCTTTTAACTGCTCCTTCAACTCCTTCAATTCGGCAGGTGCCATTCTATACGGAGGGATGGATATTGGTTGAGTTCCTGGAAGCAAATCGATGCTAAAATCAATCTCTCGCTCTGGAGGAATACCTGGAAGCTCATCTGGAAACACATCTGCATACTCTTTGACTACGGGAATAGACTGAAGTGTAGGTATCTCAGCATCTGCATCTCTAACTCGCACAATATGATAAATGCACCCTTTTGCGATCATTTTCCTCGCCTTCAGATAGGAAATAAACCTACCTCTGGGTGTTGCTGTATTACCTACCCATTCAAGGACTGGCTCACCCGAAAAATGAAATCTGACTGCCTTTGCTCGGCAATCAACTGTGGCATAGCAAGCTGCCAACCAGTCCATGCCCATGATAGCATTAAAATCCATCATCTCTTAACTCAACTAGGTCGGCTTAGGTCTGGCGACTACAAACTGTCACCGTACAACCTCGGTAAACCCGTCTAGCAATAATTGATTCTCCGACCGGTGTAGATACCGCAAAAGGATCACTTAGTATTTCAGGCACTATACCAAATTTCCTCGCGACAAATGGGGTAATATATGATAAAGTAGATCCTGGGTCTATCAAGGCATAAGCATCGTGAGAGCAAATGGTCAATATACCTGTCACAACGTCTGGTGAAGACTCCTGGTCATGTCGACCCGCTAAAGCATAAATACGGTTCTGATTAACACCTAAACTGGAACCTCTACCTCTGCCTCGACCTCTACCAGCCGAAGATTGAGACTCGCGCCCAGAAGGATGCACAGACATAGATGATCCTGTCGCTGAACTTGCTGGTTGTGCCATACCCCCAGAATCTCTATTTGGGCAATCTCGCATCATATGCGCCGGACGCCCACATGTATAACAAGCATCAGAACCTGCTCGGCATTGGCCCAAGTGTCCTCCATCACAGATGTCACACCGCGACGAAAATGACCATGTCTGCCTTGAACCTCATTGTCGTTGCAAAACTGACGCCCGTGAGCTCTCACCTGGTCCTGACTGAGTATAGCGGTCATACCTGTAATCCTGCAACTGAGGTGGCAGAGGCCTAGGTAGCTGTCCAAAGTACTGGGGCCTATAACTACCCTGAGACTGCTCCTTAAACCTAGGAAATCGCATCCTCTTAAGCTGCCCTTGCTCAGTCCTCTCTGTACCCTGCTGTCGACGCCTACCCCTTTCTATATTTTGAGCGAATGCCTGAATCCGGGAGATATCCATATTATCATACAATGTAGCGGTGGCACATGCCTCGGTCAACTCTGGGGCTAACCCTGCTATAAACCTGTGGATCCTGTCACGCATAGTAGCAACTATGGATGGTGCATATCTGGCTAATGAGTCAAAACAGAGACTATACTCTCGAACACTCATATTGCCCTGTTTAAGGGCTAGAAACTAATCGACCCGAGCCTGTCGGATCTCCTGCGGTAAGTACTGGTCAAGGAAAGCATCTGAAAAATTCTCCCAACTAGCTGGAGGTGCATCACGTGCCCTGGACCTCTCCCATCCCTCGTACCAAAGGATGGCTATATCTCGGAGTCGAAAAGTTGCTAGCTCAACTGCTTCTTTCTCTGTGGCATACATAACCCGAAAGATCCTGTGAAGCTTATATATGAAATGCTGCGGGTCCTCCCTCTGATCTGACCCCGTAAACTCTGGGGGACTCAAAGCAATAAACTCACGGACCCTTGAACTCCCAGACTCCTCAGAAGATCCTGCACTAGCTGATGCCCTAGCTTGTTGCTGGGTAGCTACCAATTGTGTCAACAAATGCACCGCACTCCTCAAGTTCTGATCTGGTGGAAGTGGAGGGGGAACTGGATGTACGGTATCCCTAGGAATCTCCTCAGGTGGTGGAGGAGCCGGTAATGGCTGAGTAGGGGTCTCGCCTTGGGCCTCAGACTGGGACCCATCTACTGGGGGTACCCTGCTGGTCCCTTCACCTGTTGTTGTATCTCCCCTCTGGCTAGCCGTAGTCTTCCTAGTTACCGTCATATGTGTATGAAAACACAAACACGTAAGTTTAACTCAAATTTCCTATAACTTAGTTCTACAGCACGATTTAGATTTGAAGGAAGGGTAACCAACTAATAAATGCCATGTAGCTCCCTGCTTATATAATGTGGTGCACAACACATCTATAAACAAGATCCTACTAGACACGGCTTGTAGACTCCCTAGGATAGAACTGCTCTGATACCAAGTTTGTCACGCCCCGACTTGGAAGCGAGACTGGCACCCGGTGCCTCAACTAACCTAGTGTACCAAATTGCGACTAAGGGACTCTGAACATATAATGTCATAATTTGGCCAAGGGTCCACCTTGCAAGACAATTTGCGAAGCAAAATATAAAACTGAATGGAAACTAGCGCTGACTAAACATCAATATAAAATTGGGCCGATAAGGCCGTCATAACTACTACAACTGACAAACCACCAAAATATACATACCAGGCCTACAAGCCCAACATAATGCACTAACTGACAAAATATGTCTACAAGCCTCTACTGATAGATATATTATGATCGGAACAGGGCCCCGACCTACCCATAATATATATACATACACACAGAAGATGTACACGAAAAGCTAGACCCGATAACTCCGAAGTATGTGGAGCTTATTGATCAGGCTGAACTCTGGAAACACCTACTGAGGAGGTATACCTGTCTGTCTTTCTGAACCTGCATGCATGAAATGCAGCGTCCCCAGAAAAGGGATGTCAGTACAAAATAATGTACCGAGTATATAAGGCGATAACATAACTGAAAGTTGAAACTGAACTGATAATATAATAACTGAAAGTAATTGGGAGTCAAAGATCATCTGGAGATATACTTACCTATTGATACTGACTCAACTCCTTCAATATAGTAAGTAAAATAATTGTCCGGCCTTATAAGGCTCGGT
This sequence comes from Nicotiana tomentosiformis, assembly GCF_000390325.3. Taxonomy (NCBI): domain Eukaryota; kingdom Viridiplantae; phylum Streptophyta; class Magnoliopsida; order Solanales; family Solanaceae; genus Nicotiana; species Nicotiana tomentosiformis. Next base: position 86,068,859 of record NC_090814.1, read on the forward strand.
ATATATAACTGCTCTGCCGTAGTAGGCTCGCTCATAGGCACTCGGCCATACTAGGCTATGTATCTCGACCATGCTGGGCTCGCTCATAGGCGCTAGGCCACAGTAGGCTTGGTATATAACTTTCTATCTGATCAGAGGTTGCCTAATAGGGGCCTGCCCATCGATTATAGCTCGATGGTAATGAAAATACTGTAATACTGTATATATAGGCTTGCTGCTCTCTTGACTGGAAGAAGACAATACTAAATTGAATATAGAGTCTCGATAAGGAATAATATTGTAACTTATGAGACTAGAATAGTGTGAATAAATTCATGAATATGAACTTCTCTTTTTTGTCTCATTACTAACACATGTAGCTATGAGATCATGCCAAAATGAAAGAAAGCTTAGCCTTAACATACCTTATCACACTCTTTTCAATAACCAAGTTGAACTCGCCTCTTCTTACCTTAATCTACAACAACTATAATAATACTATCATTAAGTTATGAAACGTATAACTATCGCACAACGAACGACATGCTTATTTTGTATTAAAACGGACAGCATTTCCCCTATAATTCTTACTTCCTCCAAATTCAAGATAACACCACCAATACCAAAAACAACAATAACAACATATATACATTATTTTCCAACCTTATGCACACCACACAATACTACAAAACAGCCCAACACACCCCAATCTCTTCATACACAAAACGATCATCGTAGTAGTGTCGACAACCCGAAAATGTTACGACGAACAACCAGCCCAACATCCTGCATTTATGTGATGTTTCTCCACACCCTTCCTCCTCCAAAACTCCACAAAACAGTAGTAAAACACGCAGCCCAACAGCACCATAAAATAGTCCATAAAACAGTCTGCTACAAGTGAATAACTCGAACTCACTGCTTCCGATCACCGTCCCGTGAGTTCTTACAAATATAGAACGACTTAATATACATCTACAACATAAAAAAATGGATGAAAGAGAGCAGTAAACTTACCTTATTTGTTGGATAACTCGACTCCTATCTTGGTTCTTCAAACTCTAGGCTCTAGCTCCGATTAGAACTTGAAAGGGGGAGAAAATCAATTGGGGTTTGGGGGAAATATTTGGGAGGAGTTTTGCAGAGAATGAGTCTGGTTATTTTGCCCTATTATCAGACTAATATATGAAGGGGATAGGACTTTAAAAATGCCTCTTTGAACGACCCGAACTGGCCCATTTTTGGACGACCTGAACATGCCCAGTTTTGGATTCTCGTTTAAGCAAGTAGGTGACAGTCTGCGCAGTTTTGCAAAAATGCCCATATCTCTCTACTCAGATATCGTATTGACAAACGGTTTAATGCGTTGGAAAGTAGACTCATAGATATTTAATTTGATGGGTGGAACACCCCATAAATCTAAGTATATTTGGATAAAATTGCAGTTACATTTGACCCAAAGTTTTAATAAAATTTATGAACGTAACTTGTGATGACTTTCATCGACTTTTGTTCCACCACTCGCTTGACTTCAAAACATAACATACGACTATCATAAGAATAATATAACTCGTAACATAACCTCCTTATCATGTAAAACACCATGGTCTCATCCCAAAAGTACATGCTATAACATTCCCAATTTGTCGGCTTTCGACGAAACATTATTTTCTTCAATTCCTTTAGTTTCTAAACCTTCCAACCCTCTTTGTACTTGTTGTTCATGATATTCAATATTTGTAACTTCCGAGGTAACATGATTAAATTGCTTTATATATTTTCAATGATGATCTCATTTTTTTTGGGTCCTACATTAGTTTGCTCACGACGCAGTTTTACGTACAAAACAAATATAGGGTGTAACAAAGCATGAACTAGACAGAACTTGTAAATGGAGCAGGTCCTCCGATGCACTGTCATGGCTACATGAACATCATAGTAGCAATAAAAGAGGAATTGGCTTTGGGAATCTGCTACCTAAATGGGATCCCAAAAGCAAGTATATCACACTTCATGAGAACAAAATTTGCACACACCGTGGTAAGACTGGTCACTATAAAAGTGAATGCACTGCAAAAGAAAAGGCTAGTCAAAAGAATAAAAAGTTTGCTCAAGGGAAAAATAGGCTGCCGGGTTGGGCTAAAAAGAATTTGATTCATCCTTTTGCCTATAGAAAGGGACCCAAACTAGTTTGGGTTCCTAAGACTAACCCCTGTTTTACTTTTGCAGGTCCAAGTGAAGGGGAGTATCCATATATGGTACATGGATAGTGGCTGCTCAAAGCACATGACAGGAATCAAGAACCAGTTCCTTTTACATGAGGACCTCAAAGGAGGTAATGTCTCCTTTGGAAATGGAAAGAAATGTGAGATTATTGGGGTTGGTAAGGTAGGTAAGACTGACTCTCACTCGATTGAGAATGTCTATTTGATAGATGACCTAAAATACAGTCTAATTAGTGTATCACAACTGTGTGATAGAGGTAACTTGGTAGCATTCACTTCTACTAAATGTTTTGTGATTAATCTTACCACTGACAAGATTGTTTTGCAGGGAAAAAAAGTGAACAATATATATATTGTAGATCTATCTACACTGTCAGAAAATGAATTCACTTGCTTAAGTGTGTTGGAAAATGATCCCTTCCTTTGGCACAAGAGACTTGGACATGCAAGTCTGAGTCAACTCAACCAATTAGTCTCCAAGGACTTGGTGATAGGACTGCCTAACATCAAGTTCAAGGAAGGCAAAGTTTGTGAGGCTTGTGCAAGAGGGAAGCAGGTAAGATCCTCCTTTAAATGCAAGAAAGTGGTAAGTACCACCAGAACGATGGAACTGGTCCATATGGATCTCTGTGGTCCAATGAGAACATTAAGCAGAGATGGTAAAAGATACGTGATGGTGCTTGTTGATGATTACTCTAGGTTTACTTGGACATTATTTTTAACATCTAAAGATGAAGCATTTGACATGTTCACTTCTTTTGTTAGAAAAACTCAGAAACAACTAGGTAATCAACTTGCATCAATAAGGTCTGATCATGGCACTGAGTTTGAAAATGCTAAATTTGCTAAATTTTGTGATGAGCATGGCATAGATCATAATTTTTCTTCTCCTAGGACTCCACAATAAAATGGAGTAGTTAAAAGAAAGAATAGGACACTTGAAGATATGGCTAGGACTATGCTTCTTTCTAGTAAACTACCCCATAACTTATGGGCAGAAGCTGTAAATACTGCATACTACATCATAAATAGATGAATGACTAGACCTCTTGTTGAGAAGACTCCCTATGGGTTACTTAAATGGAGAAAACTAAATATATCCCATCTTAGGGCATTCGGATACAAGTGCTTTATGCACAACAATGGTAAAGACTCCCTAGGCAAGTTTGATCCCAGAAGTGATGAGGGAGTATTCTTGGGATATTCTTCACATATAAAAGCTTATAAAGTCTATAAAAAAAGAACTATGTATGTTTAAGAAAGTGTCCATGTGGTTTTTAATAAAACTAACATTCTTTCTGAGAGACAGGAACATGATGATGAAGCAATTGGGCTGGTAAGAAACTTAAAAGAAACCACAGCCCAGACTGAAACTGCACTGGAAGAAGGAACAAGTGATGGAACAGGTTCTTCCACCCAGAGCAACATGACAGGGGGAACAGAACTAAGAGAAAATGATCCCCAAACCTCAATGGAACATGTCCATGAACTTGTTCCACATCAACAAAACACTGAAGGAACATCAAGGGGAAACTAGTTGGTTGTGAAATTTTACAAGTATCAAAGTTCTCATCCCATTGATCCAACCTCTGGAATCAAAACCAGATCTTCATTAAAGAATCTTTATGCTTTTGATACTTTCTTATCTCTTATTGAACCTAAAAATATTGCTGAGGCTTTGCAGGATGCAGACTGGGTAAATGCAATGCAAGATGAACTCAACCAATTTGAAAGGAGTCAAGTTTGGCATCTGGTACCAAGACCCTTGGACAAATCAATAATTGGCACAAAATGGGTCTTCAGAAACAAACTTGATGAAGATGGAACAGTTACAAGGAACAAGGCAAGATTGGTGGTTCAAGGATATAGCCAAGATGAGGGCATAGACTATGATGAAACCTTTGCTCCAGTTTCAAGGTTGGAAGCAATAAGACTCCTTATAGCCTTTGCTGCTTACATGGAATTCACCATCTACCAGATGGATGTCAAGAGTGCCTTCCTCAATGGCTATCTAAAGGAAGAAGTGTTTGTCAAGAAACCTGCGGGGTTTGAAGGCAAGGAGAGTCCTGATCATGTGTACAAACTTGACAAAGCACTTTATGGGCTCAAGCAGGCTCCAAGAGCATGGTATGAAAGATTATCAAAGTTTTTGCTTGAGCATGACTACAAGAGAGGTAAAATTGACAATACTTTGTTCTTGAAAGAAAAAGGTAAAGATCTCTTGGTAGTTCAGATATATGTTGATAATATAATCTTTGGAACAACTACTGATAAGTTAAGTAAAGAATTTGCTAAACTAATGGGGAGTGAATTTGAAATGAGCATGATGGATGAGCTTAATTTCTTTTTAGGCTTACAAATTAAACAAAATTCAAATGGAACTATGATCCATCAGCAGAAGTATGTAAAAGAGTTGCTTAAAAGGTTTAAAATGAAAGATTCCAAAGAAATTGACACTCCTATTGCAACAGCTACAAAGTTGGATATAGATGAACCTGGTTCATGTGTTGATCAGAAGTTGTATAGGGGAATGATTGGCTCATTGTTGTATCTCACTGCTAGTAGACCTGACATTGTTTTAAGTGTAGGCCTTTGTGCAAGATTTCAGGTAAATCCAAAGGAGTCTCACTTGACTGATGTCAAGAGAATTTTGAGATATCTAAAAGGCACCACTGATCTCTGTCTATGGTATCCAAAAGGTAGTAATTTCAATCTAGTGGGATATGCTGATGTTGATTATGTAGATTTTCTAGTGGATAGAAAGAGCACCTTAGGTATGGTACACTTTCTTGGCTGATGTCTTGTGTCTTGGGCTACCAAAAAGCAAAATTCAGTAGCCTTATCTACTGCTGAAGCTGAGTATGTTGTTGTTGCCTCATGTTGTGCTCAATTGTTATGGATCAAACAATAATTAATGGACTTTGGAATTGATGTTAGTTGTATTCCCATTTTTTGTGATAACGCTAGTACAATTAGAATGACTAAGAACCCGATTCGTCACAAGAGAACTAAGCACATAGATGTTAGGCATCACTTTTTGAGGGATAACTATGAAAAGGGGTAGATCACTGTGGAATTTTGTGCTACTGACAAGCAAATAGCTGACATCTTCACAAAAGCCCTATGTAGAGATCACCTTGAAAGGAACATGTTAGAATTAGGGATGATTAAGATCACCTAAAAGGATCAGTTCAGAATTCACAACGAAAAAAAAATTGAAAAAAAAAATTAAAAAACAAATTGTTGTTTTTGGTTAGAAAATCTGAAAATGTGTATATAATTAGATTAATTTTTGCTCAAATTTATACTTTCAATAGTATACTCTTGTTCCATGTATTAAAATGACTCATTAATCTCTAATGATATTTTCTCTATTTTGGAAAATTTAGACTTACACAAGAGAATTATCAGTGAACAACCTGGTTCATCAAGATAACACGGTATGTTTTCTACACTCTGCATAATTTGAAATAATAATATTTGGATCATGAGCAGAGTCTTACTTAATTCCAAACTCATTTTGGACTTATCCGTTACAAGTGAACCAGTTCTGTTCAAAAGAGTCCCAACCGAATTGAAGTGCCTAGATTTTAGGGATACACTCCAAAGTCTTTACAAAACTGAAATTCAGTTTGATTAGACTTCCACACCCACTCTCATCCCTTCCACCACCCCAATCTCTAAAAAGAAAAAAGAGTAAAGATGCTTGCTCGCAAGGTTGTTGCAACGAGAGAACAAATCAAGAAAATAAATATTAAAAGCGGGTAAGGAAGAAGAACCCCAGAAATCTAATGAATCATTCAAATCTGCTACTGAGGGGGAAGAAACTATTTTTTATGAAATTGAACAGGTACAAATTTGGAGAATAGGTTTGTACTAGTAGGGTCTATAGCAGATGTTGAAACTACAGAGTCTGGAGGAATTGGTGGTAAAAATAAAAAGGAAAAAGAAAAAGAGAGCAAGGGTGTTTGAAGTGCTGTGAGGGAAAAGGGTAAAAGAGTGGTTGATTCTTCACCCACTCTTGTGATTTTAACCAAAGACACATGTGCAATGGTTATTTGGGGAGAAAAATATGCTGTAGTAGAGAAGAGTGTAAAGAAAACAGAGGGAAGTGGGTCTGGCGAAGCCGCTGAAGGGCTGGTTCAACTTGGGAAAAATATAGATAAACTTGTTTCATCTGAACAGGAAACCCTCGCAGACCTACTGAAGAGAGTGACTGAAAGTTATAATCCAAAGAAGAAAGGGAGTTTGGTATAAGCAAGGATCATTTTGGGGCAAATACGCTGCCTGCTTGTGACTATGAAATCCATGTCACTCCTAAAGAACGTGGTTCATCTAAGAAGGTACCAGTGAATAGCAAGGTGTGAGCCTTGGTGCAAGAAAGTGGGGCTAAGGATGCTGAGATTGAGAGGCTGAGGAAAAGGTTGGCTGAGGTGGAGACAGAGAGAGTTGCTCTCAGAACTACGCTGGCAAGAGAAAAGGAGAAGAATGATAAATAGTTCTTCCTAGCCTTAAGCTCCTAGCCTAGTGTAGATCAACCAGTGACCCAGTTTGGGATTTTTTTTTTTGCTCATGTTTCCAGTGTTTTTATTTCTTTTTATGCTTTGTGGTAGAATTTTATCAATCATCAATGAAATTCACTGTTTTTTCTCTAACTTTTGTTTATATTTCTTTGATGTTTAAAATTCTTAGCTTGATCTATGATGATTAATCCATGATTGCATTTGAAGTAGCCCAGTGGCCATGAGTAAGTTTTAAAATCTGGTTATCTCACATTTTTTATGCAACTTTTCGATGATTCCAAAAGGGGGGAAAAGGTTGTGCTTTACACTTTGAACAGTGATGTTTATAACCTAATGAACCTGGTCCTTTATGATAAGTGAAAATTGTTCTAACGTTGTGTTGATGTTGGGCTAAGTTGAAACAGGGCCTAAGCTTATGAAAAGTAAAGAGTTTGTCATCATCAAAAAGGGGGGATTTGTTGGCCTAAGTGAAGGCTAGTTGTGAAGATTGACAAAGGAAGCTCAAGCATGAATCAGGTCCATCCCTTGTGTGCATAGACATGGGCAGATTCGAGCATGTGAGATGCACATGCAGGAGATAAACGAAATCTGGCATAATAATAGATATCTCCTGATCGAAAAGATTGCATAAATGATAACGAGAGGGACTCCTTAATCAACGAGAACACTATCCAAGACAAGGAAGGAGTTAGGAGTTGAGATTAACTAGAACTCTTCCACCAAGGAAGAGTAGCATTAAAACTCTAGTTATTTCTTCATCTACTAACTCTATATATTGTAGGATGTTCTCACTCTACAGGTAACGCACAAAAGCAGAAGTTAAACGTGAATTGAGAGCAAAATAGCAGGGCATTTTGCAAGCAGTTCGTGTGTGATTCAAGTGTGCGAACCTGAAGTTACATGAACCAGATAGAAGAACCAGCTCCAAGTGTCTGTCTTTTATTCTAGTTCAATTGTAGTAGGTGTTTTCATATTGTACCTTTCAGCTTTATCTAGAGGCAATTGTAATAGGTACTCAGAGTATTCAAGTTAGAGTTAACTTGAAGTTGTCGCAGCAGTTAGAGGCTGGTTGCCACAATGGGATAAGAGTTAATCCTAGGTTTACAAAAGTATTTTATAAATGAAGTTTTTAGCTCAGTGATTTAGTGGAGAGTTTGAAAAAATCCTACTGGGAAGTAGGTCATGGTTTTTCACCTTTTGAGCCAGGTATTTTCCACGTAAAATACTTGTGTTCTTTGATTTTTGCATTTATTATTCCGCAACAGTAGGATAAGGAACACATAGAAGAATCAGGTCCTTCTATAATCTGTGCACGCGAAAAATTGGACACCACACAAATCACCCTCCTCTTGTGTGTGGTATTGAAGTTAAAACATCACTAACCATATGTAACTAAGATATCATCTTTATCTCAAAATTAAAGGCTGGTTGGAAAGGAAATTAAAATTGTGCAGAATCAACCGACTATTGAACCATCTGTTGGTAGAGAGGATAAGATGGCATAAGCAAAATCGAATACGGAGCTACCAAAGCATAGAAAGAGAGAAGTCAAAACAAGGAGCTCCCACTACAGCTATGATTATGGAAGCAGATTCAACTTTTTGCAAATATAGCAATGGGTGAAAACTGCATCATTATATCTGTATAGGTAAGTCAACGGATCATATATTTGTATCTACCTCTCATTTAAGGTCCCTGTGCCCCTCTATCAGTTCATGTGTTGATTTTGATGTTGGAGTGCTTTCACTGCTACTGATACAGTAGTTATTGGTCACAGGTTGAAATGTTCCTCTCATGCATGTTGCCTATACACAAGAACAGACAATTACTTCAGCACAAAATTCAAGATGCCACAAATGTGAGCATACAACAAAGACTGAACCTTTCTTCATTTGGGATAAACTGCCAGCTTGCACAGTGTGGTCTGTCCATGACGGCATGGAAGCAATAATCGAATTGCTAGGTAACAAAGAAGAATCAGACCTTCATGCAAACCCAGGATCTGGTAACAAACGGGAAGGTTTAAAAGATGGAGACAATGGTGAGACAGCCAGAGCTGCAAATATAGAACAAGAAAATGACTACTTGTTTCTTTGTTAAGCTGACGATAAAATATTTAAACAAAATGATAGATAAATGGTTCCTACCACTTTTTTACGCTTTCTGGAAGCAAGGATGAGCAGCTTTCCTTTTTTGGCGAGACGGGGTAGATGTAGATAGATGTTCATTTGTTCCATTCTTCTGGACCTTCAGAAAATATTTCTGTGCATGGCTACGTAATCCACCACATTTAAGGCTTGCTCTGAAACACATCTCAATGCTTCGTGTATAACAGGAACACCATAGAATTGTTCGTTAAAAATCTCAACTCTAGAATTCGGAGGGAAGCAACTCAATGGAATGATGTTAGCACAAGAAAATCATGGCCATTTCTTGTTTTGTTTGGGGGGAGGACGGGGTGTCCAACCAGAACAAAATGAACAATAATATGTGTAAACTTGTACAAGTTTCCTTTCACGCCCATTACAAGATAGAAAGTGACTCTGTTAGAACTGTCATACGCAAAACCTATCAAGGACAAATTATATTTCGACTCTGTAAATTGTCTTCCGACTAAATCCCAAAATAAAAGTTTTAGTATAACAAAGAAATCTGTTGGTTCCAGCTGCGTGACTCGTGGAAAATGTACCCACTCCTCTAGCCGTTTATCATAACGATTGGAACTTAATTATGACGTGCATGTGCACACCACATATCACCAGCTTTATCCAGGAACGTAACATGAATAATTCAGGTGAATTGATGGTTGAATATATATATTACCTATATATCAACACTCTTCATTAGCCATAGTGCTATATCAAGTTAACATGACTCATGTGTATATCGGCAAAATTAGCAATTGGGGCTAATACGGTGGCGTAATCATTCCGCATTCGCATTATATAGCAATACAACTAAGTATTGCTAAACAAAATATCGGATCACAGAAATGTAGATGCAAAAAGATCATATACCTTATATTACCTGAATAACTGTTTTTGATCCCACAAATGCTCCAATCTTTTTCCACCCACGGTCAAAACTGCATGCATGTTACAAAATAGGATTGCTACGTTCCAACAATTGAAGGAAAAAACAAACAGGATATATAAGCTACTGCGTTTGCAGAATCATTAAGTATCTAACTATAACATGTAAAATGTCATTAGATGTCTTTGAAGACCTGTTGGATTCCTGTTAATTTTGAAAAGCAGAAAACATCGGAGCGTACTCATTTTGTTTTAATCAACATGAGAAGTAAATATGTCAATTTGGTGTTTATATTTCTGAGTGAAGTAGCATTCAATCAAATAATGCCTCGTCAAATTGAGAATATTTTGAACTCATTGAAATTCCCTTCGCTGACATTACAGACTCATCAAACCATGGTAGTAATAAAAGCGCATTCAAGTTCACATGACTCTCCTCTTCCCACATTACACACTGACTAGTGACTAGCTCGATGAAAAAAAAGGGAAAGCAGTGAATATAGGGATAGAAATGGAAACATACAGATTGATAAGTTATGCGAGTATGATTTTCATGATTTGTCAAACTTTATGGAAGAACCAGATAGGAACCTGATACAATTAGTTCCCTTGTGCTCATTGTAACATACTCTGTTGTCTGATTTAATTCTCGAGGAAATCCGATACGGGAACTGCAAAGGCAACATATAGGATGAGATCCTCAGATTGTCGCGCAAGTCAACTCTACAGTTGTTAAAACTGTTGCACTGTACTTGCAACAACACAACTGCAATTTGCTAGAAACCGGAAATACCCTTGTATCTTCTCTTATGATCTCACATATATAGACAATATGATACAAGGTTTTGACCTAACATTTGCACACCCAAAAACATATATTCTCTCAAGTGTGCAACCACCTCTATTTTCCTCGGGTACATTGAAGAACAAAGCCGCTATAAACCAAGTAACAAATCTCAACATTGAATATGTCTTGAGTCCTTTAGTTTGTTGTGTCTTTGTCTTTTGTTATTTACTTGTATTCCTACACGGCTTTTTAGAAGTATTTAGTTGGACATCATTTAACTAGGGGTGTACAAACCGAACCGAAAAATCACATCAAACCGTAAGTCAAACCAAGCCGATTAAAAAATCCGATTAGGTTTGGTATTGAGTAAAAAAATTCGAACCAAACTGATATATAAATATATAATCTTTATATATACTTTTAAGACTTTTCATAAAACTTTATTTTAAAAATATCTAGAAATATTTGCGATGATGTAATATTTAGTTAGATATGAAGTGCACTACTTTTATTAACTTTAAATAATTAGTTGTACGATCACTTTCTTATCAAGTGTTAGTGAGATGCGTCAATCTTTTTGTTCTTCCATATTCATATGTCTAAATCTATTAAATTCTTATATCTTTTTTTAATTTAAAGTGATATTTCAATAATTTAAAATTAAATAGAATATATCATTATATAGGTATCATATGATTTTTATGTTTAATTATTAAATTTAGTTAACCTTGAAAGTGTACATCAATGAATTATTATTGTCAGGCGACTAAAAAAATAACTATCATATGCAACAAAGAAAATTCTCCCATAAGAATATGTTAATAGATCATATGTTTGTCATTTTTTTCAATTTTTATTAAACATATATTTAATTATCAAATATTTAACAAAGTAAGATTGAAATAATATTCATATAACAACAAAACCCGAAAATTCGAAAAATCCGACAAAATCAAACTAATCCAAACTAATATCGTTGGTTTGGTTTGGTTTGGTTTTGATAAAAAATGAACCAACCTGATCCATATACACCCCTACATTTAACCATTATTGCTCTGGTTGTTTGACTAGAGTTAATTAGGAGTGTAGCTTTGTAATAGTATTATTACAAAGAACTTACAATAGAGTTATTGTAAGAGGTGAGGGATTCATGGTTTAATTCCTAGAGTGCAATAGGTTGTAATCTGAAGTTTGCTCAGTTAGTGAAGTTGAAATACTACTAGGATAGATCATGATTTTTAATCCCGTGAGCATGAAGTTTTTCACATAAATATTGTGTGTTCTTTACTTTCTATATATTTACCGTAAAATAGATAGAGAACCTGGTCCTCTATAAAAAATCTGGTCCTCTATATTGTTGGGTAAACTCCTATTTTCTATCATATATGAAAACTTCGAGGAACTTATAGTGCTTGGGGCCACTCTATCTCATTCTCTCGAGACTTTGTAATGGTATAGGGTTTTCGCACTTTCTTGCTTTGGTCGTCCAAAGCAGCAACGGGGGAAGGAGCGAGGTTCGGAAGTCCCGTCCCCATTGGTGCATTGTTTCACAACTTGTTTGGATGAGTGTTACATGTTTGTATTGTATCCTATTAGTACTTTTAATATAATATTTGTTTTGATTGTTACTTAAATTTTATTGTATCATATTATTAAATTCGTAGTTACACAACGATGATAATTGTCACTTTATGGAACGACCAATTTGATGGGGTCGCGTCGTTACCTCTTTTTTTCCTCTCATCTTGCCCTTTCTTATAATTAAATAATTTTTTTTAATCTTTTAACCTACCTTTTTATATGATAATTCTATTTCGTACCTTACTTTTTCTTTATAGTATTATAAGTTTATTCTTCTTATGTTAGTGCATGATATCATGAAACGACGGCAAACAATACAATTTATCCAAATATTGTATACATCAAAATGATACAATACAATACAATACATTACGAAACGATACATAACAACCATCCAAATAAGTTGTAAGTTCACTTTACGGGTTCTGCTTCGTTGTTAAGCTGGTCAGGTGTATGGCTAGCTAGCTAGCACAAATGTGTTCATTTCTTAAGTGGCGAATTCAAGATTTTAAAGTCATGAGTGCCTGCGGAAAAAAAAATTCAAAAGAAGAAAGAAAATGAGTTTAGTTGTGAGTGTCCACTTAATACTTATCTAAATTTTTTGATAATTGCTTATGTAAATCTACTAAATTTGGTCAAAGGAAGCACTCACACTATTCCATATAAACCCGCAACTGCATTTCTTCTTCCTCCTCCTACTTCTTCTTTTTGCTTTTTTTTTTTTTTCGTTTCTCTATTTTGTTTTCTTTTCGGGTAACTTGTTTCACCATTTCTTTTTCCCCGTTTTTTCTTCTCTATGACATATTTTAACTTCTTTTTAAAAATACTTAAAATTTTAAAAGCATTATACTCTAAATTTTACACTTTAAACACTCAAGGCCCTTTGTTACGAGGGCTCACGAAATAGAGCTTATGATATATTCATTCTACCTATCTGTTAAGTTAATTATTGAAATTTATCCAATTGACATAACCTTTTTGTGTTTTTTTAAACAAAGTGTTCTTCGAATTTGCATCTTTAATTTTGATTAAATCACCTCAAATTTGCTCTAAATGATCTCAAATTTGAAATAAAGCTTCCAAATACCAGCACAAACAATCCTCAATCACCAATTTGGTCAAAAAATATTAAATTAAAAGATCAACTTTGGCTTCTTCAACACTTTATAAGGTCTAATAATGGAGTTTTGAGTTTTTATTTTTTATTTTTTTTATTTTTACAGAAAATCACTAAATATGTGTTTGAATACAAATTACCAACATCCAAAACGATTTTAACAATAATCGAAATTTGTCGTGCGAATAAAAGCCTTTGGGGTTTTGGGGGGAGGGGTTGCGTTTGGGTTCAAAACGCACCATCCGCTGTTTAAGTTATCCTCTTACCGGTTCTGCTTCGTTGTTAATACAGGTGTTTATGGTTTGGATCGGTTTTTTCTTAAAAGAAAAATTAAATTAATTAAATTAATTTTTAAATATTGGAATCAAACCAAATCAATTAAATCGTGTTTTTATCGATTTGGTTTATGTCAGTTTTTATTGGTTTTTCAGTTTTTTTTTTATCGTTTTTTTTCCTTAAAGACGAAACATACACTACCAAGCACATATTCGACGACTACATTTTCAACCTAACACTATCATACCAATTGCTCTTTGAAAAATCTATCATTTATCGTAATATATTGAGGATAATTGAATCAAATAGTGATGAATAATTTAAGGACTCAATTAAAAATAGATTATTTTTAACATGAAAAAAAAATCCCGTACTTAGCAAAAGAAAACTACAACTAGAATGTAAAAGCAAAGAACTATATTATTATAATAGCAAAAAACTAGACTAAAAGTGCAATCGACTAACATGTACCATAATTTTTTAGAAATTTTATCTGAAAATGTACATATATATATATATAGGTGTAATAATAATTTTTAAATAGCTACCTCTATAGTGAGTTTGGTTCGGTTCGATTTTTTCGGCTATTTTTTCATTAAAGCCGGAACCAAATCAAATTTGTCTGATTTTTAAAATTCAAAACCAAAACAAAATCAAAAGAGTATCAATTATTTTAATGGTTTGATTATTTTTGATTTGGTTATTTTTTGAATATTTATAAACACCTTGCTTGTTAAGCTAGTCAGGTGTACGGCTATCACAAGTGTTTCGTTTCCTTCTATCTCTCTTTTTTCTTTGTCTCTACATATTTTTGTTTTCTTTTGTGGAAAAGATGTTTCACCTTTGTTTTCCCTTTTTTCTTCTCACATCTTTTTACTTCTTTATAAAAATCCTTACAAATTTAAAAGCATTAGACTCACCTGAATTTTACACTTTGCCCCTTTGTTACGAGTGTTGACGAAATGGCTTATATATCCACGAAAAATTTTGTCCTCCTCGTGACGTTTTGCCTTATATAAATAAAGTTGAGTGATTTTTGAATTACAAAAATAATTTAATAACTTTCATGGTACTTAAATAAAGTTGAGTTATATTTTCATTAGGAAACGTATAATGTAGTGAATTTAATAAAAAAAAACTATTTTCAATAAAATTAAGCCGTGGTCTTATGCAAAAACTCCCAATACCAAGTCCAAGATGGACATGGCAAAATCACGAGATGTCAATTCCCATGAAGACGTGAGTGGTTGAACTAGTTTAATTTGTTTGTATTCATTTCTCCTGGTGTGCTAAAAGGTTTTAGACCACTTGGCTAAAGAAAGCTAAAGCCAAGTCTGAACAGGACACTGCTTATCCGTAAAGGTGAGGCCAAAAGGACTCTTAAGTGTTGCAATTTACATTCTTCTACTTGATTTTGTTTTAGCGTTCATTTAGACTACATTCTATACATATCAGTATTCATTGATGGAGTTGGATAAACGTCGAGCTCCGATCTCTTAATGACTATGTAGGAGGGATTGGTTTTTGGTAAACGAAGATAGTGACAGGATTGATAAACTATAATATTTCATATATAGTCGAATCAGAGGCGGAATTAGGGATTTAAGTGTGTGAGTTCTAAATTTTAAAATAAAAAATTATTTTTAGGGGAAATCGAACCCCCATCTTTCCCAACAAACCCACAACCCTTACCGTTGAACCTCATCCCTTTTGTTACTAGGTTTGACAGTATATATTTATATAGATTTAGTAAATATTTCAATACAAATACAGGATTTCGGAAAAAATCACTGGGTTCGTCTGAACCCGCACCAACTACTGTAGCTCCGCCCCTGAGTCGAATTGTGGATCGACGTTTGTTCCATTCAACAGAAATCTTGTTTGAAGTAGTCATTTTCAAATATAAAAAAAATGGTTCTCATCATTCACAGTTTATAGTACTAGTTTTTCTACAAAGCGAACAAACTTGATCAGTTGATTGTACTTGAATATTTTATTACTGGTAGTACTACTTAAGGTTAAGGGAGAGTACATGAATAGGCATAACACCTTAAGCATTTTACTTCCCTTTAATATGCAATTTTACTTCCCTTGATTCCAATCACCGAGTTTTTAACAGCACAGAAGTATACGCCAAAGCTTAGGTGCATCCTTAATGTATTTCACTTAATGTATCTGTTTACCAAAAAATCAGATAACATTATATTTGTGGATGGTTCTAAGAATATGCGATACAATTTTATATAAATCGCGTAGAGAAATGGAAATATGTGTATTGTTGACTTTAAGAACAAAAATAATAAGCAAAAAGAATGAATAAGTAAAACAAGCACAAAGGGATAACTATCAATATAAGAAGTGATCTTTTTCTCTCCCCCTTTCTAGCTTACAAGGATTCCCCTTTTATAGAAGAGTGTCATTACCAAAATACAATAAAGTAAAACATGTAGTGGAAGACCCATGATGACTTGTCTCTTCCTTGATTCCCGCCAAGATTCTCTCTCTTGGTATGGTTGCAACGGCTCTTGTCTGTGAGCTCGATACTAGCTCGCTGGGTCGGGCCCTTCGGTCTTGGATCGAGTTCGACCTTTGAGATGGGCATCGCGTATTTTCGACCTCGAAGCAGTGCCTAGCGGATCGATTCGGTCACGAGCTCGATAAGATTATCGAGCCGCCTCCTCGAGCGAAATTCGGGCTCGAGGTTCGTTAGTACCGACCTCAAAGCTCACTCCCAAAATCTCATTCCGACTTCTTAACACTCGAACTCGATCGAACGTAGGAAGGCCGAAATCTATTTCGACCGTATATAGATAGTCCCCTCGTTTCTCGGAAAAGGATGTAGCGAGAAACGATATGATTTCCCAGCAGCTCGATCAGATATACACTAATGTTTTTATCGATCCCGACCATGACGTATGTAATGCTCGATCATCTTATGCGTCTTTATAGTCCCCGACTTCATTGAGGATACCCGAATTTTCTCTTCCCCGGTGGGAATTGCCAGTTACCTTCGGTCCTTGGTGACCGGAGAAGATCAATCAGTGATGAATGCGGAGCGGCTTCCTGTCTTTTCAACGAGACCCAACATGCTTTGAATCGGATAACTTCTGATGGCGTTTTCGCCGCTTCTGTGCAAATTTTTTGTAAATACAAATCTTTCTTCTTTTTTTTTTTTTGAAGAGAAATGGCCTTTCAAACTAAATAAACAGTTTGAATTTAAATCTCTGTTGCCTTCGGGCCTCGTGGGTAGTCCCCTTTGTTTTATCTGGTTCGAGCGTCCTTCAGCTTAAATAGTCAAGTGTTTGTTTTAATTCGAAGAAATGAGTAGTTTTGCTTGAACTAATGCATCCCGTAGGCGTAATAGTCGAGGTAGCCCGCAGGCTTAATGGTCGAGCGAGTGATTGCTCGAACTCAAAATAAAGGTAGCCCGTAGGCTTGGCAGTCGGGCGAATGATTCGAACTCGATGCAATGTAGCCCGCAGGAGTAATAGTCAAAGTAGCCTGTAGGCTTAATGGTCGAGCAAGTGATTGCTCGAACTCGAAATAAAGGTAGCCCGTAGGCTTGGTAGTCGAGCGAATGATTCGAACTTGATGCAATGTAGCCCGTAGGCATAATAGTCAAAGTAGCCCGTAGGCTTAATGGTCGAGCGAGTGATTGCTCGAACTCGAAATAAAGGTAGCTCGTAGGCTTGGCAGTCGAGCGAATGATTCGAACTCGATGCAATGTAGCCCGTAGGCATAATAGTCAAAGTAGCTCATAGGCTTAATGGTCGAGCGAGTGATTGCTCGAACTCGAAATAAAGGTAGCCTGTAGGCTTGGCAGTCGAGCGAATGATTCGAACTCGATACAATGTAGCCCGTAGGCATAATAGTCAAAGTAGCCCGTAGGCTTAATGGTCGAGTGAGTGATTGCTCGAATTAAAAATAAAGGTAGCTTGTAGGCTTGGCAATCGAGTGAATGATTCGAACTCGATGCAATGTAGCCCGTAGGCGTAATAGTCAAAGTAGCACGTAGGCTTAATGGTCGAGTGAGTGATTGCTCGAACTCGAAATAAAGGTAGCCCGTAGGCTTAATGGTTGGGTGAGTGATTGCTTGAACTCGAAATAAAGGTAGCCTGTAGGCTTGGCAATCGAGTGAATGATTCGAACTCGATGCAATGTAGCCCGTAGGCTTAATGGTCGAGTGAGTGATTTCTCGAACTCAAAATAAAGGTAGCCCGTAGGCTTAATGGTCGAGTGAGTGATTGCTCGAACTCGAAATAAAGGTAGCCCGTAGGCTTGGCAATCGAGCGAATGATTCGAACTCGATGCAATGTAGCCCGTAGGCATAATAGTCAAAGTAGCCCGTAGGCTTAATGGTTGAGCGAGTGATTGCTCGAACTCGAAATAAAGGTAGCCCGTAGGCTTGGCAATCGAGTGAATGATTCGGACTCGATCCTGTTTGCATAATAAATCTTGAACATAGAATATCTGTAAAGAAGAGAGCTTTCTTTGCAGGTCATTACACATGGGTTCATGTTTTGCGTCAGGGCTGGGGCCAACTATATAAGCATGGTTCGTTTTGACCGTTTGGCCCTTACAACGTTTCCCGTTGAGACACTGTTTGTCATGAAATAACGAAGTAACTTCCTTTGCACCGAACTTGATAATCATCACAGATGCGTTCAATGATAAAGCCCCCCTATGTACGAGGTTGATTTTAAAGAGGCCTCGGATACTCAGCAGTAGTATCGTTTCTACTATATGGCTGGTATCGATCTCTGGTCGACTTTTGCTTTTTCGTAATGGTCCTAGAAGTCAACTGGTCATCTTTGACTCTTATTTTGGATTGATATCGATTGTGCACATCGGTCCAAGTAATAGCTGGGTACTCGATCAGATTTTGCTTCAGCCGCCGCGAAGCCCTCGAGCTCCGCTCATTTAGACCTTGAGTGAAAGCTTGAACAACCCAATCGTCTGTGACTGGTGGCAGATCCATTCGTTCCATTTGAAAACGAGCTACGAACTCCCTTAGCATCTCGTTATCCTTTTGCATTACCTTGAATAGGTCCGACTTTTTGGTTTCGACCTTTATGGCTCCGGTATGAGCTTTTACGAAGCAATTTGAGTTTGGCTCTGCAACTGAGCTATCGCTATTTGCTGGGCTTGTAGCATCTCAAAGATCATCCGTAAGCTGACTCCGATCTCCTCCACATTATGGGTGTTTCGAGCTACGGATCGAGTACCGCCCTGAATGCTTCTTTCCGAATCGGAACACTTATTCGCCTTTAGAGCTATTTGTGAATTGACATCCAATGATACTTCAGCTTGAATTTCGGGTGCTTCGATTCGAGCCTCAGCGCCTTCATCGAGTGGCCTTCCGGCCCCGTTGCCAAGTTGTTGGTTTCATCTTGAAGGCCGGCTTCGTGGTCGATAGGTGAAGCCATTGCTAATTTGAAGTTGCAAACTGGCGTGTACTTTAGGTTTATATCAAACGATCACTGTTACCCTTAGCCCCACGGTGGGCGCCAAACTGTTTACCGGAAAAATCGGATAACGTTAGATTTGTGGATGGTTCTAAGGATATGCGATACAATTTTATATAAATCGCGTAGAGAAATGAAAATATGTGTATTGTTGACTGTAAGAACGAAAATAATAAGCAAAAAGAATGAATAAGTAAAACAAGCACAAAGGGATAACTATCAATATAAGAAGTGATCTTTTTCTCTCCCCCCTTCTAGCTTACAAGGATTCCCCTTTTATAGAAGAGGGTCATTACCAAAATATAATAAAGTAAAACATGTAGTGGAAGACCCATGATGACTTGTCTCTTCCTTGATTCCCGCCAAGATTCTCTCTCTTGGTGTGGTTGCAACGGCTCTTGTCTGTGAGCTCGATACTAGCTCGAACTCGTTACCGGGTCGGGCCCTTCGGTCTTAGATCGAGTTCGACCTTCGAGATGGGCGTCGCGCATTTCCGACCTCAAAGCAGTGCCTAGCGGATCGATTCGGTCACGGGCTCGATAAGATTATCGAGCCGCCTCCTCGAGCGACCTTCGGGCTCGAGGTTCGTTAGTACCGACCTCAAAGCTCACTCCCAAAATCTCATTCCGACTTCTTAACACTCGAACTCGATCGAACATAAGAAGGCCGAAATCTATTTTGACCGTATACAGTATCTAAAAGTGAATAGATAAGTCCAAAGTTAACTTTCAGTTGGAAAACTAACAAGACCCATTTCAGGGAAACAGGAAACGTCTTCTTCCCCAAGCTGGAGAAAAATAATACTTTGCATCTCTTGAACAAAACAGTACAAGAAGAGAAGTGTATAGGTTGAAATATGATATGACACGTGATCGCCTAAATGGAGGACAAGTGGAACCTAAGACAGGGATGGTCAAAAATCGAACGCAGCCATTCTGCTTGTCACCGGAAAAGATAATGTGCTTAAATGTTCTGCGCCCGGTAACATTTAATAGAAAATATTCTGTAGCATTAAGAGCGACGGTCCGTTACAAAGAATTTGGCATTTATGTTCACCGTTACGTATTCATCAATGATCCTCATAATTGATATTTAAGGAGGACATGATCCTAGAACTTCCTTCCCTAGAAATAGCTATAAATAGAGAGCTCAGTTATCATTGTAAAGGACACAAATTTTCTGGCTAAACTTACATTCTATTCTATACAAAACTTTATATAATTTTACTTCTTGCTTTTTGATCTCACCATCGCTGTACCCGAAAATCGTGTTCATGGAATCATCATCTTTGCTATTTCATCTACATTCTAAGGCTAAGTATTGTGTATTTCTTCAATTATTGCATTATTTCAAGGTCAAATTAGTCCACTTGTCTAGAAACCACATATAAATTCAACCGTACCATTTTACGGGTAAACAGTTTGGCGCCCACAGTGAGGCCTAGATATCCGTGCAATTAAATTAATCCTTACCTTATTTTACTCATGTGTTTTGATTACTTTGTATTAGAAGAAAATCATGAAAAATGGCAGATAACATTGTTAACGACACACGCAACCCTAAAATTCGAGAGGATCAGCCTCATTTCGAGGATTCAATCAGGGACACCCGTAGTGAGGGGAATGACGCCATGTCGGTGCATGACAGGCGGTACCCTCGACAGGTTCGGGAGGCAACTCCCGATGATGCTGACGAGGAGCATGTAGCGGATATGGTGAGGGGCCTGCATGAGCAACATGCAATCATTCTAGGCCATCTCACGTGGCAGGATCAGGTTATGACGGAACTGAAGTAGGCTTTATCAGGTGCTTTGAATAATGCAAACAGATGAGATCCAATTCCTCCCGTTGTTCCCGCATACCAAACAACGCAGAGAGTCGACAACAACACTCCCAAGGGTGAAGTTGGCTCTAACGGGGCTGGGGGGAGCAAATCCGGTCTCAACAACGAGAACGATTCATTCAAGGATGAACTTTTACGGTTCATGAAGGAAGTAAACGCCCGCATGGATCAAATCCCAGGCACACCACCAGTATTGAAAGACCCGAACTGAAAGAAGTATATTCAATTACCGTACAAGCCGAGTGCGGCACTAGAACTAATCCCGAAGCGGTTCAAAATGCCTGAAATTCCAAAGTATGATGGAACTTCAGACCCACGGGAGCATACTATTACCTACACAACGCCGGTGAAAGGAAATAATTTAGCTCCTCACGAAATTAAATTTGTGTTGCTAAAGAAATTTGGAAAAACTCTCACGATGGGAGCTCTAACATGATATCCGTTATTACATTCCATAGATTCCTTCGAGATGCTCGCAGATTCTTTTATTAAGGCTCATACCGGGGCCATAAAAGTGCAAGCCTGGAAGGCCGACATATTCAGGATCGCACAGGGAGAATCTGAATTATTACGAGAGTTTGTTACTCAATTCCAAAAAGAAAGAATGTTTCTCCCGTCCGTCTCGGATGAATGGGCAGTCGAAGTATTCACCAAGAAGTTCAGACACTTCCCGGAAGCTGAAGGAGAGCATGCTTGAGTTTCAAGCAACAACTTTGGTGGATGTACACAACCGGTACGAGTCAAAGATAAGGATCGAAGATGACTAGGTCGATTCTACATCATCGACCAAAGGATGGGAGAAAAGTAGAGAAAAAACAAAGGATGACTACGACGCAGATAGACGGACTTCGAAGGGCCTGTTTTTGCCTTACGAGCTGACCGAATCCCGTGGCAGAAACTTCCGGGAAGAGAATAAGTTCATCTCTGATAGAGGAACCGATCGTGGTTGAAACAATAGATCACTCCAGGATAAGGAGACGTCGGGGTCTCGGGATCCTTCTTACCCCAAGTTATCGGAATATAACTTCAACTTCAGTATAGTGGAGTTGGTGTCAGCCATGAGAAATATTAAAGATGCACGATTCCCGAGACCTATGAGATCTAATTCCATCCAGATAGATCCTAACTTATGGTGCGAGTACCTTGGGACGAACGATCACCGGACATGGGACTGCCGACACCTCCGAGTGGAGGTGGCAACATTATTGAAGAATGGTCACCTCAGATAATTCTCGAGTGACCGAGCTAAGAATAATTATAGTCGTAATAGAGACAACGCAGAACTTCTGAAAGTAGGAGAAGAACCCCCACGCCAAATGATCAATATGATCTTCGGGGAGAATGAGATTAACGGGGTCACCTTTTTGGCAGCAAAGAAGACAAAAGAATCGATAACTCATAGTAAAAGACTCCGGGAAGATGATATCACTTTTACGGAGGAGGACGAAGACGGATTGTTGTTACCACACAATGACGCACTGGTATTTTTTTAAATGTGTTAGATTTTAAGATTAAATGTGTTCTAGTGGATATAGGAAGTTCGGTTAATATCATACAATGGAGAGTATTGGAACAAGCTAAACTCACCAGAAGCATTATTCCTGCAACAAAGCTCCTCGCTAGATTCAACCTTGCGAGCGTGACGACCCAGGTAGAGATCTTGCTGCTCACGAATGCTGAAGGGGTAATGAAAACTACTCTCTTCGAAGTAGTAGATGGTGATATGGGATACAACATCATCCTGGGTAGGCCATGGTTACACGAGATAAAAATTATACCTTCAACATATAACCAATTGCTAAAGTTACCAAAGCACGAAAGAATCAAGCAAATAAGAGGTGATCAGCCGGCAGCAAGGGAGATGAATGTAATCTCAGTTTTCAGTAGCAAAGGGAAGAAGCGCACGGAATAGCAATTATAAGAACCAACGCCTTTTCCCGAGTTAGAAGGAGTTAGCCCAGGAGCAGAGTCGTCAGAAAAATATCAGGTGCCGAGATATTTCCAAGTTCCAGAATAGATGGACGCAACGAAGTCCACGGCGGAGGAACTGGAGCAAGTGGCATTGTTCGAAGAATTCCTAAAAAGAAAATTTCATTTGGGGACGGGACTGCACCCTGAGCTCAGGTCTGGTTTTATTGAATTCCTTAAACTTAAAGATGATTGTTTTTCATGGTCGCATGAGGATATGACATGTATCCCGATTGAAATAACCGTACACAAGCTGAGTTTGGATCCCAACATACCACCGGTACGACAGAAGAAATGCCCTATTGCCGAGGCCAGGAATAAATTAGTCAAAGAAGAGGTAACCTGCTTGCTTAAAATTGGTTCGGTCAGAGAGGTAAGATATCCAGACTGGCTAGCTAATGTAGTAGCAGTTCCTAAGAAGAACAATAAATTTTGCATGTGCGTAAACTATAAAGATCTTAACAAGGCGTGCCCGAAAGACTCGTTCCTACTGCCAAATATCGATCAAATGATTGATACCACGATCGGGCATGAGTTTATGAGTTTCTTTGATACTTATTCCGGGTATAACTAGATTAAGATAAACCCGGAAGATCAGGAAAAAACTTCATTTATAACGAATTTCGATACATATTGTTACAATGTAATGCCCTTCGGGTTAAAAAAAACGCAGGAGCCACTTATCAACGACTCGTAAATAAGATGTTTGAAAAACAAAATAAGAAAGACCATGGAAGTTTATATAGATGATATGCTCGTTAAGTCTTTAAATGCAGGTGACCACCTTAAGCATTTACAAGAAACATTCGACATCCTGAGGAGGCATAACATGAAACTTAACCCCGCGAAGTACGCTTTCGGGGTTAGTTATGGTGAGTTCCTGGGGTTTCTGATCTCACAAAGGGGAATTGAGGTAAACCCCAACAAAATCAAGGTCATAGACGATATCCCGGATCAATTGTCAAATGTAAAGGAAGTCCAAAGACTCATAGGAAGGTTAACATCTTTGAGCAGGTTCATTTCCCGGTCGTCGGAAAAATGTCATCGCTTCTTCACATTGCTTAAAAAAAAGAGTAATTTCGAATGGACACCGGAGTGCCAGCAGGCTTTGAGGGACCTGAAGAAATACTTATCAAGCCCTCTATTTATCTCGAAACCAAAAGAAGGTGAAACATTGCTAGTCTACCTCGCGGTTTCAGAATTTGCGGTAAGTGCGATTTTAGTCCGGGAGGATGAAGGTACGCAATTTTCCATTTATTACATTAGCAAAATTTTAACGGGAGAAGAAAATAGCTACCCACATTTGGAAAAGCTTGCCTTAGCTCTCGTAGTCGCCGCTCGGAAGGCAAGGCCCTACTTCTAATGCCACCCGATAGCTGTGGTGACAACTTTCCCTTTGCGGAATATCCTCCACAAACCCGAGATCTCAGGTAGATTGGCCAAATGGGCCGTCGAAATGAGTGAATTTGACATAGAATATAAACCAAGGACTACAATTAAGTCACAAGTCCTGGCTGATTTCGTGGCCGATTTTTGTCCGGGACTACTACCTTTGGCGACCAAGGAGGTAGTGGTGGTGTCGGAATCGACATCGGGGGTTTGGACCTTAAAATGGTCTAGGATCGGAATAGTCTTAATCACTCCTTCGGGGAAAACTTTAAGGCAGGCCATCAGAACAAGTACAACCAGCTTAAGCTGGTTTTCCACATATTTTTTAGTGTTCGGCCATTTCTAGCAAAGTCTAAAGGACATATTCGTTGCCGATTTGGGGTTCTGATGGAAGAGAAATTGTTGGAGTTATCTTATCATTTCTATCTAGTCCCAATAGGCTTGATGTTAAGAAAGAATCTCAGGGAAGTCTGCTGGTAGGAATTCCTCAGGGCGTATTACGGTTTTTCACCGAGGGGGTGGATCGAAGCATCAAATGATACAAGTCTTGGATAAGAATCTGCATATCGGTTGAAGTAGATTCTTCTTTTGATCAATCGTTGATTCTATTTCGACTCTTCCTCAGAGAAAGACGATCGCGTTATAGGTCGTTGGGCGGCCGGAAGGTTGTGATTGTAGGGCTCGAATTGGCCCCGGGACTTGATTCTGAGGTTATCAAAATCAAATATGACTCACAGTAAGTGGTAAATCAGGTATACATGATCTTTAATACCAAAGAAGAACGTATGCAATAATACGTGGTAAAGGTCCAGGCTCTTTTGGCACAATTCCGGGAATGGGCAATTACTCAAATCCCGAGGGAGGATAACACAGAAGGAGATGCATTAGCAAACATAGGTTCATCGATGAAAATAAAGGGATCGGAATCCAGAACGGTGGTAAAACTGATGAGCTCAATCATGGATACAGATGGTTACTATAAGGTGAATTCGGCTAGTATGGTCTGGGACTGGAGAAATGAAATAATCAACTACCTCGGTCACGGAAAGTTTCCCGATGATCCAAAAGCATCACGGGCGTTACGCGCCAAAGCTGCACATTGTAGCTTCAGGAAAGGCCAATTGTATAGAAAATCTTTCCTAGGCCCACTGGTCTGCTGTTTAGGAGTGTTAGAAGCTGACTATGTCATGAGAGAAATCCACGAAGGGATATGCGGCAATTACTCAAGTGTAGAGTCTTCGATGCTGAAATTGGTACAAGCAGGATATTATTGGCCTTGCATGGAACAAGACGCCAAAGATTTCGTACGAAAATATGATAAGTGCCGATGCTACGCATCATTAGTACATCAACAGGTAGAACCCTTACATTCAGTTCTGTCCCCATGGCCGTTCATGAAATGGGGGATGGACATTGTCGGACCGCTGCCACCGGTTCCTAGAAAGGTAAGGTTTCTTTTAATTTTGACTGATTATTTTTCTAAATGGGTGGAAGCAGGTTCTTATCAGAGGATCAGAGAATGCGAAGTGGTCGATTTCCTGTGAGAAAATATAATTTGTAGGTTCAAAATACCAAAAGAGATAGCATGCGACAATGGGCCACAGTTTATCGGTGAAAAAGTTACAAAGTTCCTCGAAGACATAAAAATAAAGAGGATCACATATTCTCCTTATCATCCGAGCACAAATGGTCAAGCGGAGTCAATGAACAGAGTGATTATTCAAAACCTCAAGAAAAGGTTGGAAGCAGCAAAAGGCAAATGGCCCGAAGAATTGCCCGGAGTTCTATGGTCCCACCGAACAACGACCAAATCGAGCACAGAAGAAACTCCTTTTTCCCTTGTTTAAGGTGTTGAAGCCCTAATCCCGATAAAAGTGCGCGAACCTACTTTGAGATATTCTCAGACAAATAGAGAATCGAACGATGAAGCAATGCTAATCAACTTGGAACTGCTCGAGGAACGCAGGGACTTGGCGCATATAAGAATGGTAGCTCAAAAGCAGAGAATGGAGCGATATTATAATCGAAGAGCCAACTTCCGTTGTTTCAAAGTAGGAGACTTGGTTCTGAGGAAAGTAACCCAAAATACCCGGGAGCTCAACGCGGGGAAGCTAGGTCCAACGTGGGAAGGTCCCCACCGGATTTTAGCTATTACTGGGAAAGGTTCATACGAGTTGGAGAACCAGAATGGAGACAAGTTGCCTAGCAACTGGAACGTGGCACACCTCAAAAGATATTATTGCTGATGAACATTATTCAAGCGGAAAGTATGTACTGCACTCTTTTTCCCTTCGTTCAGTTTTTGTCCCAATTGAGTTTTCCTGGCAAGGTTTTTAATGAGGCAACGACAGAAGGCGTACTACGAAGACAATGACAATAAGACATTTGATAGCAAGGCAAACAAACAAGCTTCCACTCGGGGACGATTAAATAATCTTTGGTTCGATAGCAAATTCCCACTGGAAGTTAAGTTTGCTATCGAACGGAGGTTACCCGACCATTCACGAGCGCAAGACACTAGAGGACTATTAGGTATTATTTCGCTCGATAGCATGGATTTCTAAGGGGAAGTAATATATGTTGCCGAGTGAAGGATTACCTAGCAATTCATTAGTGGAATCTTCGAAGATACAAGACTTCCAGTGTTCCAATTCGTACTCTTCGCATTCGAACACTAGGGGGAAATGATATGAGGATACGACAACAATGAATGCCATGTCAACCGGGGACCGAAAATCCAGAAACTAAACGCATCAACGGGACCGGAGACTACGCAGCCAGCCCCGTAGAAATAAGTTGTACAAGATAGCCACAAGTAATGGCAATTTCTTTTCTGCATAGCAAGATGCTTATGTATTTTTTGAAATAGAAGGAATAAAATGAAATCCTTTTGCTTTTATCTTGTTTCTTGTCTGAACGATGAGCTAACTTTGTCATTTGAAAGTTAAACAAGTACTTTAAATCTTAGTGTCGTAATGAATAGGAGACGTCCTCTTCAAGAGTATCGTAAATATAAGCGGGCCCCCTATTATAAAAACCCTCACGTTAAAGGGTTGGTTCTGGAAGAATCAATGCCCGGAATCTAAAATGCCATCGAAAAAAAATACACCCGAAGCCGCATATGAAAAGGACGCAAAAAGCAAACTTGTGCAAATACTCACAGAAATCCTCACGTAAAAGGGAAACTTGAGCAAATATTCATAGAAACCTTTACGTAAAAGGGAAACTTGCACAAATATTAATAGAGACCCTCACGTAAAATGGATAATACTTGGAACCAAAATGCTTTAAATAAAAGGCATTCGAGACTACACATAGTAAAGTACGAATAGAACAACATGCGCAGAATGCTTGAGCAAGTGCAAAAGTTAAAGACTTGCATGTATATTCAAACAAAAGTAAGACTCAAATAATACTTAAGTAAAAAAATATATTTTTATTTACAAGAACATGCCAAAACGATAAAAGTACAAAATGGAAAAAGATAGAAAAAGCTAAACTACAGCACCTTCGGAACCAGGAGGAAGAAAAGTATCCGCATCCCCGGAAAAAGTAGGTGGTTCCACCGATGGCTCAACGTTTTCCCCAGTTGGCATCATCGCCTTCCGATACCTCTTCAGTTTCCAAAAACTCTCAACCGGAATCAGAATAACCTGAGCATAAAATTGCGTCGGGAGTCCATTTTTTGCAGCCAACTCAAGCTCTTCGGCCTTAGAAATTTTTGCATCAACATCAATGATACCAGTTTTGGCCTCTTCCAAGGTTTTTCTCCTCATGTTGTACATGGCATAAGTTCTTTCAACACCGAGGGAAGCCGCTCGACGCTTAAGTTCTTCTTTGAGTTAGGAAACCTCGACAGAAAGGCTTTCCCGGGTGGACCTAGCAGACGTGAGGCTGACGTCAAGGTCGCGAACAGTTAAACTAAAGAGCCTGTTATACTCAATAGTTTTCATGTACTTCTCTTCTAGTTGGGCATGTTTTACCCCCACAACAGCAAGCTCTTCGATTTTGGAATTCAAGGCTGCTTCTAAGTTGGTTACTTTTTTGGCAGCAGCAGCCTCACACTCGGCTGCAGCAAGAATGACGTCTTGGACTTCATCCAATTTAGCCTTGGCTTCATCAAATCTAACTCTCAGCGGCCCAACTTCTTAGCTGAGGATTACCACTTCTTGCTCGCTTTGCTGCAAACGAGCCTCCAAAACAACGACCTCAGTAGCTTTGGTTTCCAGTTCCGATAGGCAGAGAACAGTTTGTTCCCGTTCCGCTAAAAGCTGATCCTATTTAGAAGTAAGTTCTTCCTTCTCACGAATCAACCTTTAAAGTCCCTCAGAAGCAAGAAAGTTGGCTTACTAAACAAGAAGAAGTAAAACTTAGAATATATTCGTTCAAAAGTAGAAGAAATTACAGAGGAAGAATAGAACGTACCGTTGTGGCGTTATGCATAGCATTGTTCAACAAGCACTCTCCCGAGAATGCCTGAATCTTTTCCCAGTCTTTTTATGAAGCCAAAGGCTTCAGATAGTTAGCAAGCTTCACCGGCCGGGATAGTAAGTTGCATCCGGTAGAGTCCGAAAGGGTAACGTTCCTCTTCCTTTGTGGATCTTCAGAAGGGGCAGCATAATTTTGTCCTAAATTCCCATGAACTAGGGACTATGGAAGAGAAACACCTTATTCATGGTCAG
This sequence comes from Nicotiana tomentosiformis, assembly GCF_000390325.3. NCBI lineage: Eukaryota > Viridiplantae > Streptophyta > Magnoliopsida > Solanales > Solanaceae > Nicotiana > Nicotiana tomentosiformis. Next base: position 86,097,725 of record NC_090814.1, read on the forward strand.
GTGTGGCCAATGGAGCTGATGTAGTAACTGCTGGTGGAAGATTGGATGAAGATGGAAGTGATAAAGTAGTTGCTGGTATCGGGGAAGGTGGAGATGAGGCTAATGGATTTGAAGAATGAGAAGCAGCTGTATCAAATGTAGTACCGGCTGTTGGGTGCTCGCCAACCAAAGACATCAAGGGCCCGGTACTCTTCCCCGCAACACCAGTTACAGCAATTGGGGCCCGAAAATGGGAGTTGGCATATTCTACTAAATCAGATTCTCCCCAAAGTGTCGAGACATCGTCTTCAGTTGGTGTAACAATCTCAACAGGTCAAGTATCCTGTTGAGATGATGAGGATCGTCGCCTTCTATATAAAGAAGCTCCCTCATCAATAACTTCTTCTTTATCATCAATCATCACGATGTCTATGACCGGCCCGGAAGGAGGACCAATCATCATCGCCACCAGAGATGACTCAGGGGCATCAGTCTTTGCCCTCTTATTCTTTTCCTCGGCCGCAGAGGAACGCCTTCTGTTTGGTTGCTTACCCTCCGGCCGAGGACTCCGTAAAGAAGAGTTTGCGCCTGAAGCAGGCCCGGAGATATCTATTCGAGTAAGTGCTTCCTGAAGCAGCCTCGCTGCATCAGCAGGATCAGCTAAAACGTCCTCATCGGGGACAGCAACAGAGCCCGCAGGTAGACCTAATTTCATGAACAAGTCAGAAGGGTTCAACCAAGTTTTTCATAATGTAAGCAAGGTAAATTAAAATTACCATGATTTTTGGCCTTCCACTCATATTTAAGGGTCAGTTCTTTCCATAAACGAGTTTCGGGTGTTGTGATGTCCAAAATCTTTTGAACCCACCGGTCCAAACCTGATACCATCGGTAGGGATCCATCGAGTTGCTGAAACATATGAAGGGTGAAGAGATGATACGACCATAAAAGAATATCTAGCAAAAGGGAATATTATATGAAGAACTTACGAGTACAGTTCCAAGCGACCGGAAAGGATGAAGCCGTTATCGGAATGATGTCGTTGATAGCAACTTCAACGAACCGTTCCATTCACTCACGGTCGTTGTCATCATCCATGCTAGACAGTAAAGCATGGTGACCACACTTGCAAAGGTTTATCATTCCCCCGCGAAAGATTTTAGGGGAATAGAGATTCATCATATGAGATTAGGTTAGTTCCTCTCCTATTTCTTGGCACAAATGTCGAAGGCAGGCGACCGTCCTCCACACTGAAGGACTTACCTATGCCAAACACACATGGTAGCAAAACTCCGTAATCACGGAATCAAGCTCTCCGCACATTGAGAACACACCCAAAGTAAATGGATACGTGAAAAAGTACGTAAAACCTTCCTTGGGAAGGGTCACCGCTCCGATAGATCAGGAGCAATAATATCCAACTCATGGTAGCGACAGTCCTCCTTCACAGCAGGAATACTGGAAAGACAAATGGAAGAAGGGTACCTACTAACAGCCATGTACGAGGGTTAGCAGTAGGGAATTTCTCTTCAAAATCCTTAAAAGTATTAAATCTTCTTGGGATGATGGAACCCACCGTTGGAGGAACAGAGTCCTCGGTTTTGTTCTTGTTCTTTATAGAACCAGCACGCTTAGAGGAAAAAGCCATTGAAAAAGAAGATGGAAAAGGTTTTTGTGTTTGAAGAGAACTAGAGGAAGAGTGGAAAGCAAATCAAGAGTTCGAGAAATTATGAAACGAAAAGGAAAAGAATGTGGCGTATAAGTAAAATTTTGGCGGCTAAATTCATGGTCATGAGTACCTCGATAATCGGTAAAAGCTGTGCTGAATCGTGAGATGACGCGTGTTCGGGGCATTAAATACGGAGAGACATGCGTCTAATTAACTGTCAGGGACTTTCAGAGGGAATTATAGTAATTCCCGCTAAAAAGGTATTTCTACCAACTTCCCGATAACATAAAATCATGTCACCGGAAAGCAGGAGGACTATCTGTATAGGGTGAAATATGATATGACATGTGGTCGCTTAAAGGGGAAACTCGTGGAACCCAAGACATGGATGGCCGAAGACCGAACACAACCATTCTGCTTGTCACCGGAAAGGATAAGGTTCATAAAGGTGTATTAAATACTCTGCGCCCGGTAATATTTAATATTGAATATTCTACAGCATTAAGAACGACGGTCCGTTACAGAGAATTTGGCATTTATGTTCACCGTAACGTATTCATCAAAGATCCTCATAATTGACATTTAAGGAGGATTGATCTTAGGACTTCCTTCCCTAGAGATAGTTATAAATAGAGAGCTCAGCTATCATTGTAAAGGACACGAATTTTGTGGCTAAACTTACATTCTATTCTATACAAAGTTTTATATAATTTTACTTCTTGCCTTTTGATCTCACCATCGATGTGCCCGGAAACCGTGTTCACGGAATCATCATCTTTGCTATTTCATCTACATTCTAAGGCTAAGTATTGTGTATTCATTCAATTATTGCATTATTTCAGGATCAAATTAGTTCACTTGTCTAGAAATCACATATAAATTCAATTGTATATTTTACGGGTAAACAAAAAATTCTCTCCTTTGAAGATTATGATGCTTTGAGGGAGCAAATTTCAAAGGTTTGTGATTGCAATTTGAGTGGCCTATATTCAACGTACAACCATGATGTTACAGATTTTCTAAACTTTTAGTATTATTAATATATTATTGTTTGTTATTTAATATATTTGACTACGGGAGCGTTTTAAAAACAATCCTGTCTATGAAATCATTCCCCTTTTTTGGTTTGGTAATTTTATAACTGAGAGTTAACTTTGTACCTAACCTATTCATATTTAGAAGCATTCAGGATATTTCTTGTTAAGTGAAATACATTAAGGATGCACGTAAAATTTGGAGTATGCTTCAGGGATGTTTGCTGTAAAACAACTCTCACAAAAAAAAAAAAAACGTTTCCTTACAAGAAAAGTGCAAAAGTTAAGTTGCCTTGTGCATTAGTTTTTTTTTTTTTTTTTTTACTTACCATTTTTTGTATTAATCACCAGTAAACTTTACATATTCATAGCCAGCTTATAACTCAGCAGCTATCAAACTTACAAAATCTAAAGCCTACACTAACTGTCAATATCAGAACATAAAATATTGTACTATACTACTAATTCCAGTGGTGGCTCGTAAATTACATATGTAGGCTAACTCACGTGTAATACTATCAGCTTCTCTGCTTCTCTTTTCAAACAACCACACGTTCTTTTCTATCCAAATGGAGTGAGTTATCTCAGCATACACCATCCTAAAGACTTGTGCTCATTGTGTTTTACCCTTAGCGCATTGTACAACCAGTGCATATGTTATTCCCAATTATCCCTAGCAACATCCTGCCTTTGCATCAATTGCAGGATTCTATGCCACAACTCCTTGGCAAATCGACAGTTGACGAACAAGTGTTCCATGTTCTCATCATGGTATTGACATAAAGAGCACCTGGAATCTATGATAGTATAGTTATCAGTGGTAATACACTCCATTATCCATGCAACAAATCTCATAGGAAATCCCAGCTCTATCAGATCCTGCTAAAAAAAAATTCCACTCGACTGAATCATAGGCTTTTTGAAGATCAATCTTGATCATACATCTGTCAGAAATATATTTTCTTGTATATCCTTTACTAGCTCATGTGCTAGTATGATGTTATCAGCTATTCTCCTGCCTGGAATAAAACCAGCATGTGCCTCGCATATGACAGAGACAATGACTTGTTGTATCCTGGCTACTAGCACTTTAGATATGAGTTTATAAAGCATGGTGCAGCAGGAAATTGGTTTATAATCTTTGACTATATTAGGACTAGGTATCTTAGTCACCAATGTGAGAGTAGGCAGTTAATAGTTTTATTCAATTTTCCAATGATAAAGAAGTCTTTAACAGCTTGAGTAACTTCATCTTTAATGATCACCCATGCCTTCTTAAAGAAGTAGGCATTGTATCCATCAATTCATGGTACTTTATCACTATCAATATCACATAATCCAGTATAGATTTCTTGATCAGTAACCTCAGCACATAGAGCAACCGTTTGTTGTTGTGACAGACAGAACTGGTTCATTCCTCATAACTAGCATGTTTATAGCAGGAAGAGAATGGGCTGCTTATCCCATTAGTGACTTATAAAACTCAATGATCTCCTGCTTTATGATGTCAGGGTGAGTAAGTTTATCACATGTGAGGGCCACAATTTCATTTAGCTGCTTCTTCTGACTTCTTTCTTTCATGACAACTGCAAAATACTTGGTGTTTGAATCACCAAGCCTAATCCATTTTGCTCTAGATTTCTGTTTCAATACACTTTCCTCTATGAGACTATTTTTCTAAATTCTGTAAGATGCTCCTTTCTTCTTCAAGCAGTGTATCATTATATGTTATATTGATCTTCTCCTGTATATTTTCTAATTCCACTCTAGCCTGTTCAATCTTTAAGCTAATAGTTCTGAATTGTTCACTATTCAAAGTTCTGAAATGTGGTCTTTGAGCCTTCAACATCATCCAAATATTCTTCATCTGGCAAGTAGCATATGATTGTCTCCAAATCCTTTTCATAATATAAATAAAACTATCATGCTCAACCCAGACATTAAAGAATCTAAATGGTACTTTGCCATGCTTTGGAGCTGAGTGTAATGTTAGTGTCATGGGAGAAGATCAGAAATAAATGGCAACCTATATTCAGTAGTCACATGATCCCACTCCATCATTTATTCAAAATTACCAAATGCTTTGTCAAGCCTGCTACACACTCTATCTGCACCATGTTGTTTGTTCGACCATGTATAATACTCCTCTGTCCAAGGTAGTTCACTCAGTGATAGTAAAGTCACGCAATCAGCAAATTCCTGAATTTCTATATAGCTAATAGGATTACCCAAAAGTCTGTCATTAGGATACAATACATCATTAAAATCACCACATAGCAACCAAGGTTTGGTGATTCTTACTGATAACTCCTTTACAGTTTTCCATAGTTGTTTCCTTTGTTCCAGAGTATTATATCCATAAATGGTTGTAATTTCACAGTCCACCACACGCAGCCTATCCTGTACTAGACAATGTATAAGTTGAGCTTATGTTCTCAACAATGTAACAATATACCATTGAGGATCCTATGTGAGCCACAATTTTCCATTTGGTGCATGTTGATAGTTTGTAAAAGAGTTTCACCCTGGGATTACATTCAGCATCACATTGCTTATATTATATTTTTTGACTCTAGTTTCAACTATACTAGCTAACTTTATTTTCTGGCTACTAACATACTTCTTTAACTCTTTTTATTTGTATCTTTTATTTATACCTCTAATATTGCAGAAGAGACACTTCATTAGCAAGTCATATGACCCCTACCCTTATCAGGTGGTAGGGTGTTTACAACCAAACTTCTACCTTGCAATGGCTCAAAGGTATTTTTCACTGATATAGCTGATAGTGTTGGAAAATGTACCATATTCAGTTCAGGCATAGCTTCTGCAGTTTTACCCTTATCTACTGTTGCTTCCAAATTGTCCTTGTGTTATTGTATAGGAGTTTGAAAATTGCCTTGCTTCTCTTGTGTATGAGCTCCAACAGTTATCTTCATATTTTCTCTGCCCTGTGGACCTTCTTTGCTCTGTTGAGGAAGAATGCCCTATGTCTGTTGCTGAGCTTGGTCCCCTGGTTGATTGGCATGATTGTCTCCTACATTCAATGGGCCTTTGGATCTCCACTCCATTGTTACCTTCTTAGGTTCTCTTCTCCTTACAAATTGCTTCACTTGCTGGTTGTTTGGTCGTTTCTCTATGCCATACATGTGCCCCACCACTAGACATTTCTGGCAATACTCAGGTTTTCAGTCATATCTGACTAGTTGTTTAAATTGCCTGCCATTGGGATCCATAACTACTAACTGCAAAGGAAACTCATTAGTGATATTTACTTATATTATCATCCGCGCAAAAGACACTCTAATTTTCTTTGCTGTACACTCATCTGCATAGATAGGAGTCCCAATTGCACTAGCCATTCTACTTAAAGAATCATCACCCCAACAGTTCATAGGCAACTTAGGGAATTAGACCCACAAGGAAATTTCAGTAGGAAACTCCTCATTGAAATCAATGTCTGGTGTCCAAGGCTTTAAGATAATAGGTCTATTGTTGACCGTATATGACCCAGAGCAATAGACTTCATGCATGTCTACTTCAGTCTGAAATTTAATGATATAATAGCCCTCCTCATGTAGGTATAACTCAGGCTCAGCAAGATTTGTCCAATTCATACCAATATACCTCTTCATAGTGTTGTAACCAGGCACTTCCCCAATGATATAATCTATCACTGCACATCTCCATTTCTCCATCTCTAGATCAATTTTAGCTTTGTCTAATTGCACTATTATTTGGCCATCAATAATTTGTGGAGGTATGTAAGACAACGACATACCATTCTCAACTGCTATGTTCCTCTGAAAGAGATTTGTCCAAGGTTTAGGATCCGCAGCTACTGACCCATCGAGCTTAGTAGTCTCCATAATCACTGTTCCATTAGCAACATGCACATGATTCACTGTGTAATTGCCAGTAATTAGTGTTCCCTTACTTGCATGTTGGATCTGGTTCTCTTCAGGGTTGTTGACTCCAGTTTCAATTGGAGGAGTGTTCAGATATAGCCTTTTTTTTTTTTAACACTAGAGCTTGTCAATGAGGATCCCGCTTCACAAATCGTCATCACCATTGCAATTTCAATTTCCTGCACTAACTGTTTGTGAGAAGGTGTGCCTACTAATTGATCCTTATCATTTCCATCAGCTTGTATTAGAGCACCCACAAAGCTACCAAAGATAGTTATGGGGTTCTTCTTGGGCCTACCATGCCCTCGTCCCTGTCCCCGTCCTCTACCGTTCGCCATGGATGAGCACAGCCATCGCACGTTAACTATCATGTGCCGAGAGCATGAGCGAAGAGAGATGCAGAGCAAAACGAACACACATTAGATGTTTGTTTGTCCACTCGTCACATTTCATATTACATTATTTTAATCTTTCATTTTAAGCATATTCCTTGTAAATACAAAATGAATTTCAGATACCACATGTATAGACAAGTGTACATTAACTAGTAAAAGGAGACATCGTGTCAAGACAATACATCTTAATCACTTACCAGATAACACATGCATATTCTGAAAATAGTTATTTAGAGTAATTAATACTAAAACAGTACTCTTTCTATTTTAATTTAGATGATATATTTTTCTTATCGAGAGTCAATCTATATGAACTTTGAACAATATTTTAAAAAATATTTTTTTTTATTGACATGAGAAAAATTGCAACTTATAGTACTTTTTGTATAGTTTTTGAATATCAAAATTTTAATTTTAAAATACTGAGTTGACTAATCCAATTTAGCTCAAATATTTAGTCCAATTGACTCTCGATAATCGAAATATGTCATCTAATTTGAAACAGAGGGAGCAATATATGTAATTTTTTTTACTCGAAAAAGTAAAAAGGAAATGAAAATAAGGGTAGAGCGGACTGAAAACTATTAGCCACCGTTTGGCCATAGATTTTGTCAAGTTTTTCCCAAAATATGTTTGGCAAAATATGTTTGTTTATAGATTTTATCCATGTTTTGGCAGATTTTGAAAATAAAATTTCCAACTCCTAAAACTAGCTCTAGATATGTTTTTGGCCCAAAATATCACTGTTTGATTTTTTAACAATTTCAAAGATTACCACAAATTTTTATATTTTATTAAAAAAATCCACCATCATTATGACTCAACTAACCACCAGCTAATTACTATTATTTTTTTTGACTGATGGATCTTGTAATATTACTGCAATTTGACGAATTATAGTGGCTAGTAATTGTGTTATTAGCAGTTGATATTAAAATATCAGGTTATGGTTTTAATATATTGTATTATGTAGTTCATTATAAAAATGATAATTTTGTGCCAAACTTATCTATGTCCGGGACTATGGTCTGTGATAATGATATTGAATGGCATCGATGAAGGTTCTGCATATACAAGATTAGCAAGTTTGTTTATTTAGTATTGTTGGGTATTTTTGATAGTTTTTGGAACTTATGGGTATAAATCATACTTCATGCTTTTTTAAAAAAAAGTGAATTATATTTTAAAAAATTATGTCCAAACAAATTTTCATCTTCAAATCAAACTTCACCCAAATTAAATTTTTTAAAATAAATTTGAGAACTTATGGCGAAATGCTAGCTAAGAAATTGTGTCATGTAATAAATTGACAAATTACTTCCTCCATAGCAAAATGAATATCAACAATTCATGCCAAATAGTGGACTGTGACAAGAGGGGTTGCTCTGATGGTAAGCAACTGCCACTTCTAACCAAGAGGTTATAAGTTCGAGTCACCCCAAGAGCAAGGTGGGGAGTTCTTGGAGGGGAAGGATGCCGAGGGTCTATTGGAAACAACCTCTCTATCTCATGGTAGAGGTAAGGTCTGCGTACATACTACCCCCAGTAGTGGGATTATATTGAGTTGAGTTGTTGTTGTTGTATGCCAAATAGTGGACTGGCAATTCTCTTAATTGTTTTTACGCATAAAAATTTTCAACCTTACAACATTTTAAAAATATTGGATCGATATGAATATAGAAGGAAAATAAAAAGCAGAATAAATGTGAACCACTTCTACTTTCTCCGTACAACTTTTGCTCCGGTTTAATGTAAAACTAAAATGTTACACCCACCCATGTTATAATTATTAAAATATTAACATTTCTCATTCGTCTCTGATCTACGTGCAAGGTCAAATAAAAACCTTCAATTAGGGGAGGAATGAAATGAGTTACTTATAATCCAAAGGACGAAACTGACTTCTGGGTTTCAGGGCCTTGAACAGTTCAGAAACAATTGAGTTTTGTACCGAAAATTAATGCGTTGACGAGAAAAAATGGTAGTCTTTCCTTTCCATATTATTTGGCTTTTTGTGAGTATTATATATTTAAGAATTTCTATTATTTAGAAAGTGAATTAATATTTTAGCCTAGACCATGAAAGAAAAGTGAATATTTTGAAACGAAAAACATATTATTCAGGTAGAATAACAATATATACATGAACATTAAATTAAAGAAGGAAGAACTTTATCCGAAGGAAAAACTTTATTTCGAGTGATTTGGAAAAACAGAAAAGACGTATTCCTTTACATTAGAATTTAAAAGTGAGGAGAAATTGAACGATGTGGTCTGTTTATTTTTTCTTGGGACGATGTGGTCTGTTTATTCAAGGGATTATTACAAAAATAGTCACTTAAATTCACACTTTGTTTTTTTTAGTCGATATATAAATTATGTACTAATTATATATTATATGTCTATAAATTATTTTTAGTTTAAAACATATATATAAGTCTTTAATTATTATTTTTTCAAGTTATGTTGAAACAACGCGTCTCTGAAACAGTGGCGATGTGAGCACATTTTTTTTCAAACGTAAAAGTGAAAAATAAAAGGAGAAAATATATTTACTATGATATGATTAGAGTCGCAGCCAAATTTGATAAACTTAAAAAATATTGACCGTGGACTTGGATCCTTGACATTTTCTTGACTTGGTTGCTTCCTCCTTCCATCCCTCTAATCCCTAACTACTGTACTCACCACTCATCAGTATCAAAAATCACTCATATAAATACAATTACTAAAAAGCTCATTCCACACTTGTGCAGCTTCAACACGTTTTGTTTCTGATTTCTCTTTCTCTTTCTCTTCTTTTTCTTGGACTTCTCTTCCACCCCCTTTGAATATTCTCTTTGCTTAATTCCTCGTCTATTTATATAAAGAATAATCTAAGAAAGTAGTCTTGATCTGCAACTTTCTCCTACACCCCAAAAGCAGAATCGAAGTGATCTCAGCTTAAAAAAAAAATGAAGGTTAGCTTTTCTCTCTCTGATTTCTGCATATACTTTCTGTTTCTTTTTTCATCAATTAGCTAAAGTTACCTTTTCAAGAATTCTTATTCTCAAGAAATATTAAAATTTAGTATCAAAACTCTATTTGCGCAATTTATACAAAGTATATACTACCTGCTTACTATTGGCTTGTTGATTTCTACGACCGGGCGATTCTCAGTGGATACTGAAATTATCTGTAGAAATATGTTTTTGATAAGTTGATTGAGTTTTATTGGATCTTTAATCTCTAAACTTTTGATTCTTCTTCTTTTACAGAAAGTAGTACTGAAGTTGGAGTATTTCGATGAGAAAGTCAAGCAAAAGGCCATGAAAAAAGTTTCTGGTCTTGAAGGTAAAATTACACGCTACGTATTTAATACTATTCCTACAGGAATCCTGAATTTTCTAGAAGGCCAGATCCTAAAATTGTAAAGTTTCTCAAATTTGTTTTGTTTGTTCTCTGAATTTCTATTGCAGGGGTTGAATCAATTGCAATAGACACAAAGGATAAGAAGTTAACAATAACAGGAAACGTAGATCCAGTTTCACTAGTTTCCAAATTGAGGAAGCTGTGTCACACTGATATACTATCAGTTGGACCAGCAAAAGAGCCAGAGAAGAAAAAGGATGAGGGGGGCAAAAAAGATGAGGGAGGCAAGAAAGAAGAAGGCAAAAAAGACGACGGAAAAAAAGGAGGAGATGACAAAAAGGGAGGAGACGACAAGAAGAAAGATGGGAAAGATGATTCTCATCCTGTAATGAAGGCTTTCCCAGCTCCTATGTATTATCATAATTATCAGCAACCTTATCAACATTATCAGCCTCCTGTTCCTGCTTATTATCACCAGCGAAGTGTCGAAGAGGATCCTAATTCCTGTGTTATCTGCTGAGTTTTTAATGTTAAGTCGTTATATCTAATATTGGATTCAATTCATATCTATTATAGTACTATATATATATATATATATATTTCTGTGAGTTTTGAGAGGTTGTAGATTAATTCAGAAATCAAACCTTGATTGTACAGACCTTTGATAGTTTGTTATCACATTTTTGTTCTACTTCAATAATTTTCTTCGATTACTTTTAATTAAACGGACGGGCATTTGGATTTATTAGAACATCTTTAGTAATAAACCAGTGGATGTGGAGCTGGAAATTGATGCACATATTGGAATTTTTGGTTTGATATATCTGTAAATTTCAGCAAAAAGATTGTTATCAAAGTTAAGTTTTGGTATTCGAAATTCACTAGCCATACTAATTTAGGTTAGTCGGGGCCGGCGCGTTTAGTCCTCTTTAATTGTTAAAGAGACAATTTCATGCCAAAAAATCGAAATCTCTTATTAATAATACATCAAGCGTTATCATTCTATCTCACACTTTGGTGTTTCAAAGTTAAGTACATTTTAAGACACCGTAAAATTGAATCTTCTCTACTGTTTTGGTACAGTAAAACAGTACGGAAGAAACAATACAATTTGAATTGGCCACGGAATTCAGCTCCTATCTAGTCAATTAGTGTTTTCTAGAATTGTGTCCACAGGAGACTTTTCAGTGCTATTTGTTGATCTTAATGCCATATATGTTTTAAAAAGGAAAACATTGAAATTTAGCCGCCAACTCTGACAAATTATTGTTATGTGTAATTAGAATGGACTAGTTAATGTAACACCCAAAAAAATTAATCACCATAATTATTTTTGCAGTGTTCCAAAATTCAAATGGGGGAGTTTTTTTTACGGAAAAGGGTCATCAATGCCCCTAACCTATTGAAAATAGCTCAAAAATGCCCCCAGTTAATCTTTGGGACCAAAAATACCCTCAACATTTTTTTTTGGGATCAAATCTGCCCCTGAGATTTAACAGACCAGTCAGGATCAAATTTACCCTTTAAAAGATACCCGACCCGACCCGCTGACCCAGAATACACATAACCCATTTAACTAAAACCTAAAAACAAGATACTATTCATCAGCAAAACATAATCTCCTGTTATCTTTGCATAAAAATTTGTTCTTTTGTGATAGAATGTCCAAAAATTTTGTTTCCTCTCAAAGCTCAACCAATTGAGTAGATGTAATTGCGGACAAGTTATGAGTCAATTTACGACCAAAACTCCTATTAATTTATGAAGTAATATTTTTGCCGAGAAAGTAATTATCTGCTATTGATTAAGAACTTATCTGCTATTGACATGGCCTGAAGCTTAGTTAGTGCCATTACCCAAGGAAACTGTTGAAATATAAAGAAACAACTGAATAATACTAAAATGCTGAAATATATATTAAAAAAATTGAAAAATATTAAACTGCTGAAAATCACCATAGAAGAGTCATCGTCATGACATCAAGTTCACCACAAAAGCAAAGTCATTGCCGTAACTGATTCAACACAAATATATTTTTGTTAGAATCAGTAAAACCATTGGCGTAACTGATTCATCACAAAAATAACAAACGATAATCAGTTTACATGTCTATAAGTCTATTAATATTACATAACATCATCGCAACCAGCAAAATAATTTAACTTCTAATTGTCCTAAAGCATGGCCCTTTTAGCTTTCAGTTTTGTAATTCTTCTTTCCTTTTCTTCTACCAATTGGTTTGAGGTCATTGCTGCTTTTCCTTCCCAAGTGATCTTTTTGGGGGAATATGGCAGATTAGAGGGTAAATATACACCATTTTCATCTCCCATGAAATTGATCTTCCCGGTACCAGTAGGATTTTGCAGCAGTTGCCTTTGTTTAAGCCTAGTGTTAGCTTCAGAAATCACCTTGGGCATCAGAGTTGGATCATATTCACACCTAATCTCGTCAACATCATAAAATTGTGTGTTAGCTTCAGACTGAAAGGTCGAATCATATTCATGTTGACTTGAGTGACTAGAAGATTGATTAGAAGACATATTTAATCCAGGAACAGGAATGAATACAAATTCTGAATCTTGGGAATCTTGAGGTGCTTTCATATGAATATCTTCTAGTGATTGAGAAGTTTCTTCATAAGACAGATTGTGCTTTCCTTTGACCTACATAATTTGAAATTTAAGTTAGGTATTTGAAATGTGTTATTATTAATTTAGAATGGGAATATAAAATCATCTTACTATTGGACATCTTCTGATGTTATGTCTTGGTGCACTACAATAACCGCATGTCACACGAAGCCCTTTTTTTGAAGCTGACCATATCCCCTCTCTTTTCCTAGCTTCGTCCTTTTCTCTTGTTCTTTTCACCCTTGGTCTATCAACCATTTTAGCTAAAGGCGGTGGCTCCATGGCATGATGTGGCTCTACTTTCTATAATTTTTCACCTCTAACAGGTTGCACCTTATGCTTATAAACCAGCATATAAGCCTCTTTAGAGTACCACCAATGTACCCCAGTCAGTAGATCAACCTTTTAATGAATCAGTGCTTTGATGGCATGAGGACATGGGATCTCATACAAATCTCATGTCCTACATGTACACTTCTTCAGCAATAAGTTGACTGTGTGCCTATCTACACCCTCTGTTACTTCATACCCATTATCTCCATTAAATATAACTTTGCACCCTTGTGCAATGTGCTTGTAGTCCTTAAACAACCTCATTGCAAGTGGACTGATATCTTCTTTCCAATTTCTAGCTTCATCTTCATGCTCCCTGATCATATTCATTACCTTTGCAAAACAATTACAAAATAGTCACATAATAACATTTAACTCAATTAATAAACCTGAAAATTAATGATAGATTTTCTATCACCTCAATTAATAAACCTGAAAATTAATGATAGATTTTCTATCACCTTGATCCTAATATCCTCTAGCATCTTTATGATAGATTTTGACCTGGCTTCCAGAATCCAAAAATTGAAGGATTCTGTGAAATTGTTATCCACCATATTATTCTTGCATTTTGTGTCAAAGTACGCTCTACACCAACTTTGAGGTGGATACCATAATAGGTCTTTGACAGCTTGTTCAGATAAAGAACCCAAATTCTTTAGTTGATCCTTAAAATCTTCATCATATGTGCTCCAAGCACACCACCACAACATCTTCCTCATCTCCCCACCCCTCTTGTTTTTCTTTGCCCAGTTAGCTTCAATGTGTCTTACACAAAATCTGTGATTTGCTTTAGGAACTATTACAGAAATAGCATCCAACAACCCCTGCAATAGTTAAAAAATGGAGTAGTGAAAAAGAAATTAAATTTATGAATAAGGACCTCATTTAAAGCAAATAAGGAAGACATAATAGTAAAAATATACCTTTTGCATATCTGAGATAAAGGTCACCCTTTCACCGTCCTTCAAGTCTAATGAAATCTTTAGCATCTCCACAAACCAACTCTATGTCCTATTGGTTTCTTTATCCACCACCGCCCAAGCAATTGGATAGAAATGATTCACAGAATCTTGTCCAACAGCCACCAATAGCTGCCCCTTGCATTTTTCTTTTAAAAATGTGCCATCCAACCCTATAAAAGGTCTCAAACCATTTTTAAAGCCATATTTTATAGCTTGGAAGCACATATACATCCTAAGGAATCTTCTTTTACCTTCTGACAATGCTTCCTTGGATATATTTACCACCACATTAGAACCAACATTGCTCTCTCTCAATTCTTATGCGTATGCCTCTAATCTATTGTAGTCATCCACGTAACTCCCCTCCAATTTCTCCAATACAATGCTCTTAACTTTTTTCATTTTTGACTTGCTAACATTGAGCTTGAATTCTCCTTCCAAGTCTCCTCTCATATCTTTGATCTTATACTTAGGATTATTCTGAATTTTTCTCTTAAAGTAATGCGCTAAAGTTTTGGAATCACCTCAACGATTCTGATAAACTGGATCACAATCGTGATTTTGGTTCAAAGTCTTAATCTTAAAAGTTTGGCTTTGCCCATCCTTAGAAATAAAGCACCTAAAAGGACATCCAGTATCACATTTATAGCTAAGTCTTTTTGTATCACTCTTTTTTAATTTAGACCTTTAGAATTAGCAACTGTATAAAACCCAATAATTCTTCTAGCTTCAGGTATATCTTTAAAGGTCATGCCTTTTTCCAACTATTTGTACATGTCTAATTTTTCATTGACTTCTTTAGTCCTTTCCTTTCTAAACATCTCCAACTCCTCACTGTAATAATCACTAGATACAAGTTCATCACCTTCCTCTTTCTCAGAACTATCACAATCAGTTCCAGCAGCTATAGAGCCAATGTAAGTTTCACTATGATGAATTATACTAAGATCCAAGTCCACATTTTCTTGCATTCTTCAGAAGCCAGCACATGCAAGCCAAAAAAGAAAGTAAATATGTACCACAAATTAAAAAAATTAGAATCTAACGACATTTAACAAACAATACGACCACAAACGAATAAATAACCCCCAACCCTAGTTTAATAACCCTTTAAAAGCTTCAACCAACATAAATAAAGTAAAAAAAATGCATTAGAAGGACAAGTTGTAGATACCCAAAAATTTCAAACCCAAAAAAATTCATACAAAACAGTAAAAAAAACTCACCTTTGACTTTGGATATGAATCTTCAAGAGAATATATCCTTAAAATTACTATGTAGATTTGCTCCAACAATCGACTTCACACACAAGAATGGAGTCTAAGACATGAAAGAAGAGAGGAATATTTTGCTGAAGAATAGTCTCTTGTTTTTAGGTTTTAGTTAAATAGGTTATGTGTATTCTGGGTTAGCGGGTCGGGTCGGGTATCTTTTAAAGGGTAAATTTGACCCTGACTGATTTGTTAAATCTCAGGGGCAGATTTGAGCCCAAAAAAAACGTTGTGGATATTTTTGGTCCCAAAGGTTAGCTGAGGGTATTTTTGAGCCATTTTCAATAGGTTAGGGGCATTGATGACCCTTTTCCGTTTTCTTTATGTCCTAGGGAGTAGGGTCCAGGATCAATGCGACACAATTTATGTAACGCTAAAGGCAAAATTTAGCCTGGACTACTACTTTGAGAACTCACCTAGTACTTTGACAGAGTTTTCAAATAACAGTAAAACGTCATTTAGATAAAAACCATACAATTATTTGAGAATAAAACGTCAGCTCTAGAGGAAAACTGTGGGATTATTGACCTCAGAATTTGTGATAAAAATAATTAGGAGTGACATAGACGGCTATTTTGTGAAGCATTTAAAGATTATCTATTAAATAGATTTCTGGAACATTCCCTATAGGCGGCATTTGAAGAAATGTTCCGTAGGTAACTGTTGCAACAACAATATGTAACTTTTGCCTGCCACAAAAAGCCAATTTATGTAAATAAAATATAAGAAAAACATGTCTCAATCAATTCTGAGAAAATCCTGTTGTAACAAGTTGTTTTGGGAGATTGAAGAACAAAGTTAAATAATATGAGGGTCACTGTATAATTCGAGGTCAGCAGAGCTAATCCGAAACCATTACAAATTCAATCGATAATGACAAACGTCGTATTATTATTTTAAGAAAAAATGAATAAAATTCGAAGTCCTCCTCTCAAAATTTGTTCACTTTCTTTTTGGTTCGGTGTGCCAAATTTTGATGCCTTATGCTAACACTCTCTTTGATATTATCGGTTAAAGCTTAGTGACAAAACCAACAGTTCTTGCTTGACAGTTTTGTGTGATGCACAAGGTAAGCAACAGTAAACTTTAATACCATTAAGATTATAATAATACATGGAATACTAATTAATGAGCTATTTTATTGGGTATTATCACTTTTAGCCCGCACAATAAATTATTTATATTCGTTAGCCGAAAAAGTATATATAAAATGTGTATAATTTTTGTATATAACATACATAATGTATATATATATATAAAAAAAAATAAAATTCGACAACTATTTTAAGGGTGCCTATACAATGTCATTTTTTCTATTTTTTTAATTTGTTATTGGGCTTTCGTATCGTAATAAATATGGATATGCGCCATATATCATTTTAAAATGTAATTTATTTTAAATTGCATAAAGATTTATTTCTAATAATACCCTTAGCTTTTATTAGATCACGTCATCCAATCTATTTATTTATTTTTCCTATTACATGTTATTAAAAGCAAAAAGAATACAAAAATAATAGCAAAAGCTGCGCTCCCAAGCAATTGAAATTACTCTAATTAATAGTTAGAGAAATACAATCAAAGAAATAATATATAGCAGAAGTTAATAGAAAATGTATTTAATGTATGTGATTTTGCTTCCAACTTCTTAATCTAATTTCTTCTTTCATGGTTCTTTTTTATAAATAATTTTTCTATTAGGTGGAGGATTAAAGGAAGAAAATGAAAGACAGACATAATAAAAATTAAATCCATGCGTATTGTGTGGAAGACTTTTTCCTTAATATTAAACGTTAAACCTTGATTTTTTTACGTTAATTATTTGATGGTGGATAGTGAAAAAATTTCCTGTCAGGACCGAAACGGACGTAATTATCGACAAATGACAAAATCTAATATATAATGCTCTATACATCTGACTTTCTCCTTCCTGACTATTGTGTTTGATAGCTTAACTTTAATAAAAATATATTTGAATTAAAAAAAGAAAGTTGAATATAATCTAGAAGATCAGACCCTTAAGGAATAGACCGTTTCTATTATATCTGTAGGTTAATGTAAGAAGTACCTCTTTCGGAATCCTAAAAGCTTTCCAATTACGGTTGTCAATTAATCCGTTTTAACTTCCTGTTAGTAGTTCTTTTTTCCATATGTGACTCCATCTAGTTTTAGTGTGCAATTAAGTTAATTATAGATTATAAAACATGCCAAGAGGAGAAACTAATGAAGAATTAACCATATGATAATCTGTCCCTAAATTTTTGTCACCACTTATCCTGTTATCCATCAATAAGCAGGAAAGAAAATCCTGGGATAGTATTAACAAATATTCAATGAGTAGTAGTAGTTTACATATTTTTCTCTCTTAATTGCTCCACCTATTTTCTTCATCATCAACACCATCTTCAGCCCACATATCAACCCAATTCTTCTGAGCTTGTTCCAACCCAAGAAATGACCCCTCTTTTTCAGCATCCCAACTAGCAGACAATGTCCCATAAGCAATTCCAAGTGTTGAAGCTCCAAATGTGATTAACGTTGTCAAGAATGGTAACCAAACTGGCACATCCCACAATTGTTGTTGCTTTACTATATCCAAAACCTGCAGCAGAGCGACACCGCCTACCATTGGAGCTCCCACGTAAAACAGCATCCTTCCTATAATTCTTTCCCACACTGTCGACGGAATTTTTTCGTCGTTATCGTCATTGTTGTTATTATTATTCCTTCTGTTATTTCTTTGGGAGGTGTCGAGTTTTCCGTTTTGCTTTTGTGTTTCAGCTGGTACATTGCCGAAGCCTTTTGCTTCGGCGTGTAATTTCCATGTATTTCTGTGGAGGTTTGGAGTACTGTATATGTTTTTATGGAAAAGGATTGGGATTTTTTGATTCGATGGAAATGAGTTTGTAATTGAGAGAGATGAGTTTTGAAGACCTGTGAGAGTTTCCATAGCTATTTTAATTTGGTCATATTTCTCATGGAGTCGTGTTCTTTGTAAATGCAACGAGTAGTAGTAGTCTTATCCGAATAGATGAATGGTTGTGCCTCAATCTTTACTTTTTGTTATCATTCTTGCTTATTATTGATGGATATTTTGAAGATATTTGTCTTATCTTTCCTTTTTTCCATATAAATGACATCTAACTATCTTAAATTATAAACAGAGTTGCAAAATTTTGATATCATTCACACATCATAATATTTTTTAGGCATTGAAAACAAATAGCCGACCAGATTTAATGTTTACTTTTTCTATCCGGTATACATAGATTATACATTGATTACACAATTATATATACATTATACATGAATTATATACATCAGTCGGTTACTTTTAATTTAAGAGATTAAGTAAGAGGCTATTTGGGTTAATTCAACTATTTTTTATCCAACTTAATTAATGATGTTGTAAGCTAATTTATCTGGTTCATTAAGTATGGACATGGTAGACAGATATAGCCATTGACAAATGTAGCAACTTAATGGGCCTAGTTCTCATAGCTAGTGGGCTTCTGAGCCCAATCACGTGCTCAACTATTTCATAGGAGCTAATAAAGTCATTGCTAAAATTACCTGGCATTAAAATTGTAGTTATGAAAGAAAGAAGACATTTGGGATTGCGATGTGTCCAAAGTCCTATTTATTGGAGCCAAAGTGTGAAGGATACTGTATTCTTCAATGAAGACTGAAGTTGTTACTTTGTCTAGAGAAATGAGAGCCACATTAAAGATGGACAAACGACACTTGCATACTTTCGAGTTAGAATTAACAAAGCTAAATATCTATAGTGTTTCTATACCATTTGTTGCTTATCTTTCTGTAAATCTCACCGTACATGAGAGTTCTACTCTGACTACTAACACGATGCATAGTTCCAATGTTACAGAATTGTTTTTTGTGAACTCACAAAGTTTAAAGAATTGGGGTTGTCCAATTTTAACTTAGGATTTGAGGAGGTAAGGCTTTTAATTTATTCATCTCCTTCACGTATTTCACTTGTGGATCTAAATTTACGGGAAAGTGTCAAGGTGTGAATGTCTAAACCCAACCACAAGGGTGGTATTAACTTAAAAAAGAAAAAGGAGTCCTATTAAATAGCCAACAAAGGAATAATCGATCTACTTAACAATTAACATCAACACGAGTTCAATGTTAATGAATGCATATTGACAATTTTATGGGGAGGCATGGACTTCATCGATCTATACCAACACTCCGCGTCCACTATAATGACAAGAATGTCCTCAATAATGTTTAAGGGTAAAACAAATGGGTTAATGTTAATGCATAAGTTTCTCCTAAACTAGTCTTTGATTTTCAGTTACAAATTAAATCTCGTGTATTGTCTTACAGTAATTGCATCAATGAGAATAATAATTAACTCCAAAATTATTATTCTCATTTGAATCACTCAACTAATCCATTGGTGGAACGTAAAATTTAGATTTTCTCAAATCTTCATCACCTCTTTTGGCAGTTTGTTAAGAAATACTCTATTATAATTGGGAAAGGACAGAGGCGCCAATTTTTAATTACTTAAATCAATGACGAATGATTTGATTACAAAGGCCCCGTGGACGTTACTTAATTAAGGTGGATGTGTTATTGGGCCCTCCAGTTACTGATTTCGATTAAATTACTGGCATAATCTTGGCAGACGTCTACAATCTATTTGTCACCAACTTCTTGATTTTGTGGATGGAAAGGCGACAAGTAGTTTATATGGAAATACCATGGTGGACAACTTAAGCACTACACTTCTTATTAATCAGGAAAAAGTAAAACTAGTGGTTGATAATATAACAGAAAATCACTACGTATACAAGAGTGCATGAGCAAAATTTTGCGACTACAGTCTACAGGAATCAACACCCAAAACCTATTCCAGTTCATGCAGTGCAAAATAACAATTTCTACTTTTTCACTTTCCAAAACCCTAGCTACTCTTATGTTACCACTTAAAAGAAGGCCATGATGTGGGGTTCTTGAAAACAAGATTAAAAGTTACTAATATAAAATACTCCACTTACTATCTAAATGGTCTAATTATATTAATTTGTAAGTAAAAATTTATTTATTTCACTTGAAATACTTCTCAACTAAAATTTTCAATATTTCACTGATATTACAAATGTTGAGTTTATCAGTATTTCTGATGGCCAGCCAAAAGATAAATTCATCTCAACTTGTTGGCTGAGAAACTTAGACCCTCAAACTTCAGCAAGTACTAACTACCGTGCTTTTCCAACTTCTCATAAGACTTGGTAGAAACCTGCAACAGATTTTAGATACTGTAAATAAATCTAATTAAGGTACTGCTAAATCTTCTAAATGATCATGGGAAATAGCATTCACTGTTCAGCAGTTTGTTCTGAATGCTTCACAATAGTTGAAGGAATTAAACGTTCTTGTTTCTCTACCCCGTACGTAGGTATAGAAAAAAAAGAAAAAAAGACCGACCAAAATATAGAAATTATTCATTCTTTTAAAGTCAACACCAGCATTTTGATCATTTTTATATATTGCAGATTTTGGTTCATTACCTTATTAGATGATGGAGAGGTGCGCGCAAATCTGCTTGGAGAATTCGTGTTTATTAAATGCCCAGGGGAAACAGATACTACAGTTGGTGACTGCATATATGGGGAAACTGGTGAGCGCAACATTGGACTTTGATTATGAGATATTGGTGTCTGATTAACAGTTGAAACTGGAGATGCTATTGGACTTTGCCACTTCAGTTTAGAAACCTCCGACGCCATTGCTCCTGGAGATCTTCTAGGTGAAAATATCATTGAGGGAGGAATATTGATTCTAATTCTGGACACAAGAAAATCAGTGTCTTAGGATCTGAGCTATATATTATCATGGCACTAATTAAGATATTGTAAAATGATTAAATTTGTAGAGTTCCTAATTTACATACTTGTTGTGAACATCAACATAATCATCAGTCTCATCGTATATCGGTTCCTACGAGGAAAAAGTAAAAGAGTTAAAGCAGACCAATTAGCTAGGAATCATCAGTTTCGGAAAACAAACAGAAAACATAACCAACATGACTATTAATTTTACCTGCAGAAGTTGTTCAAGAACATCTTCCATTGTAATGATACCAATTGCTTCTCCTCCTATAATCGAAGATCATTCCAATTTATGAAAGATATACAATTCTCTGATTTTCCAAAAATTATATTGTACTGACTATTCTTACCCTTTTCAACTGAAGGATCTTGAATAATTGGACGCGGAAGGACGTTTATCTTGATTATATCGTGTGGAGCAGTGGCATTTTCCGCAGCTTCCTTAGTATTCCTACTGCTCTTTACCACTACAGCCATATGGCTGTTCCCTTTCTGGAACTGGTTCAGAAGATCATATAATGGTAAAGAATCTGGGATCCTGAGGGAAATTAAATATACGCAAAATTAATTTATTCTTAAAAACATGTTTAAAATTGTCATAAAGATTAAGTCAACTTTCCCTTTCACTCTGGATTTACTTTTATTTAAATATCACAGCATTTCAACTAGTATTTTCTTAATAGTCATTTCCAGGCAAAATCAACACCTAAAATTGGAACGAAGGGAGTACTTTCTTGAAAGAAATGCACCAAATTAATGTAAGAAGTTACAATATCGTACTCTGGCATACTCCTTATACTGAGATCTTTGATTGGAACCTCATCTTCAGGACGATATTTTATCAAATTCTTCACCTAGAGAAGGTACAAAGGGTAAAGATATGAAGAAAAGTTAAATATGCCATACAAAAGAATAGCAAAAATGTGGCAGAATGATACTAGTATATTTGTTTTATTATCCCTGAAATATTAGTAAAGTTTCTTAATAGACTTACCAAGATTAGGCCTACAATGTTTGTTGGACTGCCAGAGTATACAGGTACGCGACTGTGGCCTTTACTTATAATCAGATTCATCATCTCACTGGGAATATAATCATCAAAATTTGGGTTACTATTAACAAGGAGTGCTAATAATTGTTTGAAGGAGAAATTTGACAGAGACTAATTAGTAGCATACTCGGTAAGTTTTGAATGAAGATCAAGAGAAAATACTCTGGACACGGGGGTCATTGCATCTTTAACCATTTTCTGAGCTAGGTCCAATGCTCCAGCAATTATGGTAGTTTCGTCGTGGCTCAACTCTCCGCCTTTCCCTGCCTATTATTACCATAGGCAAATTCAGGATCTAAAGTTAGTTACCGCCTCAAGCCTCAAAAAGAGTGATTTTATTATATGTTTTTGGCATATGTTTACTTAATTATTAGGCTGAATAAAGCAAAGATAAAGTACAAAGCACTAACCTCATTACCATGCATATTCACTAAGGTTTTCAGCTCAGCACGGCGTAGAAGTGCTGAGTGCCCTTTACCCAGGAGTCGATCCAACAACTGATGAAACCGAGTGAACAGAAATAATTAATTAGGTGACTAAAACTATGCATGCCCTTTACATTTTTATATTAATATGGGGATTAGGGCTTCATTTCTCTAGGATTATATATAAAGAAGATAAGACTCTACCTTACTGATGGGATAAGATAAAGGGAAGACAATTATGACAAGCAAACGAACCAAAGGTGACAATCTTGCACCAATGCTCAGTCCATAGCGAGAACAGATTGCCTGAGGAATAATCTGTAACAGGGAGAAAATTGAAATCGAATAAGTCCGTTTAATTAAGAAACAAACTCTGATCTGTCCTACTAGTAATTAAAAAATGAAGTCAAGAGAAACAACCTCTCCAAAGGCTAATATGAGAGTGACCGATATCAGTATAGCACCCCATGCAGGAAGTAGAGCGTCTAGAAATATTGGAAGAGCCTGCAATTTGATGAAAACATTAAGCATATATATATCAGCTCAAAATATGGCACTAAATGAAGGACAACAGTACAATATCACTAGAAACCAGTGGCGGATTGGATCCACAATTTAAACGTTGTGAGTTCTACACATATATATGATAGGATCAATCCTAAAACACTAGATTCAACTAAGTCCATGAACACATTCTTGATTCTTGGATCCACTACTGCTTAAAACATACCTCCATGGCCATGGCGTTACATATTAGAAGGGTACAAAGGAGCAAGTGCTGATTCTTTACAATGGGCAGAATTTTCTCTGTGATCGATCAGTTAAAAATAGTGCAATTAGAACTCAAGTAGCAAAAAATATATTTAATCCAACCAAAGGAATAATTAATTACCTGCGTTTTTGCGATCATTTGGCTGACCAGCCTTAATGAGAACTTCAAGATCCATAAGGCTAAGGGACATGAGTCCCAGTGTTAGTCCAGACATAAGTCCAGCAAAACACACCAGTGACACACTGATTACTAAGTATACCCAAAACATGGTTTCACAGCATGGCACATCATTTGCTGCCATTTTGTGTTAAGTAATTTGACGATTTTTCTGATACTACTAAAGTTAAAAACACAGGACGTAACGCACAAAAGACTGAAATTTGTAACAGAACTACTGGAACTTATATAAGGAGGGAGAGGAAGCAGTTGGAGATTATTGCAGCCTGTGGATAAGTGAATTGTTTTTATAAAAAGAATGATGAGATGGATTAATCCACATATATATACTAGTGCATTTTAAGAATCTAGCTGGCTGAGACACTAATGATTATTTAATGATTTAATCCATTCATTAATTAAACAAATTTGGTTAAACAACCCCAATTAAAATTTGTGGTCGAAACACGTAGTTGCTCATGGAATAAGCAAAGATTTCTTAATGATTGTCTGCCCGCTTTCTTATGCATCATTGATTAATAAGTTCCTCAAAACTTGATTAACATTTTCTTTTATCAAAAATAAAAGAGAACTCGATAACATAAGTTATCGACCTGGGGACACATCGAATCAGTGAACTTCCTAGTGCTTTGTGACGTGGGAGACACATCAAAATTTACTACGTATAAATCAACTTTATGTAGTAATAACCTTTCTGAACCACGAAACGCTATATATATTGCTATATAGAGTAAAATATTTGATGGGGAAAGTAGGAAAGGAAGAGAAAAACGGAAATAGACAAAAGATGAAGAAAAAGGCTCAAGGCGTGATACGATCAATGTCTCAAAAGAGTAATTGTATGCATATGGGGTTAGCTAAAATATAAAACAAAAAGTGTTCAAGTTAAAGCCTACTGAAAACGAAAACTGGACACTTCTCCGTCTCTCATCTAAAATTAAAGCTGCCCTTTAATTTCTTTTACAAAATCTCAAATTCTCAATTTGTTAAATGTCATAATTTTCTAGGTACACCGTACAGGTCTTTCTCACTGCCAGAAATTCAGCAAAAACCGATCGTGGCCGACCGAAGTCGGTCGGTCGATCAAAAAATCGATCGAAAAATCGATCAAAGTCGGTCGGTTTTCAAAATATTTTATTTTTAATTTTTTTAAAGAAACCGGCCAACTTCGGTCGGTATTGTTTTGAGCAAAAATGCGATAAATTATCTTAGCGTCCCCTGAAATTTATTTTTCAAGAAACCGATCAACTTCGATCGATTTTTAGTTTAAAATAAATTAAAATTAATATTCCAAAAATCGACTGAACACTACTAGAAAATGGCTTAATTCCGGCCTTCAAAACGGTCGCAAATCAAGATTTTTCGACGGATTTTCAACGGAAAATGATCGGTTGGAAAACACATGATCGCAAACAATTTGCGACTGAAATGGTCAAAAATTTCTGACCGAATTGGTCGCAAAATGAATAATTTGGGACGTATTGAATTTTTAGGGATGTGCGACTGATTTGGTCGGTAATTTTCCGACCGATTCGGTCGCAAATTTGAATAATTAAATAATAAATAATTAAATTTTTCGACCGAAACTATCGCAAAATGTGAGAATAAAATAATTTAAAAAATTCATAAATTCATAATTTTTGACTTAATCGGTCGCAAATTTAGGATTTTCATGTAATAATTGTGACTGAATCGGTCGGATATCAGCCCGGAAAAAATTTAACAGGATTTTGCTGTTTTTTTCATACCACCTGCCAAATAAAACAACCAACCAATCAAACACCCAATTCATCATCCACCAATCAAACATCTAATATCACAACAAACCAAACAAAACACTTAATATCACAACCAAATAATATTCAATTACCAAAATACCAACTCACATTCATATTTTAAACATAGTAACCAAATCATAATCATGTCTAACATCCACATTCAAGTCTAAAACATAGCATGATTATTCAAGTATAAAACATAAATATTCCAAGACAAGTCTGCATACTACAACCACGTCATAACATACAACTCAAATAACTACTGCTACTCAGACTCAGTCTCCTCATCACTATCAGATTCCTTAAACATTCCATCAAATATTCTCAGCCGCATTTTCAAGCTTCTCATTGCCGGTTGAGGTTTAACCAATCCATAGTTCTCTAACTTCTCAGACAACTTGCTACAAACCTGTCATGATTGGCAAAATTTACTCTTTATGCTACTGAAAATAGATTTCAGACAATTCAATCTACTACAACAGGATGTAACAAAAGAAAGACCTACATAGAGGAGTCTAACAACCACTATAATAATGCGGGTATAACCAAAAATTTCGGTAGTAACAAATTACTAGTAAATTTGTTCACCGTAATATACATAACTTTTTTGGTTCACAAATTGCTCCATAGTGAGAGTTATTCACCCATTTGAACTCCTATATCCCCTTAAAATGGCCGTATTTTCTCCTCTTTAAGTTCTCAATTCATAAATAAATTAATATCCAATCAATTCAACTGACAACGCCTCAGTCCCAAATAAAGTTGGAGTCAATTATGTGTATCTTCTGTAATCGTTACTCTTTTTTTTTCCAGATCAAAATCATTCAAATTCTATTTTGCGTATAGCTAATTTGTCTTTTAAAGCAATCATAAACTCTCCAGAAATCAGAGGTTCTCTAAATATTCTTGCTTCATAAACCAAAGCCAACTATCAATATAAACACTAAAGCTCTAATTTTTATTCATCAAAGCTCGTTGTACAAAATTAACAGCTCTCTAAAACTGCGGCTTCTCCAAATCATTACACCTCTTGCTTCGTAAATGTTGTCAATATGAACAATAAAAGTCAAATTTTCATTCAATTAAAATAATAATAAAAACTTAGTTAGTAACTTTTATTCATCAAAACTAGTAACAAAATAAGTAAATATTTTAGAATCAATTCAAAATTTTGAGAATTAAACCCTAATAAGAAAATTAACCAAAAAAGTTAATTTACATGAAATATGAGAAAATAGAAAAGATTACCTTGATGCCGCAGTGGACCCGCCAGAGTGGTGTCGTCGGACCTGTTGGAGTGGTGTGCCGAACTGAAAATAAAAATAAAAAATAAGTTAGGGATTTAAGTGAAAAAAAGGAGAAAAAGAGAGAGAGAGAGAGAGGTGGACTCACCGGAGGAGGAGAGACACCGGAGCCAGTGAGGAAGAGAGAAGCGATGCCAGTAAGTGGAGAAGACAACGATGGTGAAGAGGAAAGAAAAAGTAAAGAAAATAAAGAGAGAAGAGAAAGAAAAAAAGACTGCTGGGCGGGATTATAAAAAAGAATTCCGACCGAAACGGTCGGAGCGTTATTTTAATTTTTTAAAACTTTGAAAGTGCGACCGAATCGGTGGCAAATTGGGTCCAACTAGTCAGACCTCGTAAATGACACATTTTACGACCGAACCGGTCGCAAATCTTTTTTTTTTTTTTTTAAATTTTGCAACTTAAACGGTCGGAACTTTATTTTAGTTTTTTAAAATTTTCAAAGTACGACCGAATCGATCGCAAACTGGGTCAAACTAGTCAAACCTTGTAAATGACACATTTTGCGACCGTATCGGCCGCACAAAAAATTAAATTATTTTTATTTGGTGATCGAAACGGTCTGAAACCGTGAAAATAAATTTTGCGGTATTTTGCGCCAAAGTTTTCGACAAATAAGGTCGGAGTGTTTGCTGTAAATTATTTTTTTAAAAAAAAAAGAAAAAATCACAAGTTGCGATCGAATCGGTCGGAATTTCTGACTTTTTTTCTGTTGGAAAATTTCAGTCGGAAAATAGACGTTTTTTAGTAGTGGAAATCGGTCAGTCATTTTAAAAAATCGACCGCTTTTGTACTGTAATTTTTGTTTTAATAAAACCAACCGATATCAGTAAGTTATTTTCGCACGAAAATACAATTAAAATGTATAAATAAAATAAAAGAAAGTTTTAAACCAAAAAACACGAGAGGTCTAGTAGTAGAATAGTATCCTGCCACAGCACAAACCACGATTTGATTCCTAGATGTTATATTTTTTAAATACATAATTAAAAAAACTAGCCGACTTTGGTCGATTTTTTCGGCCAATTTTTTTTTTGTCATTTGTGGAATTTAATTGACCGACCGAAGTTGATCGGTTGGTTGGTTCTACCGACCACACGATTACCAACCGCCACGAATCGATTGATTTTTAATCGATTTTTATCAATTAATGACCAATATCGATCGGTTTTAGCAGTCAGTTTTTGCCCTTTTTTTTAGTAGTGTGATCTCATCCATTCGTTATTCATTTCTTTTATTTTCCATACCATCTCTTGTATCGTGGTATTTGCCTGTGTGTGGGTTGAGTAGAACTGGACAATAATGTGAGATCATCAGCCCATAAATGCTCTCAGAAAGAACAATATAAGCCAATAATGAATTTAAAAAAATCATTTAAAATGCATATATGTGCATTGGAACAGTTGACAAATCAACAAATAACTTGCAATGATATATCGTTTGGCTGATGCAAATATGTCGTTAGATTAAATGCATTAGTTATCGTAACCGGCATGGTCTCCTATTGTCTCGTGTATATGTGATGCTAGGCTACATAATGGAAACAATGTTTAATTACGCGAAAATAGGCAGTCTCACGACATAACTCATGTCGTTGCTTGATAATTAACATCTACTCAGACAGATAATTGGATTTAGTAGTCCGTAAAATACATTTTGAAAGAGGATTTAATTATTTAATCTGCACCCAAGATAGCGCATAAAAAATTACTTAGTTTGACTTGACATAAAGTTTATGAAGTAAATAAATTTGTGTTTCTATAAGACTTTTATAACTTATGTTTTTAAATATAACATAACATTTGTATGGTTTTATATAAAAGTTTCATTAATGGTAAAACGAAAAGTATATATAAAGTTAATTGTTTTCACATATATATAAACCCTGACTCGCTGTCGATGGAACAAACCTTGGGGAGGAATTTTTAGGTTTTCGGGACATTGGATTCTCACCAATGTTTGCATTACTCAAGCTGATATCTCGCTTCCGCTTTATCCATCACCGCTCGCCGGAGGCTTCTCTCTAAGGCGGAATACTCCCCTATCGTTGTATTTTTACATTCCACAGCTTTGATAGATCCCTAAGCCGTGTTCATCTTCGCTATAAGAGTGCTCGATCTGTGAGCTATTACGCACTCTTTCAATAATGACTATTATATTTTTATTTTTTTTAGCAAACTATAAAAGCAGTGCCAAACAAATTGGAACAAAGAGAATATTATATAATATTAATGAGTCTTTTCAAATAGCATAAGTCTTCACTTTGTTTTGGGGTAAAGGCAAATCTATACAAAAATGTCGTTCTCCCACAATTTACTTTCTTCTCGGAGGATTTCTTGAGGATGAGTGGCGTAAATTCAAGCATGAATTGCCTACTCATTTCTTTTTGGTCCATTTTCGTTTATTTAGTAATGGATTCAGCCATTCAGGTTAGGAATAAGAAGTAAGCTGGTAATAAAGAAGAAAGTATATCAGAATTCAGACAGTATATTATTTTGGAATTTAGCTCAAAATAATATAGTCTTTATTATACATATATTTAAAACGAGCCATAGTACGTATAGTTTCAAGAACATTTCATTTGGAGTTTACGAACATGCCAGTATTCTTGGAAAATATTCCTAATCGCTTAGATCATATAAATAGTCTCAAACACCGAAAGGCGGGGAAGAAATTTCGTTGAAGTTCAACTTCAATACAGTATACGTGTCAATTGTTGCGTAGTTAAACAGAAAAACTCAATTAATTAGCTTAGTATGAAGTTAACGCCAATTGGCTGAGTACTGTGGATGTCATTTTGATCAAGAAATGACATTATCAACTAATTTTAAATAGAAAAGAATTTTTTTTTAGAGAGATATGATAATTAATATGATTAAGAATTGAAAAAAGATTGAAATATTTAATTTCCAAATACTCTTTTATCATCTTTAACTTCAAATACTATCTTTTTTCAAATATCACATTTTTTATGTCCACGTGCCGATAAATCGTCTTGTTTGGTTGGCAAATAGATGGAAAGAGTGAAGTATTAATGCAAACAAAAAAAAGTAAAAGTTTTATTGGAGTTAAAGTCAAACGAATTTTTCTATTTCCTTCCAATTTCTCAATCACGTAAAACTCTTTTAGTATGAAGTTTATCATTCGTTGATGCTTCAAATTAACTAAACAACCATTCTTTGAGGTTTTTCCAATTTCAAGCAATGAGCTTAGGCAGGGGCGGCCCAACCCTAAAGTAAGTGAAACACTTGCTTTAGGCCCCAAATATTTAAGGGCCCCAAAATTACTAGTATTTTTTTTTTATATATAGTAGTATATTATTTATATAATTATCATTTATTATTGATAAATTTATTTTTTTATTGTCATATTAATTTTTAATAACTCGATTTCTTCCTCTAATTAATATAACTAAAATAGTTTTCTGTCAATCTTTTTTTACTTAATTATATTTCTCTATTCATTAGTTGGTTACGTAACTATATCTAATAATCTAACTTATTATTTATTTTCCTTACATAAATTATACTCTTTCCGTCCCAATTTATATGAAAGTGTTTGACTGGACATGTATTTTATGAAATAAAGGAAGGCTTTTGAAACTTGTAATCTTAAATAAATCATATAAGTTTTTGGGCTAGAAATCATCTCATTAATGGTAAAAATATAGAAAGGGACTTACTAAAATAAAGGAGTCACTTATGTTTTCTGGGTTCTCCCATTTCAGTTGTGATGTAATCAACGTTAAATTCATTTAATTTTCTGTATTTTATAAAACTAAGTTCTCATTTTTTTTAATTCCACATCCTCACTTGTCTAATTTTTTTAAAAACGATGTTCATTAAATTTTATATATATATTTATATATATATATATTAAAGCCTCTTATTAAGATTTTGCTTTAGGCCTCCGATGAGGTTGGGCCGCCCCTGAGCTTAGGTTGCACAATAAGGAGTTAGTTCCAATTGAATTAAGGGGCATTCCATCAAAATATCAAAGGTATATACTGTTAGCTAGGTTCAATATGTAAAGCTTGCCTTGACAGTTTCACTGTACAATTCTAAGTTGTTGGCGTGCATGTGTAAAAGATTATAAACTATTATTTGGATATTCTTAGAAAAATCAAAGGGATATATACAACTCTAGGTACATTGTGGATTAAATCTATAATTCTTTCTCTATGCCTAAGAACACTGCATTCTTTAATTAGCTTTATTGGTTACCTTTATGATAATACTGAATATGGTGCTCAATATACTGCTATAATTGTTAAGAACTTATGTTATCCAAATTCTGTGTAATAGTTAAAGAAGTTGAGTTATCAATAACACACAGACACAAGGAGATGGGATAAAGTATATATGTATCAGGGATGCTAACAATCAATGAAAGCTTTATTGTATTCTTTCCATATCATTCCTGTTTTTAATTTAACCCCCCGAGTTGTTTTAGTTTATCACAGATGAGAAAGTCTTTATATCATCCTCGGTTTGCAATTGAACTTCGGGTTGGTAATACATTCAAGTTCACAAGGAAAATAAGGAAACTGATAAATTCACAGATGTAACTAAGAAGAGAGATCATATCTCATATTATTAATATTATATAACCAGAACATGAGCTGGTTTAACATTTTAAAGCTAAGATAGAGCTAGACAGACCCTAGAAGCCTATCTTAAAACCAGTGCAGATAACACAAGAACAATTTATCAAGTAACTTTAGATTGAGATACTATTCGGAATTCCTTTGGCAGTAAGTCCAGGTTCACTTGTCGGATAGAGCAATGTGTATGGCATCTTAACTGGCCCAGTCCTGTTCCTCCACTTCTTATCATTGTTCATCTTTGTAATATTTTCCTCAATTTGAGCCAGCTTCTTTCCAAACCTTTCAAAAGCTAGAAGAGCTTCTTTGTCCTTGGTCCATTCAGCGGAATCTCTCTGTCCAAGATAAATTTCATCTGAAGTATGTGTTGACAAAACCTCAAGAGCAGATATTCCAATCAGAGTATGGAACTGTGGTGTAATTGTCTTCAGATATCCCTTTACAGGGTTCAACTTCAATTCCTCATACTCAGGGGTTCCAGGCTCAGGAATAAGCCTTCGACTCATACCAGGGCGGTTTGGTGCATAGCCTCCATATGGATACTGCCCAAAGTTAACAGCTGCATGAAGAGCAGATGCCATCCAGATAATGATAGTCACTGAGTCGATCAGTTCTTGGCGCGTCTGCATTTTAGGCCACCAGGGCTCATCTTTCTTGTCACCATGTCCTACTTCGCGAAGTTCCTTCCACCAGGCTTGGAGTTCAGTGTCCTTCTGAAGCATGTCATCTGATTTGTAATACAAACTAATATATTCATGTACCCAACTTTTGATTGCTGACCAGATTTGAAGTCCATCCACAGCATAAGGATAGTCTTCAATAAGTAGGCGGACACCATGTTTGGATGAAGGATCCTCGACTGCCACTCCTCTGATGTAAAACGATACAAAAAAGCAGTATTACATTAGGAAATCATTACAAAGTAGGTAAGCTAGGACAACAAGTCGTGACTTACCTCTTAACAAGTTCAGCAGGTAGAGCTTGATCAGGGAAAACCCAGTCCCGGTAAGAAATAGATGTCAACTCCATTGACAATGGTCCTGGGAAAACAGTCTTCTCAACAATACCACCAGCATTAAGTACAGCCTGTCGAGCCAAGGCATTGATATGCATAGTATCTCGGAAGTGAGGATGCAAAAGCTTATAGACAGGATGGAGCACGCTTAGCTGCCTATTTGCCGCAATCACAAAAGGCTCAACTGATGCATGAGTACGTAACCTGTGAAAAACATTAGACGTGTGATCAAATAAATATTCAGTAACAGACTACACTACATGAAATTCAGTTAGTTTGAAGTACCAGTGACTAAGAAGCTGATGAACTCCAGAATCATTAATTGCTACAAATGCCTTTGCAATTTGCCATAAGGCACCCTCAACACCATTTTCAGCTGGAGTGAATACTTTGCTAATAGCACCAAGTTGATCTCCATCTGGATGAGGCAAGTTTAGTTCAATGGCCAGTGGCTTCAAAGTACCATCCTTTTGCAGAAAGAGCACAGTTCTTGAGGCATAAATCTTTGAATGCGATGTGTTAACTTTCCTCGCATATGGCATCACAATGTCATGGTAGTTCAGTATGAAAAGTAGGTTCACCTCAATGGCCTAAGAAGAAGTAAATATACATTTGAGTAAGCACTGACCAGATTAATCTATTGCAAGAAACAATAAACAGTTTAGTCACTTACCTCTTCAATGGTCATTCCATCTAGCTGATTCTGTATTTGTTGTCTGGTTATTTTGCTTGTTTGGTCACCAAATATTTTTGGATCCAGTTTGCTTGTCGGGGGGAACTCCTGTACCAAAAATGCAAAGAATGTCATCTACTCCATTACTCAGATAATAGACGAGAAGATATAAGAATTAGACAAAAAATTGAAAGTTTTTACTTTTAGGCCAGTGATGCACACAGGGTTCAATCCAGCTAATGTCTCTCTTCCAAATTCTTCATCTGACATCCAAGCCGACTTCTCCTCTGTTACACCAACTTAAAATTTTAGAGAACATAACAAAAATTGAATAATTACAAAAATGAGTCAACCGAAAGTCTCATCGAAAATTACCTCTAATAACATGTGGCGTTGGATACTTAAGAAAACCTGGAGTTCCAGGTTCATACACTTTCAGTACATCTTCAAAGCTGTTGAATTCATTGAGAGAGAGATTTCCTAAAGAAGCAAGCTGAGGAGCAAAGACTTGCGCAATGGCTTTCTGTGCATTACTAAGGACATCTGTCATCTTTAAAGGCGAAAACTTTTCATCCCTCGGGACATAAATAGCAAAGCTAGCTATTTGTGGAATCCGGCTTTCACTGTTAGGATCTGCCCAACCAAGTGTAAAAACAACCAAAATAAGGGTGCATATCAATATGGATGTTATAAAAATAGTGCAAATGCTTTTATTGAAAGACTTACCAGCCTTAGATGGTGCTCGTCCTGTTCTTCCTCTTCGTGGATAAGGATACTCTACAGAACCCCCAAGGACTGGTCTGGCATAAAGTGGACCGTTGTCTGGATCTCCAAGATCATTGTAACAATCATAGTCATAAACCCTGTCCCATTCTTGAAGCTTTCCAGTTCCATTTCCTCTCAAACTAAGCAACTCTTCTTCTCTGTACACAAGCAATGCTGCAGGAGTTTCACTCGGAAGCCAAGCCTGTTGCAAATCATAAAAAGAAATTATCAGATGCAAAATGAGTAAATGATGTGATCTATAACACTAAATTTGAATCATTTTGCTCGTACCTGATTCACAAAGAAAATGCGGTCTGACTTGTATTTCTCAGCAGGATAAACCCAAGAATTGCAGACAAATTGCACAGTGTCTTGACTTGGATCACTAGCTTCAAGAGTGAGTGACTTGAGATAGAATTCACTTGTGTTAAGATTCTTGATGATGAATGCACCTGGAGCTCCAAGAACTTCATGATCCCACTCAAATGTGACACAAAACTTCGATTCGCTGCCTGATTTGTTCTCATCTCTTAAATGTGAAGGGTTCCCAAGTTTCCCTTTCAAAGCTTTTCCTTCAACAATATAAAAATATGATTGTTAATCCACACATTCAAAAGAAAATGCATATATTCACACTTAACCACAGTACTAACATGCTAGCTGCATAGTACCATAGAAAACATACAAAAGTGTAACTAAACTGAAGCATGAGAAATGGAGTGAAATTTTTTGAAAAGTATTTAAAAAGTTCAAACCTTGATCTCCATGTACAGAACTAACAAGCTGCAGGATGACCTTATGCCCAAGAATTTCGTAAGTTTCATGTGGAGCTAATACTTGAGAAGAACCAAGGTCCAAAGGTGTCTTTTTCATGAGAAGAACAGTGCCATTGATCATTTTGATTTCGCGTTTGTCAGTGGATGCCATTATTACTTTGGTAAAGTACAATAAGCCAATATTGCAATGGAGTGATTAACCAAGGATTTCTGATGAGGCTTGTTGGAAAACAATAGTAAGTGCTGTGATTTTATAGGTGCAGACTGGCTAGTCTTATGTGACGATTGGAATCCAGTCAATCCACTTTCATAAATGTGAAAGTGTTGGAACTTGAGTGTTTCATGAATTTTAAAAGACTCCTCAATTCCAAGTCACAACTACTTTGAACTTAATTTAATTACCAAGACTGTAAATGTGTATTACCAGACATTTATATTAGTTTACATTACATGTGCGACTGACTATATAATAGTACTATATACACTTTAGTGGAGTAGTAGTAAATTTATGTACCTGGTTTGTGGCACTAGCGACCCTTTGTACTTCATGCTCACGAATGAAAAGTTTTCCATTTATTATCGAGAAAATTATTTTCTATAGCCCCTCAAAATTTTAATAACCCATATTTTTACTCACTTACACGAAATGACCCTTCGGTCCAAACTTATTGCATCTAATAGCCGGAAATATCTATTTTGTATATTCTTTATATAGTGACAGTCTATTTTGTATATTTTTTGTATAGTGACAGTCTATTTTATATATATTTTGTATAGTGTCAGTATATTTTGCATAGTCACAATATATTGTATATAAATTATATATTGACAGTCTATTTAGTATATATTTTGTATATTGACAGTTTATTATATATATATTTTGTATAGTGACAGTCTATTTAGTATATTTTTTGTATATTTTTTGTATAGTGACAGTCTATTGTATATAAATTGTACAGTGATAGTCTATTTTGTATATTTTTTGTATAGTGACAGTCTATTTTATATATACTTTCCACTACATTCCTGCCTTGTACATTACTATTTACCAAGACATAATTGGAAAATCAAATGACCAACTGCATATCTGGATTTAAAAGTTATAACCAGAATTGTATTCTTCTTTTCATAAATTTCCTTTTCTTTCTAATTTGATGAAACCATGTAAGCCAAAAAAGAATATAGCTTGTCAAGAAAATAATGGAAATAATTATTTGGTCCCTCATGAAATTTGCCAATTGGCAACATTGGTGATTGATGTAATTCTCCTTAATTCATACTTTCAATGTTTTAAGTGGGAGTATATTTATTGACACTAAAAACCATAATTCTTGCAAATGGAAAATAATGTAAATGGTTATACGTGTCCTCTAGCTAATTACCGTGCTTCGCGGTTAAACAAACAAATAAAGAGAGCAAAATTATGAAAAGCAGAACTCCCCATCTACTTGTTTCACTGAAAAGCAGATCAAGTCTCAATATTTCACCAGAAAATTCATAAAACCCCAAGATATTTTTCTGTAAGATTTTACCTTTAACCAATAAAGCAAACATCTTTATAATCCTCAAATAAAACTACGTCTTCCACCCCCTTATGCTCTGATCATCTTGTTGATCATTCTTATTTTGTGGGATATTTGAAATTTTTGGGAAAAAATAGGGAATTTGTTGAAGAAAAACATATTTTTTCTTATAAATTTTCCTTACTCCAACTGATGAGAAAACAGGGGAAGGAGAAAGGACATAGTTAAATCCTCTGTTTGTCAATATCGGTAGGCAGCTGTCCATTCCGACAAACTCCAGTTTGTCAATTTCGGTGGCTAGCCGCTGAATTATTTTTGGGTTATAAAATATATATTATAATTTTTGGCTACTCGATGTTTTAAGTTTGGCCCGAGTGGCTATAAATGAGTTATGCTCTTTATTATCTTGAAGAATGGGAATTTGGATTGGGAATGTTCAACTTGAATATTGATTAAATTCCTTCTTCATATGCTACTGCAGGGACTTGTAAGTAATACGTACTAGTAGTACTATATTTTGTACTTATCTTTTTGTACAAATATCTTATAATTATCTCAAAGTGACAGCCAACTTAATACAACTGCTAGCAAGATCACTGGTTTCCTTTTATGCGGTGGAAAAGCCATATTCGCAGACATTGCCTTACAAGAGATATAAGTATCAACAGTTTGTTTGGTTAGCCATATGATGTTCCGCCATGTCGAAGAAATTATATATAAATACACTCACACCTACAAGTATATTTCATTGTAACATGTGATCTTACCAAGAAGTAGTAAATGTTAGATTTTCCTACGTGTGTGGCCCAATAGGCTTAAGGTAGTCTTTAGGAAAACCTCCTTCGATTATTTTACTAACTAGGTTTAATCAATAATTCAACTAGCCTCCTTTGATTATTTAGAAGAATTTATGAACTCAACCAACAATATAATGCAAAAATATCACAAGTTATGCCTCTCTCGATTACATGAACTAGTGAATATAAATGCAACAATTAAATCTTCCAAAACGATTCAAATACATAAAAATAGAGTTATAATCCACAAACAATCATCAATACACCAGATCCATCAAAACCCAAAAGGTAGACATGGAGAAGTTCTTCACAAATATAACTAAAGTATAGGAAAACATAAATTCAATCTAAACCCGGATCTTGAGTGAGGAAGGAATGATGAAATCCTTGTGCTTGTGTTCTTCCCAAGCCTCCTTAGGTCAAAAATGTGTCAAAAGTCCATCTAAAATGGTGTTTTGGTGTATTTAAGCCGCCCCTATAACAAACCCCGGACGAAATTACCCTTTTTAGCAGAAATGAGAAGTCACTCTAACATTTTTGTGCTACCGCGCCGTGTCCCGCGCCGCTCCATGCGGCGCGCATGTATGGAATTCCAGAACGTGCCAAAAAATCATTTCTAGCCACTTTTTGCACTGCCGCGCAACGCCTCGCACCGCCCCCATGCGCGCAGCTGTGTAAATTTGGCCAGAAATTGAGTTTTTTTCACTTTGCAGGAAAATTGCACTAGCGCTATGAGGCTCGGGGGGCGGTAGTGCAATTTTCTCATAGTGAATTCGTTTTCTCATTTTTTAATATCCAGACTTGATCCTCGACTCCCGAACGTGATCCTGACTTAATTCCTTGGACTTTTGCTCAGACTTCAAAGCTCCAACTTGTTTGATTTAGCTTCCGAATATCATTTTAACTTGAAATCAATTCCTACAAGACATAAAACACACAATAAGTGCAATACACTAATATTCAAGCTCAAACACAAGTAAAATACAATAATTTGAGTGCAATACTACGGCTAAAATACGAGATTCTAGCCTGCCATCAGTAACGAAAGCGAGGGGACATGTTCGATATCCTGGATTTATATTTTATGCACTAAAGATTTTAAGTTTACAATAAACTCACGTGCTTTTCAACTAGCCAACCAAAGGAAGTGAAAACTTTTCAGTGAAAGAGGGAAAATAAGATAACAAGAGTTTCTTTAACTTATTTGTTTTAGGTACTAGTAGTAATGGGTGTTAGAAAAAGAAAACCATTTTTTAGCAAAGAGAAGAGAGAGCAGAGAGATACTCACTGCAACCCAAAATATTATTTCTGCTACTATGCCTCCTGTTTACTGTTTAGTTCAGTTACTTTTTTTTTTCTTGCAAACAAGAAGGGAAAAAATAATCGTTATTGTATATTTTCAAACTGAAGTAACTAAGATAAATACTTACTCGCAGAGGCGAATCTATGATTTGAAGGTGGCGAGTGCCACAATTTTCTTTAATGTACACCTTAAAATAACTAATATAGAGTTTGTTCAGAACGTTTGTCCGATTTATTTATTTTTTAGTTTATTCAGGCAATTAATAGGTATTTTTTATTTAAAATTAGAAAATTACATCTCTTTCCCAGAATATACTTGTGAAATTTCACCGGGTATATTGTTGTTGTTGTACAAAAATTACATCTCAGACATCAAGAAAAAAATATAATTAGCATTTTAAAGAAGGAATCACACCTTTATTATTAACAATACAAGTAAAATCAATATTTTTTTACTAGGGAACTGCATCTTTTTTTGTATGCTAAAAGTAAATTTGCACAAGTAAAATAACATCTTTAATAAGGGAATTCCACTAATCAGAATAAGAAAAATAAGAAAATATCTTCAATAGATAAATTATACACCATAAGTAAATGCAGAATTAGATAAATACAAGATCCCGAAAATTAAAATAAAAAATCTCATATTTTTCTAAGCAATACTTGCGAAATATTCATCATAATTTAATAGTAAAGACAGTTAAATTGTATTTAATAATCATAGAATAACACAAATTTTTATGTTATAATAAAAAAATAAATTATAAAAATTAAATTTGATCTCAATCCAAAATTTCTATCAAGAACCAAGTTTTTTGATTTTGAAAAAAATAAATAAAAAGATTTGAATTAAGAGAAATTTTTATTTTACGGTATTTTAAATATAGGAGGCTGTTTTTTTTGAGTGTCTTTGCTAAAGATCAGAGATAAAATAATAGAATAGAGAAAAAACATATAAAAAATAATAAACGACAAATAGAAAATTGGGAGGTAGCCAAAAAGAAAAATGAATGGGACAAAGAAAATAAAAAGTACAACGAAAAAGGAAAGTAAGACAATGTTCAAATAAATTCGAACTCGAATTTTGCACACGAGAAACGCTTTCACAAAGGTCTACCAGCCATGACACATTTGTCTAGTTTGCGATTGGGGGGTGGCAAGATAAAATATTTAACCTAATTTAAGAAAATTTTTACATAAATATATGATAATTTTACTAATCTAACGAGTGTACCACCCCACCCTAAAGGGTGGATCCGCCCCTGCTTACTCGCACCCGTTGTTTATATGCAATCAATCATTTTAATCTTAGTTAACTAAAAATTAGAGTAAGAATACATATCACCTAATCATAGTAAAATAATAGTAATTTTTTAGATAAAAGATATGTGGATTTGACTGGATATAAGCATTTGGTGCGAATTACCAGTAACTAATGTGTTTGACCATAAGTCCATAACGTATAAATATTTTTCGACGCAAAGTGTTACACCCTGTTGTAAAAAAATTTAATCTTTTTAACATCTAAATTAGTTTTGAGAAAAGAAATTTGAGTTCCTTCTAATTTCATTTCCAGTACTGGTGAAGCTAAAACACTCGTAACTAAAACAAAGTAGGGGGAACTCTTATCAATTTTTAGAGTACTCCAACGGAACTCTATTCACGAAATGGAATGCATGTGAATCGAGTATAAAATTGTTTCTTCTTTCAAAATTTCCCTAAATATTTCTCCACTTCATGGAGGGAGAAAAGGAAAGTTTATTGGTCACTCAATCGTAAGCTGTTGTTTCATGACACTAATTGCAAGCCCTATGCGTCTTTGCCGCCATAGTTCCACCGCCAATTCGTATATACAAACAGTGAGAAAACCCCAGCTGAGCAACTCTTTCCATTTAGACGAGGTTACTTCCAGTCGTATATTAGACGCACACCCAGATATCAAAACACTGGAAAAACTACATTCCAAGATTATTTTCGATCCGGGTCTATGTTGCAACACGTCTCTTGCCATCAAGTTGATGCGAGCTTATGCAGCTTGCGGCCAACCTAATATTAGTCGCCAACTGTTTGACAAAATACCTGACAGGAATGTGGTTGTATATAATGTCATGATCAGGAGCTATGCGAATAACAGGTTCTATCAAGATGCTATTTTTGTTTACAAAGATATGTGTAAACGAGATGTTAGTCCTGATAACTTTACATTTCCCTGTGTTCTTAAAGCTTGTTTTGGCTCTGATAATTTGAAGGTGGGGCTGCAAATTCACTGTACTGTCAGCAAGAGGGGTCTCGATTCTGACCTATTTATTGGGAATTGCCTGGTGGCTATGTATGGGAAATGTGGGTGTTTAGTGGAGGCTCGTCAGGTTCTAAATGGAATGCCCAAACGGGATGTTGTTTCTTGGAATTCAATGGTTGTTGGATATGCTCAAAATGGAATGTTTGATGATGCATTAGAGGTTTGTAAGGAAATGAACTTATTAGGTCATAAACCAAATGC
The DNA here is from genome assembly GCF_000390325.3 of Nicotiana tomentosiformis. NCBI lineage: Eukaryota > Viridiplantae > Streptophyta > Magnoliopsida > Solanales > Solanaceae > Nicotiana > Nicotiana tomentosiformis. The sequence goes on from NC_090814.1 coordinate 86,138,584, forward strand.
GGGAACCATGGCTAGCATTTTACCTGCTGTAAGCAATACCAGCATTGAGAATGTCTCGTTCGTAAAAGACATTTTCTTGAATATTGATAAAAAGGATTCGGTTCCATGGAATGTGATGATAGCTGTATATGTCAAGAATTCTATGCCTAATGAGGCGGTTGAGCTCTATCTCCAAATGGAAACTTGTGGGATAGAGCCTGATGCTATAACTTTTGCTAGCATTCTTCCTGCTTGTGGGGACCTTTCAGCTGCATCATTGGGAAGGAGGATTCATGAATCTGTTGAAAGAAAAGGTCTTAGGCCAAATTTGTCTCTTGAGAACTCCTTAGTTGATATGTATGCCAGGTGCGGATATTTGACCGAGGCAAGGAAAATGTTTGAGGGGATGAAGTTTCGGGATGTTGTGTCATGGACTTCCTTGATATCTGCTTATGGTAAGGGTGGCCAAGGCCGGGATGGAGTTGCTTTGTTTTCAAAAATGTTGGAGTCTGGTCTTCAACCTGATTCTATTGCTTTTGTTTCCGTTCTTTCTGCTTGCAGCCATGCAGGCTTGCTACAAGAAGGAGAGTACTATTACAGGCTAATGACAGACAAGTATAAGATTGTTCCGAGGTTAGAACATTATGCCTGCATGGTTGATTTAAAAGGGCGCGCCGGATGCATAAGTGAGGCCTACAATTACGTCAAGCAGATGCCTATGGAAGCTAATGAGAGAATCTGGGGTGCTCTTTTGGGTGCTTGTCGGTTGTACAATGATATGGACATTGGTCTTGTAGCCGCAGACAATCTTTTTGAATTGTCCCCGAAGCAGTCTGGTTATTATGTGTTGCTATCAAATATTTATGCAAAGGCTGGAAGATGGGAAGATGTAACGACTGTTAGGTCAATCATGAAGGGAAGAGGGATTAAGAAAATGCCCGGTATCAGTAATGTTGAGATCAATAACATGGTGCACACCTTCCTTGCTGGGGACACGTCTCACCCACAATCAAAGAAGATCTATGAAGAGTTAGACATAGTAATAGGCAAGATGAAAGAGGAAGGATATGTCCCAGAAACAAATGCTGCCCTTCATGATGTTGAGGAGGAAGACAAAGAAAATCATCTTGTAGTTCATAGTGAGAAACTGGCCATTGTCTTTGCAATTATGAACACCACCCCAGATACACCCATTAGAATTACTAAAAACCTACGTGTATGTGGAGATTGCCACATTGCTGCCAAGATTATTTCCAAGATCACGCAACGTCTGATTATTGTTAGGGATACAAATCGCTATCATCACTTTCAGAATGGAGTTTGCTCATGTAGTGATTATTGGTGACTCTGCCTTGAGGTCCAAAGGTGTATGCTTATTGCAGTTGCTCATGTTTGGTGACTGCAAAGGTTTTATCCTCCTTATTTTGCTAGTATATTACTCTTTTCAGTCTTGCAATCAACAATTCTTTGATTGCCTGATCACACTTGTTGCTATCTGACAAAGATTGACTGAAGAGTTAGTGGGCACAGATGGCAGACGCCACGAGTAGTTGAAGGGAAATTTTGGACCTAAGTTGCTCACCGTAATAGAGGCCTCTTTCCAGATTCAATACATTAACTATTAAACTTTATTCATCTTAACTTCAACGTGAGAGAAATAGTTAAATAGCTCAATTGCACCACGTCAGGAGCTGTAAAACTTTTCATCAGCAAATAGAAGCCTATTGTATCTGTGAGAAAATATACCGTCTTCAGTTTCATGCTGGTATTGCTAATCGATTTAACAGATGCAATAATGTGCCAGTAAGCACAATCAGCAGGCTACAGTTAAATTTGAATTCGAATTTCCTTAAGAGTGCAGTATCCATCTAATAAGATACTAGTAATTTCTTGGAGTAATTATGTCTTCTGCTTTATTAAAAAAAGTGATTTTAGGTAGGTATCAAGAAATTTTAAGTACTATTCAGATGTATGCTATAGGATTCACTATTTACAAAGATATATTAATGTGCTTAAAAGATGTAACATGTGTTAGTGATGAATTTATTAATAAGAGTGACCCACTATGAGGGGTTCAATTATTCCAGTTTGTTAATCATACCTCTCACCTACCTTTGCTCACCTAACTTTAGACTAGGGTAGGAAAGAGATGGAAGTAACTATATTGGAGTAAGTATTTAAAGTTTTAAACACGGACATGTTATTTAATAAACGGGACTAGTTGCCTCCCGGAGTTTGTGACAGCACTTCATCTACATTTTGTACTCATATACAAAAGAGGGAGGAAGGTACCTTTGAAAAGAGAAGCCAACTAGTTAACTTATTGGGCTGATTCTATAAATATGATATGATAAAAGTATATAGGCTAGAGTTATTTATTACTTATACATTTATCTAGTGAAATAAATAAGGTATGGGTAAGCTGATTAGAACAACAACAAATTAAAAAAGTCAAAAGGATAGCTGGTGTGAACTCCATATTTGATATAGGAAAAGGAATTTAGAGAGAAGAATTATACAGCAAAAATGGCTACAGCTTCTTCTGTTTCATCTCCTTCAATGGAAAGGATCATGTCACTTCCACATTCCTCCATGAGGTTGCGTCATTCCAATGCCCCTTCTCTACTTCATCTTTCTCCCCAAGCTGCTCCTTCGTCGTTTTCATCGTCTCTTAGGCCGCCATCAGGTATAATTTCTCTTAATACATCTGTCTTCTTTCTTCTACGATTCCCAAATCCCAGATATATAGCCGTGGTTTGCCGTTTTGGTGTATCTATTTTATGAAGTATAAAGCGGCTAATGTTGGCTAAAAATTTAATTGAGGCAGTTTTGACTGATTGAGACAAAATATTCTCTTTATTAGCTTAACTCTATAATTAATGAAGAAGAATAGAGAGCATTTTGGTTGACTGTTGACCTACACAAGGCATAAGAAGAAGAAAAATGCACAAACGAAAAAGACTAAAAATGAAGTGATCAGTATAAAAAGATGGTATGAGTTTTAGGGTTTAGATCGACATGGAATTGCCGAAAACTGACTTTTTTCTCTGAGAGTTCGTATCATTTTGCTAAGCTTAAAGATAATATTGTTAGGGATATATTAAATATACCCTAGACCCAATCTCATATTTGATGATTTGAATATATTTTTGTGAATGATATTTGATATAAAAATATATGGCATTTGATATTCATTTATCATAATTATTATTAATTACTTGATTAATTTAATAAGGTCCTTGATTAAATTTTGAGATTTGTCATCATGATGGAATCATGATAATGAGAGTAAAGTCTCTTACAATTTAACCTAAATTTTGTTCTTGATCGTAGGATTATTAATTTGGACATTAGTAATCCGGTTAAATCAATATTTATGTGATCGTCTTTATGAGATAATGATTAGTTGATCTCATTAATTAAATAACATAAATAGATGATGCATATAGAGATATGATCATTGAACCGATTCATTGGATAATTCCTAATGGTTAGAATTACCATAAACTGTCAATAGGATATTCTCTTGAAGAATGTGATGTAAAAGTTTCCTTTGACCTGATATCATCATAGTAATTGACAAGTTATTTATTGTGTTTTGATACTAGACACCTATGGCCCTAGGGCAATAGTTGAAAGGATATTGATCATACTAGTGATTGATCAAGATGGAATCTGTCAACTCTTGATAATGAGTTTAAGCTCCATGTTGTCATAAATTATAACTGACCAAATTAAGACCTTGGCCAGGGTGATTGAATAAAAGAAGAAAATAGTTTCTTAGGTCATTCAATGGTCGATTATTTTTGACATGAACACATAGTCGGCCGCCTATTAAGATTGACAGTTGAACCATATCCTAGGGTGACCCAGAGCTATAAGGACAGAAGGAATTAATACATTATTCTTATACAAGTTCTTGAGAGTAAATTGTATACTTCATGCTATCCGGTCGTTAAGGAGTGTTGCTAGACGCCACCCTTGATTAGTATATTGATGTGATCAATTTACTACCGGCTTAGTATTGAACCTATGAGGTCGCACACTAACGAGTGTTCTGATCTTTGCTAAAGGATTAATTACTTTATTATTTGATAATTAAATTAAAAAATTTAATTAGTCAAATAAATTTAGTTATTAGTCCAAATGAAATATTATTATATTCTTTGTTAGCACAGAGGATATAATTAATATTGTGGACAAGTTGAAGTTTTCTATTTTAAATAAGAAAATCAAATTACATCTCTTGGTTTTTACATGACTTTACAATACGTATACGATCTATATCTTCATCATTCTTGATTAGGACTCTCTCTCTCACACACACACATACACATATATATATATATATATATATATATATATATATATTCATCATTGATTAGGACACACACACACACACACACACACACACATATATATATATATATATACATAATTTCCATTGAAAAATACAAATCATATGCCTCATGGTAAATATTTAAAAAACATGTAGGAATTTCTCCAACTTAGTCAACATTTTAAAATAAAAACATGTAATTCATTTATGGAATTCAATTCTAAATTGAATTCTACAAAATAGTCAAACATTTTAAAATAAAAGCATCTGAATTATTGGGACTAATTCATACAGATGTTTGTGGGCCCATGAAAATTCAAGCTAGAGGTGGATATTCTTATTTCATCACCTTCACCGATGATATGTCAAGATATGAATTTGTGTATCTTATGAAACACAAATCTGAATCTTTTGAAATGTTCAAAAGGTTCCGTAGTAAAGTTGAGAAACAGACTGGTCAAAGTATCAAAGTACTAAGGTCTGATAGAGGTGGAGAATATCTTAATAAAGATTTTACTAGGTATCTCAAAGAGAATGGGATTCTCTCACAGTGGACACCTCCAGGAACACCACAACACAATGGTGTGTCTGAAGGAGAAATCGAACCTTAATTAGATATGGTGAGATCTGTGATGAGGTTCACTGATCTTCCAATAAATTTATGGGGATATGCTTTGGAAGCAGCAACATACTTACTTAATAAAGTTCCCGCTAAGTTAGTCTCTACAACACCATATGAGATATGGAAATGACGTAAGCCTAACCTTAAACACATTAAAGTTTGGGGTTGTCCAGCTTATGTTAAGAGACTACAGTCTGATAAACTTGACTCAAGATTTGATAAGTGTAGGTTCATTGGGTATCCCAAAGAAACAATGGGATATTATTTCTATCACCCTTCTGACCATAAAGTGTTTGTGGCTAGAGGAGCAACCTTTTTGGAAAGGAAATTTCTTTTGGAAGGAAATTATAGTGGAGAAATAGAACTTGATGAAGTTCAAGAAACTAATGAATCAACACAAAATTAATATCATGAGACACAAGTTGAAGAACCTTTATTGGACTAAAGCAAGCTTCTAGAAGTTGGAATATTCGCTTTAACAAGACATTTGAAAAGTTCAATTTTGTTAGATTCGAAGAAGAACCTTGTGTGTACAAAAAGGTTAGTGAGAGCATAATTTTATTCTTAGTACTGTATGTTGATGATATATTGCTCATAGGAAATGACATACCGACATTGCAAAGTACCAAGATTTGGCTATCTGAACAGTTCTCCATGAAAGTCTTGGGAGAAGCAACTTATATATTAGGAATAGAGGTCTATAGAGATAGATCGAGGAAGCTACTTGGACTTTCCCAGTCTTTGTACATTGATACCATTTTGAAAAGGTATAACATGGATAATTCCAAAAGAGGCTATCTACTGATAGGCACTGGAATTACTCTCAGTAGGGAGGATTGTCCTAAAACACCTGAAGAGAGAGAAAGCATGAGTAGGATACCATACGCTAGTGCAGTGGGAGCTATCATGTATACCATGATATGTACACGTCCTGATGTGGCTTATGCACTTGGAGTGACTAGCCGATATCTGGCAAATCCTGGTGAGGAACATTTGAAGGTGGTGAAGACCATTCTTAAGTACTTAAGAAGGACTAAAGACCAATTCCTCATTTATAGAGATTCTGAGTTGAAACTTTAATGTTATACTAATGCAAGTTTCTCTTCAGATAGAGATGATAGCAAATCTATTTCTGGTTATGTATTCACTTTAAATGGTGGTGCAGTGAGTTGGAAAAGTTTTAAACAAGCTACAGTAGTTGATTCAGTGACTGAAACAGAATATATATAGCAGCTAGTGAAGCTGCTAAGGAAGCTGTATGGATGAAAAAGTTCTTAACTGAACTTGGTGTGGTTCCTTCAATAGAAGATGCAGTTCCATTATTGTGTAACAATACTGAGCCATTCCTCAAGCAAAAGAATCAAGATCACACCAAAAATCCAAACACGTTCTGCGAAGGTATCACTTGATAAGAGAGATAATTGAACGTGGAGACGTTGAGATTCAAAGATGTAAAGGAAAATGTTGCAGACCCATTCACCAAAGCTCTTGGAGCAAAGGAGTTTGACAAGCACAAGTGAAAATTGGGAATGAAATACAAGAGCGATTGGCTCTAGTGCAAGTGAGAGATTGTTAGGGATATATTAAATATGCCCTAGATCCAATCTCATATTTGATGATTTGAATATATTTTTGTGAATGTTATTTGATATAAAAATATATGGCATTTGATATTCATTTATCATAATTATTATTAATTGCTTGATTAATTTAATAAGATCCTTGATTAAATTTTGAGATTTGTCATCATGATGGAATCATGATAATGAGAGTAAAGTCTCTTACAATTTAACCTAAATTTTGTTCTTGATCGTAGGATTATTAATTTGGACATTAGTAATCCGGTTAGATCAATATTTATGTGATCGTCTTTATGAGATAATGATTAGTTGATCTCATTAATTAAATAACATAAATAGATGATGCATATAGAGATATGATCATTGAACTGATTCATTGGATAATTCCTAATGGTTAGAATTACCATAAACTGTCAATAGGATATTCTCTTGAAGAATGTGATGTAAGAGTTTCCTTTGACCTGATATCATCATAGTAATTGACAAGTTATTTATTGTGCTTTGATACTAGACACCTATGGCCCTAGGGCGATAGTTGAAAGGATATTGGGTACGATTAAATACTTGTAGAATTAGTGATTGATCAAGATGGAATCTGTCAACTCTTGGTAATGAGTTTTAAGCTCCATGTTGTCATAAATTATAACCGACCAAATTAAGACCTTGGCCAGGGTAATTGAATGAAAGAAGAAAAGAGTTTCTTAGGTCATTCAATGGTCGATTATTTTTGACATAAACACATAGTCGGCCGCCTATTAGGATTGACAGTTGAACCATATCCTAGAGTGACCCAGAGCTATAAGGACAGAAGAAATTAATACATTATTCTTTTACAAGTTCTTGAGAGTAAATTGTATACTTCATGCTATCCGGTCGTTAAGGAGTGTTGCTAGACGCCGCCCTTGATTAGTATATTGATGTGATCAATTTACTACCGGCTTAGTATTGAACCTATGAGGTCGCACACTAACGAGTGTTCTGATCTTTGCTAAAGGATTAATTACTTTATTATTTGATAATTAAATTAAAGAATTTAATTAGTCAAATAAATTTAGTTATTAGTCCAAATGAAATATTATTATATTCTTTGTTAGCACAGAGGATATAATTAATATTGTGGACAAGTTGAAGTTTTCTATTTTAAATAAGAAAATTAAGTTACATCTCTTGGTTGATATATATTTGTGTATAATTATAATTAATATTTGTGTATATGAACAGAAATGAGTTACATGCTTTTATTTTAAAATGTTGACTATGTTGTAGAATTCAATTTAGAATTGAATTCCATAAATGAGTTACATGTTTTTATTTTAAAATGTTGACTAAGTTGTAGAATTCAATTTAGAATTGAATTCCATAAATGAGTTACATGTTTTTATTTTAAAATGTTGACTAAGTTGTAAAATTCAATTTAAAATTGAATTGCATAAATGAGTTACCTGTTTTTTAAATATTTACCATGAGGCATATGATTTGTATTTTCCAATGAAAATTATGTGTGTATATATATATATATATATATATATATATATATATATATATATATATATATATATATATGTGTGTGTGTGTGTGTGTGTGTCGTAATTAAGAATGATGAAGATATAGATCTTATACATATTTTAAAGTCACGTAAATACCAATAGAGTTATTATTGAGAAGAAAATTGCTTTGAGAAAGTAATAGTACAATACAAAGCCAAGATAGAAAATACTAGTATAAGAAAATTATTTCTTGTTCTTCTACCTTTGAGTTGAGATTTTTGAGAAAAATTTCAACACAATATTTTCATTCAATTTGTTCACGGGATTTCATTGATCAAAGAGTTGATAGCAAGGATCAGTCTCGGTGTGGATAGGCATAAAGTTTTCGCACTATCGAAAAAATTTAAAACAAGACTCTCTTCACCAGGTACGTCTTAGATCCGATCTTTGACATGTAAATAATTTTTAAACACGAAAAGTTCTGCCTAGGATTGTTATTGTCTTCCGCTGTGTGTTATGAACACCTCTACGCAATCCTACAAATATGGGTCTCAATCGGCCTGTTAAGTACCCAGAAGAGGAAAATGACCTACGAGATGTCTATAGTTTAATGACAGAGAGATATCTTCCTTGTGATAATTTGCTATTAGAAACTATCAGAATTTAACTTTTCAAGGGAAAATAGAAGTCCATCTTTATCTAAGGTTTTAAACTTCAAACTTCTTTTTTTTTTTAAATAACGAAAGTATGACTATGCCAGTGGTCCTTTATTAAGGAAAACAAAAGTTGATCAAATGGAATACAAATTTAACACGTACTGCAAAGTTACCATACAAGGAGTGGATTAAATACAAGTAAAGTTTGTTGCCCCGGAGAAGAGAGCATACGGCTTCAAGGATCTTGGCACCTTAATTTAGTACTATAGAAAGGCCTTACTGGTCTCAACTCCGTTTATGTTCCAAGTGAAGAAGTCTTTTTATAGTTTCAAATAGGGAAGACAAAAGATTTTAGTTTCTGAATTTTTCATTCTAGGAGACTATTGGAACTTGTCTTTTATCAAGCCAGAGTTCTTTGGTCTAAGCTGTAAAAGTTTTCAGGCTTTCGACATCACATAGATTCCAAGAGATTTCCCATCTTCAAGATCAGGGCTTCTTCTGAAGAGGAAGAAAATTCTGAATCTTTAGCTCGTATCAGAAAGGTATTTTCCAATGTAAAAGACAAGGTAAGACTCCGCACTTATTTTATGAGTACTACTTCAGAGTTCATTCTCTATGCTTCAGAACTGGCTCATCTTTTTCGTTTGCTGAAATCCAACTATGTTTGCAACTTTCTTATAGTGGGACGAACTCGAAAAGAAACCTACTGTCTTTCTTTATGGAGGTTCAGCCGTCCTTGGTCTTTGGTTTTCTTCAATACTTATCGATGCATTAGACTCCATTCCCATGGTAAGTAATCTAATTGGACTAGTCTTTTCCAGTTCTTTAGCAAAATATAGGGTGCCAATACTACTAACAATACATTGTGACTAGTCTTACTTAGCCTTGTGTTTTTGGGGTTATCACAATTTCTGCTTTCTTGTGATTCTTGAACCCAAGTGAATCTCTCTCACGTTTTAACTTTTTTAAACCAGTTACCCAAGTTTTTGGAGTTGGTCGGCTTTGGATACTTTGGTTGGTTCGTCTACACATATCTTCTCTTTAAGGTATGATCTTACATGAAATAGATGCAGATCATTTCTTGCAATTAATCTCTATTCTCAGTTGGGTATAGACATAGGCTAGAATAGCATGCACTTTTGCTAAGAAATTTCAGGTCAATCTTGCAGGAATAATTTTCTAGACCATTCAGTTTCACATTGCTCTAGTGATATTTCAAACGAGTTATTGTTTTTCATTCACTTCTTTCCTAAAACTATCACTTCAGTACATGTAGAGCAATTGTGCAAATTTTCCTATGTCAGCTGAGGCAATTTACAGGTTAAAGTGACAGAAGCTGTTAATTAATCCAAGTTTGAGGGGAGGTTTTCGTTAAGTTTTAGTATGTTTTAGTTACATTAGTTAGTTACTAAATTCACCTCCAGACATCAGAGACCCTCAACATGCCAAATAACCTAGGAAATCCTGTTTCAAGTTAGTCTGGTAAGCCACAAATCTACATCTGTAGTGCAAGAGCCTAATCGTTTCGGATTGAAATAACATGCTGAATACAGTATCTTATTACTAGTATTTTTCCCTGTCAGTGTATAATCATTGCTGAGGGTAGATAGTGCACATGGCTAACACTAATTTGGATTTCTGTTTTCAGTCTGGAAGGGATGAACTGGGAAGTAATATTCAAGCTCTTAAGAAAAAGATTACTGGGGAGGAATAGCAGAAGTCAGTTTCCGCACTGCTGGTCAGAGAACATCTGAACAAATAAGCTTCAGCTACAATGCTTTCTTCTCTATTCATCAATTATTCTTGTATATTCTTGTCTTGTATGAAGACCTTTGTACATCACAAACTAGTCAGCTACCTCATGTAATCCCTCTTCCCCCAATGCAGAATTTGTGTAGATAGTCTAGTGAAAGAAAGGACATTGCGCTGAATAGAGACATCCAGAAAATTTTAGAAACTAATTAATCTAGTTGTTTGTGCTATTTATCCTTCCTTAAAAAGTGAAGAGAACCATTTGACAGAACAGATATGTTTCTTTTATCGTTTTGTGAATGCTTGCTTCAAGAAGAGCTAGAGCTTTGCATTCTCTTACAAAACTAAATGAGTAGAAATGGCCAAGTTCCAAAAATGTTAAAGGTGTTAATGGTACAAAGTATATTGTGAGCTCACACCTCCACTGCATTCGTTAACATGACATGAATAGATCTGAAGTATTGCCTACGATTATGTGTAAAACAGGAGTAAACAAATTGGTGCATAGTTTAATGAACAGGGATTCTGAACTAATAATTTTGATCAGCTTGGGACACACACACACACACTGTCAGAAGATAAGATTTAATTGCATGAAAATTGCACCTTCTGTGCTAGTAACAAGAAATGATTGGAGATTCGTGGATCTGTTTTGTTCAACTGAAGGTTACTATAATTTCTAAAAATCAGTGTAGTGTATAGGTTTCTGCACGAGACAACAGAAAATCCATAATTTAAACATTGTGGGTTCTAAAAACTATATCCAACTCTATTTTGTGTTTGTTTTTAATATTTATAGGGTTAAACTCCGAAACTAAGAATCAAAATATTGGATTCTGCCAAACTCATAAGTAGAAGCAGACTCATAAGTAGGATTTGAAGGTGGCGGGGAACATGAGCGAACTGCTCAACCAGTGCCCCATCGGACTTTTGATCTTAAAGGTTCCAAGCAAAATATATGATTGTTCTCAACATATATACACTTATATATTCAGAACTTTTGTTGAAGTTAACAGGATTCAGTGACCCCACTTGTCCAAGCATAGGTCCTTCGCTGCTCGTGAATAACCCGATATAAACATCATGTACATATTATGTCATTTACTCATCTCCGTAAGGCTTCTTGGATTAGAAGACAATAAGACCTTGCATTCTTCATCTAACTACTAAATGTAGCATGAATTGACTTTGCAAAAACAATGGAGTATGTTTTTTTTTTTGGTCAACTCATGGATAAGTTCGTGTAGAGGACAACTAAGCATCTGTGAACGTATTTTTACATTTAAAAAAAAATGTATTCTTTGGTCAACTCAATCATCAAGTAGTTGGAAGTGTAGCAGCTTGCCATAAGGCTCATTATCAGTAGCACGTCTTTCCTTGATCCAAACGTAACAACTTCTTATTTAAGACAGGATTATTTAGCCAATCCTGGTTTTTATGTCTATCGGAAAGGGGCGAATAATAAGGAAAATCATAAAGCAGTAAAAAGCTTTTTAAAATACAAACCTTAAACAACTATTAAGGTTAAAAATGGATTGATTCTGCGAAATAGCTTTTGTGTGGTTGCAACTTGCAAATAGGAGTCAGCGTTGCACCCACACAGGACTATTGATTATTGACCTGTTAAACTTGGTGGAAGGTCCAATAAAACTGCAAATTGTGAACCTACTTGCATTTTTTAGACTTTTGAATTGTGAAACAGATCAATTCTGTTTGAATTGCCTCGTAGGCGCTTGACTCAACCCAAGTGATAATCATGAGAAAAAAAGGGGATATAAATGTCAAAACATACGTAGTAAGTATAGGACTTACCAATTCTCATTAATAAAAGAGAGTGGAGATTTTACACTAAGAAAAGAAATTTGAAGTTTCAATATAATAGTTGTGACTGCATCTTACATCACTTGGGTACAGGTTCTGCTTTCACTAAAGGTCACCCCCTCAGTCAATCTTTCCTCAATTCCTCCCTTAGTATTAATGTACTCCCATTTACAGATCCTTACTATTTACGGACCCCCTTCTTTTTCAAAAGATTTTGGAAAGAGAATAAATACAGACTAAAATAAACAAAATGCAAGAGAGTGGAGATATTTTGATGTCCAAAAAGGCAGTAGATGTTTGACCTCTTCCTTCCCTGACTCCCATAATTCAGCTGCCTTCTGGTCAAAATATTCTAAGAAATCCACATAATGCGAGAGAGTGGTACTATTTTAAACAAGAAAATCTCCTTAATATCACTGTCTCAATTTCCCAAAATCTCCCCGTTTCCCTTCTATTAATAGTCTCCATCATATAACCAATATTGAATTACCATATACTCTATCCAAAATGGCCACCAAACATCAATTTCTTTCTTCTGTCTTATTCTTAGCTATTGTCCAGACCTCAATTGCTAGTGGCATATCCATTTACTGGGGCCAAAACGGAAACGAAGCGACCTTAAACGAAACCTGTGCCTCAGGTAGATATTCATATGTCAACTTAGCCTTCCTTAACAAATTCGGCAATGGTCAAACCCCAGAACTCAATCTTGCCGGTCACTGCAATCCTGCCGTTAATGGATGCACAGTCGTTGGCCCAGAAATCAAACACTGTCAAAAATTAGGTGTCAAAGTAATGTTGTCTATAGGTGGTGGCGTTGGAAATTACTCTTTAGCTTCCAAAAAAGACGCCAAAAATGTTGCACGTTATTTATGGAACTCATTTTTGGGTGGACGTTCCTCTTTTAGGCCTTTAGGAAATGCTGTTGTTGACGGAATTGACTTCGATATTGAGCTTGGATCATCTCTTTTTTATGAAGATTTAGCTAAATACTTGAAAGCTTATGGTAGAATTGGAAGAAAAGTGTACTTAACAGCAGCTCCACAATGCCCGTTTCCAGATAGGTTGCTTGGTACTGCTTTAAATACAGGGCTTTTTGACTTTGTTTGGATTCAATTTTACAATAATCCTCCTTGTCAGTATACTCCTAATAATACTGATAATCTAAAAAATTCTTGGATTCGGTGGACTTCGTCGGTGAATGCTAGAAGGATATTTTTAGGGCTTCCGGCGGCACCACAAGCTGCCGGAAGTGGGTTTATTCCGGCGGATGTGTTGACCGGCGAAATTCTTCCGATGATTAAGAAGTCGCGCAAGTATGGTGGTGTTATGTTGTGGTCAAAATTTTGGGACGAACAAACTGGATATAGTGCTTCAATTCTGAAAAGTGTGTGAAAATGTTGTGGGTAATTTAGAAATAATTAAAGCCGAAAGGCTATGAATTAAGCATTTGTTTATGAAAAAAAACATTTTGGATTTTTCTACCTTGCTGAAATCATGGTGTCTGTATTCCTTTTTCTTCTTTTCTTTTCAGAATTTTCTCACACGCACCTTCGTACTTCTATTTTTTTTATTTTTGGTTCATCTTGTGCTCTCACGCAAAACCCAGTTGGATTTTCTTGCTTACAATCTTCAGATCTCTTCTACAAATCGAATCTTTATGTAATCAAATCAGTACCTTTTTTCTCTGTGTGTCTTCACATGCAAATGTGTGTAATAATATTTGGACAGGTTCACCTTCTTTCTCTTTGTTTGTCACTGATGCTAATTAAGTTTATTAGTTTCAAAAGTTTGCTTAACTGATCTGATTTTATCTCTTTTTCATCTTCTTATTAATTGTTCTCTCCTTGTTGTCTCTTAAATCTTAATAATACATTTCCGAATACTTTGAATTATAATCTGCTTTGGTTTGTTTGGTGCCGCTATAATATACAGTGTTTTGTCATCATCTTCCTTAATAAACAAAAAAAGTGTGCTTCAAAGTTTCAATTTTTCTTCGTCTAAGAGTTAGAGATTTGAATATAGTGTTTATTTGTTTATTTTGTTTATTCAATTTTTCTTCAGATATAAGAGTTAGAGATTTGAATATATTGTTTATTTGTTTATTTTGTTTATTTTTTTAGATCTGTGTGTCTTAGATAACACTTGTTCAAGTGTATCTTGTTCCTGTTGAAAAAGGGGATAAAGATTTTAGAATCTGTTGTGTCTTTGTTCAGATCCAAGTTATTATCTTTTTTTCTTAATTGGCGGTTGACATTTCCGGTGAAAAACGAGTCACATTCTGTGCGTAGCTTCTTGCATTCTGAGTTAAAACGGCTCCTTTAGAGTTCAAATTCCCTTTCTCTATAACCAAAAATTCAACTCTCAGTCAACTATTTCTTCCAGTCACTCTTTGTACAGTTTATTATTCTCCATTTGGTTCACTTAAATTTTCTAATGCCTCATCTGTTTTGATATATACATAAAGCTTGTATCTTTTCGGGTTAGTCATTTTTCTTGTGATTATTTTGAATTGACTGTTTTTAAATCAACTTAAGGTTTTATTTCATCCTTTTTTGCGCTCCTTTGCTATGGGTGGGGCCTCACCAGTGGTAGCGGTGACAACCCCTCTCCCCCTTTGTTCGACTTCGTGGTGTTTTGTGTGTATTTCAAGTCAGGGCCTGTGTCTATTAACGGCGAAAGGGACGTGTGTGTGTAAACATTGAAGAACAACCCGGGCGAGTGTCAACAGGGGGCGGCGGGAGTTGGACGCGAACGTGCTAGGTGGCCTCAACATCGTCGTATATACCAAGACAATTCCAAGGTTCTACTCACGGGAGTTGGTACCTCTCGTTTTCCAGTTTCCCTTTGTTGTGTTAGTTAATTTGCTGCCATCTTAGTTCGTATTAGTTTATTCATCGTATTAGTGTGTCTATTGTTGCAATTTGTCTTCTTCTGGTTTGGTATGTTGCCTTGTGTGTGATAGTGATTCCCCTTACTTTGTCGTAGGTATAGTGGCTGTGGTCTGGGATGGTCGAGTGAGATCATGTCCTTGGGGGAAACAGGGGGTGGGGGCGGGAGGCAAGGGAGGTAAAGGGAACAAGGGTGTCTGTAGGTTGAGAATTGGGTCATGGAACGTAGGTACATTGACGGGTAAGTCTATAGGCTTGGCGAAGATCCTCCAGAAGAGGAGAGTCAATATAGCGTGTGTCCAGGAGACAAGGTGGGTAGGGTCGAGGGCGAAGAACGCATGCGGGTATAAACTTTGGTACTCAAGAGTCCAGAAAGGTAAGAATGAAGTGGGCATCTTGGTGGATAAGGAACTTAGAGAGTCTATGGTTGAGGTTAGACGAGTGCATGATAGATTGATGATTATTAAGTTGGTGGTTGGAGAGTGCACCCTAAACATCATTAGCGCCTATGCGCCGCATGCGGGCCTAGATGAGGAGGTTAAACGGCACTTCTGGGAGGGGTTAGATGAGATTGTGCGCCAGGTTTCGCCTACTGAGAAGCTATTCATAGGAGGGGATTTCAATGGGCATATGGGGTCGACCACAGGTGGTTATGGCGAGGTGCATGGAGGCTTCGATTTTGGGGAGAGGAACAGAGGAGATACATCGTTATTAGACTTCGCTAAGGCTTTTGGCTTGGTGATTGCAAACTCTAGCTTTCCAAAGAGGGAGGGGCATTTGGTTGCTTTTTAAAATGCGGAGGCAAAGACTCAGATTGACTATCTCCTCCTCAGGAGGTGTGACAGAGGGTTGTTGAAGGATTGCAAGGTGATTCCGGGTGAGATACTCGCGACGCAGCATAGGCTCTTAGTGATGGACGTTGGTATTATGTTAAAGAGGAGGAAAAAGGTCTGCTCGAGGAAGACCGAGAATTAGGTGGGGATCCTTAACTAAGGATAAAGCCCAAGAGTTGGAGGGGCAGTTGTCGGCTATGGGAGCGTGGAGGAGCAGTGGTGATGCGAGCACTATGTGGTCAGCGATAACAAACTGTATTAGCGAGGCTGCGAGAGAGGTGTTAGGGGTCTCGATGGGCGTGTCTGGTGGGCACAAAAGAGACTGTGGTGGAATGAAGTGGGCCAAGGTAAAGTGGAAGAGAAGAAGGCAGCGTACCTGAAGTTAGTGCGGAGCATAGGATAGGAGGAGAGGCGAGCGTGCATGGAGAGGTATAAGGTAGCTAGGAAGGAGGCTAAGTTGGCGGTCACAGAGGCTAAGACTGCGGCTTATGGTCGTATGTACGAGGAATTGGGGAAAAAAGACGGGGAGAATAAGTTATTCCGGCTGGCCATGTTGAGAGAGAGAAAGGCTCGGGATTTGGACCAAGTGAGTGCATCAAGGACGAAGATGGTAGAGTATTGATGAAAGATGCCCAGATTAGAAAGAGATGGCAGACTTACTTTCATAACCTTCTGAATGAAGAAGGGGATCGGGATATTGTGCTAGGCGAATTGGAGCATTCCGAGAGTCACTGTGACTTTGGGTACTGCAGGCGTATCGAGGTCGAGGAGGTAGTAGGAGCTATGCGTAAGATGAGCAGGGGCAGAGCGACCGGGCTAGACGAGATTCCGGTGGAATTTTGGAAGTGTGTGGGGAGAGCAGGTTTGGAGTGGTTGACTAGGTTTTTTAATGTTATTTTTAAGGCGAAGAGGATGTCGGATGAGTGGAGGTGGAGTACGGTGGTTCCATTGTATAAGAACAAAGGTGATATCCAGAATTGTAACAATTAGAGTGGTATCAAATTACTGAGTCATACCATGAAAGTGTGGGAGCGGTTGGTTGAAGCGAGGATGAGGATGACAGTGTCTGTATCCGACAACTAATTCGGATTTATGCCGAGTCGTTCGACTACAGAAGCTATACACCTTGTTAGAAGGTTGGTGAAACTGTACAGAGAGAAGAAGAAGGATCTGCACATGGTGTTTATTAACCTAGAGAACGCGTATGATAAGGTACCCAGAGCAGTTCTATGGAGATGTCTGGAGGCAAAAGGTGTGTCGGTTCCCTACATTCTCTATGCTTCAGAACTGGCTCATCTTCTTCGTTTGCTGAAATTCACTATGTTTGCAACTTTCTTATAGTGGGACGAACTCGAAAATAAAAATTTAAAATTTGAAGGTCCATTTGACATCGGAATTGGATAAATTTTGTATGGTTCAACTCGTATCGAAACGGGTGTTCGTATTTCGTAAGTTTTTCTGAGATTTAAGACGTGGATCCTACTGTTGAATATTTAAATGAATTTCAGATTTTTATCTGGAAAATTAGTAAATTCATATGGAATTAATTCCTATGATTCGTATTGAGTATATCGAATTGTTTGTGAATAGATTTGAAGCTTTTGGAGACAAATTTAAAAAGAAAAGCTGTGGTCGAATAATTGATTGGAATTTGCAAAGCAAGGTAAGTATTGTGGTTAACCTTGAC
The DNA here is from genome assembly GCF_000390325.3 of Nicotiana tomentosiformis. Taxonomy (NCBI): domain Eukaryota; kingdom Viridiplantae; phylum Streptophyta; class Magnoliopsida; order Solanales; family Solanaceae; genus Nicotiana; species Nicotiana tomentosiformis. The sequence goes on from NC_090814.1 coordinate 86,156,231, forward strand.
TTGAGAGAATAGAACCCTTAAACTATTTGATATGTGAAATGCATGTGAACGACGTATAGGCGAGGTGACGAGTGTCTATACGTCGTCAAATTAATTATTTGCATAATTACTTGAAAAATTATAAATCGTTTTAAGTCATGAATTAATTATTATAATAATTGTTTCTCTCCTATTCTTTGTCAAATATTAATTCTTGAATTCCTGCATTAATTGTTACATGCTATTTGAATTATGTGTCTTAATTGCTATTTGACATTTAGCATATTAAACATTAAACTATCTATTTTCTCCCTGATTTCCACAATAATTTGCTATTTGTCATTGTTTGTTTCATAATTAAATCATAATTATTGTATGTTTGTTGTCTTATAATTTTATATTAATTGTTGCATTTATTGGAAAAATTTCTTCTATAAGAATTGGTAAATGGATATATTGGAGGATCGGGTTGCACGCCGCAACAGAATTGATTGAAATGGATATATTGGAGGATCGGGTTGTACGCCGCAACAGACTTATTAAAAAGTCCATATTGGAGGATCGGGTTGCACGCCGCAATAGACTTATTAAAAGTCAATATTTGGGGATCGGATTGCACGCCGCAATAGACTTATTTAAAAGTCAATATATATACTTGATTAAATAATTATATGAGAGGATTGAAAATGAATATATTGTGAGAGCGGGTTGCACGTTGCGACATAACTGAATGTGAATATATTGTGAGAGCGGGTTGCACGCTGCAACGGAAATTTATAGAAATGATAATTTGTTATGACTGCTGATTTGGCTTCAATTATTATAAATGAGTTATCTGATTTATTTCTATTATTTGTTGTTGTTACTAATATTGCGTACAGGTTAATGTAAGTGACCCGCCTTAGCCTCGTCATTACTTCGTCGAGGTTAGGCTCAACACTTACCAGTACATGAGGTCGGTTGTACTGATACTCCACTCTGCACTTCTTGTGCAGATTTCGGAGTTGGTCCCAGTGGCGTACCATAGACTTGCTCGGATTTCAGCTACTCAGAGGAGACTTGAGGTATAACTGCACAATGTCTGCAGTTCTGAAATCCCCGTCTATTTTACTTTAGCTGTGTGTTTATTTCCAGACAGCTTTATTTTATTCAAACCTTTATTTATATTTATTTTAGAAACTCGTGCACTTGTGACACCAATTCTGGGATGTTATTTAGACACCGTTATTTTTATGGATTATTCACTATATTTCAGAATTTACTTCCGCAATTGTTCTTTGTTATTAATAGATTTAAATATTTTTAAAAAAATTGATAATATTATTCTATCGTTGGATTGCCTAGCAAGTGAAATGTTAGGCGCCATCACGGTCTGAAGATGGGAATTTCGGTTCGTGACAGGTCATCCCAAGCACTAGGTTACATAGGTCTCATGAGTCACGAGAAAACTTAGTAGAGTCTGAAGGATCGGTACGGAGACGTCTGTACTTATCTCTCAGAGGCTATGAAGTTTAGGAACAACATCACTTTTTTCTTATTCTGTCGTGCGATTTTATTCTATCATCGATGATTGAACCATTCTACTCTTATTCTCCCGCAGATGGTGAGAACACGTAATACCTCTACTGATGGACAGGGACCAGAGCCCCCAGTGGAAACTATGGCCAGGGGTAGAGGTCGAGGTCAAGATCGTGCTAGAGGCCGAGGCAGAGGCCGAGGTAGAGCTCAGTCCAGAGCTCGAGCAGCTGCACCTGCTGAAGAACCTCAGGTGGACCTTCAGGAGGAGGTTCCAGTTCAGAATGTACCAGTTGGACCAGTTCAGGTCCCGGAAGGATTCATAGCCACTCCAGTACTTCAGGACGCTCTAGTCCGTTTGGTAAGTCTTATGGAGGCCGTGGCCCAGAATGGTACATTTCCAGTGGCACCAGCCGTCTCACAGGATGGGGGAGGAGCACAAACTCCCATTACTCCCACTCCGGATCAGATGGCTCCCCAGAATCAGGCTCCAGCAGCCCCGTCAGTTGGGGTAGTTCAGCCAGTTATTGCGGCACAGACTGGTGATAGGCCCGCCATGTCTTTTGAGGCCTTATTGAGACTGGATAAGTTTACTAAGCTCTTTCCAGTTCACTTCAGTGGTACACCTTCTGAGGACCCACAGGATTATCTTGAACGCTGCCACGAGGTGCTGCAGAACATGGGTATAGTTGAGACCAATGGGGTTGATTTTGCTGTATTTCAGATGACGGGTTTCGCCAAGAGATGGTGGAGAGATTATACATTGACCAAACCAGTTGGATCGCCTGTACTTACCTGGGAGCAGTTCTCTCAGCTATTTCTGGAGAAGTTCCTTCCTATCACACTGAAAGAGGAATTCTGCAAGCAATTTGAGCGTCTATAGCAGGGTAGTATGACTGTTACTCAGTATGAGTCCCGTTTTGTGAATTTGGCCCGTCATGCTCTCTTTTTACTACCTACCAAGGGAGAGAGAGAGTGAGGAGGTTTATTGAGGGACTCACTCACCCTATCAGGCTTCAGATGGCCAAGGAGACCGGAAGTGAGATTTCTTTTCAGGCGGCTGCTAATGTCGCGAGAAGGATCGAGATGGTTCTTGGCAGAGGTCTGATAAGAGGCCTCGTCAGTTCAGTGATTTCAGTGGTGCTTCATCTGGAGGCAAGGGTAATTTTGGTAGGGGTCATCCTCCCAGACCGTTTCATTCAGCACTTCATGCATCTCCTAGTTCTTCAGGGAGTCACGGTCCTATTATGACTTACTCTGGGCAGCCAGCATTCAGTGCACATTCAGCTCCTATCAGTGCATCACCACTCCAGAGTTACTACATCGGTTATCCGGCCCATTTGGATCAGCTTCAGCAGCCACGACATCGGGATGGGTGTTATGAGTGTGGAAACATTGGTCACATCAGGAGGTATTGCCCTAGATTGGCGAGTAACAGATCTCGGCAAGATTCTCGTGCCATCATACCGGCACTGGTTGCTTCACCTCCTGCTCAGCCAGCTAGAGGTAGGGGTTAGGCAGCTAGAGGTGGAGGTCAGGCCATTAGAGGTGGAGGTCAGACCGTTAGAGGTGGAGGCCAGCCAGTTAGAGGCCATCCCAGGGACGCAATTCAGAGTGGTGGGGCCAAACCCCGATTTTATGCTTTTCCAGCTATGCCTGAGGCCGAGTCATCTGATGCTATGATCACATGTATTATTCCAGTTTGCCATAGAGATGCTTCAGTTCTATTTGATCTAGGATCTACTTATTCCTATGTGTCCTCCTATTTTGCTTCATTTTGGTTGTGCCTTGTGATTCTCTGAGTACTTCTATGTGTGTATCTACATCGGTGGGAGACTTTGTTGTAGTAGATCATGTCTATCGTTCGTGTGCGATTACTATTGGTAATCTTGAGACTAGTGTGGATCTTCTACTTCTTGATATGGTAGATTTTGATATCATCTTGGGTATGGATTGACTGTCACCTTATCATGCTATATTGGATTGTCATGCCAAGATAGTGACTCTAGCCATGCCGGGGTTACCTCGGTTAGAGTGGAAAGGAACTCCTGGTCATTCTGCCAGCAGGGTTATTTCTTATATGAAAGCTCGGCATAAGGTAGAGAAAGGGTGTCTAGCCTATTTGGCTTATATTTGCGATCCTAGTGCGGATGTTCCTTCTATGGACTCAGTACCAGTTGTTCGTGAATTTCCAGAAGTATTTCCTGCAGATTTGCCGGGGATGCCACCCGACAGAGATATTGACTTCTGTATTGATTTGGCTCCGGGCACTCAGCCTATTTCTATTCCACCATACCGTATGGCCCCGTCGGAGTTGAAAGAATTGAAAGAGCAGTTACAAGACTTGCTTGATCAGGGATTCATTAGACCCAATGTCTCGCCCTGGCTCTATGCGGATGTGTATAGATTATCGGTAGTTGAACAAGGCCACTATCAAAAACAAATATCCGCTGCCAAGAATTGATGACTTATTTGATCAGCTTCAGGGTGCCAAGGTATTTTCGAAGATCGATTTGAGGTCTGGTTACCATCAGTTGAAGATTAGGGCATCTGATGTCCCTAAAATAACTTTTCGGACTCGGTATGGGCATTACAAATTCCTAGTGATGTCATTTGGGTTGACAAATGCCCCAGCAACATTTATGAATTTGATGAATCGGGTGATCAAGCCTTATTTGGATTCTTTTATGGTTGTATTCATTGATGATATCTTGATTTACTCCAGCAGTTGAGAGGAACATGAGCATCATCTTCGAAGTGTGCTTCACACTTTGAAGAAAATCAGTTATATGCCAAGATTTCAAAATGTGAGTTTTGGTTAGACTCAGTTGCCTTTTTGGGGCATGTTGTATCGGCAGAAGGCATAAAGGTGGATCCTAAGAAGATTGAGGCTGTTCAGAATTGGCCTAGACCTACTTCAGTTACAGAAATCCGGAGTTTCCTGGGTTTAGCAGGTTATTATCGTCGGTTCGTGGAAGGGTTTTTATCTATAGCAAGCCCATTGACCATATTGACCCAGACAGGTGTCCCATTCAGATGGTCAGACGAGTGTGAGTTGAGCTTTCAGAAGCTTAAGACTGCTTTGACTACGATGCCAGTATTGGTATTACCCACAAGTTCAGGATCGTATACGGTATATTGTGACGCATCTCACATTGGGCTTGGTGCAGTATTAATGCAAGATGGCAAGGTAATTGCATATGCGTCACGGCAGTTGAAAGTTCACGAGAATAATTATCCTGTTCATGACTTAGAATTGGCAGCCATTGTTCATGCGCTGAAGATTTGGAAGCATTACCTCTACGGTGTCTCGTGTGAGGTATTTACTAATCATCGTAGCCTTTAGTATCTTTTCAAACAAAAGGATCTTAATTTGAGGCTGAGAAGATGGTTGGAGTTGTTGAAAGACTATGATATCACCATTTTGTATCACCCCGGAAAGGCTAATGTGGTGGTCGATGTTTTGAGTAGAAAGGCTGTGAGTATGGGCAGTCTTGCGTATATTCCGATTGGTGAGAGGCCATTAGCTGCAGATGTTCAGACTTTGGCTAATCAGTTCGTGAGGTTAGATGTTTCAGAACCTAGTCGGGTTCTGGATTGCACAGTCGCTCGGTCTTCTTTATATGAGTGTATCAGAGAGAGGCAGCATGATGATTCTCATTTACTTATCCTTAAGGACACGGTGTGGGACGGTGATGCTAAACATGTTGTTGTGGGGGAAGATGGAGTTCTGCGAATACAAGGTCGTATTTGTGTGCCTAATATGGATGGGCTTCGTGAATTAATTCTTGAAGAGGCACACAGTTCCAGGTACTCTATTCATCCAGGTACCGCCAAAATGTATCAAGATTTGCGGCAACATTATTGGTGGAGGAGAATGAAAAAGGATATAGTTGCATATGTAGCTCGGTGTCTGAATTGTCAGCAAGTTAAGTACGAGCATCAAAGACCTGGTGGTTTGCTTCAGAAGTTAGAAATTCTTGAGTGGAAGTGGGAGCGTATCACTATAGATTTTGTTGTTGGGCTCCCACGGACTCAGAGAAAATTTGATGCAGTTTGGGTCATTGTGGAGAGGTTGACCAAGTCAGCACATTTCATTCCAATGGCAGTTACCTATTCTTCAAAGAGGTTAGCTGAAATTTACATTCGTGAGATTGTCCGCCTTCATGGTGTGCCCATGTCTATTATTTCAGATCGAGGTACGCAGTTTACCTCACATTTATGGAGGGCTGTACAATATGAGTTAGGCACGCGGGTTGAGTTGAGTATAGCATTTCATCCACAGATAGACGGACAGTCAGAGCGCACCATTCAGATATTGGAAGATATGCTTCGCGTTTGTGTTATAGACTTTGGAGGTTCTTGGGATCATTTCTTGCCACTTGCAGAGTTTGCTTATAATAACAGCTACCAGTCGAGCATTCAGACGGCTCCATATGAGGCATTATACGGAAGACGATGCCGATCGCCAGTTGGTTGGTTTGAACCGGGAGAGGCTCGGTTGTTGGGTACCAATTTGGTATAGGATGCCTTGGATAAGGTCAAGATTATTCAGGATCGACTTCGCACAGCTCAGTCTAGGCAAAAGAGTTATGCCGACCGTAAAGTTCGTGATATTGCATTCATGGTTGGAGAAAGAATATTGCTCCGGGTTTCACCTATGAAAGGTGTAATGAGGTTCGGAAAGAAGGGCAAGTTGAGCCCTAGGTATATCGGACCCTTTGAAATTCTTGAAAGGGTGGGTGAAGTAGCCTACAGGCTTGCATTACCACCTAGTTTATCAGCGGTTCATCCGGTGTTCCATATGCCTATGCTCCGAAAATATCATGGAGATCCGTCCCATATATTAGATTTCAGCTCAGTCCAATTGGACAAAGATTTGACTTACGAGGAGGAGCCGGTGGCTATTCTAGCCCGGCAGGTCCGATAGTTGAGGTCTAAGAGTTATCCTTCAGTTCGGGTGCAATGGAGAGGTCAGCTGGTAGAGGCATCTACCTGGGAGTCCGAGTCGGACATGCGGAGTAAATATCCATACTTATTCACCAGCTCAGGTACTTTTTCTAACTCCGTTCGAGGACGAACGTTTGTTTTAGAGGTGGAGAATATGATGACTCAAAATGTCATCTTTAAATTTAATAAGTAATTCTGTGTTCTGAAACCTTGAAAAGCACTAATTATCATTCCTCGACTTGTGAAAAATGGATTAAAATGTGAAATAGAGCTTTAAAACTCAACTGAGTTGACTTTGGTCAACATTTTGAGTAAACGGACTCGGATAAGTATTTTAATAGTTTCGGTAGGTCCGTATCATGATTTGGGACTTGGGCGTATGCCCGGAATCAAATTCCGAGGTCCCTAGCCCGAGATATGGAATTTTGATGAAACATTAAAAGGTTGAAAGCTTAAAGATTTTTAAGAAGTTACCGATATTGGATTTATTGACACCGGGTCCGTATTTTGGTTTCGAAGCCCGGTATAGGTCCACTATAATATTTATGACTTGTCTGCCGAATTTGGTGAGAATCGGAGTTGATTTGACGAGATTCGGACGTCCAGTTGTAAAAATATAAGTTTTAAAATTTTCTTGAAAATTTCCTTTGATTTGGCGTCCGATTCGAAGTTCTAGGTGTTATTTTGGTGATTTGATCACGCAAGCAAGTTCGTATGATGTTTTCAGACTTGTGTGCATGTTTGGTTTGGAGCCCCGAGGGCTCGGGTGAGTTTCGGATAGGATACAGAATGATTTTAAACTTAGAAAAATCTAGTTTTCTGTAACTTCAGGCTTCTGGTATTTCCTTCATCGCGTCCGCGAATGTACTCTCACGAACGCGAAGAGCAAACTGGGCTGGCTAAATTTTCCTTCTTCGCGAACGCGAAGCTATGGGGACTTTACCCTTCGCGAACGCGACCAGCTCAACACGAACGCGAAGCTTTAGAGGCCTGGGGAAGGGGTCAATCGTCCTTCTACACGAGCGCGAGCACTGACATGCGAACACGAAGGCCAGGGGGGGAAAAGCCTTCTCGAACGTGAAGGAAGACTCGCGAATGTGAAAGCCACGGGCTGCTACTCATCGCGAACGCGACAGGCCCTTCGCGAATGCGAAGAAGGCCTGACGCTTGTGACTTAAAACAGAACCAAAATGGGATTTTTCCCATTTTTCACAAACCCTCAATTGGAACTCGGTTTAGGGGCGATTTCAAAAGGAGTTTTTCACGATTTCGAACTGGGTAAGTGTTCTTTATCATATAGTGATTGTATTTCATAAATCTAAGTCTATATTCATCATTTATTTCGGATTTAGATGGAAGAAATTGGAATTTTTATAAAATCTTTCAAAAATAAAAATTTAAGATTTGAAGGTCCATTTGACATCGGAAATGGATAAATTTTATATGGTTGAACTTGTATCGGAACGGGTGTTCGGATTTCGTAAGTTTTTTTCGAGATTTGAGACGTGGGTCCCACTATCGAATATTTAAATGTATTTCGGATTTTTATCCGAAAAAAATAGTAAATTCATATGGAATTAATTCCTATGATTCGTATTGAGTATATCAAATTGTTTGTGAATAGATTTGAAGCTTTTGGAGATAAATTTAAAAGAAAAATTTGTGATCGTGTAATTGATTGGAATTTGCAAAGCGAGGTAAGTGTCGTGGTTAACCTTGACTTGAGGGAATAGAACCCTTAAACTATTTGCTATGTGAAATGCATGTGAACGATGTATATGCGAAATGACGAGTGTCTATACGTTATCAAATTAATTATTTGCATTATTACTTGAAAAATCATAAATCGTTTTAAATTATAAATTAATTATTATAATAATTATTTCTCTCCTATTCTTTGTCAAATATTTATTCTTGAATTCCTGCATTAATTGTTACATGCTATTTGAATTATGTGTCTTAATTGTTATTTGGCATTTAACATATTAAATATTAAACTGCCTATTTTCTCCCTGATTTCCATAATAATTTGCTATTTGTCATTGTTTGTTTCATAATTAAATCATAATTATTGTATGCTTGTTGTCTTATAATTTTATATTAATTGTTGCATTTATTGGGGAAATTTCTTCTATAAGAATTGGTAAATAGATATATTGGAGGATCAGGTTGCACGTCACAACAAAATTGATTGAAATGGATATATTGGAGGATCAGGTTTGCTCGCCGCAACAGACTTATTAAAAAGTCCATTTTGGAGGATCGTGTTGCACACCGTAATAGACTTATTAAAAGTCAATATTTGGGGGATCGGATTGCACGCCACAATAGATTTATTTAAAAGTCAATATATATACTTGATTAAATAATTATATGAGAGGATTGAAAATAAATATATCGTGTGAGCGGGTTGACGCTGCAACAGAATTGAATATGAATATATTGTGAGAGCGGGTTGCACGCTGCAACAGGATTGAATGTGAATATATTGTGAGAGCGGGTTGCACGCTGTAATGGAAATTGATGGAAATGATAATTGGTTATGACTGCTGAGTTGGCTTCAATTATTATACATGAGTTATCTGATTTTTTTCTATTGTTTGTTGTTGTTACTAATATTGCATACAGGTTAATGTAAGTGACCCGCCTTAGCCTCGTCACTACTTCGTCGAGGTTAGGCTCAGCACTTATCAGTACATGGGGTCGGTTGTACTGATACTACATTCTGCACTTCATGTGTAGATTTCGGAGTTGGTCCCAGCGGCGTACCATTGACTTGCTCGGATTTCAGCTACTCGGAGGAGACTTGAGGTATAACTGCATAGCGTCCGTAGTTCTGAAGTCCCCGTCTATTTTACTTTAGCTGTGTGTTTGTTTTCAGACAGCTTTATTTTATTCAGACCTTTATTTTTATTTATTCTAGAAGTTCATGCACTTGTGACACCAATTCTGGGATGGTATTTAGACACTGTTATTTTTATAGATTATTCACTATATTTCAGAATTTACTTCCGCAATTGTTCTTTGTTATTAATAAATTTAAAAATTCTTTTAAAAATTGATAATATTATTCTAACGTTGGCTTGCCTAGCAAGTGAAATGTTAGGCGCCATCACGGTCCGAAGGTGGGAATTTCGGGTCGTGACAGGTCATCCCGAGTAGAGGTAGCTTCAAGTACCTTAGTTCGGTTATCCAGGGGGGAGGGGAGATCGACGAGGATATCACATACCGTATTAGGGTAGGATGGATGAAGTGAAGGTTAGCACCTGGAGTTCTGTATGACAAAAGAGTGCCACCGATACTCAAAGGTAAGTTCTATAAAGCGGTAGTTAGACCGACCATGATGTATGGGGCTGAGTGTTGGCCCGTTAAGAACTCACATATCCAGAAGATGAAAGTTGCAGAAATGAGGATGTTGAGGTGGATGTGAGGGAACACTAGGATAGATAAGATTAGGAATGATGATATTCGGGAGAATGTGCACGTGGCTCCCATTGATGACAAGAAGCGGGAAGCGAAGCTTAGATGGTTTAGACATATTCAGAGGACAAGCCTAGATGCTCCGGAGGTGTGAGCGGCTGGTTGTGGAGGGCACGAGAAGAGGTAGAGGGAGGCCTAAGAAATATTAGGGAGAGGTGATCAGGCAGGATATGGCGAGGCTCCAGATTTCCGAGGACATGACACTTGATAGGATGATATGGAGGTCGGGTATTAGGGTTGTAGGTTAGGAGGTAGTTGAGTCTTGCCTTACTTCGTACCATTGTAGGACTAGCCAGGTAGGGTTTTTGTCTAAGATAGCTAGTGGTAATATTGTGTCTTACTATTTCACTTTTCAGTGCAGGACCTATTTACTAGTTATCGCTTTTGCTTTGTATCTTTCTTCTGGATTTCATGGTGTTCTCATTTTTCCTATGATTGCTGTGGTGATACTAATATTGTCTCCTTTTGTCCTTTTGTCTTTTTGTTTTCTTGAGCCGAGGGTCTTTCGAAAACAGCCACTCTACTCCTTCGGGGGTAGGGGTAAGGTCTGCGCACATACTACCTTCCTCAAACCCTATTAGTGAGATTTTACTGGGTTGTTGTTGTTGTTGTTTGTTGTATTCATATAGTACTGTTTGCTCTAATGTATAAAAAGAAATTCAAATACCCAGTTGTAAAACTACCCAGAAAAGAAATGTCCTAGTGGAATTTTTGCTTCTTCCTTGAATTCTTTTTAGGATATTTCCCCTTAATATACTCTTTTTGTTTTAAGGAAAGTGTTCTATTCCTTGATATATATATATATATATATATATATATATATATATATATATATATATATATATTTAGTGGAAAAAGCTTATCTATAAAACCTCCATGTTAATTTTTCTATTTTTCTGATTTTTTAAAACTATCAATACTATTCTTATGCAAACAAATTTAGGCATCCTAAGAGTTTTGTTAACTTACAAATAATTTTAATTATACGTTGAATTGAAAAATAATTGAATTCGATTTTTAGATTTAATTATTTGACCTTGACATAAAAGAACTAATTTATTTTTTGTTCATTCAAATCTTTTTATATTAGCTCATCCCAAGTTTTATATATTTAATAGTAACATGAAAGGGATTACAATAATGTTAAATCGTTCAAATAAGAAAATAATTATATAAGATAATTAATGTTTAATTTACTTAAAGCACTGAATGCTAAAACTTTCTCAATAGTCCAAATAAAAATTATTTATAAAAAATTATCAAAATAATATACTAAAACTTGTAATTTAGTTCTAATTTTTTTTAAAAAAAGTATAATTAAGTTTCTTAAATGATCATTATTAATCCTATTTAGCTATTTAATAAAGAAAGAAACTTTATTCCATAAGTGCTCAATCATCTTCGTCAGTATATAACTTAAACTTGCAAGAACACATAACCTTAAAAGTTGAAATATTTAAGAGTTTTTTATTTGTTTTCTTTTAAAACACTGTACAATCTTAAGTTCAATGTTCTAGAAAACATTGAAATAATATTGACCCGTACATAAATTAGTATGTTGATTTAATCATATATTATATTGATGGAAGAAAAATACTAAATCGTAGTTGAAGAGATCTAGTTTAAATTGCTTCATAATTTAATTTTTAAAAATTGTGAAATTGTGCTTAAAGACTATTGTGTCAGAAGTAGAAAATGGTGAATTCTATTATCATGTCAAGGTCGGAAAAAACAATTACCATGTCAAGGTGGCCGATGTGCTTTAAACCTTTCTATTTGGATAAAAATAATAAGAAATTTTCGTGGTTCATTGTTATAATGTTTTTACATTAAATATACAATTTTGTGGGTTTTATCTGTTTCAGAATTCTTACAGAATTCAAATTTTAAAAAAATTAATAACTAAACTTTAGTTGATTTTTAAATTCCTAAAATTTAGTCAAAAGGAATTCTCACTGATCTCACTTCACCCAACAAAACAGCAAAAGATCATTAGCGAATCCCAGTTGTATTATATCATCTTTGCACACTTTAGGTGGTGATGAAACTCTTTATTTTCTTTCAATTAGCAAATCCCATTTGTATTATATTTATCTATGCACACTTTAGGTGGTGATGAAACACTTTATTTTCCTTTAACCCTTCAACATGTGAAAATTCCATGGCTAAAATAAATATCAAAGGAATAGGGATCCCCTTGCCTCAACTCTGAGAATGAAACTGTCGGCTAGCCATTAGTTAGAAGTTATTTGTTTAGCAGTTTTATTATGGTTATTAGAAGTTATTTATCTTTATCCTAATAGGTTATGTAGTAGTTATGATTAGCCCATTATATAAGTAATAGATATTGTAATGTGTAGGTATCATTATCAAAATTAAAACTACTTTATTCTGGAGCATTGTCCTCTCCGTACGGACAACTTTATTGGTGTAGTTGTGTTTAAGATTCTTGCACAAACTATTGCCAATAATATTAATTTTTTTGTTCTATTTATTCTATTATCTACTTCTAGTTACCATCAGTTTGATATTAGAGCAGTAATATCTGTCATGGTGAACACACGGACCAACGCTTCCCACAATGGAACCCACCATTCCTACTCTTGACCCGATTTCCCAATAATTGACGACTATAGCAATGAAACTGAAATCCATAGATGCTTTAGCCGCTGATGTGGCTGCATTGAAAGCACAACACAGTGTGGATCACAACAATAAAGGGAAGGCCAAAGACATACCAGAAGAGAGTGAGGTTAACAACACTTGGCATCGAGAAATTTTTCGGCGTTCACAGATAAAGATGAAATATCCAAAGTATGAACGAGGAGATCTTAGAGGATGGATTTTAAAAGCAGAAAAGTATTTCCAGTACTATCAAACTTCTGAGGAATGCAAGGTTGTTATGGCTTCGATATACTTGGAAGGAGATGCATTGGATCTGTAACGACCCGACCGTTCGTTTTGAGTATCACAACCATGTTTCCGCACTTACTACTCGATTTATGCATTACGGTTGTTATGTGACTCGTCGGGGTGATTGGTTCAGGTCCGATGAGGTATTGGAATGAATTGGAATACTTAGTTCCAATGTTTAAACCTTAAGTTAGAATAGTGACCGGATGTCGACTTATGGGTAAACGACCCCGGAATAGAGTTTTGATGATTCCAATAACTCCGTATGATGATTTTGGACTTAGGATCGTGTCCGAAAAACTATCTGGAAGTCCATAGTGAAATTTGTCTTGAAATGGCAAAAATTAAATTTTTGGGAAGTTTGACCGGGGAGTTGACTTTTTGATATCGGGGTCGGAATCCAGTTCTGAAAATTTTTATAGCTCTATTTTATCATTTATGACTTGTGTGCAAAATTTGAGGTCAATCGGACGTGATTTGATAGGTTCCGGCGTCGTTTATAGAAATTGGATGTTTCAAAGTTTATTAGGCTTGAATTGGAGTATGATTCTTAATTCTAACGTTGTTTGACGTGATTTGAAGTTTTTCATAAGTTCGTATGATATTTTAGGACTTGTTGGTATGATTTGACGGGTCCCGAGGGGCTTGGGTGTATTATTGGATCATTGATTGAGAGACTAGTAAAGTTAAGAAATTTGGGAGTTTGACCATGGTCAATATCGGGTCAAGACGACCTCTTTTCAGTATTTTGAGTGCGTGACTAGGTCCGTAGTGTGTTTTATGATTGAAATTCATATATGGTTTGTGTCCGGAAGGTTCCGGATGAGTTTCAGGGTGGGTTCAGATTATTTCAGAGAAGTTTGAGTTTGCTGGTTTCTGGTGAGGTACTGTTCATTCGCAATTGCGAACACTGTTCCATTGAAGATTACTGTTCACTCGCAATTGCAAATAATTTGTCACAATTGCTTGAGATGATTTAGGATTTTGTGTAGCTCGTAATTGTGAACAATTTATCGCAATTGCAAACACTGTTCATGGGATGTACTGTTCATCCGCAAATGCGAACCTGGACAGAATGTTTAAGATATGAAAATGGGACTCATTTTTAACGATTTGGAGCTCGGGGAGAGGCGATTTTTGGGAGATTTTGAAGGAAAATATCGGGATAAGTATTCTTAACTCAATTTTGGTTAAAATACCCGAATCCATTGTTATTTTTTTCCCTAAATCAGTGAATTGGATTGAAAATGGTAGAAATTTTCATAGACTTTAATTGCAGATTTGGAGGTCGAGTTGATGTCGGAATTTGGTAAAATTTATATGGTTGGACTCGTGGTTGGACGCGCGTACATATTTCGTAACTTTTGTCGGGTTCCGAGACGTGGGCTCCACTGTCGATTTTTGAGCTAAATTTCCAATTTTGTTGGAAAATTAGTATTTGTTTATGGAATTAATTCCAATAAATTTTATTGACTGAATCGAATAATTTGTGACTAGATTCGAGGCATTTGTAGACCAATTCACGAGGCAAGGTCCTAGCAGAATAAAGAATTACACGGTTTGAGGTAAGTAACACTTCTAAACTTGGTTATGAGTGTATGAATCCCCTAATTTGGTATGATATAAATTGTATGGAGGTGACACACACGATAGGTGACGAGCATGTGGACGTGCACCATAGAAATTATGTCTTGAATAAATCCTGTGCAGTTGTAAAATTTATGAATCATGTTATTATCTAAACATGCTCTACGTGTTAGAGAAATTGAGATATGGCTCTTATTAAAGATCATGTTTAGGCTACGTGCCGATATTTTGGGACCCATGGGGTCGTGTTGCTGTTGAATTAATTGTTTTAAAAATGTACATTTCACACTCAGTCATATTCATCCATTGTGAGAATATTTATGGGATCGAGCTGCGCGCCGCAGCAGGCCATATTGGCTTTATATATTATTATTATTATTATTATGGGATCGGGCTGCACGCCGCAATAGGCCTTATAGGATTTATTGTTCTGGATCGGGGCTGCACGTCGTAGCAGGCCTTATAAGCTTTATTATTATTATATGGATGGGGGTTTCCCACCTGCAGCAGGCCTTATAGGCTTTATTATTATATGGTTCGGGGCTGCCCGCCTGCAGCAGGCCTTATAAGCTTTATAATTATATGGATCGGGGCTGCCCACCTGCAGCAGGACTTATAGGCTTTATTATTATACGGATCGAAACTTCCCGCCTACAGTAGGCCTATCGGCTTTATATCATGCTTGGGCTGAAGGAGCCCCTTCGGAGTCTGTACACACCCTCAGTGAACGTAGATGATTATATATATTCGGGATGGACTTCCCAGGGCATGGACTTGCCTTACTTAATTATATTGTGATGAATTTCCCTGGACATGCATCTTGTCCGTACCATTTACATTTGAGAATAAATTACCCCAGGGCTGGATGTCACGACCCAACTCCATATCAGATCGTGATGGCGTCCAGCACCGTTGCTAGACAAGCCAACATTGAACAACTTAGTGATTTCCCATTTTTGTTTATTAAGCAATTCCAACATTTAGCTTTACTTACATTTAAAGAATTTGATAAATAACAGATTTTTAAGGCAAACAAACAGAAACATCTAAAAGCAGTTATAACTATTGAATTACAACCCAAAAACCAAAGTCTACTAATACGTGCCAAGATCTAGTGTCACAAGTGTGTGGGCAACTAGTAGAATATGCAAAAGATGACTATCCTACTGTCTGAAATAGAATAGACAGGTAAAAACAACAGAAAAACTCCGGCATGCTGTTGGACGACTCAAAAGGGGGCAGCTCACCGTGAAGTCTAGGTCCAAGATCAGGTATGCGCGCCGGGCGTGTAACTAGATGCACCAGCCTCAGATCATGTACAATTAAGTACAGAAGCGTAGTACGAGTACATAAACAATATGTACCCAGTAAGTATCCCGCCTAATCTCGAAGAAGTAGTATTGAGGGGTCGACTTGACACTTACTAGGGCCAATAATAATATAATTAAAGTGTTATACTAAGTATAGATATCATGAATAATTCTGACAGTTCAATAACGGGAAGAGATAAGTACTTCTTTCATAAATTTAAAATTTCAATTTTGGTCATATCATTTAACCACTTACATTTCAAGGCATTTAAGCAGTATAAATCACGGAGAGTTCCAAAGAATTAACATGCACAATTATGCTGAGGTCGTACGACCCGATCCAATATAATATTAAATTGTGCACTGCTGGAGGATCGAATGGCGCGAACCATAGATGCATCTATTTATTACCGAGGCGCTCGGCCTGATCCACAAATAACAATTATTTTCAAGAATACACAAGTTTCTCATTTACAATCAAGTATCTCATACAAACCTTCAAGTAAGTGAATTTAACCTTATACAATTCTTTTATCAATTTCTATCATGACTTAAGTGATTATATTAGTAAGTAAGGGCACAAACATTCCAAGTATAGCATGATACGGGTCCTAAACTACCCGGTCAATAGCATAATAGTAGCTACGTACAAACTCGTGTCACCTTGTACGTACGTAGCCCCCACAATTAGGTACAAATATTTATTTAATTCACCTATGGGGTTAATTCCCTCTTACAAGGTTAGAAGTAGACTTACCTCGCCTCAAAGCCTACTTCCCAATTCAAGAACGCGCTCAAACCTCCAAATTTGATGCCAAACAACTCGAAGCTAGTGAAACATGACATAAACTAATCAATCTATGCTCAAAAGTTCATAATTCCACCATTTAAGTGATTACCCACCCTATATTGTAAGATTCCTAAAATTCACCCCTGAGCCCACATACTCGGATTCCGGAAATTTTTAAAGAAAGTTGTTACCCATAACCTTAGGAACATAAATATATAATTTTTACTAAATTCCATAACAAATTTCGTGATTAAATCTCGTTTTTATCAAAAACCTAGGTCTTCCTCTAAACCCTTATTCCCCCCCCCCCCCTCACTAATTTTCACATGTTAAGCTACCCATAATCTAAGTATTTAATTCACATTAGGTAGAAATTACTTACCTTACAAATCTAGGTCGAAATATCCTCTTTAAGAGCCCTCAAATCGCCCAAGAGTGTAATAAATGATCCCAAGGATGCCTAAGTCCCAATTTTTTAAACTCACTGCCAAGCTGCCTCCTTCTTCGCGAACGCGAAAGAGGCCTCACGTTTGCGAAGGCAAATGACTCAGGCGCCCCCTGACGACCCTTCATCGCGAACGTGATCGATGATTTGCGAATGTAGAGGCTAGCTTGGACTACCCTACGCGAACGCGAGGGTTGCTTCGTGAACGCAAAGAACAAAGCGGCCCCAGCCCAGCCCAGTTATTCTACGCGAACGCGAGTCGCCTCACGCGAACGCGAGTCGCCTTACGCGAACGCGAAGGTCACTAGCCCAGACTTTTGCGAGCGTGGACTAGCTATCGCGAATGCGTAGCACATTTTCCCCCCAGCCCCAACTCCTTCTACGGGAACGCGATGGTCCATTCGTGATCGCGAAGAAGGAAACCAGAACTGGGCATTTTTGGTTTCTCACACTATGCTCCAAGGAGTTCGAAACTCACCCAAGCCACTCGGGACCCTTCCAAAGGCACTAACAGGTCTGTAATCATAATACGGACTTGCTCGAACTCTCAAAACACGAAAAAAAAATAACAAAACCAAGAATCACACCCCAAAACCAAATTGAATCACACTTTGAACTTCAAGTTTCTAAATCGCTCCGAACGCGTCGAATCATACTTAGACTACTCGGATTGACACCAAATTTTGCGAACAAGTCTTAAATGAGATTACGGAACTATTCCCGGTTTTAAAATTCTATTCGGACCTCGATATCACCAAAACCTACTCCAAACCAAATTTAAAGAACTTCAAAAACCTTCAAGAACCAACTTTCACTATTAGGCGCCGAAACGCTTTCGGGTCACCCAAAATCCGATCCGAATATACGCCCAAGTCTGAAATCATTGTACGAACCTATTGGAATCGTCAAATCCTGATTCCAAGGTCGTTTACAGAAAATGTTGACCAAAGTCAAACTTGGCCTTTCAAGCCAACCTTAAGGAACCAAGTGTTCCGATTTCAACCCAAACTCTTCTAAATCCCGAACCAACCATCCCCGCAAGTCATAAATCAGTAAAAGAAAATACACAAAGTCTTATTTAGAGGAATGGGGTTCTAGAAAGTGCCTAAATTGCCAACAGGTCAAGTATGAGCACCAGAGGCCAGGTGGCCTGCTTCAGCAGATGACCATACCTGAGTGGAAATGGGAGCACATTACAATGGACTTCGTAGTTGGGTTGCCACGGACTTTGCGGAAGTTTGATGCAGTTTGGGTCATTGTCGACAGGTTGACCAAGTCGGCACACATCATTCCGGTTGTGACTACATATACTTCATAGAGGTTGGCCCAGATTTATATTCGGGAGATAGTTCAGTTGCATGATGTGCCTGTTTCCATCATATCAGATAGATGCCCTCAGTTTACCTCATATTTCTGGAGGGTCGTACAGAGTGAGTTGGGGACCCGTGTAGAGCTCAACATACCATTCCATCCACAGACCGACGTCCAGTCAGAGCAGACAGTTCAGATATTGGAGGACATGCTAAGAGCATGTGTGATTGACTTTGGGGGACAGTGGGATCAGTTCTTACCTTTGGCCGAGTTTGCTTACAACAACTGTTATCAGTCCAGCATCGAGATGGCTCTATTTGAGGCTTTATATGGTCTGGTGGTACTCATTTGGTAAAGGATGCCTTGGAAAAGGTAAAGTTGATTCAGGAGCGACTTTGCACAGCACAGTCCGGACAGAAGAGTTACGTGGATTAGAAGGTGCGCGATGTATCATTTATGGTCAGCGAGAAGGTTCTCTTGAAAGTCTCGCCAATGAAGGGTATTATGAGATTCGGAAAGAAGGGCAAGTTGAGCCCAAGGTTTATAGGCCCATTTGAGGTGTTGAGGCGAGTTGGGGAGGTTGCTTATGAGCTTGCTTTACCTCCCAGCCTATTAGGGGTTCATCCAGTTTTTCACGTGTCTATGCTTCAGAGGTATCACGCCGACTTGTCTCATGTGTTAGACTTCAGTACTATTCAGCTAGATGAGAGCTTGGGATATGAGGAACCAGTTGCTATTGTTGCTAGACAGGATCGCCAGTTGAGGTCCAAGAGGATTTCCACGGTAAAGGTAAAAGTGGAGGGGCCAACCAGTCGAGGAGGTGACCTGGGAGTCCAAGGAGGACATGCGGAGCAGATATCCACACTTATTCAGCACTTCAGGTATGAATCTAAACCCGTTCAAGGACGAACATTTGTTTAAGAGGTAGAGAATGTAACGACCCGCCCGTCACATACTCACCTATGTCTTTCTTCATCCACCGCCACCAAAAATGCTGTCTCAGGTCGCGATACATCTTCGTAGTACCTGGATGAATAGAATACCGAGAACTGTGTGCCTCTTCTAGGATCCTCTCCCTCAAGCCATCGACATTAGGAACACATAGACGACCCTGGAGTCGCAGAACATGATCCTCGCCCATAGAAACCTCCTTGGAACCACCCTGTAGTACCATCTCTCTGAGGACTGTCAAGTGCAGATCAGCAAATTGTCGAGCCTTGATCTGCTCCAATAGTGAAGACTGGGCAACAACACATGCAAGAACTCGGCTGGGCTCTGAAATATCCACCCTCACCAGTCTGTTAGCCAAGGACTGAATGTCCAAAGCTAATGGTCTCTCCTCAGCTGAAATGAATGCCAAACTACCCATACTCACTGCCTTCCTGCTCAAGGCATTCACGACCACATTCGCCTTACCCGGATGATAAAGAATAGTGATATCATAGTCCTTCAGTAACTCAAGCCATCTGCACTGCCTCATATTGAGATCCCTTTGCTTGAACAAGTGCTGCAAGCTGTGGTGGTCAGTATAAACCTCACATGACACCCCATACAGATAATGCCTCCATATCTTAAGAGCATGAATAATCGCGGCTAACTCTAGATCATGCACAGAGTAATTCATTTCATGAATCTTCAGCTGACGCGAAGCATATGCAATAACTCACCCCTCCAGCATCAATACACAACCCAAGCCAACGCGTGAAGCATCGCAATATACCGTATACATCTCCAAGCCGGAAGGCAACACTAGAACCGGTGCTGTAGTCAAAGCTGTCTTGAGCTTTTTGAAGCTCGCCTCACAATCATTGGACCAACGGAATAGAGCACTCTTTTGGGTCAATCTAGTTAGAGGTGCTGCAATGGATGAGAAACCCTACACAAACAGGCTATAATAACCTGCCAACCCTAGGAAACTCTTGATCTCGGTCATCGAAGTGGGACGAGGCCAACTATGAACTGCCTCAATCTTCCTGGGATCCACCTTAATGCCTTATCCTGATACAATATTCCCCAAGAATGCCACAGACTCTAGCCAAAACTCACACTTGGAGAACTTAACATATAGCTTCTGTTCTCGCAAGGTCTGAAGTACCACTCTCAAATGCTGCTCGTGCTCCCCCAGGCTACGTGAGTAAATCAAGATGTCATCAATGAAGACAATAACGAAGGAATCAATATAAGGCCTAAATACCCGGTTCATCAAATCCATAAATGCCGCTGGGGCATTAGTCAAGCCGAAGGACATCACTAGAAACTCATAATGGCCATATTTGGTACGGAAGGCAGTCTTCCAAACATCTGAGTCCCGAATCTTCAACTGATGATACGCTGATCTCAAGGCGATCTTAGAAAACACCCTAGCACCCTGCAACTGGTCAAACAAATCATCGAACGCGGCAACGAGTACTTCTTCTTGATGGTAACCTTGTTCAACTGGCGGTAATCAATGCACATCCGCATAGTCCCATCTTTCTTCTTCACAAATAACACGGGTGCACCCCAAGGTGATACACTTGGTCTCACAAACCCCTTTGCTAACAACTCCTCAAGCTGCTCTTTTAACTCCTTCAATTCTTTTGGAGCCATACGGTACGATGGGATAGGCTGGCTTCCTAGAGCCAAATCAATACGGAAATCAATATCACGATCTGGCGGCATGCCTGGAAGGTTAGAAGGAAACACATCGGCGAACTCCCGGACTACTGGTAGTGAATCAATCGTCGGAGACTCTGCGGTGGTGTCCCAAACATAAGCTAGATAAGCCAAACAACCCTTCTAGACCATATGTCGAGCCTTCTGAAAAGAGATGACCCGACTAGTTGTACTAACCGAGGAACCCTTCCACTCCAATCTCGGTAATTCTGACATCGCTAAGGTAATAGTCTTGGCATGACAATCGAGGATGGCCTGATATGGAGATAACCAGTCCATGCCCAGGATGACCTCAAAGTCGATCATATCATGTAGCAGAAGGTTCGCCCTAGTCTCATAACCACAGAATGTGACCACACATGATCGGTAGATCCGATCCACAACCACAGAATTGCCCACAGAAGTGGACACATAAATATGAGTACCCAAGGACTCACAAGGAATATCCAGAAAATGAGCAAACAGAGATGACACATATGAATAGGTAGACCCTGGATCAAATAATACCGAAGCATCCCTACCGCATACCGAAATAATACCTGTGATCACGGCATCTGAGGCCAATACATCTGGTCTGGCCAGAAAAGCATAGAATCTGGCTGGAGCGCCGGCGGGCTGGCCTCCGCCCGACTGAACAGTAGCTGACTGGCCTCCCCATGCCTGGCCTCCATCTCTAGGACAGCCCTTGCCAGCCTGCCCTCCGCCTCTAGGCGGCCGGACAACCGGTGCTATAATCATGGGCTACTGACCCTGCTGCACTGCCTTGCCCTGAAGCCTGGGGCAGAATCTCCTCATGTGACAGAGATCTCTACACTTGAAACAGCCCCTCGGTGTGGCGATCTTCTTCCCTAATGTCTGATCCTGATGGCATGTAGGCCCACTGGAAGAAGCCTGAATAGCCGGTGGGTGATATGAACTCTCCGGCATGGCACTACGATAGGATCTGGAAGAACCCTGGTGACTTGAATACCCACTAAAGAACCCTGGAGGGTTGGTGAGCGGTAAGAACTCTTTGGTGTGGTGCGGAAATAGGGGTGCGCTGGAGCACCTCGAAGAGGTGGTGGTGATGAATATAGGGGCCTGCTAGGCTGACCCCTCCCAAACTGACCTCTGCCCCTAGCCGGGGCACCTCTAAACTCTCCAGAGTACCGGGCCCTATTTTCCTGCTGCATCTACTCTCTCCCTCTCTGATGGTAGCCCTCAATCCTTCGAGCAATACTAGTTGATAAGTAGTCCCCATCTCAACCTATCGGGCTATATTGGCCCTAATACAGGAGTGCAGCCCCACAACAAACCTCAGTACTCTCTCTGCGTTCGTAGGAAGTATCATAAGTGAATGGTGAGATAACTCAGAAAACCTCGCCTCATAGTCGGTCATTGACATATGACCCTGCTCAAGCTGCTCAAACTGATACCGTAACTCTTCCTTCTCTGAGGGTGGAATATACCTATCCAGGAAAACACGTATGAACTGGCTCCAAGTCATGGGAGGAGAACCCGCTGGTCTACCAAGAAGATAAGACTGCCACCATCTACGGGCCCTGCCCTCCAGCTAGAAAGTAGTGAAGTCTACCCCATGAGACTCCAGTATCCTCATGTTGTGCAGTCTGTCCCTGCACCTATCAATGAAATCCTGGGCATCCTCATGGCACTCGCCTCTGAAGACAGGAGGGTGTAGCCTAGTCCATCTGTCCAATAACGTCTGCGGATCGCCATCCGCAGCCGATCTAGGCTCACGTACCACTACTGCAACTGGCTGGGCCTCGTCTGCGGGTAGTGTACCCGGAGTCTAATACACTACAGCTGCATGCCCAAGAGCCTGAGCAGTAGCGGTCTGTGCTCCCCCTCCCACCTGAGATGTGGCTGGGTCTGCTGGAAATAAACCAGCCTGGGTCAGAGAATCCATGAACAACAACATACAACCCATGATCTCCTGAAATCCCGGTGCTGTCATGAAATCTACCGGGGCTGGCTCTGCCCCGCCCTGCTCCTCAATAATGGGATCCTCCACTGGATCAGCTGGTGGTGCTACTGGGGCAGCTCTGGGATGCCCTCATCCCCTACCTTGGGCCGGCGCCCTCCCCCGGCCTCTGCCTCGGCCTCTAGAAATGGGGGGAGTAGCTCCTCCCAGGTCTGGAAAGTCAGCCGCACACGTCCTCACCATATGTGAGAGAATAGAAGGAAGAAACTTAGTGTACCATCAATTGCACGATAGGAGACAAATAAAGAGTAGTTTCCTAACATCCTATAGCCTCTCGAAGATAAGTACGGACGTCTTCGCACCGATCCATAAGACTCTATTAGACCTGCCCATAACTTGTGAGACCTACGTGAACCTAGTGCTCTAATACCATGTTGTCACGACCCAGCTCCATATCAGGCCGTGATAGCATCCAGCACCGTTGCTGGACAAGCCAACATTGAACAACTTAGTGATTTCCCATTTTTGTTTATTAAGCAATTCCAATATTTAGCTTTACTTACATTTAAAGCATTTGATAAATAACGGAGTTTTAAGGAAAACAAATGGAAACATCTAAAAGCAGTTATAACTGTTGAATTACAATCCAAAAACCAAAGTCTGCTAATACGTGCCAAGATCTAGTGTCACAAGTGTGTGGGCAACTAGTAAAATATACAAAAGATGACTATCCTATTGTCTGAAACAGAATAGACAGATAAAAACAACAGAGAAACTCCGACATGCTGTTGGACGGCTCAGAAGGGGGCAGCTCACCGCGAAGTCTCGGTCCAAGATCAGGTATGCGCGCCGGGCGGGTAACTAGATGCACCAGCCTCAGATCCTGTACAATTAAGTACAGAAGCGTAGTATGAGTACATAAACAATATGTACCCAGTAAGTATCCCGCCTAACCTCGAAGAAGTAGTGACGAGGGGTCGACTTGACACTTACTAGGGCCAATAATAATGTAGTTAAAGTGTTATGCTAAGTATAGATATCATGATTAATTCTGACAGTTCAATAACGGGAAGAGATAAGTACTTCTTTCATAAATTTAAAATTTCAATTTTGGTCATATCATTTAACCACTTACATTTCAAGGCATTTAAGCAGTATAAATCACAGAGAGTTCCAAATAATTAACATGTGCAATTATGCCGAGGTCATACGGCCAGATCCAACATAATATTAAATTGTGCACTGCCGGAGGGTCGAACGACGCGAACCATAGATGCATCTATTTACTACTGAGGCGCTCGGCCCGATCCACAAATAATAATTATTTTTAAGAAAACACAAGTTTCTCATTTACAGTCAACTATTTCATACAAACCTTCAAGTAAGTGAATTTAACCTTATACAATTCTTTTATCAATTTCTATCATGACTTAAGTGATTATATTAGTAAGTAAGGGCACAAACATTCCAAGTATAGCATGATACG
Organism: Nicotiana tomentosiformis; assembly: GCF_000390325.3. Classification (NCBI taxonomy): domain Eukaryota; kingdom Viridiplantae; phylum Streptophyta; class Magnoliopsida; order Solanales; family Solanaceae; genus Nicotiana; species Nicotiana tomentosiformis. Next base: position 86,180,573 of record NC_090814.1, read on the forward strand.
GGTCCTAAACTACCAGGTCAATAGCATAATAGTAGATACATATAGACTCTCGTCACCTCGTACGTACATAGCCCCCACAATTAGGTACAAATATTTATTTAATTCACCTATGGGGTTAATTCCCTCTTATAAGGTTAGAAAGGAGACTTACCTCGCCTCAAAGCCTACTTCCCAATTCAAGAACGCGCTCAAACCTCAAAATTTGACACCAAACGACTCGAAGCTAGTCAAACATGACATAAACTAATCAATCTATGCTCAAAAGTTCATAATTTCACCATTTAAGTGATTACCCACCCTAAATTGCAAGATTCCTAAAATTTACCCCCGGGCCCACATGCTCGGATTCTGGAAATTTTCAAAGAAAGTTGTTACCCATAACCTTAGGTACATAAATATATGATTTTTACTAAATTCCATAACAAATTTCGTGGTTAAATCTCATTTTTATCAAAAACCTAGGTCTTCCTCTAAACCCTTATTTTTTTCCCACTAATTTTCACATGTTAAGCTACCCATAATCTAAGTATTTAACTCACATTAGGTAGAAATTACTTACCTCATAAAGCTAGGTCGAAATCTCCTCCTTAAGAGCCCTTAAATCGCCCAAGAGTGTAATAAATGACCCCAAAAATGCCTAAGTCCCGATTTTTTTAACTCACTGCCCAACTGCCTCCTTCTTCGCGAACGTAAAAGAGGCCTCGCATTCGCGAAGGCAAATATCCCAGGCCCTCTGAAGACCCATCATCGCGAATACGATCGATGATTAGTGAACGTGGAGGCTGGCTTGGACTACCCTACGTAAACGCAAGGGTTGCTTCACGAATGTGAAGAACAAAGCAGCCCCAGCCCAGCCCAGTTACTCTACGTGAACGCGAGTCGCCCAGTGGCGAAGCCAGAAAATTCAACAAGGGTGTTCAAATTTTGAACATCCTTTTGTCAGTGGGCTATGCAAGGGTATTCAAAGTCTATTTTTAATCAGTAACAAGTATTATTTTACCTTATACGTAGTATAATTTTTTAGCGAAGGGTTGAGCCAACATAGCTTCTCCCCTAGAGTCGCCTCACTTGAACGCGAAGGTAACTGGCCCAGACCTTCGCGTATGTGGACTAGCTATCACGAATGCGTAGCACATTTCACCCCAGCCCCAACTCCTTCTACGCGAACGCGATGGTCCCTTTGCGATCGCGAAGAAGGAAACCAGAACTGGACATTTCTGGTTTCTCACACTCTGCACCGAGGAGTCCGAAACTCACCCGAGCCACTCGGGACCCCATCCAAAGGCACTAACAGGTCTGTAATCATAATACGGACTTGCTTGAACTCTCGAAAAATGAAAAACAACAACAAAACCAAGAATCACACCCCAAAACCAAATTGAATCAAACTTTGAACTTTAAGTTTCTAAATCGCTCCGAACGCGTCGAATCATACTTAGACTACTCGGATTGACATTACGAAACTATTTCCTGTCTTAAATGACATTACAGAACTATTTCCTGTCTTAAATGACATTAAGGAACTCGATATCACCAAAACCTACTCCAAACCAAATTTAAAGAACTTCAAAAACCTTCAAGAACCAACTTTCACTATTAGGCGCCGAAACGCTCCTGGGTCACCCAAAACCCGATCTGAACATACGCCCAAGTCCGAAATTATCATACAAATCTATTGGAACCATTAAATCCTGATTCTGAGGTCGTTTACTAAAAATGTTGACCAAAGTCAAACTTAGCCTTTCAAGCCAACCTTAAGGAACTAAGTGTTCCGATTTCAACCCAAACTCTTCTAAATCCCGAACCAACCATCCCCGCAAGTTATAAATCAGTAAAAGCAAATACGGGAAGTCTTATTTAGGGTAACGGGGTTCTAGCAAGTAAAACGACCGGTCGGGTCGTTACACTGGATTGGCCTTATATAGTACTGAATGACTGACTGTCATTTGATGTGTATATATATACGAGATGGAATATCCCTGGGCCGGATTGGCCATAAACAGTACCGAGTGACCGAATGATTTGTGACCACATGAGGTCTTTTCACTGAGATGTCATATTCCTCATATCATGCAGTATTGATCTATTTCACTTGTACCGAGTTTAACTCTTGAACTTGAAAGCATGCATATATTTTTGTACCATTATTTACACTGGACTGTACCTGCGGATCTCGTCACTACTTTCAGCCCAGAGGTTAGTTTGTCTTGTTACTTATTAAGTTGGTTGTACTCATACTACACTTTGCACCTCGTGTGCAGATCCTGGTTCTTCCGGACACGGCGACTGTTAGACCTCTGTGTGTCACCAGTTGGAGACTATCAAGGTAGCTGCTTGGCATTTGCTGACCTTGTCTCTCTTTCCTTCAATTATTGTACTGTTTTATACTTTCAGACAATGATTTTTATCAGTCAGACATTGTATTTGTATTAGATGCTCATGTACTCAGTGACACCGGGTTTGGGAGTGTTATATTTGTATTTGTGAGATTTCTTCCGTTGAATTTAATTATTATATTTTTAAATTTAAAAGATATGGTGGTTTATTGAGATTATCAGCTTGCCTAGTATTGAGATAGGATCCATCATGAGAGGTGAGATTTTGGGTCATGACAAGTTGGTATCAGAGCCTAGGTTACATAGGTCTCACGAGTCATGAGCAGGTTTAGTAGAGTCGTGCGGATCGGTACAAAGACGTCTGTACTTATCTTCGAGAGGCTGCCGAACCCTTAGGAAAATTCCACTTTCTTATATTCAATCGTGCGGAATTGATTCAGCTTGAAACATAACTCTTTTAATTCCTTCCACGCATTTGTGTACGTATGTGAGCACTCGGTATTAGTTGTGCATCATCAGCTTGTGATTCCATGTGTTATGATGATGGGCCAGTCTGGAGGACTTGAGGCCAGGGTTAGACCGCAGTTTAAGTTCGGTAGCTTTAGTTGTGTGAACTTGTACATTTGGACTCATATTTCCGGTAGTGTCCCTATGAGTGGAATTTATGCCTCGATCAGCAGTTAAATGGCTATATGATAAGTATGACGTGATTGCGGGATGTGTTCATATGGGTTGAATGTGATGAATAAAGTTTACTTGTGACTCAAGAGTTTGCTATTGGGTACTTGATTTCTATCATTTGACATGTAGTCTCGAATTGTAAGTGTATTGAAGGATGTTTCACGTTGTTAGATTGTGGGACAAATTAAATTCTCATGTCTTGTTAATGAGTTTGGACTCAGAAAGATTAAGTGATTGCGTAGTAATTGTGGCTGCGAAAGGGTATAACAAGATGCCAATTTGAGACTAAGCAGGTGGGTTATCTCTTACAGAGTAATATACGTAGGTATTTTCCTTATAATGTTGAGTGGAGAGTTTATTTTCTACCAGTGGAGTGTATGTGTTGAGATTTAAATTTGAATCTGGTTGAGAAAGTCTACTTGACTATCACGAGAATGAAGGCGAGCTTAGCAGATGAATTGAGGTATTTTATGGTTTGTGTTACCTGAGCTTGTGAAGAATTTTCGTTGAACTGAATGCAGTATTATGGCAATAATAGAGTATGGATATTGTGAGTTATGGAATGTTTTGTTCTATGGATTTAACCCAAGTGGGGGAGCCTGCTATTGACGATTTAATTTCATGGTTATGTGTTGTACTGGTTTCGGTTTGAGGCATACATGTGATTCGGTTATGACTTGCAAAGATTGATATCGAGGATGACTCTAGTAAGGAAATTCCTGAATACGGGTTATATTGCACTTTATGAAAAAATCATGAAATGATTAAATTGTTATTTTGAAGGATGTAGTGCGCACGGAGTATGAATTTGATCGGTAGTGTTAAGGCAGGGTTACCCCTTCGATTGTTGCTGTGCTAATGAGGCACGTGTCTTTCAGCCCGTTTGGGCGGTGCAATTTAGATTTGAGAAAAGTAGGTAACTCCCGAGAAGGTTCTAATGGGTTCGAGATTTCTATATAGCAATCGAGAATTTTTCCGGATTTGTGCATGGATAGAATCTGAGATTACATTTAATGGTGCCGGGATTTGCGGTAATTCTGTATGATTATGGATTCTACATTTTAGTATAAGAAAGGTAAGAAGAATAATTTTAAATTCACATAAGGTATTTTCAGAGTGAGTGTTAAAGTTGTCGTATTTATGGAGGTACTTAAGAAGAATACAATGGCTTATGGGCCGTATGGCGGTGTGGTTTTATCTTAGGGTGTCTTGTAGTGAGCTTTGGGTAAGGATCATGGAGTTCTGACAAGGAGAAGTATCAACTTGAGGATAATTTAGAAGAATTTCGAAGTAAATAGGACAACTGGGTAGTAGGCTAAATCAGTATGGTAATGGCATGCTCGGTTCTTTTGGGTAATTATGATGTGGAGACTTTACAGATGTTTTGCTGGCAATATTCTTGGGTTTTGGTGACCTGCGTGGCTTGGACGAGTTAGAGGAAATTAGTTCTGATAGCTTGATTAGGTGGAAATGGATTTCAAAGAGTTCTTGATGGTTTCTACCATGGTTTGAACCGGATATTTTCCACCAGTGTGGGAAACGTGTTTTGTATTGTGATTTCCTCCTGGAAGGAAGCAAGAGGAAGGTTTCTAACTAATCGGGTATGTAAATTGCTGGTGGCTCAAAGTTGATAATGAGATTCTTGTGCTTGTCATATGATGGCATGATAGATGTGGTGTGTTGTGTGGGATTAAGATTTACATGTACAAGGTGGCAGTTCATTCTTGAAGGAAAGGTCACGAATTCTAGACAGAATGGTTAGTTTTTTATATTTAGATAAATGTTATAACTGCTCGGTAATCCCTGAGAAGGGTGCGCATTTCAAAAGGCGCGTTGTGTTTTGACTTTCAGATGTCATCGGTATTGCAATACTCACCTAGTTGATAGACTGCTGATATTAAAATTATTGATATATGGCATGAAAGAATTATGAAAATATTCCTAGTGGGATGATCTTGCATGAAGGATGTGATATTCATTCGAGTGCTGGAGTTGTGATCAGTTATGATGGTTCATGTGTTCTATGAATTTGGGGAACTGGGATTTCTCAGAAGCATATTATTTCAGAGTTGCGACCTGTTTGAGGTGAGTATTTTATTTAAGCTCAGTGGAGGCACTAGTTGCATTAATTATTTGTGATGACTACGCGAATATATATATATATATATATATATATATATATATATATATATATATATATATATATATATATATATATATATGAGGATATATATGAGGCTTGAGACCATGTGCGGGCATCGGGGCAAGTATTCAGATTCGGGAAAATGTTTAGGCTATGATATGCCTAGAGTTGACGGTTAAGCGTAACGTTATGATGTTTCTCTTATCTGTACCTATGTTGAGAACTACCTGGGTTATACTTGAGGTTACAAAGAGGCTAATAGCCTGTTTGGCCAAGCTGGAGAAATCAGCTTATTTTAAGAAGTACTTTTTTCAAAAGTGCTTTTAAAAAAAGTACTTTTGCAGTGAAGTAGTTTGTGTTTAGCTAATCACTCTGAAAAGCACTTTTGAGCAATAATTTGTGTTTGGCCAAGCTTTTCAGAAAGTTCTTTTAAGTATCAAATTACGAATAAGGACATGAATAAATTTGCTTAATAGTTAATATTATAAAAAAATAAATAATCTTAAAAATTTGTTATTACAGGCAATAATTAAGTCTTTTCATTTTATTTAAGTAAAATATGAAAATAAAATTTAAAAGTACTTAATACTTTTAATATAAGTTAAATATATTAAAAATCATTCAACAAATATAAAAGCATTCACCCCTAAAGTCACTATATATTAGAAAGCTATCCTAAAAATAATAAGAAATATTTATACATTAATATACTAAGTATTAGGTTTAACGGTTATTTTAGTATATACTATATTTTGTTAAGGGTATTTTTGGTAAGAAGAAAAGTCAAAACTGCTTCTGCTTCTGCTTTTGGGAAGAAGCTACTTTTTCTGCTTCTGCTTTTGGGAAGAAGCTACTTTTTCTGCTTCTCAGAAACTGCTTCTGCTTCTTCCCAAAAGCACTTTTTTCCCCAAAACAACTTGACCAAACACCTCAAGTTAGGGAAAAAAGCACTTTTCCCTCTTGAGAAACTTGGCCAAACAGGCTATAATTCTGTAACGACTCGGCCTGTCGTTTTGAGAATTTAAGTCCCGTCCGGCGGCATAAGGCCCTGAGTAGCTTTATATTATGTGTATTGACTTGCGTACGTGGTTGCATTCGGTTACCGGATGTTTCAGAGTGATTTGGGACACTTAGTCCCTAAAACGGAAGCTTAAGTCTTAGGATTTCGACCGTAGTCGGAACTATGTGAAGACGACTCCGGAATGGAGTTCTGTCAGTTTCATTAGCTCCGTTGGGTGATTTTGGACTTAGGAGCATGTCCGGACTGTAAATCCGAGGTATGTAGCTAATTTAGGCTTGAAATGGCAAAAGTTGAATTTTTGGAGATTTGGACCGGAAGTGGACTTTTTGATATCGGGGTTGGAATGAGATTCCGAGAGTTGGAAAAGCTCTGTTATGTTATTTGGAACTTGCCTATAAAATTTGACGTCATTCCGGGTTGATTTGATAGGTTTCGGCACGGGTTTTAGAAGTTGAAAGATTTCAAAATTTATAAGTTCGTTTCATGGTGCGATTCGTAGTTTCAACATTGTTTGATATGATTTGAGACCTCGAGCGGGTACGTGTTAGGGTATAGAACTTGCTGGTATGTTTGGACGGGGTCCCGAGGGCCCCGGGTGTTTTTCGGACGAGTTGCGGATGATTTCCATGGTTTTGGGGAGGTCTGAGTTCGGGTCTAATCGCACCTACGGACCTTGGGTGCATGTGCGATGGTCGCAGGTGCGAAGATGGAGACACAAGTGCGAGAAGAGCTGGACTTGGCAGTCTCCGCAGGTGCGGAGAATTTACGCGCATCAGCAGATTCGCACGTGCGGAGATGGAAGCGCAGATGCGAGAATTGAGAGCTGGCCTGGGGTCGCAGGTGCGAGGAAGTTCCGCATCTGTGATGCCCGCGTATGTGCAGAAGGCTCGCAGGTGCGGAGGCTATGGGAGTTAGTGACTTCTGCAGGTGCGACTGGTTAGACCGCATGTGCGGTAGGCACAGGTGCGAGAAATGATCGTAGGTGCGAGGATCACTGGGCAGAAAGGGGTTGGAATCGAGGGTTAGTTCATTTTTGACTCCATTTTTTATTTTTAGCTCGGGAGAAGGCGATTCCTTTGAGGGATTTTCAGAGGAATCTTGTGGGTAATGATTTCTTACTCGAATTTGGTTTTATTGCATAAATCTATAGTTGTTTCTCCATTTAATTTCGGATTTTTGGGGTTGAAATGGGGAAAAATTGGAAGAACTTCTTCAATAAAGATTTTGAGTTTTGAAGGGGGATTTGTAGTCGGATTTGAGTAATTCTTCGGAGTCACCTTCAACTTTTCGTTTTGCACTATTTATTCTTATTTCTGGACAGTTGTATTTAGAAGTTTTCTAGCAAATACTCTGTAGAGCTTATGACTTGTACTATCGGTTTTGGGAATTTTAAGAGATTCTATTTAAATAATGTTGTTGTTTTAATTATTGTTAGGCTTACCTAGTCCCTAAGACTAGGTGCCATCACGATACCCAAATGGAGGGAAAATTGGGCCGTGACAAATTGGTATCAGAGCTCTAGGTTCATAGATGCTACGAGTCATAAGCGAGTTTAGTGGAGTCTTGCGGATCGGTACGGAGACGTCTGTACTTATCTTCGAGAGGCTACAAAACTATTTGGACAATCTCACTTCTTTCATTTCTATCGTGCGAGTTCATTGATCTCGAAGTTTGAACTTTTATCATTCCATTCTCTCACAGATGGTAAGCACACGAGCTGTAGTTGCTGATAACGTTACCCCCAGAGTAGATGTCGCTTGAGGCAGAGGCCGACGAGGAGTACGTGCCGCAGCTAGAGCACCTATCAGAGCAGCAGTTGAGGAGCCGCCAGTAGTTCCAGTTGGGGGGCAGGTACCGAAGGCGCCTGCTGTTACCCCCGGACTTCAGGAGACCTTAGCACAGTTCTTGAGCATGTCTGGTACATTGGCTCAGGCAGGGCTGATTTCAGTTGCACCAGCTACTTCATAGACCGGGGGAGGAACCCAAACTCCCGCCGCCCACACCCTAGAGCAGCGAGTTCATGTTGGTCAGGTTCTAGGTGTCATGGCAATACAGTCTGTGGTTCCAGTTCAGCCTGTGGTCAGGGCAGCAGCATCTGAGGAAGAGCATCTTAGACTTGCAAGGTTTAAGAAATATGACCCTCCAACATTAAGTGGTTTGGCTTCAGAGTGTGCATAGGGTTTTCTGGAGGAGTGTCACCGCATTCTCCGTACTATGGGTATTATGGAGACGAGCGGGGTTATTTTTACTACGTTCCAACTTAGGGGAGCGGCTTATCAGTGGTGGCGGGCATATGAGTTGGGTAGCCCAGCCGAGTTAGCTTCACTTACATGGGTTCAGTTTTCAGAGATGTTCCTGAGAGAGTTTGTACCTCAGTCCCTTCGAGATGCATGGCGCGCAGAGTTTGAGCAGCTGCGCCAGGGCACTATGTCAGTATCAGAGTATGCCGTGAAATTCAGTGATTTGGCCAGGCATGCGCCTGCTTTGGTCACCACAGTTAGAGAGCGTGTCCGCAGATTCATTGAGGGATTGAGGCATGATATTCGGTTCAGCATGGCTCGGGAGTTAGAGTCAGATGTTTCGTTTCAGCAGGTGGTAGGGATTGCTCACCGTGTAGAGGGCATGTGGATCAGGAGGAAGAGGACAGGCAGGGCCATGAGAGAGAGTACAGGCGAGATCAGTGAGGACAGGGAGGTGAGGAGGCCTCGTAGACCGGAGAGATCTACTAGTCCTTATTTTGGAGGTAGGGTACGACATGGTAGAGGTTTGCACTTCAGGCTTCGCACAGTGTTTAAGGTGCTCATGGGTCTTAGAGTACCCGTACTGTACAGTTCCCACAACCACGTCAGCAGAGAGGTTTCTTCGAGTGTGGAGATACCAGCCACAGGGTGAGAGATTGTCCTAGACTCCGGATAGGTGTGTCACCGCGAGTATTCAGGCGAGTACAGGGCGCCCAAGAGGGGAAGGCCCGACCCGTTGATATATTTCATATAGTAGGCTTGAGGCCACTGCGCCAGATGATGTCATACAGGTATGCTTTTGATTTGTTACAGAGGGGCACCATTCGTATTTTGATTCGGTCCTGCTTATCGGGGCGAGTTCCCCTACTTGTTGTCCCACCTATGGGTGGGTTTATGACTTAGTATTATGTTTAGATGTTTACCCCGTTGGGAGATTCTATGAGTGATAGTCGTGTCTATTATTTGTTTTTATTTATTATTGAAAGTTACGACACTATAAGTGAATTCACGTTGTCCATTATGGTAGGTTTGGTGTGATTCCTGAGTAAATTGGTTATAATTTGTGATTTGATACTCTACCGGGTGAGAGTTTAGCAAGTGTTGAGATTTTATTGGCAGAATTGAGTTAGTGGAAGATTTCCATTGGTATGATGTGTATTCGACTTGTGATTCAGAGTTGAGGGCGAGACCCTCGTGACTCCATGTGATTTGATATGTTTGAGCCGGGCTGCGTGCCGTGGTGGAGGGTGATACCAGGATGAGATCCTTATGATTTGTTCATGTACTTTGATTTTTCCTTTTGAATTGATTCGTAGTACGGTATTGTTAGAAAGTTGTGCATGTCGGGCTTGTTTGATATTTATCTTATGTGTTTCTCTTTACATATTTAGTCAATTTCGTTATGTGTTTCCTGAGTTTTGGCTTGCGGGGTGTGTGCCCGGTGGTGTTAATTGTGACTTGTTGATTCGGATGTATAGTTATGAGGTCTTCGTGTTTCTTGCATCATTGTCAGTTTTGTGGAGGTTTGAAACGGGTTGCTAACGGATATGGGTCTAATTGTCGGTGCTGGTTTTGATTTCGGGCAGCTAATGTGATCGAAAATGTTATTATGGGCCTATATGTGGTGTGTCTTGTTGTCTGGTCGTACCTTGTGGATGTAGGCATGAGTTATTACAGCTGGTTGAGACTGATACCGGTTATGGATTTAGAATCAGGTCTTTTGAAGATAAATGGAAGGTGAGAATTTTGACTCTAAGGATTATCGGTGTTGATAGAAAGGATAAATTACAGCTAGGATGGTGTCGTCAGGCTTATGTAGATTGGGGTGATGTAGGGTCCCCCATAGGTGTATGTTGGGTATGTACTTTCAGTGATTTCAAGACTTCGAGGTGATTCTTAGCACGTTCGAGGATGAACGTTTGTTTAAGAGGGGAAGGATGTAACGACCCGGTCGGTTGTTTTGAGAATTTAAGTCCCATCTGATGGCATAAAGCCCTGAGCAGCTTCATATTATGTGTATTGACTTGCGTGCGTGGTTGAATTCGGTTACTAGATATTTCAGAGTGATTTGGGACACTTAGTCCCTAAAACGGAAGCTTAAGTCTTAGGATTTCAACCGTAGTTGGAACTATGTGAAGATGACTCCGGAATGGAGTTCCGTCGGTTCCATTAGCTCCGTTGGGTGATTTTGGACTTAGGAGCATGTCCGGACTGTAAATCCCAGGTCTGTAGCTGATTTAGGCTTGAAATGGCAAAAGTCAAATTTTTGGAGATTTGGACCGGAAGTGGACTTTTTGATATCGGGGTCGGAATGTAATTCCGAGATTAGAATAGCTCCGTTATGTTATTTGGGACTTGCCTACAAAATTTGAGGTCATTCCGTGATGATTTGATAGGTTTCAGCACGGGTTTTAGAAGTTGAAAGATTTGAAAATTTATAAGTTCGATTCATGGTGCGATTCGTAGTTTCAACATTGTTTGATGTGATTTGAGACCTCGAACGAGTCCGTGTTAGGGTATAGAACTTGTTGGTATGTTTGGATGGGGCCCCGAGTGTTTTTCGGACGAGTTGCGGATGATTTTCATGGTTTTGGGGATGTCTGAGTTCTGGTGTAATCGCACATGCGGACCTTGGGCGCAAGTGCGATGGTCGTAGGTGCGAAGATGGAGGAGCAAGTGCGAGAAGAGCTGGACTTGGCAGTCTCCGCAAGTGCGGAGAATTTGTGCGCATCAGCGGACTCGCACGTGCGGAGATGGAAGCGCAGATGCGAGAATTGAGAGTTGGCCTGGGGCCGCAGGTGCGAGGAAGTTCCGCATATGCGATGCCCGCGGATGCGCAGAAGGCTCGCAGGTGCGGAGGCTGTGGGAGTTAGTGACTTCCGCAGGTGCGACTGGTTAGACCGTAGGTGCGGTAGGCGCAGGTGCTAGAAATGATCGCAGGTGCGAGGATCGTTGGGCAGAAAGGGGTTGGAATCGAGGGTTAGTTCATTTTTCACTCTATTTTTTTATTTTTAGCTCGGGAGAAGGCGATTCCTTGAGGGATTTTCAGAGGAATCTTGTGGGTAACGATTTCTTACTCGAATATGGTTTTATTGCATAAATCTATAGTTGTTTCTCCATTTAATTTCGGATTTTTGGGGTTGAAATGGGGAAAAATTGGAAGAACTTCTTCAATAAAGATTTTGAGTTTTGAAGGGGGATTTGTGGTCAGATTTGAGTAATTCTTATATGGTTGGATTCGTGAGTGAATGGATGTTCGTATTTTGTGATTTTTACCCGATTCCGAGATGTGGGCCCTGGTCGACCTTTTAGGGCAAATTTCGGAATTTTTGTTAAAATATTGATTTCATTGATTAGATGATTCTATTTTTGTTGTATTCATGTTATGCAATTGTGTTTGGCTAGATTTGGGATATTCGGAGTCAGATATTCGTGGAAAGGCATTGTGACCGATTGTTTGAGCTTGGTTCGAGGTAAGTATCTTGCCTAACCTTATGAGGGGGATTTCCCCTTAGGATTTGAGTCTTCTATGTTGATTGTAGTCCATGTACGCGAGGTGACGAGTACATGCTCGGACTTATTTGTGGAAAGTTGGCCTTTTAGGATTCTTAGGTCCTTACATTCACCGAGTATGAAGTTGTTCTTGATGTGATTAAGTCCCTATTTACTAGTTTGACCTCTACATGCTTTAATTAGAATTAATTGCTTCAGGATTTACTCTTATTGCCTATTTGACTCTTACTTGACTTAACTGAAGATTTTACCTCCTCTGTTGTCATGCTATCTTTTCATAACTGCTTATATTTATTTGGAATTAATATTATTTCATCCTATAATTGTTCAGTCTTAATTGAGGTTATGATTATTTTTTTCGCTGCTTATCCTTAATTGAATTGTTGAATATCCTTCGTAATTTCCTCAACCTTAAAAAGAAGTTTAGATATCCTATATCTCAGTCGACTAGTTTTATTTGGAATTATTTGACTCGTGTTAGCTTCCCTATTGTTGAGGTGTATATTGTGGGATTGTTGCTACACATTAGTTTTTCCTTGTTGAGCTGTTCTCTTTACGCCTAGCATTCCAGACTGTGGTTATTCCTTGTGAATGTTTTCTACATTTTCTTGTGCTTTAAAAGTTCTTGAGTTGATTTACTTGTCGTACTTTGTATTATTGCCATTGTTGTTGTTGTATTTGTTGTGTTGATGCACGAGGTTTCTGCCGTGCGGTTGTATCATTGTGATGCACAAGGTTTCTGCCGTACGGTTGTTGTTATGGGGTTGCATGAGGTTTCTACCGTGCTATTGTTACTATTGATATTTGCACATGCGGCATGACAATTGTGGGTTGCGCATGTGGCGAGACAAGGTGGGAGCATTGTTATGCACGTGCGGCGAGACAAGGCGCGCACTTACTTTATTATTGCACACGTGGCGAGACAAGGTGGGTTGTGTCAGGAATTGATTTGTGATGATTTGTGGCCTGGGGGCATTCTTGTTGTTGATATTTGTGAAGTGGTATACATACCTGTGTGAGCTTTATCTTGTGAAAGCTGTGAGAAAATATTCTACGTGTTGTCCTTTCTTTTTCCTTATGCTTATTTGCTGATATGGACTATGGTAGGACACTTGTACTAGCATACAAGTAGTTAAGCACTCTTATCGGATAAGAGGTATTCTTGATATTGTTGAGCATAGATGCTCACCCTTGTTTACTTGCCTTCTATGTGAGAATGGCTCTATTGGCACGTGAGTCGTCAGTGCGGTTATGAGGTGTTATGAGGGCACACGATGCCAAGTGTTAGGGTTCAGGTATTGAGACCCGTGAGTTATGAATTGTCTGAGGTTTGGTACCTCGTGGAGTTGTTGACAAAAACCTGATGTAAAAGCGGTTGTAGTTGCTGAGTTATTACTTGTTCTTGCTGTATTTGTGATTCCAAATTTAGGTTGGGTTCCATCCATTCTTCTGTGTCATTTTCATGATATTTCGCTGACACTGGTTGTTTCCTTCCTTATAGCCATTACTGTACTGTGAGCCATATTGCATAGTCTTTATGTAGACATCATACTTCTACTGCTCATATACTTGTACCTGTTTAGTTTATTAGACCAGTGAGTGTCTTGACTGTTCCTCGTCACTACCCCACCGAGGTTAGTCTTGATACTTACTGGGCACCGCTGTGGTGTGCTCATGCTACTCTTCTACACATTTTCTTTTATGCAGATCCGGGTAATTGTTCATTAGCTAGCTGTGTGGACTGTTTCTGCGGAGACTCAAGGTAAACTTACCGCTGCATTCGCAGGCTTCCGAGTCACCTTCAACTTTTCGTTTTGCACTATTTATTCTTATTTCTGGACAGTTGTATTTAGAAGTTTTCTAGTAAACACTCTGTAGAGCTTATGACTTGTACTACCGGTTTTGGGAATTTTAAGAGATTCTATTTAAATAATATTGTTGTTTTAATTATTGTTAGGCTTACCTAGTCCCTAAGACTAGGTGCCATCACGATACCCAAACGGAGGGAAAATTGGGTCGTGACAAATTCCCTGAATAAACTGGGTAGTTACTATTTCTGCGTTAATTGTCGATTTGAGTTGTGATAGCGCACTTTGCACATGCCTACTCTATGGCGTGTTATTTATACCAGTCCAATAGCATGTGAATTCTACTTCATTTATCATATACATGTGTACTTATTTGATTGCTCCTGTATGATATTCTAGGACTGGAGGCCTGTGACCATACCAGGCGGATTATGTTATTGGCACGTGAGTTGTCCATGTGAGTCCAGATATTGACACTATAGCACGTGAGTTGTCCGTATGAGTGATGTTAATGTGAGCTTTAGAAGAGTTGGTTACTGTTATTAAATTAGTGTCTTGGTTCTACTATATATAATGAGCTTATAGCATTGCAGTTGTGGTGGTGCTTGTTGAACTTGCAATACGGTTCTCTACTTTGAGACATCTTCCATTTTGGGTACAAGTTGCGCCGTCGTGGCTTGAGTTGTATTGGTGTGGCATGTCAGTGGGATAGTTCTGTTTAATAATATAAGGTCATTGGACCTGGAATGGATACTATCAGGTTTGATTATAGTATATTCGGAAGGATAATATTGAAAGTCGGCTTAGAAAATGATTATGGTTCTGGTTGGGGCGAGAGAGCTCCATGACTTGTTGATCTAATAAGTGGTTATGAGATTCCATGTGTTTCTTTAAATATCAGCAGTGTACAAAGGTTTTGGAACGAGGTTATGGCTTGATACAGCTTGTTCAGACTCATACAATGTATAGATGTGAGATTCGGGTCATGAAAATAAATTGTGGATGTTGGAAATTGAACTCCAAGGTTTATGGGCTAAGGTTGAAGTAATGATCTTCAATTTCATGGTATTGTCAGGCCTATATGGAATAGGGTGGTGTGGGATCACCCCCGAGTATGTGCGTGGTAGGTGAAATAGTGATGTGATGGCTTGGAAATAACTCTTGGCACGTTCGAGGACGAACGTATGTTTAAGTGGGGGAGAATATAATGACCCGGCCATTCGTTTTGAGTATCACAATCATGTTTCCACACTTACTGCTTGATGTATGCATTACAGTTGTTATGTGACTCACCGGGGTGATTGGTTCGGGTCCGTGAGGTTTTGGAATGAATTGGAACACTTAGTTCCAAGGTTTAAAGCTTAAGTTAGAATAGTGACAGGATATCGACTTATGTGTAAACGACCCCGGAATGGAGTTTTGATGATTCCAATAGCTCTGTATGGTGATTTTGGACTTAGGAGCGTGTCCGAAAAATTATTGGGAAGTCCATAGTGGAATTTGGCTTGAAATGGCAAAAAATGAATCTTTGGGAAGTTTGACCGGGGAGTTGACTTTTTGATATCGGTGTCGGAATCCAGTTCTGAAAATTTTCATAGCTCCGTTATGTCATTTATGAATTGTGTGCAAAGTTTGAGGTCAATCGGACGTGATTTGATAGGTTCCGGCATCGTTTGTAGAAATTGTAAGTTTCAAAGTTCATTAGGCTTGAATTGGAGTATGATTCGTGATTCTAGCATTGTTTGACGTGATTTGAAGTTTTGACTAAGTTCGTATGATATTTTAGGACTTGTTGGTTTGGTTTGACGGGTCCTGAGGGGCTTGGGTGTATTTTTGGATCTTTGGTTGAGAGACTAGTAAAGTTAAAAAATTTGGGAGTTTAAACATGGTCAATATCGGATCAAGACGTCCTCTTTTCAGTGTTTTGAGTACGCGAGCAGGTCCGTAGCGTATTTTATGATTGAAATTCATATATGGTTTGTGTCGGGAGGTTCCGGATGAGTTTCAGGGTGATTTAGGATCATTTCGGAGAAGTTTGAGTTTGATGGTTTCTGGTGAGGTACTGTTCAATCGCAATTTCGAACAATTTATCGCAATTGCGAACATTGTTCATTGGAGATACCGTTCACTCGCAATTGCAAACAATTTGTCGCAATTGCTTGCGATGATTTTGGATTTTTGTGCAGTTCGCAATTGCGAAATATTTGTCGCAATTGCGAACATTGTTCATGGGATGTATTGTTCCTTCGCAAATGCGAAGTTTTTGTCCGCAAGTGCGAACCTGGACAGAATGTTTAAGATATGTCCCATTTTCTATTTTTAACGATTTGGAGCTCGAGGAGAGGCGATTTTCGGGAGATTTTGAAGGAAAATATCGGGGTAAGTGTTCTTAACTCAATTTTGGTTAAAATACGTGAATCCATTGTTATTTTTATCCCTAAATAAGTGAATTGGATTGAAAATGGTAGAAATTTTTATAGACTTTAATTATGGATTTGGAGGTCGAGTTGATGTCGGAATTTGATAAAATTTATATGGTTGGACTCATGGTTGGACGCGCGTACATATTTCATAACTTTTGTCGGATTGCGATACGTGGGCCCCACTGTCGATTTTTGAGCTAAATTTCGAATTTTATTGGAAAATTAGTATTTTCGTATGGAAATAATTCCAATAAATTTTATTGACTGAATCGAATAATTTGTGACTAGATTCGAAGTGTTTGGAGACCAATTACGAGGCAAGTGGACGTGCACCTTAGAAATTGCGTCTTGAATAAATCTTGTGCAGTTGTAAAATTTATGAATCATGTTATTATCTGAACATGCTCCATGTGTTAGAGAAATTGAGATGGGGCTCTTATTAAAGATCATGTTTAGGCTACGTGCCGATATTTTGGGACCCATGGGGTCGTGTTGCTGTTGAATTAATTGTTTTAAAAATGTACATTTCACACTCAGTCATATTCATCCATTGTGAGGATATTTATGGGATTGAGCTGCGCGCCGCAGCATGCCATATTGGCTTTATATATATATTATTATTATTATGGGATCGGGCTGCACGCCGCAACAGGCCTTATAGGCTTTATTGTTTTGGATCGGGGATGCACGCTGCAGCATGCCTTATAGGCTTTATTATTATTATTATATGGATCGGGGTTGCCCGCCTGCAGCAGGCCTTATAGGCTTTATTATTATATGGATCGGGGCTGCCCCCCGCAGCAGGCCTTATAGGCTTTATTATTATATGGATCGGGGATGCCCGCCTGCAGCAGGCCTTATAGGATTTATTATTATACGGATCGGGACTGCCCACCTGCAGTAGGCCATATTGGCTTTATATCACGCTTGGGCTGAAGGAGCCCCTCCGGAGTCTGTACACACCCCAGTGAGCGTAGATGATTATATATATTCGGGATGGACTTCCCAGGGAATGGACTTGACTTAATTATATTGTGATGAATTTCCCTGGACATAGATCTTGTCCGTATCATTTACATTTGGGGATAAATTACCCTAGGGCTGAATTGGCCTTATACATTACTGAATGACTGACTGTCAGTCGATGTGTATATATATACGGGATGGAATATCCCTGGGCCGGATTGGCCATAAATAGTACCGAATGACCGAATAATTTGTGACCAGTATTAGATGAGGTCTTTCCACTGAGATGTCATATTCCTCATATCATGCAGTATTGATCTATTTTACTTGAACTGAGTTTAACTGTTGAACTTGAAAGCATGCCTATATTTTTGTACCATTATTTACACTAGAGTGTACCTGCGGAGCTCGTCACTACTTTCAGCCCAGAGGTTAGTTTGTCTTGTTACTTATTAAGTTGGTTATACTCATACTACACTCTACACCTCGTGTGCAGATCCAGGTGCTTCCGGACACGGCGACTGTTAGACCTCAGTGTGTCACCAGTTGGAGACTATTAAGGTAGCTGCTTGGCGTCCGCTGACCTTGTCTCTTTCCTTCAATTATTGTACTGTTCTATACTATCAGACAGTGGTTTTTATCAGTCAGACATTGTATTCATATTAGATGCTCATGTACTCAGTGACACCAGGTTTTGGGAGTGTTATATTTGTATTTGTGAGATTTCTTCCGCTGAATTTAATTATTATGTTTTTAAATTTAAAAGATATGGTGGTTTATTAAGATTGTCGGCTTGCCTAGTATTGAGATAGGCGCCATCACGACAGGTGAGATTTTGGGTCGTGACAGGATCTTTTCGCTTGGATCAACAGTGAGCAAACCATTTACTATTGGGACGAATTGGTGAAAGTAATGCAAGAAAATTACGGACCTCCTGAGTTTCAAAACCCTGATGAACATCTCTGTGATATCCAACAAACTGGAATAATGTTTGAGTATAGGCAAGAATTTGCAAAACGAGCAGCG
This sequence comes from Nicotiana tomentosiformis, assembly GCF_000390325.3. Classification (NCBI taxonomy): domain Eukaryota; kingdom Viridiplantae; phylum Streptophyta; class Magnoliopsida; order Solanales; family Solanaceae; genus Nicotiana; species Nicotiana tomentosiformis. The sequence continues at coordinate 86,198,730 of NC_090814.1, forward strand.
CGTGTGCAAAATTGGATAGAACACTGTTTGCTTGGAGTTTTCCTCTATGGGCTGAAAGAAGACCTTCGCGTGGACGTTAGGATTCACAAACCTCGATCTGTGTACAAGGCAATGAGCGTGGCTTTAGAATATGAAGGAAAACAGGAAACTAATCGGTCCAGTAAGGCACCCACTTTGTCTTCTGTATCACGACCTCCTTCAGTTGGGACATCATCTCTGGCGGCTCGAGAATCCTTCAATTTTCTATCATCCCGCCAACCAGTTACACATCCTTTTCAACCACCATCACTTCCAAACACTCGCCCGTTGACTCCTGAACAACAAATTCAGCCGAGACAAAGGCCTGTGCTATCGTTGTGGAGAAAAGTTTAGCCCTGGTCATCACTGCAAACCTGGGACTTTTACTCATCTGGAGGTGATGCAAGAAGAGAACAACACACAGATTGTGAAAGATAACAACAAAAATGACATGTTTCCTACTGATGTGGACACAATTTCTCGAACTTCGCCTTGAGGACAAGTCGTCTTTCCAGGAGGGGTGTACTGATAAGCCACGTATCTTCCGGAAGAAGCAAATAAATTTAGGTGAAGATAATTCCTGGAGCTTTCAGCTGTTAGAAGTTATCTGTTTAACATTTTAATTATGGTTATTAGAAATTATTTATCTTTATCCTAATAGGTTATGCAGTAGTTAAAGTCAGCCTATAATATAAATAATAGATCCTGTAATGTGTAAGTATCATTATCATAATCAAAACTACTTTATTCTGTAGCATTGTCCTCTCCATACAGACAACTTTATTGGTGTAATTGTGTTTAAGATTCTTGCACAAACTATTGCCAATAATATTAACTTCTTTGTTCTATTTATTCTAGGGAAAATGTCCAAATATACCCCTCTACTTTCATATATTTTCTATATTTAATCTCCATTATACTATCGGGCCAAATTTAGCCCTATCGCTATACTATCGGGCCAAATTTACCCCTACAATCAATAAACTTTTTAAAAAAACCCTTGATCTGTTAAGTAATACAAAATCTTCCAAATTTATTTTATTTAAATCAGTTATTGTTCTTCTTGGTCCACTATTTTTGAAATAATTGACATTTACCTGCTTTCTGAATTAGAGAAAAAATAATAAGAGAAAAAATATTAAATAATACAACCGAGTAAACAAAGTATAATAAATTAAAAAATCTAAATTAGGTACTTTTCTAAATTCTAAAAGTATTTACAACATCCCAATTTTAATAAATTCGTTGCACCAAATGTATGGAGACTTTGCAAGTATTAGTGATTGAAGTTGAAGTTTCTCAGAGACTTTACATTGTCTAATTCAACTTTGCTTTAATTAAATGTCTACACATTGTGCACTCTTAAGTTAGTCGATTGAACTCTATACTAACCATGCAATGACAAAATATATTTGAATATACATTCACATACATGATGATCATCTGCATATAATATACAATAAATAGACCCACTAAATTTTACGGTGTGTATATGATTGAAAAATAAATAAAATTCTAAACCAATTTTATTTATTACAAGAAGAATAATGGGTGCATTGGTAATTAAAAAAAATATGAATAATTTGTATAGTCTAGTAACTTTAGCATTCACATCAATAGTAAAATTTGAAAATAATAGAGTAAGAAGAACAACAAGTGATTTAAATAAAAAGAATTTGTGAAATTTTGGATTACTTAACCGATCAAGGGGTATTTTTAAAAGTTTGCTGATTGTAGGAGTAAATTTGACCCGATAGTATAACGGTAGGGGTAAATTTAGCCCGATAATATAACGGAAGTTAAATGTAGACAATATATGAAAATAAAGTAGTATATTTGGCCCTTTTCCTACTATCAATCACATACATAATAAAGGATTTGCTAATGCCTGTGTTGAAAGAGTGTTGGCACACTTCCATGTCCATCATATTTTAAGCAACTCAACTTGTTAGAAACAAGAAAATAAAAACGAAGAATTAATTAATAAATAATCAAGATTTAACACCAATCATTTAAATTAATAGATCAAAATTACTACTTCTTCATAAACAAGAGAAAGATAATTAGAAAGATAAAACATGCTACTTCTTAATTAATACTCAAATAATCATACTTTAAACATGATTAATAATCGCTTCAGAATTGGCCATCTCCCGGGTGATTGAATTGGTCAGGAACAATTGAAGAACAACAGTCGATAGCGGCCTGATTCAAGAATTGATCCTCAGCCCCAAATATAGCAATATTATTATTCATAGTTGAAGTAGTTGGCAGCACTGAAGAACCATTAATCATACTCAATTCATCAGCTCTCATTGTTACTTTTTTTTTCAACTCTTCCAATGCAGCCATAAATTCTTCAGGTTCCTCAATTCTCATATCATCACTAGGTTCATTCCACCAAAATCCCTCATTATTCTTTGATTTTCAATAATCTCCCTTTTTTTTTCTTCTCAGCCTCCAATTCTCTACAAATTTGAGAATAGTATTGATTGTTTTGTTGCACGTTGAATTGATCGACGGTGGATGAGGAGGAGGAGGATTTTCCGGTGAGATAACGGTCAATGACGGCGTCATCGTTGGGATAACCGAAAGCAAATAGACGTTGTCATTTTAAAGATTGAACGAGAATATCAATTTCTGCACCGCTTAAGATGCAAAGTTTGCTAGCATTTTTGAAAAGTCCTAAACGGCGTAACATGCCTACTGTTTTGATTGTTTATTGGCTTGCTTGCAATTTTTCTCCGTCCTTGAGTTTTCTTCACGGTGTCAGTAGTAGTGTTCATGGTAGAAGAGAGAATATACTCTTGCCAGTTTCATTTATGCCTAAGGAAAATTGAAAACAAAATCATTGCACTTACTATACTTTATCTTCTATTTGAGGCTCTCCAACTTTCTCAAGCCAGCTTTATTTAGATATAGATTGATTTACTTTCTAAAAGTAAAGTCTCAAGAGAAATCTAATTAATGACATTTGTTATTTAAACCAACCACGTAATGAATTTTGGAAATATATTTAAAGTATATGTTTTGGTTACTGAAATGCAAAGGTAAACTAAAACTTTAAACATAGGAAGAAAATCAAAATATTTTGAGCATGAATTTTATGATCCAAAGTATATTTTGCTGAGGTTTTTGTTATTTAAGATGAAATAGTCTTAAAATGAGGGTGAATGAAAAATGGAGGGAAAAATGAAATTTTTGAGTAAAATTTTAAGTTTTCCCCTCTTGACAATGAGACATTGTCCCATATTGGAAGAGGAAAAGATTTTTGGTGGGTATATATATAATTGTTTTTCTTGTAACTCTTAAAGAGTTAAGAAGAAAGAAAGCCTCGCGCCGTCATCGTCGCTCGCTCTGGTGATCAGACTTCAAATAAAAATAATATTATAACTTTCTTTTAAAAATTTAGCATATTTTTGAGCCGCCCCTGATTGTCATCATACAAGTCTCCTTGGTTTCTAAAGTCTGCTTGAAATAATTATGTGTACTTTTTTTTTTTGATTTTCCGTCCACTATTTAATATTTATATTGGATTCTTATTAAATTGGGATTCGCTTGAAAAATTCCACATACTCATAATCACTGCTTAAGGAGAAAGAAATACTTATTAGTATATCACAAATCCTTGTTTGTAATTAAGTGCATTGATTGCTTGTTCAGAACTGAAGGTTTGACTAATAAAATGTAGGGTTTTCGGTGGAAGTTAAAAGCCAAGTCTGTGTGCATGTAACCACTGAATGAAGGTTACGTACATCGATTAGTTAAATAAATACTGTATAAGTCCTAGTTGTGATAACTAAAGAATATTCACACGGTACGTCACTGCTTATACCCAAAACTCAAGGTTCATCAGTATTTCATGATCCAAGAAAAAGATAATTGATCCATTGGACTTAAACAGGAATCTTTCTATTTTTGAACAGTATGCATGAACATGTAGCTGTGATGCTTATCTAGCTACTTGATATTGATAATTTAGTTTCTTAGTTTAACTCTCCTAGGCTAGGCTAAAGCCCTAATTCCCATGACATTGTACACTTTTTTCAGAGTTATCGGCAGGGGCGGAGCTAGAGTATGGGGAATAGGTTCGGTCGAACTCAATAATTTTGATTCAAACTCTATATTTGTCTTAAAAAATCATTGAATATATACAAATTATTAATTTAGAACCCAGTAACTTAAAATGATTAAAATCTCAAACTCATAAGTTTGAAATCATGGCTCCGCCTCTGATTAGAGGTGTTTGATAGATCCAAGTTCAACATAGTGAATGGATATTTAAGGAGAAGAAAAATACTGGTAACTCTGTTATCTTATATATTGAATTAATCTGATCTAGGGATGACATTGACAAGCTCATTAGATGTCTGCTTAATCACTTAATTAGTCCTTGCATGGAGCAATTTTGAGGTGGAACTAGAAATTTAATTTTTTAAAATTAATACAGCTATATATAGTAAGTACTTCTTTTGCATGTTTTGCAGGGCTGGTTAATTTATTTTTTTCAAATAGTTTTGACATTCAAGGTTAAGGATATAATCTATGTTGCACGGATTCTCGAAAACGCGGTAGTATTCGTGTCGGATCCTTCAAAAATATATTGCTTTTGAAAAATTCTACATACATCCTACAACATTCTCGTAGATTACGAGTAACATAGGGTATAATCTTAGAGACAGTTTATATGGGAAATGCTTCAACAGCAAAAGTTGAAGGATATGGGAAGGTATTTCTAAAAATGACTTCTGGCAAGGTCATGACTTTGAACAATGTCCTTCATGTTCCCGAAATGAGAAAGAATTTAGTCTCTACTGGACTTCTTGTTAAGCACGGTTTTAAGTGCGTTTTTGTATCCAACAAGGTTGTAATTAGTAAGAATGGAATATTTGTGGGAAAAGGTTACCTCACCGAGGGCCTTTTCAATCTAAATGTAATGGTTGTTGAAAATAATAATAATATTTCAGCTTCTTCTTACTTACTTGAGTCAAATGATTTATGGCATGTACGTTTGGGTCATGTCAATTATAAAACCTTGCGGAAAATGATTAACTTGGAAGTACTGCCCAAGTTTGAATGCGAAAAATCAAAATGTCAAACATGTGTGGAATCTAAGTATGTTAAACATCCTTATAAGTCAGTTGAAAGGAATTCAAATCCTTTAGACTTAATTCACACAGATATTTGTGACATGAAGTCAATACCATCTCGCGGTGGAAAGAAGTATTTCATAACTTTTATTGACGATGGTACTCGATATTGCTATGTTTACTTACTGAATAGTAAAGATGAAGCAATAGACGCATTCAGGCAATACAAAAATGAAGTTGAAACGCAACTTAACAAGAAAGTAAAAATGATAAGAAGTGATAGGGGTGGTGAATATGAATCTCCTTTTGAAGAAATATGTTTAGAATATGGAATTATTCATCAAACAACAGCCCCTTACACGCCCCAATCTAATGGGATTGCGGAAAGAAAGAATCGCACATTAAAGGAGATGATGAATGCGTTGTTGATAAGTTCTGGTTTGCCACAGAACTTGTGGGGGGAAGCCATTCTTACGGCTAATCGAATATTAAATCGAGTGCCCCATAGCAAAACACAATCCATTCCATATGAAAAATGGAAAGGAAGGAAGCCCAACTTGAATTATTTTAAAGTGTGGGGGTGTTTGGCAAAAGTGCAAGTTCCTAAACCCAAAAGGGTAAAGATAGGACCGAAAACCGTTGATTGTGTTTTCATAGGATATGCGACAAATAGTAAAGCATATCAATTTCTGGTTCATAAATCAGAAAATCCCGACATTCATAATAATACAGTTATAGAATCAGATAATGTTGAGCTCTTTGAAAATATATATCCGTATAAAAAGGAATGTGAGTCGTTTGGTGAAGGATCTAAACGACCTCGGGAAGAAACAAAAGAAAGTATATGTAATCAGGAGGATCCAAGACGTAGTAAACGTCAAAGAACGTCTACTTCATTTGGACCAGATTTTGTGACTTTCTTATTGGAGAATGAGCCTCAAACATTTAAAGAAGCTATGACTTCTTCCGAATCATTGTTTTGGAAAGAGGCAGTCAATAGTGAAATAGAATCCATATTGAAAACCATACATGGGAATTGGTTGATCTTCCTCCTGGAAATAAACCTTTGGGTTCTAATGGATTTTTAAGAGAAAAAATCAAAGATGATGGCACTATTGATAAATTCAAGGCAAGACTCGTAGTCAAAGGGTATAGACAACGAGAAGGTCTAGACTACTTTGATACATACTCTCCAGTTACAAGAATTACGTCCATACGGATGTTAGTAGCATTAGCTGCAGTGTATGGTCTTGAAATTCATCAAATGGATGTTAAGACGGCCTTCTTAAATGGAGAGTTGGAGGAAGAAATTTACATGGAACAACCTGAAGGGTTTGTGGTTCCAGGTAAAGAAAAGAAGGTATGTAGACTTGTTAAGTCTCTTTACGGACTAAAACAAGCACCCAAACAATGGCATGCGAAATTTGACCAAACAATATTGTCAAATGGTTTTAAGATAAATGAATGTGATAAATGTTCACATAGTCATTGTTTGCCTATATGTGGATGATATGCTGATAATGAGTAATGACATTGCCAACATAAATGCTACTAAGCGTATGCTCAATAGCAAGTTTGATATGAAAGACTTGGGAGTTGCTGATTTAATTCTGGGAATTAAGATCCATAAGACTCCTCAAGGTCTGGCATTGTCACAATCTCATTATATTAAGACAGTACTTGAAAAATTCAAGCACTTGAGCTTTAAAGTTGCAAAGACTCCAATTGACGTGAATCTTGCATTAGCAAAGAATAAAGGCCAAAGCATATCACAATTGAATTATGCTCGTGTGTTGGGATGCTTAATATATATCATGAATTGTACACGACCAAATATAGCTTTTGCTATAAGTAAACTGAGTCGATATACGAGTAATCCAGGCCAATCTCATTGGATGGCAATGAAACGAGTTTTGGGATATTTAGAACATACCTAGAACTTTGACTTGCACTACAGTAAATTTTCTGCGGTGATTGAGGGATACTGTAATACAAATTGGATCACCGGTTCAACTGATTCTAAGTCCACGAGTGGATATATATTCATTATTGGTGGAGGAGAGGTATCTTGGAAGTCGTCCAAACAAACATGTATTGCCCGCTCTACAATGGAGGCTGAATTCATAGCCTTAGATAAAGCCGGTGAAGAAGTTGAATGGCTCCGAAATTTCTTGGAAGATATTCCATTTTGGCCCAAACCGTTGGCACCAATATGCATACATTGTGATAGTCAAGCGGCAATTGAAAGGGCTGGGAGCGTTATGTATAAAGGTAAATCTCGTCATATACGACGAAGACATAAAACCGTTAGGCAATTACTCTCTAGAGGAATTATCACGATTGACTATGTAAAGTCCAGTGATAATGTGTCGGATCCACTTACAAAAGGCCTAACTAGAGAGGTAGTTGAGAAATCATCAAGGGGAATGGGGCTATGGCCGAGAACAAGTCATTGTGGCGGTAACTCTACCTAGAAGACTGAAGATCCCAAGATATAGGTTCAAGGAGATCAAACAAAGTCATTAATGACGGTTCAACATTGTCAAATAAAATTTTAGTCAGTTCTCGTGATGAGACAATGTTCAGTACCAAGGATAAAGCATTAAGGCTTTTTAATGATTTCTAAATTTGATACGGGGTATATCAAATAGTGTATCTACAGGATGACACGTTTAGGAATCACCTATGTAAGTGTGAAGTGTTAGCCTCTTCAAGGAGAACTTTGTAAGGCCAGTTCTCTACGCACTTATGAAACCAGGCGGTGTTCATGGCTGAAACGAACACAACAATGAGAATCAAAGACGGTTAAGGGTTGATTGTGTGACTTATGTTTGTCTAGGTATACACCAAAGATCGACGGTTCAAAGATATCAAATCTACCGATTGACCGAGTATATCCGACATAAGTTCACTACGGAAAGTTCAAAGGGAAACCTACTTATCCAGATGCGATTAATCCTTGCTTGTAAATCACACAGTTTTTCCATGCATACTTCCTTGATATAGCCATTCCCCATTCATGTGAGGGATTGTTGAAGTTTTTGTTATTTAAGATGAAATAGTCTTAAAATGAGGGTGAATGGGAAATGGAGGGAAAAATAAAATTTTTGAGTAAAATTTTAAGTTTTTCCCTCTTGACAATGAAACATTGTCCCATATTGGAAGAGAAAAAAAATTTTGGTGGGTATATATATAATTGCTCTTCTTGTAGCTCTTAAAGAGTTAAGAAGAAAGCAAGCCTCGCGCCATCGTCGTCGCTCGCTCTGCTCGGCTTCGGCTTCGGCTTCGGTTTGATTGATTAATTTTTTGGACCAAATTTATTTGTTAATAGTAAATATTAACGTAAGATTATCCGCATTTGTAACGGATATGTTCCAATCCGTGTATTGACCACCAGCTGCAATAGCAGCCGCCTAATGCTCTTCCCACCATGGCCAAGTGCTTGCTCCACAAACAAGCTAGTGCATGCTCCACCATGGAGGGTGGAGGGTCGTTCATCTTCAAAGCTGACTGCTATAAATATGTGCAGCAGCTGTTGAAGAAAGATACACCAAACTGAAAACGCTCAACTTTGGCTATACATTGCACTCCTTCCTCTCAGCATTTTCATACGATTTTCTGAGTTTCTACTCCTTTGTTCAGCATTGTTTTAACTTCAAACAAAGCAACTGTAAGTGTGATTTGCTACCAAACTTTGTGTTCGCTGAAACACTGGGGTTTGAAGTACCGCTACACCAGTGTGTGATTCATTCTATCCTGGGAGGAAATAATCCATAACCTTGGGTACTAGGAAGGGATTAAATTCCTTAAGGAAACACTGTGAATTCAGTGGGCTCGAATGAATTACTGTTTCATTACGATAACTTATATTTCCCAGAATTATTATTTACAAATACAGCAATATTGGCGGGACTAACATAATTTGTCTTTGTCGCGGATTCTTTTCCTTAGTTAACAATAATAGTAGATTTTTCAATATTTGCGAGCTTCTCATCTTCTTCTTTTCTTGGTGAATTTCTCTTCCATTCTTATCATTTTCTTTTTGTTACTCTCATGTATTCCCTATTTTATTTGTCCTTTTTAATAATCAACTTTTAAAAAAAGTTAGCATTTGTGTAATGTCGTTCAACGCTCTCTTAAAAACAGTCGTCGAACAATTATTATTTCATTTGAAGTTAGAATAGTAATTTCCCTTTTAAGAATAAACATTCTCTCTTTTTCTTCCATGAAGAGAAAGCGTTCTCAACTTTTTCAATTCCTTTAATTTTACCTGAACATTTCTTTAAATGTTGTTACATTAACATATCGCAAACTTTTTTTTTTCTTTTTTAGATTTTGGGAAATAATTTGACGGTTAAAAAATGTGACAAACAAATAATGAGTGTTACAACGCGATAATTATTTTATTTTAATAGCATATGTTGAAATGTTAGCATCTAAGTCTTATATTATTTCTTTGGTATATATTATTATTACATCTAAATAGGTTAACTGCTGCCATGTATCCCAAAATATCCAAAGTAAATTAGACTAATTATGGTTTTCTGAATCTCAATACATCGTTCTTTACTACATTTTACCCGAATAATAAATTTGGAACATTAAAAATTAAAAAGTATTAAAAGAATCATCCAATGCCAAAAAACTATGCTGTAATGAAACAATAAAGAAGAATATTGCAAAGAAAGAGACAATTCTTATTGATTTGGGATGAATTATAATGGAATAGAACCCCTCTATTTATAGAGAAAATGTGACTTAGCCACAAAGTAACAAACCCTAGAATCTCTCTAAAATATAGACATTCCCCTTAAATAAAATTCTATTTATAACACTCCCCCTTGAATGTCTATTCAATGGATAATGTGCCTTGTTAAACCTTAATTAAAATAAACCCAGTGGGAAAAAATTCTAGAGAAGAAAAAAGAGTACACGTGTTTAGAAATACGTCTTTTGGTTGCCTCGTTAAAAACCTTGCAAGGAAAACCTAGTGGGACAAAACCTTGTAAGGGAAAAAGAGTACAATGCGTATTCACTCCCCCTGATGAGAGCATCAATTCACATCTTTGAGCCTTCACATTCCAATCTTGTACGCTAGCTTCTTGAAGGTTGACGTCGGTAGAGATTTGGTGAACAAATCAGCTATATTATCACTTGAACGAATCTGTTGCACATTGATATCACCATTCTTTTGAAGATCATGTGTGAAAAATAACTTCGATGAAATGTGTTTTGTCCTATCTACTTTTATGAATTCTCCCTTCAATTGGGCTATGCATGTTGCATTGTCTTCATACAAAATCGTGGGTAGTTTGTTACATTTCAAACCACATTTGTCTCGAATAAGATGTATGATAGACCTCAACCATACACATTATCAACTTGCTTCATGAATAGCAATTATCTCAGCATGATTAGATGAAGTAGCCATGATTGATTGCTTAGTCGATCGCCAAGTTATGACAATGCCTCCACATATAAACACATAGCCTGTTTGAGATCGAGCCTTGTGTGGGTCAGATAAATACTCATCATCGACATAACCAACAAGATCGGGACAATTATTGCCATAAAATAAGCCCATATCGATAGTCTCTTTTAGGTACCGCAATATGTGTTTGACTCAATTCCAATGTCTCCTTGTAGAAGCAGAGCTATATCTTGCTATGACATTAGCTGCAAAAGTTATGTCATGCCTTGTTGTGTTAGCAAGATACATTAGTGCACCAATTGCACTAAGATATGGTACTTCAGGACCAAGAACCTCTTCTTCTTTTTTGATGTCAGAACGGGTCCTTATTCACATAAAGTGATCGAACAACCATCAGAGTACTTAATGGATGTGCTCCATCCATGTAAAACCGTTTAAATACATTTTATATGTAGGCAGACTGATGAACAAAAATCTCATTTGCCAAATGTTCAATTTGTAAACCGAGACATAATTTTATCTTTCCGAGATCTTTCATCTTGAATTCCTTTTTTAGATAATTAATTGCTTTTTGGAGTTCTATAGGAGTTCCAATAAAGTTTATGTCATCAACATATACGGCAAGTACAACAAATTCCGACGTTTTTTTCTTTATAAACATGTATGGACAAATGGCATCATTTCTATAACCTTCCTTTAATAAATACTCACTAAGGCGGTTATACCACATTCGTCCTGATTGCTTTAGACCATACAAAGATCTTTGCAATTTGATTGAAAATATTTGTCGGGACTTTGAGGTATGCGCGTCATGCATTTTAAATCCCTCGGGAATTTCATGTATATCTCATTATCAAGTGATCCATAAAGGTAGGTGGTAACTACATCCATTAAATGCATGTCAAGCTTTTCATGGACAACAAAACTAATGAGATAACGAAATGTTATTGTATACATAATAGTTGAATATGTCTCTTCATAATCGACACTAGGCCTTTGTAAAAATCCTTGTGTAATAAGGCGTGCCTTATATCTTTGTACCTCATTTCTCATTTATCTTACGTACAAAGACCCATTTATAGCCAACAGGCTTAACACCATTAGGTGTTTGAACTACAGGCCCAAAAACTTCACGTTTCGCAAGTGAATCCAACTCAGATTGGATTTCTTCTTGCCATTTTGGCCAATCACGTCTTTGTCGGCATTCTCTAACATATTGAGGTTCAAGATCCTCACTATCTTGCATAATGCTAGATGCAACATTATATACCAAGACATAATCCATCACTATATTCAATCGATTCAAATTTATCTCAATATCGATTGGGTTTATTAATAGTTCCTTATTTTCTTGAGTCTCAGGCTCAGTTATTTCCTCATGAATCTCAAGATTGGTTAAATCATGGGTTTCTTTATGAGATTATTTTGTAGTGTCATCTTCATCATTTTTTTTCTTCTAGGATTTCGATCCTTAGAACCCATTGATCTGCCATGCTTTAGGCGTCCTTTTGACTCATTAGTTATGACACTATAAGATTGTCCAACAGGGACATCAATACGGATTGGAACATTCTCTGCAGGGATATGTGATTTTATTATCCTTTTCAGATCCGTAAATGCACCTGGCATTTGATTTGTTATTTTCTGCAAATGAATAATCTTTTGCACCTCTTTTTCACAAATAGAGGCACGCGGATCAAGATGAGATAATGATAGATTTTTTCACAAAATTTCTCGTTTGGTTTCACCATTTTCTCCCCCTAATTTTGGAAAAACTGTCTCATCGAATCGACAATCTGCAAATCGAGCAGTGAACAAATCTCCCGTTAATGTTGCGAGGTAGCGAATAATGGAGGGCGATTCAAACCCAACATATATTTCTAACCTTCTTTGGGGACCCATCTTGGTGTGATATGGCTGTGCTATAGGCACATAAACTGCGCACCCAAAAATTCTTAAATGAGATATATTAGGTTCATGACCCAAAACTAATTGCAACGGGAAATATTTGTGATAATTTATCGGTTTGAGACGAACTAGCATTGCTGCATGCAAAATGGAATGACCCCAAACAGAAGTAGGTAACCTCGTTTCATGGGTAACGATCTTGCTATCAACTGCAGACGTTTAATCAAAGACTCTACAAGTCCATTTTGAGTGTGAACATGAGCTACAGGATGTTCCACTTTTATCTCAATTAATAAGCAATAATCATTAAATGCTTGGGATGAAAAATCAACAACATTATCAAGTCTAATAGACTTAATTGGATTATCGGGAAATTGTGCCCGTAATCAGATTATTTGTGCCATTAATTTTGCAAACGCCAGATTGCGAGATGACAATAGGCAAACATGAGACTATCTAGAAGATGCATCTATTAAGACCATAAAGTATCTAAACGACCCACTAGGTGGGTGAATAGGTCCACAAATATCCCCTTGTATACGTTCCAAAAACGTAGGGGACTCAATCCCAACCTTTGTCGGTGATGGTCTAATAATTAACTTGCCTTGATAACAAGAAGTGCAAGAAAATTTATTATTTAAAAGAATCTTTAAATTCTTTTATGGATGCCCATTTGAGTTTTCTGTAATCTGTCTCATCATAATTGATCCAGGATGTCCCAATCAGTCATGCCAAAGTACAAAAGTATTGGAATCACTAACCTTTTAGTTTATGATAGAATGTGCCTCAGTTGCAGTCATTCTTATCCAATACAGTCCACAAGACAAAGATGGGAACTTCTCATTAACCCTTTTATGGCCAGAGACATTTCTTGGTAATGATGAGATATTCAAGGTTATTGTCACGACCCAAATCTCGCTATAGGTCGTGATGGCGCCTAACATTGCCGTTAGGCAAGCCAACGGTAAACTATCAGCTTAATTATTCAATTTATTATTTTTGATATAATGAATCTTATTAGATAGAGAGATCAATGCATAAAAAAATAGTAGACACATATGATTTAAATGAAATAATAAGTAAAAGTGTGTCAATGTAAGGCAAACCGTACACAAATTATAGAACACCCCAAAACCCGGTGTCACAAGTGCATAAGCATCTACTAGAAAGTACAATAACAAAACATCATCTGTCTGGAATACAAGGTCGACATGATAAAGTAAATAATTATGATGGAAATATTGTGTGTTGCAAATTGTAGCATAGAATTGTGATGACCCAAAATGTTATCTTTAAATTTAATAAGTAATTCTGTATGTTAAGACCTCGAAAAGTATCATTTATCATTCCTCGACTTGCGTGCGCAGTCCGTAAAATTTTTCGAAAAGTTTTCATGTGAAAAATGGATAAAAATGTGAAATAGAGCCTTAAAACTCAAATGAGTTGACTTTGGTCAATATTTTTAGCAAACGAACCCGGATCAGTATTTTGACAATTCCAGGGACTTGAACGTATGCCCGGAATTTAATTTGGAGGTTCCTAGCTCAAGTTATGACCATTTAACGGAACTAGCAATTTAAGGGCTAAAGACTTTCAAGTTTGACTACGGGGTTGACTTTTTGATATTGGAGCCAGAATTCGATTCTGGAAATTTGAATAGCTCTGTTATGTCATTTAGGACCTGTGTGCCAAATTTGAAGTCATTCCGGATTCATTTAATATGTTTTGGCACGAGATTTGCAAATGGAAAAGTTTAAAACTCAAAGTTCAAATCGAGGTGTGAATTGTAATTTTGATGTTGTTTGGCGTGAATTGAAACCCCGAGTAAGTCCATATTATGTTTCTAGACTTGTTGTTATACTCGTACAGGGTCCCGAGTACCCCGAGTGTGATTCGAATCGAAATCGGAACAAGAATTGGACTTAAGCAAAAATCTGAAATTTGGCCTTCTAGTGTAATCACACCTGCGGATTTTTGACTACAGGTGCGAGCTCGTAGAAACGAGCCTTTGATCACAGATGTGCACGGGCGTGACTGGGCAAAAGTCCGTAGGTGTGAAAACCTGCACACACCCGCGCGTCTGTAGAAGCGGACACAATAATCGCAGAAGCGGAGGTCAGTGCAGGTGCGCATTTTTCCTCTGCCGGTGCGAGGCCTCGCCTGGCAGCCCATTTCGCAGATGCGAGATTTTTCTCGCAGACGTGAGCTCGCATGTGCGAGCCCAAGCACCGTAAGTGCGAAAATGCCTGGGCAATGTATATATCGAAGAGTCCGATATTATTTTCACATTTCGGTCGTTTTGAGCTCGGTTAAGGCGAACTTTTGGGCGATTTTCACGGGAAACATTGGGGTAAGTGTTCCTTATCCTATATTGATTATATTTCATGATTCCATACTCGTTTATATCATGAATCCGTGAATTTATGGAAGAAAAATAAGATTTTCTAAAATCTTCCAAAAACGAAAATTTAAGATTTGAAGATCCATTTGATATCGGAATTGGATAATTTTTGTATGGTTGAACTCGTAGCGGAACGGGTGTTCGGATTTTGCGAGTTTTTCCAAGATTTGAAACGTGGGTCCCACTGTCGAATATTTTAATGAATTTCTAATTTTTATCCGAAAAATTTGTAAATTCATATGGAATTAATTCCTATGATTAGTATTGAATATATCAAATTGTTTGTGAATAGATTTGAAACTTTCAGAGGAAAATTTAAAAGGAAAAGTTGTGGTTGAGTAATTGATTGGAATTTGCAAAGCGAGGTAAGTGTCGTGGTTAACCTTGACTTGAGGGAATAGAACCCTTAAATTATTTGTTATATGAAATGTATGTGAACGACGTATAGGCGAGGTGACGAGTGTCTATACGTCGTCAAATTAATTGGTTGCATATTTACTTGAAAAATCATAAATTGTTTTAAATCATGAATTAATTTTTTTAATAATTGTTTCTCTTTTATTCTTTGTCAAATATTAATTCTTGAATTCCTGCATTAATTGTTACATCTTATTTGAATTATGTGTATTAATTGCTACTTGATATTTAGCATATTAAATATTAAACTGCCTTTTTTCTCCCTGATTTCCATAATAAATTGCTATTTGTCATAGTTTGATTCATAATTAAATCATAATTATTCTATGCTAGTTGTCTTAAAATTTTATATTAATTGTTGCATTTATTGGGGCAATTTCTTTTATAAGGATTGGTAAATGAATATATTGGGGGATCGGATTGTACGCCGCAACAGACTTATTAAAAAGTTTATAGTGGAGGATTGGGTTGCACGCCTCAACAGACTTATTAAAAAGTCTATATTGGAGGATCGGATTGCACGCCGCAATAGACTTATTTAAAAGTCAATATTTGGGGGATCGGATTGCACGCCGCAATAGGCTTATTTAAAAGTCAATATTTGGGGGATCGGATTGCACACCGCAATACACTTATTTAAAAGTCAATATTTGGGGGATCGGATGACACGCCGCAATAGACTTATTTAAAAGTCAATATTTATATACTTGATTAAAAATAATTATATGAGAGGATTGAAAATGAATATATTGTGAGAGCGGGTTGCACGCTGCAACAGAATTGAATGTGAATATATTGTGATAGCGGGTTGCACGCTGCAACGGGAATTGATGGAAACGATAATTGGTTATGACTGCTGAGTTGGCTTCCATTATTATAAATGAGTTACCTGATTTAATTTTATTATCTGTTGTTGTTACTAATATTGCGTATAGGTTAATGCAAGTGACCCGCCTTAGCCTCGTCACTACTTCGTTGAGGTTAGGCTCAGCACTTACCAGTTCATGGGGTCGATTGTACTGATACTACACTATGCACTTCTTGTGCAGATTTCGTAGTTGGTCCCAGCGGCGTGCCATAGACTTGCTCGGATTTCGGCTACTCAGAGGAGACTTGAGGTATAACTGCATGGCGTCCGCAGTTCTGAAGTCCCCGTCTATTTTTCTTTAGCTGTGTGTTTATTCCCGGACAACTTTATTTTATTCAAACCTTTATTTGTATTATTCTAGAAGCTCGTGCACTTGTGATACCAATTCTGGGATGGTATTTAGACACTATTATTTTTATATATTATTCACTACATTTCAGACTTTACTTCTGTATTTGTTCTTTGATTATTAATAAATTTAAAAATTATTTTAAAAATAGATAATATTATTCTAACGTTGGCTTGCCTAGCAAGTGAAATGTTAGGCGCCATCACGGTCCGAAGGTGGGAATTTCGGGATGTGACAGTTGATATCAGAGCACTAGGTTACATAGGTCTCACGAGTCATGAGCAGGCTTAGTAGAGTCTGAAGGATCGGTAGAGAGATGTTTGTACTTATCTCTCAGAGGCTATGAAGTTTAGACACAATATTACTTCTTTCTTATTCTGTCGTGGGATTTTTTTTTCTATCATCGATGATTGAACCATTCTACTCTTATTCTCTCGCAGATGGTGAGAATACATAATACCTCTACCGATGGTCAGGGACCAGAACCCCCGGTGGCAACTATGGCTAGGGGTAGAGGTCGAGGCCGAGGTCGTGCTAGAGGCTGAGGCAGAGGCCGATGTAGAGCTCAGTCCAGATCTCGAGCAGCTGCACCTGTTGAAGAACCTCGGGTGGACCTTCAGGAGGAGGTTCCAGTTTAGAATGTACCAGTTGGACCAGTTCAGGTCCCGGAAGGATTCATAGCCACTCCAGTACTTCATGACGCTCTAGTCCGTTTGGTAAGTCTTATGGAGGGTGTGTCCTAGAATGGTACATTTCCAGTAGCACCAGCTGTCTCACAGGCAGGGAGAGGAGCACAAACTCCCACTACTCCCGCTCTGGAGCAGATGGCTCCCTAGAATTAGGCTCCAGCAGCCCCGCCAGTTGGGGTAGTTCAGCCAGTTATTGCGGTACAGATCGGTGATAGGCCCGCCATGTCTTTTGAGGCCTTATTAAGACTGGATAAATTTACTAAGCTCTTTCCAGTTCACTTCAGTGGTACACCTTCTGAGGACCCACAGGATTATCTTGAACGCTGCCACGAGGTGCTGCAGAACATGGGTATAGTTGAGACCAATGTGGTTGATTTTACTGTATTTCAGATGACAGGTTCCGCCAAGAGGTGGTGGAGAGATTATACATTGAACCGACCAGTCGGATTGCCTGCACTTACCTGGGAATAGTTCTCTCAGCTATTTCTGGAGAAGTTCCTCCCTAGCACACTAAGAGAGGAATTCCGCAAGCAATTTGAGCATCTACAGCAGGGCAGTATGACTGTTACTCAGTATGAGTCTCGTTTTGTGGATTTGGCCCGTCATGCTCTCCTTTTACTACCTACGGAGGGAGAGAGAGTGAGGAGGTTTATTAAGGGACTCACCCACCCTATTAGACTTCAGATGGCCAAGGAGACCGGAAGTGAGATTTCTTTTCAGGCGGCTACTCATGTCGCAAGGAGGATCGAGATGGTTCTTGCACAGGAGAGAGGGGCAGAGGTCCGATAAGAAGCCTCGTCAGTTCGGTGGTTTCGGTAGTGCCTCGTCTGGAGGCAGGGGTAATTTTGGTAGGGGTCATCTTCCCATACCATTTCATTCAACACTTCATGCATCTCCCGGTGCTTCAGGGAGTCACGGTCTTATAATGCATTACGCTAGGCAGCCAGCATTTAGTGCACATTCAGCTCCTATCAGTGCACCACCACTCCAGAGTTACTACAGTGGTTATCCGGCCCATCTGGGTCAACTTCAGCTTCAGCATCCACGACATCAGGATGGGTGTTATAAGTGTGGGAACATTGGGCACATCAGGAGGTATTGCCCTAGATTGGCGAGTAACAGATCTCGGCAGGATTTGCGTGCCATCATACCGACACTGGTTGCTTCACTGCCTGCTCAGCCAGGTAGAGGTAGGGGTCAGGCAGCTAGAGGTGGAGGTCAGGCCATTAGAGGTGGAGGCCAGTCAGTTAGAGGCCATCCCAGGGGCGCAGTTCAGAGTGGTGAGGCCCTGCCCCGATTTTATGCTTTTCCAGCTAGGCCTGAGGCCGAGTCATCTGATGCTCTAATCACAGGTATTATTCTAGTTTTCCATAGAGATGCTTCAGTTCAATTTGATCTAGGATCTACTTATTCTTATGTGTCCTCCTATTTTGCTTCATATTTGGTTGTGCCTTGTGATTCTCTGAGTGCTTCTGTGTGTGCATCTACACCGGTGGGAGACTCTGTTATAGTAGATCATGTCTATCATTCGTGTGTGGTTACTATTGGTAATCTTGAGACTAGTGTGGATCTTCTACTTCTTGATATGGTAGATTTTAATGCCATCTTGGGTATGGATTGGATGTCCCCTTATCATGTTATATTTAGATTGTCATGCCAAGACAGTGACTCTAGCCATGTCGGGGTTACCTCGGTTAGAGTGGAAAGGAACTCCTGGTCATTCTGCCTGCAGGGTTATTTCTTATATGAAAGCTCGGTGTATGGCAGAGAAAGGGTGTCTAGCTTATTTGGCTTATATTCGCGATCCCAATGCGGATGCTCCTTCTATGGACTCAGTACTAGTTGTTCGTGAATTTTCAGAAGTATTTCCTGCAGATTTATCGAGGATGCCACCCGACAGATATATTGACTTCTGTATTGATTTGGCTCCAGGCACTCAGCCCATTTCTATTCCACCATACCGTATGGCCCCGCCGGAGTTGAAAAAATTGAAAGAGCAGTTACAAGACTTGCTTGATCAGGGATTCATTAGACCGAGTGTCTCCCCCTGGGGTGCACCAGTATTATTTGTAAAGAAGAAAGATGGCTCTATGCGGATGTGTATAGATTATCAGCAGTTGAACAAAGCCACTATCAAAAACAAATATCCGCTTCCAAGAATTGATGACTTATTTGATCAGCTTTAGGGTGCCAAGGTATTTTCGAAGATCGATTTGAGGTCTGGTTACCATCAGTTGAAGATTAGGGAATCTGATGTACCTAAAACAGCTTTTCAAACTCGGTATGGGCAATACGAATTCCTAGTTATGTCATTTGGGTTGACAAATGCCCCAACAACATTTATGGATTTGATGAATCGGGTGTTCAAGCCTTATTTGGATTCTTTTATGGTTGTATTCATTGATGATATCTTGATTTACTCTAGAAGTCGAGAGGAACATGAGCAACATCTTCTATGTGTGCTTCACACCTTGAAGAATAATCAGTTATATGCCAAGTTTTCAAAATGTGAGTTTTGGTTAGACTCAGTTGCCTTTTTGGGGCATGTTGTATCGGCAGAAGGCAAAAAGGTGGATCCTAAAAAGATTGAGGCTATTCGGAATTAGCCTATCAGTTACAAAGATCCGGAGTTTCCTGGGTTTAGCAGGTTATTATCGTCGGTTTGTGGAAGGGTTTTCATTTATAGCAAGCCCATTGACCCAGAAAGATGTCCCATTCAGATGGTGAGACGAGTGTAAGTTGATCTTTCAGAAGCTCAAGACCACATTGACTACGGCGTCAGTGTTGGTATTACCCACAGGTTCAGGATCATATACGGTATATTGTGGCGCATCTCACATTGGGCTTGGTGCAGTATTAATGCAAGATGGCAAAGTAATTGCATATGCGCCGCGGCAATTGAAAGTTCACGAGAAGAATTATCATGTTCATGACATAGAATTGGCAGCCATTGTTCATGCGCTGAAGATTTTGAGGCATTACCTCTACGGTGTCTCGTGTGAGGTATTTACTGATCATCGTAGCCTTCAGTATCTGTTCAAACAAAAAGATCTTAATTTGAGGCAGAGAAGATGGTTGGAGTTGTTGAAAGACTATGATATCACCATTTTATATCACCCCGGAAAGGCCAATGTGGTGGCTGATGCTTTGAGCAGAAAGGCTGGGAGTATGGGCAGTCTTGCGTATATTCCTGTTGGTGAGAGGCCATTAACTGTAGATGTTCAAAATTTGACTAATCAGTTCGTGAGGTTAGATGTTTCAGAACCCAGTCGGGTTCTAACTTGCACAGTCGCTCGGTCTTCTTTATATGAGCGCATCAGAGAGAGGCAGTATGATGATCCTCATTTATTTGTCCTTAAGGACAAGGTGCGGCACGGTGATGCTAAACAGGTTGCTGTGGGGGAAGATGGGGTTCTGCGAATGCAGGGTCGTATTTATGTGCCTAATATGGATGGACTTTGTGAATTAATTCTTGAAGTAGCACACAGTTCCAGGTATTCTATTCATCCAGGTACCGCCAAAATGTATCAAGATTTGCGGCAACATTATTGGTGGAGGAGAATGAAAAAGGATATAGTTGCATATATAGCTCGGTGTCTGAATCGTCAGCAAGTTAAGTACGAGCATCAGAGACCTGGTGGTTTGCTTCAGAAGTTAGAAATTCCTGAGTGGAAGTGGGAGCGTATCACTATGGATTTTGTTGTTGGACTTCCACGGACTCAGAGTAAATTTGACACAGTTTGGGTCATTGTGGACAGGTTGACCAAGTCAGCACATTTCATTCCAGTGGCAGTTACCTATTCTTTAGAGAGGTTAGCTGAATTTACATTCGTGAGATTGTCCGCCTTCACGGTGTGCCTGTGTCTATTATTTCAGATCGAGGTACGCAGTTTACCTCACATTTCTTGAGGGATGTACAGCGTGAGTTAGGCACGCGGGTGGAGTTGAGTACAATATTTCATCCACAGACAGACGGACAGTCAGATCGCACTATTCAGATATTGGAAGATATGCTCCGCGCTTGTGTTATAGACTTTGGAGGTTCTTGGGATCATTTCTTGCCACTTGCGTAGTTTTCTTATAATAATAGCTACCAGTCGAGCATTCAGATGGCTCCATATGAGGCATTATATGGAAGGCAATTTCGATCGCCAGTTGGTTGGTTTGAACCAGGAGAGGCTCGGTTGTTGGGTACCGATTTGGTACAGGATGCCTTGGATAAGGTCAAGATTATTTAGGATCGACTTCTCACAGCTCAGTCTAGGCAAAAGAGATATGTCGACCATAAAGTTTGTGATATTGCATTCATGGTTGGACAAAGAATATTGCTCCAGGTTTCACCTATGAAAGGTGTAATGAGGTTCGGAAAGAAGGGCAAGTTGAGCCCTAGGTATATCGGACCCTTTGAAATTCTTGAAAGGGTGGGTGAAGTAGCCTACATGCTTGCATTACCACATAGTTTATCAGCGGCTCATCCGATGTTCCATGTGTCTATGCTCCGGAAATATCATGGTGATCCGTCCCATGTGTTAGATTTTAACTCAGTCCAATTGGACAAAGATTTGACTTACGAGGAGGAGCCGGTGGCTATTCTAGCCCGGCAGGTCCGACAGTTGAGGACTAAGAGTTATCCTTCAGTTCGAGTGCAATGGAGAGGTCAACCGGTAGAGGCATCTACCTGGGAGTACGAGTCAGACATGCAGAGTAAATATCCACACTTATTCACCAGCTCAGGTACTTTTTCTAACTCCGTTCGAGGACGAACGTTTGTTTTAGAGGTGGAGAATGTGATGACCCAAAATGTCATCTTTAAATTTAATAAGTAATTTTGTATTCTAAGACCTCAAAAAGCACCACTTATCATTCCTCGACTTTCGTGCGCAGTCCGTAAAATTTTTCGAAAGTTTTCATGTGAAAAATGGATTAAAATATGAAACAGAGCTTTAAAACTCAACTGAGTTGACTTTGGTCAATATTTTTAGCAAACGGACCCGGATCAGTATTTTGACAGTTTCGGTAGCTCCGTATCGTGATTTGGGACTTGGGCGTATGCCCGGAATTTAATTTGGAGGTTCCTAGCTCAAGTTATGACCATTTAACGGAACTAGCAATATAAGAGCTAAAGACTTCCAAGTTTGACCACGGGGTTAACTTTTTGATATCGGAGCTGAAATCTAATTCTGGAAATTTGAATAGCTTCGTTATGTCATTTAGGACTTGTGTGCCAAATTTGAAGTCATTCCGGATTTATTTAATATGTTTTGGCACGAGATTTGCAAATGGAAAAGTTTAAAACTCAAAGTTCGAATCGATGTGTGAATTATAATTTTGATGTTGTTTGGCGTGAATTGAAACCCCGAGTAAGTCCGTATTATGTTTCTGGACTTGTTGGTATACTCAGACGGGGTTCCGAGTACCCAAAGTGTGATTCGAATTGAAATCGAAACAAGAATTGAACTTAAGAAAAAATCTGAAATTTGGCCTTCTAGTGTAATTGCACCTGCGGATTTTTGACCGCAGAAGCGAGTCTTCGATCACAGATGCGCCCGGGCATGGCTGGGAAAAAGTCCACAAGTGCGGAAACCTGCACGCACCCGCGCGTCCGCAGAAGTGGACACAATAATCGCAGAAGCGAAGGTCAGCGCAGGTGCGCATTTTTCCTCCGCAGGTGCGAGGCCTCGCCTGGCAGCCCCATTTCGCAGAGGCGAGATTTTTCTCGCAGACACGAGGACGCATGTGCAAGCCCTGGCACCGCAGGTGCGTAAATGCCTGGGCAGTGTATATATCGAAGAGTCCGATATTATTTTTATATTTTGGTTATTTTGAGCTCGGTTAAGGCGAACGTTTGGGCGATTTTCACGGGAAATATTGGGGTAAGTATTCCTTATTCTATATTGATTATATTTCATGATTCCATACTCGATTATATCATGAATTCGTGAATTTATGGCAGAAAAATTAGATTTTTCTAAAATCTTCCAAAAATAAAAATTTAAGATTTGAAGGTCCATTTGATATCGGAATTTGATAATTTTTGTATGGTTGAACTCGTAGCGGAACGGGTGTTCGGATTTCACAATTGTTTTCGAGATTTGAGACATGGGTCCCACTGTCGAATATTTTAATGAATTTTGGATTTTTATCCTAAAAATTTGTAAATTCATATGGAATTAATTCCTATGATTAGTATTGAATATATCGAGTTGTTTGTGAATAGATTTGAAGCTTTCGGAGGTAAATTTAAAAGAAAAAGTTGTGGTTGAGTAATTGATTGGAATTTGCAAAGTGAGGTAAGTGTCGTGGTTAACCTTGACTTGAGGGAATAGAACTCTTAAATTATTTGTTATGTGAAATGCATGTGAACGACGTATAGGCGAGGTGACGAGTGTCTATACGTCGTCAAATTAATTGTTTGCATATTTACTTGAAAAATCATAAATTGTTTTAAATCATAAATTAATTGTTATAATAATTGCTTCTCTCCTATTCTTTGTCAAATATTAATTCTTGAATTTCTGCATTAATTGTTACATCTTATTTAAATTATGTGTATTAATTGCTACTTGACATTTAGCATATTAAACATTAAACTGCTTATTTTCTCCCTGATTTTCATAATAAATTGCGATTTGTCATAGTTTGTTACATAATTAATTCATAATTATTCTATGCTAGTTGTCTTAAAATTTTATATTAATTGTTGCATTCATTGGGGCAATTTCTTTTATAAGGATTGGTAAATGAATATATTGGGGGATCGAGTTGCACGCCGCAACAGACTTATTAAAAAGTCCATATTGGAGGATCGGGTTGCACGCCGCAATAGACTTATTTAAAAGTCAATATTTGGGGGATCGGATTGCACGCCGCAATAGACTTATTTAAAAGTCAATATATATATATATATATATATATATACACACACACACACACACACACACACACACACACACACTTGATTAAAAATAATTATATGAGAGGATTGAAAATGAATATATTGTGAGAGCGGGTTGCACGCTGCAACAGAATTGAATGTGAATATATTGTGAGAGCGGGTTGCACGCTGCAATGTGAATTGATGGAAACGATAATTGGTTATGACTGCTGAGTTGGCTTCCATTATTATAAATGAGTTACCTGATTTAATTTTATTATCTGTTGTTGTTACTAATATTGCGTACAGGTTAATATAAGTGACCCGCCTTAGCCTCGTCACTACTTCGTCGAGGTTAGGCTCAGCACTTATCAGTATATGGGGTCGGTTGTACTGATACTATACTATGCACTTCTTGCGCAGATTTCGGAGTTGGTCCCAGCGGCGTGCCATAGACTTGCTCGAATTTCGGCTACTCAGAGAAGACTTGAGGTATAACTGCATGGCATCCGCAGTTCTGAAGTCCCTGACTATTTTACTTTAGCTGTGTGTTTATTCCCATACAGCTTTATTTTATTTAGACCTTTATTTGTCTAATTCTAGAAGCTCGTGCACTTGTGACACCAATTCTGGGATGGTATTTAGACACCGTTGCTTTTATGGATTATTCACTACATTTCAGACTTTACTTCCGCATTTGTTCTTTGATTATTAAAAAATTTAAAAATTATTTTAAAAATAGATAATATTATTCTAACGTTGGCTTGCCTAGCAAGTGAAATGTTAGACGACATCACGGTCCGAAGGTGGAAATTTCGGGACATGACAAGAATACAGCTCACCATAGAGTCCCCTCAGTAGCTGCTCCTACGCGCCCAAATGACCACCAAACGAACCTGTCAAATTCTGCACATTAAGTGCAGAAGTGCAGCATGAGTACGTAAATCAACGCGTACCCAGTGAGTATCTAGCCTAACCCCTAAGAGGTAGTGACGAGAGGCCGACATTGACACTTACTAGTGGTCCAGTAAATCAAATATAATGAAGTAGACAAGTATGAAACATGGTTAGGCAACAATGAGTACATGTATATGCAAATAATACGATCTACAACTAAATAATGACCACCAAGTTCTTAATTATCGGGTACCTCCTCAATTAGAATACGTAATGGTCAATACCAAATCAACGGTCACATCTCAAGTCAGAAAACACATGAGTACGCGGACCCCTTATCAAGTATTCGCACAACTCTGCCGAGGCGATTGACCTGATCCCATAAGAGTGGTTCATAGAAATGTTGAGGTGACCAGTCCGATCCCATAAGAATATGATACATGATACTGCCGAGAAAAACGGCCCGATCCCATAAGAGTGTGTTAAGATATCCTGCCGAGGCGAACGGCCCGATCCCATAAGAGTGTGATACATAATCTTGCCGAGGCAAATGACCCGATTCCATAAGAATATGATACTCTACCGAGGCGAACGACATGATCCCATTAGAATAAGAAACTTTAACGGGTCCTTGACCCCACTCACGAATATACGTGTGAGTTATGAAATTAAGAAAACTTTTCGATGAATACACACAACGCGAAAGGGATTCGTAAAGGGAGCACAATTTCCATGGCTAATCAAGTAGCTCGTCAAATATCTAACATAGCGAGTTCATTACTCTACGCAAGTCTAGTCTCAGGTCGTAATGCAAAAAAAAGTAATTAAACAAGCAAAAATAACTCAATTAGTACAATTAAAGCATGGCGTGAATCTAAGTCTACCCGGACATAATCACGAATTCTAACATACGGACACTCGTCACCTCATACGTGCGTAGCTCCCACAACATGTAGCATATAACAAGAATAATACCTATGGGGTAAATTCTCTCTCACAGGATTAGACAGGAGACTTAGCTTGCTCCGAAGTTCCATAACCGGATTCAATGCCTCTCTAGCACCTCAAACCAATGCCTATCGATCCGAAACTAGTCAAACAATCATGAAAACCAATAAAAATATACAATCACGATACGAACCTATTCCAAGGCTTGGAACCCCAAACGAACATCGATAACACCAAAGTCAACTTCAAACCAAACTTAGGAATTTCTAAAATCTTCAAAATGCCAACTTTTAACAATAAGCACTGAAATGCCTCAGGACCACCCGATACTCAACCTGATCATACGCCCAAGTCTGAAATCATTATACGAACATATTGGAACCTTCAAATCCTGATTTCGAGGTCGTTTACTCAAAAGTCAAACCTTGGTCAACTCTTCCAACTTAAAGCTTCCGAATTGATAATTTTCCATCCGAATCAACTCTGAACTTCCCGAAATTCAATTCTGACCTTGTGAATAAGTCATAAAACATAAAGTGAAGCTATTCAAGGCCTCAAACCGCCGAACGACGCGCTATAGCTCAAAACAACCAGTTGGGTTGTTACATTCTCCCCCACTTAAATATACGTTCGTCCTCGAACGTGCCAAGAACCGTTCCATAGTTTCCCAAAATCACTGTTTGACACTTCGTGCCACCACAACCCACGTGAGCATATTACCTCAAGCTTGACTGAGTATCCTCCCTATTACCTTAGCTAACAAGCCTTAGAACTAAATTCCAACATCAAAAATTCTCCAGGAGACCTGATTCCAACATACGAACAACGTAACAATCTCAACTCATTGTACCAAATATGATCATGCACCCATTCTGAGATCACACAATGCACCGCATAATTCGTATGTCCATAATAACATCCTCCGATAACAATAGCTGCAAATTCACCAACCAGATGCCCGTAGTATACCTCATAATACATATAAGCCCGGTCTCAACCCTCACAATATTGTAACGATGAAAGAGATGTGCAGGAACTCATAACCACCCGTCAAATCAATAACTCATGGATTTTCTCTGCTTGACAAGAACCATTACCTCATTCTGAACTGAATAGTAACATTTTTTCTTTTATATACCCTACATAAACCCGATCACATTAATCTTAGGTCCAATAACCTCGTATCACCCAGTACAAGCTGCTCGGACAATAAGCCACCTCAAACATCGTCTAAAATCTCATATGACGCCATCAATGCGCCAACAAGCTACAACTCGATTATGACACATAAGGAAGAACGAACTTTGGCAAAGAACTACCCAGCCTGCGTAACAAATAAAACAGTCAAACGGATACTATGAACCTTTCTCAGAGATGAGAAATGAGACATAAAAAATAAGTATAGGGAACCGTACTCAACATCTCACTGGTGCGGCGTGCATCCCGATCCACACATGATACCGTGGCGGTGTGCCACCCGATCCGCACATAATAATCAATAAGGAAATACCCATCAAGCCATAATTTTCATTCCTACGAAATGCCCGAGTATCGACCACAAGAACGTCAAGTGCATAAATACAACCCTGGGGAGACGGATAGCGCCATGCGCAACAAAACCCAAGCACAATTAAGGTGCAACAAACGACAAGCTACACGGGGCCACAACACACGCGTGGATAATCAACTCGCCTCACAACCCACATGGAATAATAGAGTAGCACCTGAAATATATGACGCTAGGAATATCATCCACTAGGCCCGAAGAATCATCCATAAGCAATGTTATGCTGAATGAACACATCCGACCTGATGTAGGGAATACATTCACATTAGATCTACCAACGGACCTCAACCCGAGTCTGATCATCCCATACTGGGCCAATAACCTTTCAAAGATCCACAATGACCCCATTCATGACACATACGAGTAGTCGACCAATTCGGAACAAACTTTCACAATCCGCAACCAAAGGAATAGAGCGCCCCTATGACATACACTCTCCAATCAGCAACAGTACCGCAACCTTCATACCCGACTTCAATCTTTAACAATTCAAATGACTAACACATCACAGTTATACGATCTTCCCATGGGGATATACTCCCATAACCTTCCGCGCCGGGTAGCAAAAAAAATCTTAACATCAATGGCCATCGACCATGTTATACTTGTAATGCACATCAAGAATCCGCGAATCAATACACCATGCCTCTTATTCAAAACACCATTCTCAGGTGATACTAAGATAGCGCCAGCATACTCTGAACATCTGAAATCTTCCCCCTGCTCTTCCGAGCTCGTGACATTATTATCAAAACTAACTGTAACCCTGATCCTCAACTTCCAATCTCTATAGCGCTCACTGCACATATCATGCTTCTACTCGAGAGTACAAGAATAATCATAATCACCCTAACCATCAGTAGAGTTAACACTTCATCGGCTCGGAACCTTTCACTTAACTCATTTCAGAAGAAGAATCACCACCCAACCAACTTCCCATAATCGCAGAAATGCAAACCTCAAGTTGCGGTCTAAACCGCCATAACTCTCCTAGGATCCATTTACACATAACATGCCATCATAATCAAATACCTCCAAATCAATAAAATTACGGTGATTGTCATGCCCGCACTTACAGCCACGAATCACATGTATAACCTTAACATACCGAAGGAACTGATCATTTCCACAACCATGCTAATTCAAACCATTACGAACTGACTCATCTTCTTCTAACCTTTGAAACAATAGTTCTATTCAAACATATAATGGGACTCAAATAACACTCATCCCGAGTGACCCAAATCACGAGACCACATCGTCTCAATACCCATCAGCCATCTCATACTCTCCTTATGCACTCCATAGTATCTCCAACTGATATACCCATTCTGAAAGACCTCCAGCAAATGCGAAGCTATTTCTCCCATTTCTCTAACACTGTACCATAGACCCGATGGTAACATAGATATTCCCCAAGTATTCTTCACTCTCTGCTGCAAAACACAGTCCTCAGCCGCATAACGAACCCAAAATCTTTAAACACCGCACCTTAATTCTTGAACCTGCTAGAACCATTGTTGAGAGTCATCTACTCTGACCTGGTCCCGAATATGTGTCCAAACTCTAGTGCTCTGCTAGCACATGAACACTTCCAAAGAAGCAATCGGATGAATTATATCCCTTGCATATCACATCCACAGAAAGCATAAATTTTGAATCATCCTCAACATCCGCACATGAATCGATAAGGTGAAATGTAGCACATATATGTCAAATTCCTTGCCCCAAAATACCCTTGATCTTTTTCTCCTCTTGGTCATAACTAATCCACCAATGCACCGATAACCAAAAACTGCATAGGCACACAAACACGTGACCCAATCGTAGATGGTGGGCTCCCCCACTTAGCTTTATGCTACAATCACATAGATCCAGACCCCACAACGACTTCTTCTTCCTAGTTACCATGATCCCATACCGTTACTCGACCAACTTCTCGCAAGCTCTCATTGCACCAATCATAACACATCCTGAATTATCAGCAACCATTGCACACTCAACCTCCTAGGGATCATACCGTCTTCTTCAAGCGACCCAAGCTCGTATCGCAATACATACATCCTATGTTGGGCAGAAAGTAGAACTCTTCGTAGAAACCTCATCAAAATATGCAACCGCTAACCTGCTCACAAGAGATAGCCCACCTGTGTAACCTCACCTCGACCTCTACCATCGTCATTGCTATAGTTACATCCATCATGAAATCAATTAATCTCCTTGGGTCCATACTGATCCGCCAGCCGTAAGAATCCTTTCATTTATTAACATTACCCAAAGGTCTAATAATATATTTGAAGTCGTACTGCATCCAAAACAATGATCGAATACCCACATTTTCCAATATTCCAATCAAGCCCTTCTTGTCACATTCAAGATTCCCAAGCACAGAAACCACCTCAGAGGTCATCTCCCTCGAACCATCAACACTGGAAATGTTGATTCGATCCTGAAGTCGCAACACACAACAATCTCTGATAACTCCCTCTTAGGTTCCATCTCACAACATTGTGCCCAGAGGTAATCAAATGAAGACCAATATGCCGATGAGCCTCAATACGTTCAATCAATGATAGCGACACCATAATGTTAATAGGAATTCAACAAAATTTAGAATATCAAATCTCAATCGTAGGCAACACTTACACTGGGCTGAAATAATAGAACACCCCTCCATAAGGCGATGATTATAGCCCACTTGAATACGCATGGAGAAACATCCTACACCACATCTGCAGTACCACTACAACTCCTCGATGCCCAATTGATATCAAGCGCTCAACATCGTATAAGAATGAGTAAGGAAGGAAATGAAGGCATAAGCTTCAATGGAATCAAATCGCACGACGAGGAATCAAGAAGGGAAGTGCTCCTAACAGCCCGGTAGCCTCTCAAAGATAAGTATAGATGTCTCTGTACCGATCCGTAAGACTCTACTAGACTCGCTCATGACTCGTGAAACCCAAGTGAACATAGAGCTCTGATACCAAGCTGTCATGACCCAAAACTCACTATAAGTCATGATGGCACCTAACATTGCCGTTAGGCAAGCCAACATTGAACTATCAGCTTAATTATTCATTTTATTATTTTTGAAATCATGAATCTTATTAGATAGAGAGATCAATGCATAAACAAATAGTAGATACGTGCAATTTAAATGAAATAATAAGTAAAAGTGTGTCAATGTAAGGCAAATCGTACATAAATTCTAGAACACTCCAAAATCCGGTGTCACAAGTGCATAAGCATCTACGAGGAAGTACATTAACAGTACATCACCTATTTGGAATACAAGGTAGACAGAATAAAGTAAATAATAATGATGGAAACCCTGTGTGCTGTGAATCGTAGCATGGAATACAGCTCACCATAGACTCCCCTCAGCAGCTGCTCCAACACACCCAAATGACCACCAAATGAACTTGTCAAATCCTGCACATTAAGTGCAGAAGGCAGCATGAGCACGTAATTCAACGCGTACGCAGTAAGTATCTAGCCTAATTCCAAAGAGGTAGTGATGAGAGGTCGACAATGACAGTTACTAGTGGTCCAGTAAATCAAATATAATGAAGTAGACAAGTATGAAATATGATAGGTAATAATGAGTACAGGTATATGCAAATAATATGGTCAACAACTAAATAATGAACACCAAGTTCTCAATTATCGGGTACCTCCTCAATTAGAATACGTAATGGTCAATATCAAATCAACGGTCACATTTCAAGTCAAGAAACACATGAATACGCGGACTCCTTATCAAGTATTCGCATGATTCTGTCGAGGCGAGTGGCCTGATCACATAAGAGTGATTCATAGAAATGTCGAGGCAAACGACTCGATCCCATAAGAATATGATACATTATACTGCCAAGGTGAACAAACCAATCCCATAATAGTGTGTTACGATATCCTGCCGAGGCGAACGGCCCGATCCTATAAGAATATGATACTCTACCGAGGCAAACGGCCCGATCACATAAGAGTGTGTTACATGATACCTCCGAGGCAAACAACCCGATCCTATTAGAATAATAAGCTTTAACAGGTCCTTGACCATACTCATGAATATACATGTGAGTTATGAAATTAAGGAAACTTTTCGATGAATACGCACAACGTGGAAGAGATTCGTAAGGGAAGCACAATTTCCGCAGCTAATCAAGTAGCTCATCAAATATCTAAAATAGCGAGTCCATTACTCTACGCAAGTCTAGTCTCAGGTCGTAATGCGAAATAAAGTAATTAAACAGGTAAGAATAACTCAATTAGTACAATTAAAGCATGGCGTGAATCTAAATCTACCCGAACATAATCAAGAATTCTAACATACGCACGGACACTTGTCACCTCGTACGTGAGTATCTCCCACAACATGTAGCATATAACAAGAATAACACATACGGGGTAAATTCTCCCTCACAAGATTAGACAGGAGACTTACCTCACTTCGAAGTTCCATTACCAGCTCCAACGCCTATCTAGCGCCTCAAACCAATGCCCATCGATCCGAAACTAGTCAAAAAATCATGAACACCAATAAAAATATACTCCAACACTCATAATTAATCAATTTATAACAATTCCCAACTCAGCTCGAAAAATCAACAAAGTTAACTCTCGGGTCCACGTGCCCGGATTCCACAAATTTTCGAAGATAAACATTACCCATAACATACCAAATTCTTACCCCATGTCGAACTTTACGGTGAAAATCCAAAAATACCAAATTCTAGGTTTTCTTCCAAATTTCACCATTTCTACAAAATTTTATTTTTAAATCCACTTATAAACCATGCATTTAACTCACAAGGTGTAGAAATCACTTACCTCAAGTTTGATGATGAAAATGGCGCTCCAAAATCGCCCCAAGGTCGGCTCCCATGGAAGAAATGAGGTGAAAATGAGCCAAACCCCCGATTTTAAAACAACATTGCTCAGCCCGACGTCCTTTCGCGAACGCAGTAAGTCCCTCGCGTTCGTGAAGCATTACCAGCTCCAGCTCCAAAACTGTTCTTTGCGTAACGCGAGTCAAATCTCGCAAACGCGATGCTTCACCATGATCACCTTCACGAACGCGTTGCACCTTCCGCGAACGCGAAGGCTAAAATCGCCTAGGCCCAGTTTTCCCTTCGCGAACGCGATGCCCCTATCGCGAACGCGTTGCTTTACTCCTCAAACCTTCGCGAACGCAAACCCACAGTCATGAATATGAATCACAAAAATCCTTCTTCATGAACGGATAACACCTACGCGTTCGCGATGAACAACACCAGAACCAGCAACAGCAGCAGCAAAACAAGGAGAAATGATTCGAAACCACCCCAGAACTCACCCTAGGCCCCCAGTACCCCGTCCACTCTCGCCAATAAGTCCCAATACCTTAACCAAACTTATCCAAAGGCTCGAAATGCCAAAAATAACATCAAAATCATGAATTGATGATCAAAATCTTTCTTTTAACTTTCAAACATTGAAACTTTGACGAACGTGTCTGAATCATACTTAAATATTTCGGAATGACGCCAAACTTTATGCACAAGTCATAAATCACGATACGAACCTATTCCAAGACTCGAAACCCCAAACAAACATCGATAATACCAAAATCCACTTCAAACTAAACATAGGAATTTCTAAAACCTTCAAAATGCCAACTTTTCACCATAAGCATTGAAATGCTCCTGAACCACCCGATACTCAACCCGAACATACGCGCAAGTCCGAAATCGTCATACGAACCTATTGGATCCTTCAAATCTCGATTTCGAGGTCGTTTACTTAAAAGTCAGACCTTGGTCAACTCTTCCAACTTAAAGCTTTCGAATTGAGAATTTTCCAACTGAATCAACTCTGAACTTCCCGAAATTCAATTTCGAACTCGCGTACAAGTCATACAACATGAAGTGAAGCTACTCAAGGCCTCAAACTACCACGCGCTAGATCTCAAAATGACCGGTCGGGTCATTACAGTTATTCTCATCTATTGTCTCAATATGATATCTATTTCGGCGGATATCTTTAAAACTCAACGAGTTCCTCTTGGACTTGGAGGAGAACATTGCATTTTCTATGATAAGTATTGTTCCCCTAGGCGGAATTATGGTAGCTCTTCTAGAGCCTTCAATTAGATTACTACTACTAGAAATTATAGTAACATTTACCTTACACGTACTTAAATGAGAGAAATATTTCTTCTCTTTGAATATCGCATGTGTCGTACATTAATCAATTAAACAAATATTGTTACAATTGAACTTTAATCCAAATTTTCTTTCCATGGTTTGACATACAAAAAGAAATATATGACTAAACTTTAGTATTTTCGGAGAAAAGGAAAGAAAATAAAGTTAAACCAATGACTTATTCATTTAATGTCAAAATTTCAGTTTGACGTGTACTCTCTCTTTTTCGAAACTTAACATGATTATAAAGATTGTGCACAAGTATTTCATGACAAGTAACCACCTTACTAATGGATTTTGTCCTATGTATTTCCAGTAGTGCCAGACTTCTGAAAAGTAATGTAGTTACATGTATGTATAGGGTAAAATATGATATGACGTATGGCTGACTAAAAAGAGGACACGTGGAATCCAAGCTGGAATGGATGAGGACCGAACACAACCATTACGCTTGTCACCGGAATGGATAACGAACATAAAAGTGTATTAAATGCTCTGCGTCCGGTAGCATTTACTAAGGAATATTCTACAGTATTAAGAGTGACGGTCTGTTACAAAGAATTTGGCATTTACGCTCAACGTTACATCTTCACTAATGACCCTCATAATTGACATTAAATAAGGGCACGATCCTAGGACCTTCTTCCCTATACATAGCTATAAATAGTGAGCTTAGTTATCATTGTAATGAAGATGAAATTTCTGGCAAGAACATATATTATATTCTATACAAAGCTTTATACAATTTTACTCTCTTGCGTTTTGATCCCATCATTGTTGTGTTCGGAAACCTTGTTCACGGAATCATTATATTTGCTATTTCATCTATATTCCAAGACTAAGTAATGTGTATTTGTTCAAATATTATACTACTTCAGGATCAAACTAGTTCACTTGTCTAGAAACCACTGACGAGCTTAAAATACACACTTAAATATGCTTGCTAGTCGAATATAGTATAATATAATATCGTATCCACATGGATTGGATTTAAACAGTGTTTCTTAGCTTCTAGTTTAATTGTTATCCAAGATGATCAACAATTTAGATTTATGTGATTTAAAACTAAAATTAACTAAAAGTTTAAACTATTGGCTAATGATAATCGCAACAAGAGTAAGCAAAGAAGATATCAATGGTAGAAAATAGGGGTTGATTGGATAGCTGCAAGATAATTGTTTGGGATTTAACTCTAGCTAATTCACTCCTAAGGTTCAAGTGAGTCTCTTGAATTCACTCAATTAGTAGTTCAAACGTTCAGTAGAAACTCCTCTCTCGATTAAGTCTCAACCTCACAATATGAACGAGTTTATGCTCGGTGAAGATATGCAAGAATTCGTAGTGGATTGGTCTTTAGAAGAACCTCTTTCGATTATCCTCCTAACTAAGTCTAAACAATAATTCAACTAGCCTCTTTCGATTACTAAGAAGAATCAATGAATTTAACCAACAAGATAATGCAAAAACATCACAAGTTATGCCTCTTTCGATTACATGAATATGTGAAAATAGATGCAACAATTAAAACACCCAAAACGATTCAATACATAAAAACTAGAGTTAATACCCACAAACAATTCTCTATACACTAAATCCATCAATCTCTAAAGAGAACTACTACATAGATATGGAGTAATTCATCACAAATATGTTTAAGTTAAAGGAAAACATACAACGATCCAAACCCTTGTCTTGGGTAAGGATTGAATAATAAAATCCTTGTGCTCTTGCTTCTCCCACTTCTCCTTAGCTTCCTTCGGTCTTAGATATGTCAAAAGTCCCAAAAATACCATTTTTCCATGTATATATACCAAGTAGGGTCGGGCCCAAACGAACACACCTTCTCCTACGCGAAATAGGACTCTTTATGGAAGGGGACGCGTGCGGACGCGCACCTGGGAAGGTGCTCGCGCACTTGGTTGCGCACTTTGCACAGTACACTGCCTCTCATGCACGCCCAGTGCGCGGTTGCGCACCTGGGTGACGCCCGGCTCGATTCTTCGTCTTTCTCTTTAGATGCACAATTGTCCGTTGATCCCCGAACTCGATTCCCACTTAAACCTTGGGCTTTTACTCAGACTTCAAAGCTCCAAAATAGCGTGAATTCATCCCATAATATCTACATAGCTTGGAATCACTCCTACAAAGCATAAAACATGAAATTAGTGCAAAACACTAGCAATTAAAGCTCAACTCAATTAAAGTTTAGTAAATTAGAGTGTTATAAGCAAATAAAACACGCAATTATAGCCTACCATCAACACCTCACACTTAAATCATTGCTCGTCCTCGAGGAATCAAACTACACTTTATATAGACACGACCTCATTACACAATTCCCATAACTCATCATACCAAGAATATTTAAAATAGATTAAGCACAATAGTGTAATATCCTTGGCTCAACATTTGACTCGCAAGTACCACGCATTATTTACAGCTCACTCATTTACTCTAGCCTAGAGGTCAACGACATTACCTTTCCTTCATGAATCAATTGCCCTCACCACAAAAAAGAGTAGTTCCACACACAATCAACATTAAGAACAACTAGGAACTCAAGATAGACAGAATTCACTCACTCTCAGAAATAACATTCATATGCCACAAACGATGAACCAAAGGCTTGCCCGTAGTGTACTACTCTACTAATTCGAGCTCATTCAGTCAAGGATCAAGTAGGACTTTAATTGGTTGTAACGTAAGCTGCGGGACATGTAGGATAAATTTGGATATAAGAGTGACTACACCTTCCTAAGCACTTTAATACATACATCTCATTGTTAAAACTACACACTTATGTCAAACCAATACTCCACCTTTACATCAATCTACATTAACTCCCAACTTCTTTAAGCATAAATACATCAAGAGTTACCCCTCATCAATGAATAATTTCCACAACAATATACTATGTATATATATTTTTTCTTTTTCTTTTCTAAATTGAGTGGCTCTTACTTTTCCAAAACAGTGCTCATTTCTCCTTATTTCAATAGCTCCACTCAAAAACCAACCCAATCACCCCACACTTCAATTTTTACAAAGTTCATAGCAAATTCAAGTGCTCATGAGAGGTACAAGGTTCAAATAGATGGTCAATTTAAACAACTGGGTAAGGCTTGTAATATGGTTAGCAAAGAAACAGGATTACGGGCTCAAAAGGGTTAACTAAGATACATAACAATTAGGTGGATAAGGGCATATATCTGGCTCAACAAAGAAACGCCTAAATCACTTCCAAGACTGAATAAACCCATTGTTTCGCTTTGCAAATACACGGAGCAAGTTCTAGACTTCAAATGCAATGCACTGAATAACACAAAACCTCACACACACATGGCACCTAACTCACTCCGGATTAGACTATCAAGACACTTTAATCAAAGAAGTTAAGCAAAGTTAAGATCATGCAGTTTAAGGTACTTACACAAGAGTCAAAAATTTAGCCTAAGCATCATAACTAGATCACACACTATTCTCAAGGCATAACAAAGTTAAGAGATATTGTGTTCAATTCAAATCACAGCACAATAGTTCCTACTTCTAACAAAAATAAAAACTAACTACACCTGGTTCAAACAAAACCCTTGAAAAAGAACCACGGCACAAAGAAAAACCAAGGGAGAATTTGTCACGACCCAAAATCTAACCATGGTCGTGATGGCGCCTATCATGTTACAAGGCAAGCCTACATCCCAAAATATTACTACTAAACCGATTATAAAAATTTAATAAAATATTTCAACATTTAAATTTTTCATAAACTAAATCAACTCTAAATATAATATAGAAAAAATATGGAAACGAGCCCCAAACATCGGGGTGTCACTAAGTCATGAGCATCTAAAACTATGAACTAAGATATATAAACTGTCTAACTATCCAAAAAAATTAATGACAAGAGGAGTAACAAGGTTCTGCGGACGCTTACAGCTACCTTGCAATCTCCATAGATAGTCGGCCTGAACTCAACGATCGTCGCGTTCTAACTCACCTGGATCTGCACATAAAGTGCAGGGTGTAGTATGAGTACAACCGACTCAGTAGTAACAGAAATAACTAAGGAACTGAGCAGTAGTGACGAGCTAAGTAAAACAGTCCAATTATTTATTTTCACAATTTAAAAATAAACAAAAATAAACAGGTAAATTCCATAACTCAGTAAATGCCACAAAGAAGTTTAACAGATAAATGCAGCAACAATACAAATAAATACAACCTCACAGCAGTGTCACTCCATCACTCATCACTCGCACTCAGCACTCAACACTCAAAACACTCAACATTCTGCGCTCACTGGGGGTGTGTATAGACTCCAGAGGGGCTCCCAAAGCCCAAGAGCTAAGCACGGACAACTCACGTGCCATCATATCAATACCTAGATCTGCACGGTCAACTCACGTGCTACGCGGACAACTCACACGCTATGGTATCAATACTTGGACCCGCACGATCAACTCACGTGCTACGCGGATAACTCACGTGCTATGGTATTAATATCCTCACAACCAGTCCATCGGCCTCACTCAATCATGTACCTCACTAGCCTCACCATCATCAACAAATAAGGGAACACAGCCCACATCAAATATCACAGCATATTAGCAAATAACAGAGACTGAGGTAAACATGTACAATAATTTCTATGACTGAGTACAAATAATGTGAGCATGAATAAAGCCTAAGCATGATCTCTTACATGAAGGCAGACAAGTTCAACAACAAGTAACTACGTAAACACAGATGATGGCCATGAGGCCTCACGGGATGTACCAAGTCTCAATCCCTCAAGGTATATACCCACACACCCGTCACCTAACGTTGGTATCACCTCCAAACAGTCACACGATATCAAATTCTCCGGGTTTATACCCTCAAAGCTAGAGTTAAAACTGTTACTTATCTTAACAACATAAAATCCTACTCTGGATGCCCTCGTCTCTGGACTCAGTCTCCAAAAGCTCCAAATCTAACCATATTCAGATTAATACCATCAAGATAGGCTAACGAATCGAATTTCACAATAAAAACTACAAAATATGTCAAAAATCCGAAACAGGCCAAAACCCGGCCCCCGGCCCACGTATCAAAATTAGTCAAAAATGGCAGAATAATAAACCTCGTCCTCTCCCGAGTCTAACCATATAAAATTCATCAAAATCGGACTCCGTTTGGTCCCTCAAATCCTAACTTAAACTCTCCAAAACTCAAACCCTAACTCCCTCAATTTCACTTTGAAATCATCAATCAAATCCCAAAAATAAAGATGGATTCATGAAATATAACCAAAACTGAGTAGAGAACACTTACCCCAATCCTTATGGTGAAAATCACCCCCAAAATCGCCCAAATCTGAGCTCCCCAACTCAAAATATGACCGAATGAACAAACCCTCGTTTTATATATTTTTCTGCCAGTTATTCTGCCCCGCTTCTCGTGCCTAACGATCCCGAAACTCACTTTTTATGCCTCCAATGGATTCCTTGTGAAATTGTAGTCAAGTTAGGCTTTTGAATCACTAAATTTGACCTTATAATGAAGGAGATATGTAGGTTTTAATATTTGCAAATCGTGCAGATTTTTAAATACACCGTCAGTTGCAATTTCGTAATTAATCTGAAAAATCTAGCAACCTAATTCTTAGTAAAATGACCATAAAATCCCCATACGATGTCCAAATTCGACGATTCTTTTTGATACGGGTCAGTAATTACGATACGGATCTAATGATTCAATCAAAAAAGAAATCAGAGCTCATTTGTTCAATATAATATCATTTATGCTTGAAGAAACGGCGTCAAAACATAAGAAAAACAAGCGCAACACAACCCAAACCTATCAGAAACTCACCCGAGGCCCTCGGGACCTCAACCAATAATTCCAACAAGTTATATATCACTACCCAAACTTAGTCGAACCTTTGGAACACCCAAAACAACACCAAAATACCAAATCAACCTCGGATTCAAGCCTAAGAACTTCTAAACTTTTAATTTTCGCCAATTCAAGCCTAATTCTACCACAGACCTCCAAATTATATTTCGGACACACTCCTAAGTCTAAAATTACCCAACGAAGCTAATCGAATCATAAAAATCTACATCCGAATTTGTTTACTCATAAGTCAACTTTCGGTTGACTTTTCTAACTTAACTTTCTAACTAAGAGACTAAGTATTCATTTCACTCCAAAACTACTCCGGACCCAAACCTACCAACTCGATACAACTCAATACCATTGAACAACACATAAAGAAGCGGGAATGGGAAAACAGGGCTATAACTCTCGGAACGACTGGCCGGGTCGTTACAGAATTAATACACTACCTAACAAGAGAAAATCTTTTTGTCTTTTTCTTTTGACTTTTATCCCTCAAGAAACCTGTCGAATGATATCCATCGTCGGGAAAAATCAAAAAATTTAAAAAATTTATGCTTTTTGTTTCCAAACTACTACAACTAACTAAATTAATATACATACAACATACATACAAATATATCCCCCCACCCAACACTTTAAGTTGTGGCATGTCCCCATGACACACAATTAAAAAGCATAAGGTAGAGGAACTTCCCTGAATCTCTAGTCGGGGTCTGAGTCAAAGTCGGGCTCCATTCTTCGTGCCCGAACTAGTTCACACATCCATGTGGACATCTTCTTCTCAACCTTCTTAGGGTACACCCCACACTTGTCTTTCTCAATCACTGGGACCTTCTCTTCCGAGCTTTTCACTCTCCACTCTACATTCGCAGTTGGCTTCTCCTTTATCACCCCCATCTCCACATTCATCTCGAAAGTCACTGTCTCCTCACCCACTCTAAGCATGAGATTTATATCATGTAAGTCTAATATTGATCTGCCCATCGCTAAGAATGGTCTTCCTAAGATAAGGGGACCTCTTTATTCTCCTTCATCTTCACCACAATGAAATCTACCGGAAATACAAACTTATCTACCCAAACTAAGACATCTTCCACTATCCCCTCAGGTATTATAGTTGTTTGGTCTGCCAGCTGCAAAGATATTGGCGTGGACCTCATCTCTCCAAGCTCATTCTCCAGCTTCCTGTAAATAGACAAAGGCATTAAAATTAATTGAGGCACCGACATCACAAAAAAACTTATCAAAATTAAGAGTGCCTAACGAGCAAGGTATAGTAAAACTCCCTGGATATCCACACTTTTGTGGGAGTTTGTTTTGCAAGATTGCGCGGCAATGCTCTGTGAGCTTGGCCACTGAGGTCTCTTCTATCTTCCTCTTCTTTGTAAGGAACTCCTTCAAGAATTTTGCATAAGCTGGCATTTGTGAGAGCACTTTTGTGAATGGCAAATTTACATTAACTTGTCTCAGCATATCTAGAAATCTCTCAAACTTCTTGTCCAGCTTTTCTCTATATAACTTTTGGGGAAAGGGTAGAGCAGGCATATGCTCGCTCTCATTAGATTCCTCCCTTTTGAAGTTTCCTCCTTCTTCTTTTTCTCGGCTCCCTTCTTGCCTTTATTCTTCTTATCAACTTCATTTTTCAGTTGCTCCTCAATTTCTTTTTCAGGCATCACATCTTTTTGTTGGACTGGAGTGGGATCTTTCAACACTTGCCCGCTTCTCAAGGTCACAACATACACCGTTTCTTTGGGATTTATCTCAGTGTCAGATGGTAGAGTACCTGGGAGTCTCATAGACAATACAGTTGCAATTTGTCCCACTTGTTTCTCCAAATTTCGCAAACCTGTGCCAAGTTCTTTGATAGCAGAACCATGAGCATCTAAT
The DNA here is from genome assembly GCF_000390325.3 of Nicotiana tomentosiformis. Classification (NCBI taxonomy): domain Eukaryota; kingdom Viridiplantae; phylum Streptophyta; class Magnoliopsida; order Solanales; family Solanaceae; genus Nicotiana; species Nicotiana tomentosiformis. The sequence goes on from NC_090814.1 coordinate 86,240,145, forward strand.
CTCTCATCTGTCTTGACAATGAAGAACTTTATTAGATCTTCTAACCCAGAACGAATTGGCTGTTGAGGTTGGAACTGCGGCCTCAGTTGATTCACAAAACAAGAAGCTCCTTGTCCTTGAAATCTGGGATTGTTTTGTTACCATGCGTTTGCAGTACCCCCAGGTGAACTCCATGAAAACCCGGGGTGCTTCTGACCCATTACATTGAAGTTATAATTCCCGATAGCACTAACTTCCTCGATGCGTGCCCAGTGCACTCTCGCACACCTGGGTGACGCCCGGCTCGATTCTTCCTCTCTCTTTGGATGCACATATGTCCGGTTATCCCCAAACTCAATCCCCACTTAAACCTTGGGATTTTACTCAGATTTCAAAGCTCCAAAATAGCGTGAATTCATCCCATAACATCTACATAGTTTAGAATCACTCCAATAAGGCATAAAACATAAAATTAGTGCAAAACACTAGCGATTAAAGATCAACTCAATTAAAGTGCAGTAAATTAGAGTGTTATAAGCAACTAAAACACGCAATTATAGCCTACCATCAACCACGTATAAATTTAACTGTACTGTTTTACGGGTAAACAGTTTGGCGCCCAACGTGGAGCCTAGACAGTCGTGCAATTAAATTGATCCTTGCCTCTTTTACTAACATGTTTTGACTATTTTTGTCTTAAGTAAAATCACAAAACAAATGGCAGATAACACTGTTAACGATGTACACAACCCCAAAATTCGAGGGGATCAACCTCATTTCGAGGACTCAATTAGTGACACCTGCAATAAGAGGAATGCCGTCACATCGGTGCATGACATACGGTACCCTCAACAGGTTTGGGAAAGAACATCCGATGATGATAAGGAGGAGCAGGTAGTGGATGCCGTGAGGATCCTGCAAGAGCAACAGGCAATCATTCTAGGTCATCTTATGTGGCAGGTTCAGGTTATGATAGAACTGAAGCAGGCGTTATCAGGTGCTTCGAATAATGCAAATTGGCGCGATCCAATTCCTTTCGTTGTTCTCGTAGACCAAACAACACAAAGAATCGATAACAACACTCCCAGGGGTAAAGTAGGCTCTGATAGGGCTGGGGGAGCAGATTGGGTCTTAACAATGAGAACTATTCATTAAAAGATGAGCTTTTACGGTTCATGAGGAAAGTAAATACCCACATGGATCAAATCCCGGGCGCACTGCCAGTATTGAAAGGTCCAAACTCAAAGAAGTATGTTCAATTACCGTACAAGCCAAGTGCGGAACCAGTACTAATCCCGAAGCATTTCAAAATGCCTGAAGTTCCAAAGTATGATGGAACTTCAGACCCATGGGAACATATTACCACCTACACAACAACGGTGAAAGGAAATGATCTATCTCCTCACGAAATTGAATCTTTGTTGCTAAAGAAATTCGGCGAAACTCTCATGAGGGAAGCCCTAATGTGGTATTTGTTACTGCCCGAGCATTCCATAGATTCCTTTGAGATGCTCGTGGATTCTTCCATCAAAGCTCATATCGGGGCCAGAAAGGTGCAAGCCCGAAAGGCCTACATATTTAGAATCTCATAAAGAGAATCAGAATTATTACGAGAGTTTATTACGCGATTTCAAAAAGAAAGAATGTTTCTCCCGGCGATCTCAGATGAATGGGCAGCTAAAGCATTCACCAAAGGATTGAATCTGAAAGGTTCAGACGCTTCCCAGAAGCTGAAGGAGAGCTTGCTTGAGTTTCAAGAAACAACTTGGGCAGATGTTCACAACCTGTATGAGTTGAAGATAAGGATCGAAGATGACTAGGTCGGTTCTACATCATCGGCCAAAGGACGGGAGAAGAATAGAGGAAAACCAAAGGATGACTACGACGCGGATAGGCGGACTTCGAGGGGTCAGTTTTTACCCTACGAGCGTACCGAAGCCGTGGCAGAAATTTCCAAGTAGCAAACAAGTTCACCATTGACGGAAGGACTGATCGTGGTCGAAGAAATATATCACTTCAAGATAAACAAATGTCGGGGTCTCGAGATCTTTCTTACCCCAGGTTATCAGAATATAACTTCAACGTCAGTGTAGTGGAACTGGTGTCATCCATGAGGAATATTAAAGAAGCACGATTCCCAAGACTTATGAGGTTCGATTATAGCCAGAGGGATCCTAATTTATGGTGCGAATACCACGGGATGAACGGTCATCGGATAGGGGACTACCGATATCTTCGGGAGAAGGTGGCAAAGCTATTGAAGAATGGTCATCTCTGAGAATTCTTGAGTGATTGAGCTAAGAACAATTATGGTCGCAACAGAGACAACACGGAATTCTCGAAAGAAGGAGAAGAAACCCCACGCCAAATGATCAACATGATCTTTGGGGGGAGCGAGATTAACGGGGTCACCTTTTCGGCAGCAAAAAAGACTAAAGTATTGATAACTCACAGCAAAAGAATCTGGGAGGAAGATATCACTTTCATAGAGGAAGACGCAGACGGATTGTTGTTACCACACAACGACACACTGGTAATCTCTTTAAATATGTTAGATTTTAAAATTAAGCGTGCTCTATTGGATCCAGGAAGTTCGGCTAATATAATACAATGGAGAGTATTGGAACAGGCTAAACTCACTGTAAGCATTATCCCAGCGACAAAACTCCTCGATGGATTCAAATTTGCGAATGTGATGACCCGGGGAGAGATCTTGCTGCTCAAAAATATTGAAGGCATAATGAAAACAACTCTCTTAGAAGTAGTGGATGGTGATATGTGATACAACATCATCTTAGGAAAGCCATGGTTACACGAGATGAAAGTTGTACCTTCGACGTATCACCAATTGCTGAAGTTTCCGACGGCCGAAGGAATCAAGTAGATAAGGGGTGACCAACCGGCAGCGAGGGAGATGAATGCAATCTCGGTTTCCAGTAGCAAAGGGAAGGAGCGCACGACATAGCAATTATAGAAACCGATGCCTACTTCTGAGTTAGAAGAAGTTATTCCAAGGGAAGAATCGTCAGAACAATATTAGGTGCCGAGATATTTCCAAGTTTCGGAAGAAACAGACGCAACGAAATCCACAGCAGAGGAACTAAAGCAAGTGGCATTGTTTGAAGAATTCTTATAAAGAAAATTTCACTTAGGGATAGGACTGCATCCCGAGCTCAGGTCTGGTTTTATTGAATTCCTTAAAATTAACGTTGATTGTTTTGCATGGTCGCACGAGGATATGACAGGTATCCTGATGGAAATAGCCGCGCATAAGCTGAGTTTGGATCCCAACGTACCACCGGTACGGCATAAGAAGTGCCCTATTGCTGAGGCCATGAATAAATTTGTCAAAGAAGAGGTAACCCGCTTGCTTAAAATCGGTTCGGTCAGAGAAGTAAGATATCCAGACTAGCTAGCCACTATAGTAGTAGTTCCTAAGAAGAACAATAAATTTTGTATGTGTGTAGATTATAAAGAGCTTAATAAGGCATGCCCGAAAGATTCGTTTCCACTGCCAAATATCGATCAAATGATTGATGCCACAGCCGGGCACGAAGTGATGAGTTCCCTTGATGCTTATTCCGGGTACAACCAAATTAAGATGAACCTGGAATATTAGGAAAAGACTTCATTTATAACAAATTTCGGTACATATTGTTACAATGTAATGCCTTTCGGGTTGAAAAACGCCGGAGCCACTTATCAACGGCTCGTAAATAAGATGTTTGAAAAGCAAATAGGAAAAACCATGGAAGTTTATATAGATGATATGCTCGTTAAGTCTTTGAATGCAGGTGACCACCTCAAGCATTTGCAAGAAACATTTGATATCCTGAGAAGCATAACATGAAACTTAACCCCGAGAAGTGTGCATTCAGGGTCAGCTCCGGTAAGTTCCTAGGGTTTCTGGTCTCACAAAGGGGAATTAAAGTAAACCCCTACAAAATCAAGGCCATAGACGATATCCCGGATCAATTATCAAACATGAAGGAAGTCCAAAGACTCACATGAAGGTTAGGAGCTTTGAGTAGGTTCATTTCCCGGTCATCAAAAAATGTCATCGCTTCTTTACATTACTCAAAAGGAAGAACAATTTCGAATGGACGCCGGAGTTCCAGAAGGCTTTGAGGAACCTGAAGAAGTACTTATCAAGACCTCCATTGCTCTCGAAACCGAAAGAAGTCGAAATGTTGCTAGTCTACCTCGCAGTTTCAGAAGTTGTGGTAAGTGCGGTTTTAGCCTGGGGGGACGAAGGTATGCAGTTTCCTATTTATTACCTTAGCAAAATTTTAACGGGAGCAGAAACTCGCTACCCATATTTGGAAAAATTGGCATTAACTCTCGTAGTAGCTGCTCAAAAGTTGGGGCTCTATTTCCAATGCCACCTAATAGGTGTGGTGACTACTTTCTCTTTGCGGAACGTCCTTCATAAACCCGAATGCTCAGGCAGATTGGCCAAATGGGCTATCAAAATGAGTGAATTCGACATAGAATATAAATTGAGGACTACAATTAAGTCACAAGTCCTGGGTGACATTGTGGCCGGTTTTAGTCCAAGACTGCTACTCTGGCAACCAAGGAGGCAGTAATAGTGTCAGAATCGGCATCAGGGGTTTGGACCTTATTTACAGATGGAGCCTCGAACGTAAAAGGGTCCGGGCTCAAAATAGTTTTAATCACGCCTTCGGGGGAAACCTTAAGGCAAGCCATCAGCAAGATCCCTTTAACTAACAATGAAGCAGAGTATGAAGCTTTGATTGCAGGGTTCGAATTGGCCCAGGGACTTGATTCCGAGGTTATAAAAGTCAAATGCGACTCACAACTGGTGGTAAATCAGGTTTACGGGATCTTTGATACCAAAGAAGAACGTATGCAACAATATGTGGTAAAGGTCCAGGCTCTTTTGGCACGATTCCGTGAGTGGTCAATAACTCATATCCCGAGAGAGGATAATGCAGAAGCGGATGCATTAGCAAACTTAGGTTCATCGACGGAAATAAAAGGATCGAAGTCCATAATGGTGGTACAACTGATGAGCTTAGTCCTTGATATGGATGGTTACTACGAGGTGAATTCAGCTAGTCTGGTCTGGGACTGGAGGAACGAAATAATCAACTACCTCGAGCACGGAAAGTTGCCCGACGATCCCAAAGCATCACGGGTGTTACGCACCAAAGTTGCACGTTATAGCTTTAGGGAATGCCAATTGTATAGAAAATCTTTCCAAGGCCCGCTAGCCCGGTGTTTAGAAGCATCAGAAGCTGACTATGTCATGAGAGAAATCCACGAAGGGATATGCGACAATCACTCAGGCGCAGAGTCTTTGGTACTGAAATGGGTACGGGCAGGATATTACCGGCCTCGCATGGAACAAGACGCCAAAGATTTCGTACGAAAATGTGATAAGTGTCAACGCTACACATCACTAGTACATCAACCGGCAGAACCCCTACATTCAGTTCTGTCCTCATGGCCATTCATGAAATGGGGGATGGACATCGTCTGACCGCTGCCACCGGCTCCCGAAAAGGTAAGGTTTCTTTTAATTTTGACTGATTATTTTTCTAAATAGGTGGAATCAGGTGCTTATCAAAAAATCAGAGAACGCAAAGTGGTCAATTTCCTGTGGGAAAATATAATTTGCAGGTTCGGAATACCAAAAGAGAAAGCATACGACGATGGGTCATAGTTTATCAGTGCAAAAGTTACAAAGTTCTTCAAAGACCTGAAAATAAAGAGAATCACAACCTCACCTTATCATCCGAGCGCAAACAGTCAAGCGGAGTCAACAAACAAAGTGAGCATTCAAAACCTCAAAAAAAAGGTTGGAAGCAGCAAAAGGCAAATGGCCCAAAGAGTTGCCCGGAGTCCTATGGGCCTAGGTAACAACGGCCAAATCAAGTACAGGAGAAACTCTTTTTTCCCTCGTGTACGGTGCTGAAGCCATAATCCTGGTTGAAGTAGGCGGACCCACTTTGAGATATTCTCAGACAAATGAAGAATCAAACGACGAAGCAATGCTAATCAACTTAGAATTGCTCAAGGGATGCAGGGACTTGGCGCATTTAAGAATGCAAGCTCAAAAGCAGAGGATGGAGTGATATTACAATCGGAGAGCCAACTTCCATTTTTTCAAAGTAGGAGACCTGGTTCTAAGAAAAGTAACACAAAATACCCGGGAGCTCAACACGGGAAAGCTAGGTCCAACGTGGGAAGGCCCTTACTGGATTTTAGCTGTCACATGGAAAGGTTCATACGAGTTGGAGAACCAGAATGGAGACAAGTTGCCCAGCAACTGGAACATGGAACACCTCAAAAGATATTATTGCTGATGAACAACACTCAAACAGAAAGTATGTGCTGCACACTTTCTCCCTTCGTTCAGTTTTTGTCCCAATTGGGTTTTTCTGACAAGGTTTTTAAGGAGGCAGTGATGGAAAACATACTAAGAAGACACCAGCAATAAGACCTTTGATAGCAAGGCAAACGGACAAGCTTCCACTCGAGGATGATTAGGTAATCTTTGGTTCGATAGCAAATTCCCATGGGAAAGTTAAGTTTGCTACCGAACAGAGGTTACCCGACCGTTCACAAGCCTAAACCGCCATAGGATTGTTAGATATTCTTTCACTCGATAGCATGGATTCCTAAGGGGAAACAAGATATGTTACCGAGTGAAGGATTACCTAGTAATTCATTGGTGGGACCTTCGAAAATACAAGGCTTCCAGTGTTCCAATTCGCATTCTTCCCATTTAAACACTGGGGGGAATGATATGATGATACGGCAACAATGACTGCCATGTCAACCAGAAATGAAAATCCGAAAACAAAATGCATCATCAGGACCGGGATCTGCACAGCCAACTTTGTCATTTGAAAGTTAAACAAGTACTTCAAATGTTAGTGCCGTAATAAACAAGAGACGTCCTCTTCAAGAGCACCGTAAACATAAGAGGGCCCTCTCTAAAAAAAACCTCATGTTAAAGGGTTGGTTCCTGAAAAATCAATGCCCGGAATCCAAAATGCCATCGGAGAAAAATACACTAGAAGCTACATATACAAAGGACGAAAAAATCAAAGTTGCGCAAATATTCATAGAGACCCTCATGTAAAAGGAAAACTTGCACAAATATTCAAAAAACAACCTCACGTAAAAGGGATAATACTCGGAACCAAAATGCTTCGAAGAAAAGGCATCCGAGACTACACATAGTAAAGCGCGAATTGAACAACATGCACAGAATACTTGAGCAAATGCAAAAGTTAAAGTGTAAGGCCTCGTAAAGGTTTTCCTAAAAATCCGGATTCCTTGATGCCGAAGTAGGCGTAGAGGTTAATAATAGTAGAAATGTCGGACTTTTTGAATTGAATAGTGCCTGGGGAGTTGAAGGAAAATGTTGGGCAGAAGTAGGCATTTCAACGGCCCGTTCTGCGATCGCAGAACTACTCTGCGGACTGCAGAATGGTCGCAGAGTGAGGCAGCTTTTTGGAGCCTTTTTTATGTCAATCTCACGGCCAATTATGCAACCGCATAACCGTTTCACGGGCCTCACTTTGGTCGCATAGCCATCCTTAGACTTTTGCGGAGGGAGGTTCTACGATGCATTATGCGACCGCAGAATAGGTCTACGGGCCGCATAACGGCCGCAGAGTGAAGCGGGCCAGCCCAGTTCCCAGAGCCACCTTTCGCGGTCATTTCGCAGACCGCATAATCATTATGCGGTCGCATATGCGACCGCAGAACCTATTCCGGAGCTTTATTTTGGGGGGTTTTAAACACAACCCTATTCCGTTAAAATACATCCCATAGACCATTTTGAGCTTATTTTCTGATATCTTTGGAGTGAGAGAGAGTGTCCTAGAGGGAGAAAGTGATCCTCACCAAAACTTTCTCTTCAATTCTTACTTAAACCTTTGAAGATTATCAAGAGAAGAACCCTAGGTCTTCATCCCAAGAGGTAAGATTCTATCACCAAGCTCTTAAATTCGACATATAACTAGAATGGGCAACTAGTAAGGTAGTTCATGGGGATGGGAGTGCTTACCTTGCATGCATGTATTCTTAAGATACATGGGGAGGTTGTGAGTTAATGGGTTGTGAGTTAAAGATAGAAAAGAATGGGGTGTGGGATGGTTAATTCTTTCATAAAAAGGCCATAGAACCTTAATACACACATAGTGTTTGATAAAATGCTCAAGTGAGCTAGAATCATGATCGTTTTCCTAATTTTTGGTTCAATTTTTGCTATATTGCTAAAATAGATTGAAGTTACCAATATTCCGGAACATCTTAGAGTTTTAAGAAGCTCAATTGAGGTATGTTGGCTAAACCCCCCTCTTCTTAGAATTGAATCCCATGGTATTCATGAAATCGATGCAAGTCCCCAAATGAACGTTCTATAAATTGCTATCCCGAATGTGCTTGTTTTGAAAATATATGTGTAATATGTATTCCCATGCTTCCATCATGTTATCTCGTTGTCTGAGGAAATGTTCAAACTTAGAAGTCAAATTCGACTAAAGACTATTATGCCAAATTGTGTGAAAAGCCTCTATGCACCTTAGATTCTAAATTGCTCACATGTGAAATCAAAAGTTTTGAATGAAAAATCGTGTTGTTGTTGATGATAATAAAAATGTTGGAATGTGGAAAAGAACCTGAATCATGAAATACGGCCAAGCGCCAAGAATAACTTTATAATTTGGGCCACTCGTGCCATTGTATTGAAAAGATGGGAAAGAAATATGAAGTGAGATGACTCATTGAAAAGGGGTGATGTCTCGAATGAGATGGCTTAGCCAATCGGGCCGATATCGGACTCCGTGTAAGAACACGGTGGTATTGTGGATGAAATTGTGAATATGGTTGATGTCTCAGATGAGATGGCCTAGCCTATCGGGCCGAGAACGGACTTCGTGTAAGAACACGATGGTATTGTGGATTGTGGCATATTGGCACTAAAAACCATCCAACCTAATAATGCAGGAATTGACTTAAAAATCTATGTGATCCTTAACTTGATGTTTTAGTGCTATTTAAAGCTCATATTGCATTCTTGACTGTTTCCCCTGTATTATTGTTTATTCTATTGAGACAGTGTTTTAGTTTTACATACTAGTACTATTTGACAGTACTAGTGTCCCTTTTGCCGGGGGCGCTGCATCTTTAAATGGATGTAGGTGGTTCCATAGCAGACAGTGTTGATCACAAATATGCTGCATCCTTTTCTCAACGGACTCGGTGAGCCCCATTTCATTCTGGGGTCATGTATTTTACCTTTTATTTATATTGTGGTCACTTTTTGAGGTATAGTCGGGGCCTTGTTGCTCGCACCATCTTTACTCTCTTTTGTATATTTAAAGACTCCGTAGACACTATGTGGGTTGTATATGGGTGTTAGATAGGTTAACAGATCATGTTGTATTTTGGGCTCTTGTTCCACTCAGTCATAAGGATGTATGTATTTTGAAACTTAAAAATGATGTAACAAAAATGAAATGACTTAGTAATGTATATATGTATGAACTTTCTACTGCCTAACTTATGAGAGCATGCCTTCTCTGGATCATAGGTGAGTCGGGTAGATAGTGTCTAGCAGGCTTGCACGACCGGGTCCACTTGGTTGAGCGTCGGTCGCGCTCCCCAAGGTTGGGACGTGACATAAAGGCTTGCATGGATATTCAAACGAAAGTAAAATTCAAACGGCACTTGAACAAAAAGAAGAAAATATGTCTTTATTTACAAGAACGGTCCAAAACGTTACAAAATAGGAAAAGAAAAAGTTAAACTGCAGCACCTCCGAAACCAGGAGGAAGTGAAGTATCTGCATTGCTGAAAAGAGTAGGTGGTTCCGCCGATGGCTCAACACTTTACCCAGTTTGGTCTTCAACCTCATTGCCTTCCGATCCTTCTTCAGTTTCTGAAAACTCATAATTGGAATCAGAAGAACCTGGGCATCAGACTGCGCCGGGAGTCCATTTTTTGCAGTCAACTCAAGCTCTAGGGTCTTAGCAATTTCGGCATCAACATCAATGACACCAGCTTTGGCCTCTTCCAAGGTTTTCCTTATCATGCTATACATGGAATAAGTTTTTTCAACAATAAGGGAAGCCGCTCGGTGCTTGAGTTATTCTTTTAGTTGAATAACCTCGGCGGAAAGGTTTTCCCAGGCGAATCTAGCAGATTTGAGGCTGACATCAAGCTCGCAAATAGTTGAACTAAAGAGCCTATTATGCTCGATAGTTTTAGCTGGGCATGTTTCGCCTCCACAGCAGCAAGTTCTTCACTTTTGGAGTTCAAGGCTGCCTCCAAGTTAATCACTCTTTCAGCGGAGGAAGTCTCACGGTCAGTTACAGCAAGAACGGTGTTTTGGACTTCTGACCATTTGGTCTTGGCCTCATCAAAATTAACCCTCAGCAGCCCAATTTCTTGGCTGAGGGTTACCACTTCTTGCTCGCTTTACTATAGATGAGCCTCCAAAACAGTGGCCTCAGTAGCTCTGGTTTTCAATTCCGAGAGGCGGAGAACAATCTGGTCCCGTTCCGCCAAAAGTTGATCCCGTTCAGAAGTAAACTCTTCCTTCTCATGAATCAAACTTTGAAGGCCCTTAGAGGCAAGAAAGTTGGCCTATAAAATAAAAAGAGGAAAAACTTAGAATACATTCGTTCAAAAGTAGAAGAAATAACAGAGGAAAGAAGGAACGTACCGCCGCGATGTTATGCATAGCATTGTTCAACAAACACTCGCCCGAGAGTGTCTGAATCTTTTCCCAATATTTTTCTGAAGCCAAAGGCTTTAGGTAATTAGCAAGTTCCACTGGTTGTGATAACATGTTGCACTCGGTTGAGACCGAAAGAGTAATGTTCCTCCTCCTTTGCGGATCTTCAGAAGGAGCAGCATAATTTTGCCTCAAGTTCCCATGAATTGGGAACTGTGGAAGAGGAACGCCTTCTTCATGGTCAGGTACGGCCGATGGAGATGGTGTAGCAACTACTAGTGGAAGAGTAGGCGAGAATAGAAATAATGTAGCAGTTGCTGGTGTTGGTGAAGGTAGAGATGAAGCTTAAAGAGTTGAAGAGTGAGAAGCAGCTGCATCAAACACAATGCAGGTTGTTTGATGCTCGCCAACCAAAGACGGCAAGGACCTGGTACTCAGCCCCGCAGCACCGGTTGCAGCAATTGGGGCCCGAAAATGAAAGTTGGCATATTCTAACAAATCAGACTCTCCCCAAAGTGTTGAGACATCATCTTCCATTGGTGTAACTATCTCAGCAGGTCGAGCATCCAGTTGAGATGATGAGGATCGTCACCTTCTGTGTAAAGAATCTCCCTTATCAACAACTTCTTTATCATCATTAATCATCATGGTGTCTACAACCGTCCCAGAAGGAGAACCGGTCATCATCGCCACCGGAGATGATTCGGGGGCATCACCCTTTGCCCTTTTATTCTTTACCAAGGCCGCGGAGGAGCGTCTTCTCTTTGTTTGTTTATCCTCCGGCCGGGGACTCCGTAAAGAAATATTTGCACTCGAAACATACTCGGAGATACCTGCTCGAATAAGTTCTTCCTCTAGCAACCTCATTGCATCGGCAGGATCAGCCAGAACGTCCTCCTCGGGGACAGCAACAAAGCCCGCCGGTAGACCTAATTCCATGAACAAAGTCAGAAGGGTTTAACCAATTCTTCATATACAAAAATGGAAGCAAGGTAAATTAGAGTTACCATGATTTTTGGCCTTCCACCCGTATTTAAGGGCTAGTTCTTCCCACGAACGAGTTTCGGGCGTGGTGGCATCCAAAATCTTTTGAACCAACCGGTTAAAACCTTCCACCACCGGTAGGAGCCATCAAGTTGCTGAAATATACGAAGGGTGAAGAGATGATACGGCCATAGAAGAATATCTAGTAAGAGGAATATTATACAAATAACTTACGAGTGCGATTCCAAGCAATCGAAAATGATGAAGCCGTTGTCGGAATGATGTTGTTAGTGACAACTGCAATGAACTGCTCCATCCACCCACGGTCGTTGTCATCATCCATGCTAGACAACAAAGCATGGTGGTCGCACTAGCAAAGGTTTATCATCCCCCCACGGAAGATTTTAGGGGGATTGAGATTCATTATGTGAGCTAAGGTTAGCTCCTCCCTAGTTTCTTGGCACAAGCGTCGAAGGCAGGCGATCGTTCTTTACACTAAAGGACTTACCTGTGCCAAACATACCTAGTAGCGAAGGCAAAACTCCGCAATCATGGAATCAAGCTCTCTGCTCAAAGAAAACGCACCCAAAGTAAAGGGATATGATAAAAAGTATGTAAAACCTTACTAGGGAAGGGTCACTCGCTCCGATAGATCAGGAGCGATGATTTCTAACTCATTGCAGCGGCAGTCCTCCTTCACAGCAGGAATACTGGAAGGAAGAATGGAAGAAGGGTAACTACTAACAACCCATGTACGAGGGTTAGCAGTAGAAAATTTCTCTTCAAAATACTTCGAAGTACTAAACCTTCTTGGGATGATAGAATCCACTGTTGGAGGAACGAAATCCTCGATTTTGTTCTTATTCTTCGTAGAAACACCACGTTTGGAGGAAGAAGCCATTGGAAAAGAAGAAGGTAAAGAGTTTGTGTTTGAAGAAAATTAGAAAAAGATGGAAAACAAGGATGCAAATTAGAAGCTCTAGCAATTATGAAACGCAAAGGAAAGAAAGTTGCACATAAGTAAAATTTTGGCGGCTAAATTCATGGCCATGATTACCTCGATAACCAGCTAAAGCTGTGCTGAATCATGGGATGACACGTGTTCAGAGAATTAAATGCGGAGAGACGTGCGTCTAATCAATTGTCAGAGACCTTTAGGGGGAATTATAGTAATTCCCGCCAAAAAGGTGTTTCTACCAACTTTCCGGTAACACAAAGTTAAGTTACCGGAAAGCAGGGGGGCTATCTGTATAGGGTAAAATATGATATGACGCATGGCTGACTAAAAGAAGGAAACGTGAAATCCAATATAGAATAGCTGAGGACCGAACACAGTTATTGTGCTTATCACCGGAACGGATAACGTTCATAAAAGTGTATTAAATGCTCTGCGCCTGGTAGTATTTACTAAGGAATATTGTACATCATTAAGAGCAACGAGCCGTTGCAAAGTATTTGGCATTTACGCTCAACGTTACATCTTCATCAATGACCCTCATAATTGACATTAAAGGAGGGCACGATCCTAGGACCTTCTTCCCCAGACATAGCTATAAATAGTGAGCTCAGTTATCATTGTAATGAAGACAAAATTTCTAGCAAGAACATATATTATATTCTACACAAAGCTTTATACAATTACACTTTCTTGCTTTTTGATCCCATCATTACTGTGTTCGGAAACTGTGTTCACGGAATCGTTATCTTTGCTATTTCATCTACATTCCAAGGCTAAGTACTGCGTATTTCTTCAATTATTATACTACTTTAGGATCAAATTAGTTCACTTATCTAGAAACCACGTATAAATTCAATTGTACCATTTTACGGGTAAATAATGTAATGTAGTTACATGTTAATAACAAACGAGGCAGTTTAACTTAAATAAATACAAAATATTTTCTGTCTAGGCAAACTGAAATATTATTTAAAACGAATACTGGAATTATATTTAATTAAAACGAACTAACATTATTCCATAAAAATAAGAAAATACTAATTGATAGTAATGACTATTACTCATGTAAAGAATTATGATTACATGATATTTATTTATTAGCTACTATGAATAGAAAAAAATAAAAATCAAACTACTCACTGATCCATCACCGATCAAGTGGTCTATTTTTCCATCAGGGTGCTTAAAGATGTCTGTCACATCCAAGTAAATGATGTCAAATTCATTGTCAGAGACAAAATTAGCTTTAGGGCCTTTATTCTTTAGAGAAGCTTGATAAAGCTCAACTAAATCTTGGTGTACGACAAATATTTGCCCAAAACCCTTGTCACGGCCCTGATTTTCCTCCGTAGGATGTCATGATGGCACTTAGTCTCTACGACTAGGTAAGCCTAACACTTACTGAATTAAATGATAGCAATTAACCAACAGAACGGTTAAGGAGAAACCAAATATTTCTAAATGAAGCCAACATTTCCAGTATGATATAATATCTCAAAACCGATAGTACAAGTCATAAGCTATACTGAGTTTACTAGAAAGTCTTCTAAGTATAACTATTTCGGAATAGAAAAAAAACAGTACAAGTACAATATCAGAAGGTGACTCTGAAGCCTGCGAACGCGGCGGCAGGTTTACCTTGAGTCTCCACAGCAAAGCTCAAACAACTAGCTAGTGATCAAGCAATTCAGAAATACCTGGATCTGCACAAAAATATGCAAAAGCGTAGCATGAGTACACCACAGCAGTACCCAGTACGTATCAATACTAAACTCGGTAGAGTAATGACGAGAGAAAGTCAAGACACCTACTGGACTAAATAACCTGAACAAGTACGAAGGTGAACTATCGGGGAAACAATGTTAGTATAAAGTTAAGTATGGTAAGGAAGAAAAACAAAACACATAATGAAATACTAAAAACAATAATTAGCAACAAAAAGCAAACAAGTAATAATGTTGTAGAGTTAGCTGATCACACTCTAAGTTCGGTGAAACCAAATAAAGGAAAAAAAGTAACAACTTATTAAGAACCACTGCTTTTACACCGGATTTATTCAAGAACCTCTACGAGGTACCAAACCTCAAAATCACAAATTACGGGTTCCAATTCATGAACCCTAATCACTTGGCATCTTGTGCCCACGTTACAATTCATAACCGTGCGGACGACTCATGTGCCAAGAGAGTGACAATATACAATATCTGCATGAACCACTCACGTGCCAACAATATACAATGACTCATGGCTGAACGGACAACTCAGGTGCCAACAAGATAACTCTCACACAGAAGGCAAGTACACAAGGGTACATGTAAATGGTCAATAACATCCGGATTCATCTTCTTAAACCGATCTGGATAATTAAATTACGTGTATGATTGTGTGAGTGTCCTACCACAATTCAAGTCAACAAGTAAGAGTAGAGGCAATGAATGACCCAAAATAAGAATACGCCTACAATGAAAGGGATAACATGCCTCAATTAAGGCTAAGTAATTACGGAAGAGATAATAGTAACTTCAATTAAGATTAAGCAATTTCGTAAAAGATAATAATAACTTCAATTGAGGATAAGCAATTACGGAAAAAATAATAATAACTTCAACTAAGGTTAATCAATTACGAAAAAGATAATAATAACTTCAATTAAGGACAAGAAATTACAAAAAATGTAGCATGGTAATAAAAGAGGCAACAACTTCACTTAAGGCACATAAGAGTTCAATCGGCAACAAGGGTAAAATATGAATCAATTAATTCCAAATAATACGTGTAAGGGTAAATTTAGTAAATGGAAAATTTAACAGGATAAAACAACTTCATAACTAATGAACATAAGTACCTAAGGTCCCTAAACGGTCAAATTTCAATAATTAAACCTGAATATGTACTCGTCACCTCGCGTACACGGTCTTCACATGACACAATTAGCACAAATGACTCAAATCCTAAGAGGTAGTTCCCCCACATAAATATAGGCAAGATACTTACCTCAAAGAAGCTAGACTGACACTCTAAATTGGCCTTCTCGTGTGAAACAACTTCCGGACGGCTCAAATCTAGCCAAAATAACTTAACATCTCATAGAAACTAATTCCGTATAATAAAGCTTCGATCTTTAATTAAAGCTAAAAAGTCAAACCGGAGCCCTTACATCCGAACCAGACAAAATTACAAAATCCAAACACCCATTTGATAATGAGTCTAACCATACCAAAATTATCAATTTCCTATATCGAATCGCCCTTCAAATCCTCATTTTACATTTTTGAAATATTTTACAAAATTTCACATTTTCTTTCATTCAATTCACTAATATAATGATGAAAATAATTATAGAATCATGAAATATAATCAAATCCGGGTAAAGATCACTTACCCCAAACAACCACGTGAAGAACCCCTCAAAATTCGCCCAAAAGCAGGGCTTCCAACTTAAACAAAATAACGAAAAATGACAACCTCCAATCCTTAATGTTTCTGCCCAGATTCGCACCTGCGGAACAATTTGCGTGCCTGCGAGCTCGCATTTGCGAGCTATAACTCGCATTTGCGGCTCAACTAGCCAGCCCAGTGGCTGCACCTGCACAATAAAATGTCGCACATGCAACATCGTGGACGTGTCCAAACGAGCGCAGATGCGGTCTGCCTTGCAGAAGCGGGCTCTCATTTCGCAGAAGCGATTGCGCAACTGCCCCAAAATCTCTACAGAAGCGAAGCAACTGGACACCCCCTAATTCGCAGAAGCGACCAACAAATAGAAGCGAACACGCACATGCGCTCCAAAAATGCGCAGGTGCGACGCACCAAAACCAGACCTGTCTAGCATGCTCCTAACGATCCGAAACCCCGTCCGAAACTCATCCGATCCACTTGGGACCCCTTCCGAAAATACTAATAAGTCCCATAACATAATACGAACCTACCCGAGGCCCCAAATTACATCAAAGAACGTCGAAACTACGAATCACACGTCGAATCGAACTTATAAATTTTCAAGTCTTCCAACTTCTAAAACTCGTGTCGGCACGTATCAAATCAATCCGGAATAATCTCAAATTTTGCATGCAAGTACCAAATGACAAAACGGAGCTAATCCAACTCTCGGAACCAATCCCGGTTAAACCTCTTAACCTTCCAAAACTTCAATCTGGATGCCGAAATGCTTCAAATTATCGTACGACATTTCAATTTTGCATGCCGAAATGCTTCAAATTATCCTACAGACCTCCAAATCCAAATTCGGATGCACACCAAAGTCCAAAATCACCATACAAATCTATTGAAATCATCAAAAAGCCATTTCAATGTCATCTACACAAATGTCAAACTCTGGTCAACTTTTACCGCTTAAGCTTCTAACACAAGATTCCTTCTTCCAAATTGACCTTGAATCGTCCGGAATCCAAACTCGGCCACATGCACAATTCATAAGACATAATATGAAGCTGCTCGAGACCTTAATCTACTTTTCAAAATGACCAATCGGGTTGTTACATTCACCCCCTCTTAAAGAAACGTTCAACCTCGAACGTGCCAAGACCTATTTTGAAGTCATCAAATCACTGAGTGGACTTACCATACATACACCCGCAGGTGACCCTACATCACCCCAAATCCACATAAGCCCGACAACAACACCACAACTAGAGATTTTTCCCTTCCACCAATACCAATAAGCCCACATCATCCTGAAATATATAAAGTAAGAGGGACCCGGAGGGTCACCCTAAGGGCTGAGTACACCACAACGGTACTCAATAAGTGTCATAGGCTCTCTCAAACTTAAGTTCTTGGGACAAACTTTATAAAAATAATGCATCAATATTTGATATAAAACAATAAGAAATTTTATCAATTTATGATCCTTGTCAATTTAAATAAAAGACAAGTAAAACATAACCCACAATATATACTTTTAAAATATTTATATCAACCCAAGATTTTGGATAAAATCATACAAAATAATTCCATTTGCTTTAAGTCATAAAAATCACTTTCGGCTCCTTAGGCCTAAACATAAGAAAATCATCCTTACCTTTCACTGGGAGAACTATATCATCACCGACATAAGAAGGTCAACTAGGTTATGTACCTAGCGGCAAGTATCATATACCCTACTTGCTCAGGTCATCTCATCGTGGTGTCGTACGAATCGACTCATCCATGCTAATAATAGCACAAAATAGTACTCTCTCGAGGGAGAGCACTCTGCCATAGTCTATACCACAAAGTAGCCATATACGCCTACACCGGTACGTGTAGTTTCATGACAACAAACACAATATATCCGAAGTCAATCTCAGTGAACACAAGTAACTCCCAAAACATTTGATACTTCAAAAATAGATTCTACCAAATCATAGCATTTATAGAAAATCTGAATCATTTGAACAAAATAAAATAAATAACCTTTTACATGCTAAAGCCTTTAGAAATTTAACATCTATCTTTAAAAGAAACCACAAGTGCTATTCTGCTCATCAATTTTCAAAAGAAATACTTTCCATGAAAACTTATCTTTAGCACTCAAATATGTATACTCTTTTCAATACATAAGTTTTGATAAAAACTTATAACATTTACCTTGAGTGTCATTTTGCCAACAAGATTTAAAATAAAATTTTATAAAACAGCATGACACTACATTTGCTACATAATATTTTAGTACATGGAGACATCCGTACTTATTTATTCCCACAAGCACGAAAGCACATTTGCAAACAACTTAAGTATTAACTCAAAACATGCTTTTAGAGAAAGTCCCTCAAGTAGAGTAAGTTTTAATCAACTTACCTTGCTTTATCTTTATTAACATTCACAAGCTTTCAATCATCTTCTATCATTCCAATGTTGATTAAAATGCTCAAACATCATCAACAAGTCGATATCTACAATTAGATATCCTAATTTCATCAAAATATGACCTAAAATATTGATCAATATTCATATATGGCTCATGAGTTGGCCATAAGCCTCCAACAACTCAAATCGCCAAATAGATTCAGATGCTAGACCATTCAACTTCATTCTTAGAGTTTATACCCATTCAAAGTCATTAATGATACTACATCAATTGTCCAATGCCACCGAGTTACTATTCATCATCTTCTATAATCAACACTTGCAAAATGTACAATTCGGATGATTACTTAGTTGATCACTTCCATATTTTGCTAACAAATAATTCCATAGGTTCATTGTATTCATCAATTTCATCGCCAAGATTACCATTTATCTTCTCTCTTATTTTCTCAAAAGTACTATTCATGCCATGAACTAGAGTTTTATAATCCAATCTTTCAACCATTAAAACTTGTAACAAATACTTCTAACTACTCATAATAAATGAATTTAAAGCATTGAAATTACCTCTAGTAGATCAATCTTGAAAAATCACAGCTTTGGTGATTTTTGTGTTCTTGAGGATTTAATGATGAAATCTAATATTTGGATGTAAGAATGATGTTAGAACTCATGTATATTGAGTAAGAATCAACCCAAAATATCATTAATAACTTACCTTAGTTGATTTGACTTGATTTGAGCTCAAAATCACCTCTTCACCTCAAGAACCCTAACCCCAAATACACAAAATACTCTCTTCTCCTGATTTTGTATTTATAGGCCCATATTTCTGTGTTTCGGACGCGGCCTCGGATGCTTCACATCCCCAGTTCACTCCTCTTTGAATCTCGGACGCGGACCCGGATGCTATGGTAGTACTTCACTGCCAGCCTTCTTTCGGACGCGGCCCCGGATGCTTCGCATCCCTAGTTCACTCCTCTGCCAGCCTTTGATAATTTGGTCATAACTTATTGTAGGAATATCCAAATGACAAACGGTTTGAAGTGTTAGAAACTAGACTAAACAATCTTTCATTTGATAGGCTGTAAATCACATAAATCCTTATATATATATGTAGATATGATCATCTAATGTTAGGTCTTGTGCGTACTCATTTGAAACTTTAGTCTATCATGTAATTTCCAACTTGATTTGTCCCAAGGGCTCTCTTTATGCCCTATATCACTTCAAATACACCTCGTACACTTATTATCATATCCAATTAATATCCATCATATTAATAGTCCTCGTCTACATACAAAATAATATAATTAGCACACATCAATTTTCTTAATAACGCTTAAGTATTTCAAAATTTCCCGGGGTGCTATACATACATTCATCCTCGAACGTGCCAAGAACCATTCCAAAGTTTCCCAAAATCACCCTTTAACACCTCATGCACCTACCTTTGCCACCATAACCCATATGAGCACATTAGCTCAAGCCAGACTGAAGATCTTTCCTGCTACCTTAGCTCACAAGCCTTAGAACCAAATTTCAATATCCGAAATTCTTTACCAGGTCTAATTCTAACATACGCACAGTGTATCAATCTCAACATGTTGTACCAAAACATGATCATGCACCCATGCTAAATTCACGCAATGCACCGCATAATTTGTATGCTCATAATAATATCCTCGAACCACAATAGCTGCAAATTCATGAAGCCGATGCCCGTAATATACCTCATAACGCATATAAACCCTGTTCCAACCCTCGCAATACTGCATACCTGCCAAATCAATAACTCATGGAGTCTCTCCGCTTGGCGAGAACCATTGCCTCATCTCGAGAGCCATCTCGCTCACATAACACCACAAGCTAAACAGGATCACAACACACGTGTGAATAATCAAGTCGTCTCACAACCCATATGCTTATATAATCATCCCGTAGGAGATACTCCCATGATCTTCTGCACCAGGTAGCAAAATCTGCACATCCATGGCTACCAAGTATTACTATAATGCAAATCAAGAATCCATAAATCAATACACAATGCCTCTTCCACAGAACATCATTCTCAGGTGACACAAAAATAATGCCAACATACTATGAACATCTAAAACCTCTCCCCAGCTCTTCCGAGCTTTTGACATTCCTCTCAAAACTAGATCGCAACCTTGATCCTCAAATTCCAATTCCATACTGCTCACTGCACCTATCATGCTGTTACGCGAGAGTACAAGAATTTCATCATAACTCCTGAACCACCAGTAGAATAATCATTTCACCGGCTAGAACCTTTCACTTAACTCATTTTAGAAGAAGAATCGCAACACACAACCAACTTCACATAGCCGCAAAAGACATAAAACTAAAGTCATGTTCTAAACCGCCATAACTCTTCCGAAGCCCATTTACACATAATCAAAATCATCAGAATCAAGTACCTCCAAATCAATAAAATTGCGAAGGCTATCAAGCCCGTGCGTACAGCCACAAAACACATGCATTGCCTTACCACACCGAAGGAACCGATCATTTTCTTAACCATGCTGATCCAAACAACTATTAGGCTGACTCAGCTTCTTCCGATTCTTCTTGACTTGCCTTCATAATCAATACCTCTACTCAATCATATACCGGATCCCAATCAATACTCGTCCTAAGTGACCCTATTCATGAGACCACATCATTTGCAGTCTATAGTAACTCCAACTAATACACCTATGCTGATTAGATCTTCTGCAGATCTGAAGCTATTTCTCTCATTTTTCTAACACTGCACCGCAGACCCATTGATAACATAGAAATGCTCCAAGTACCCTTCACACTCTACTGCAAAACCCAATCCTCAGCCACATAACGAACCTGAAAATCCTTAAGCACCATACCTAAAATCTCGAATCCACTAGAACCATTATTGAGAGTCGCTCACTCTAGTCCAATACCAATTATTTAACCAAACCACTAGTGCTCCGTTAGCACATGAGCACTCCAATAAAGCAACCAGATCAATACTTTCCCTTGTACATCACACTCATCAAATCCCTTACTCAAATTACCCCTGATGTTTTCTTCCCTTAGTAATAACTAATCCACCAACGTACTGATAACCCGAAACTGCAAATGCACATCACCACGTGACCCAATCATAGACGGTAGGCTCCCCCACTTAGCTTTAAGCCACAATCATATAAATCCAGAACCCACAATGACTCATCCTCCTCAGTTACCATGATCTTGCATCGTTGCTCAATCAAATTTCTCATAAGTTCTTGCTGCACTGATCATAACACATCCTGAATTACCAATCACAATCGCACACTTGATCTCCTAACAGTCGTACCATCTTCTTCAAGCGATCCAAGCTCGCATCGCAGTACATGCATCCCATTGCATAGAAGGTAGAACTCTTTATAGAAACTTCATCGGGAGTCATGAAACCCCTAATCTACTCACAGGAGATATCCCACATGTGTAAGCTCATACCGACATTTTCCAACAGCATAGCCATAACCACGTCCATTATGAAATCAGTTGATTCTCCTAGGTCCACACTCATCTGCCAGCTACAAGAGTCCGTTCATCCCATTAGCATCAATTGAAGGTCCAACAATATGTTCCAAAACTCGAAGTCATGTTGCATCCCAAAACGATAATCAAGCTTACACATCCCTCTACGTTCCAAGCAAATTCTTCCCGTCACATTCAAACTTCATAAACAAACTACTCGATCTCTTTTGCTCGTACTTGACCTGCTAACAACTCATCTACCATGAGACATAACCCTACATGTCATTCCTCATCCTTCACTACTAAAATACTACCTCAAATCATAATCCATCTCTGTAGCATCCAAACTAATGAATTGCCGCCAACTCTAAGCCTCCATAAAGATCATCTTTATCGAGACATCAACACTAGAAACATCGATTTGACCCTGAAGGTGCCACACACTGCCATCTCTGATACCCGTTTCTTAGGTACCATTTCACAACACCCTGCCACGAAGGCAAGCCAATGAAGACCATCACACTGACGAGCGTAAATGCGTTCAAACAAGGACGACGACACCATATCACAAACAAGAATTCCACCAACTTCTAAAATATCCAATCTCGCTACTCCGTCAACCAAAGCCTGAACATCCATAGTGTGATTTCCTCTCATCCACTGGAAGTAAATGTCAAATCTCTAAACCATGAACCAAGAAATCCTCTTTTTGGGACATTCACTGCCGTGACACATAAATATTCACCCTACCATTCACACCAGCACTGTGCAATAACAACATATGAACATCACAATACAGTGTGCATAGCCTCGAAACTATAGGCAACACTAACACTAGGCTGAAACGACAGAACACCCCTCCACAAAGTGTCAATAATAGTCCGCCCGAATACATAGAGAAAAATATCCTGCACCATATCTGTAGCACCACTACAACTCCTCGATGCCCAATTGATAAAAGCGCTCAACATCGTATAAGAATGAGTAGGAAGGAAATGAAGACATAAGCTTCAATGAAATCAAAACGCACGATGAGGAAATCAAGAAGGGGAGTTCTCCTAACAGTCCTGTAGCCTCTCGAAGATAAGTAAAGACATCTCCGTACCGATCCGCAAGACTTTACTCTACTTGCTCATGACTCGTGAGACCTAAGTGAACCTAGAGCTCTAATACCAAGCTGTCACCACCCAAATCCAATAATAGGTCGTGATGGTGCCCAACTATGCTACTAGGCAAGCCAACACGTGAACCTCCACTTAACTATCCATTTTAAAATTTTAAAATAAGGAATTTCATTAAATAAATAGAATAAAATCTAGCACTCATAGAAACCTGTGCTTTCTTACCAAATTTTTGAATATAAATAAATCATAAAGTGAAGTGATAATAATAACGTGAAATAAAATAATGAACATCCACTAGGAACCCCTAAAATACGGTGTCACAAGAGCATGAGCATCTACTAGAACTATACAACACTACCACAACATCTGTTTGGAATGTAAATAGACAAGATATAATAACTAAATAAGATGGAGACTTCGTGTGCTACGAATCGTATCGTAGAATGAAACTCACCATAAAGTTCCCTCAGCAACTGCGGCAAGATGACCACCTAATGTACATGCCTCAGTACCTGCACATTTAGTGCAGAAGTGTAGCATGAGTACGTAAATCAACGCGTACCCAATAAGTATCTAGCCTAATCCCGAAGTGGTAGTGACAAGGGGTAGACATTGATACTTACTAGTGGTCCAATAAATCAAATATAATAAGGTAGACAAATATGAAACATGTTAAGTAAACAATGAGAACATATAGGCAAATAATACGGTCTACAACTGAACAGTGAACACAAAGTCCTCAATTATCGGATACCTCCTCAAATGGAATATGTAATGGTCAATACCAAATCAACGGTCACATCTCAAGTCAGGAAACTCATGAGTATGCAGACTCCTTATCAAGTATTTCGCACGATTCTGCCGAGGCGAGCGACCCGATCCCATAAGAGTATTTCATAGAACTACCGAGGTGAACGGCTCGATCCCATAAGAGTGTGATACATAATCCTGCCGAGGCGGACGGCCCTATCCCATAAGAATGTGTTACATGATATCGCCGAGGCGAACGTCCCGATCCCATAAGAGTGTGTTACATGATACCACCGAGGCGAACAGCCCGATCCCATAAGAGTGTGTTACATGATACCGCCAAGTCGAGTGGCCCAATTCCGTAATAGTGTGTTACATGATACTGCCGAGGCGAACGACCCGATCCCATTAGAATATGAAACTTTGACGTGTCACTGACCTTACTCATGAATGTATGTATGAGTTATAAATTCAAGAAAAACTATCGGTTGAATACGCACAACACGGAAGAAACCCGTAAAGGAAAGTACAATTTCCACGGCTAATCAAGTAGCTCGTCAAGTATCTAAAATAACAAGTTCCATACTCTACGAAAGTCTAGTCTTAGGCTAAATGGAAATTAAAGCATTTAAACATGCAAGAATAACTCAGATAGTAAAATTAAAACATGGCGTGAGTCTAAGTCTACCCGGACATAGTCAGAAATTCTAGCATACGCACGGATACTCGTCACCTCATATGTGCATAGCTCCCACAACATGTATCACATAATAAATATAACACCTACGGGGTAAATTTTCCCTCAAAAGGTTAGACAAGAGACTTATCTCACTCTGAAATCCGATAACCTGCTCCAACGCCTCTTTAACTCCTCAAACCGACACCAAACGATCCAAAACTAATCAAACAACGTGCAAACCAATCAAAAAATACTCCAATACTCGTAATTTAATAATTTGTAACAATTCTCAGCTTCGCTCGAAAAGTCAACAAGGTCAATGCCCGGGTCTACGTGATCGGATTCCAAATATTATCGAAAACAAGTATTACTCTTAACTTATATAGTATATATTCAGAAACGCATCCAATTTCATCCACGAATTGACTCTCAAATCAAAGATTTACTATTTCTCAACTTTGAGGATCAAAACCCCAATTTCTACAATCCAAAGACGGATAAAAATAATAATCAACGAAAATAATCATGAAAAAATATCAAAATAAAGGTCAGATATTTACCCCCTTGTTAAGTTGAGAACAACGCCGCAAAACTCACCTCAAGCGAAGCTCTAGAACTCAAGATATGCTCAAAATACTAAAATTCTCGGTTTAAAACACTGTCCAGATGATTTTTTTCATCGCCTTCGCGGGAAACCTTTGCGTCCGAGAAGAGAAATTTTTCACATTGACCGATCAACTCAAAAATCCTTCTTGGCGTTCGCGAAGAACTAAAGTTTGCACCAGAAACCAGCAATCATTTCCCACACGGAAATGGACATAACTCTCTCGTACGACCTCGGAATTCGACGATTCTTGTTGCTATGGTTCCATAATTACGATACGGATCTAAAGGTTTAATCTAATCACAAATCAAAGGATTTTTGCTCGATATAGTACCCTTTATTTCCAAAGAAACGACACTGAAACATCAAATAAGAGCGCGACATAACTCAATCCGGAACACACTCGAGGCCCCCGGGACCCCGCTCAATCCCACAAAACCGAAGCCCCCGGGACTCGGAATGACATCAATTTTTTTATGAAAGTCCCAAATAATACAACGGACCTAT
Organism: Nicotiana tomentosiformis; assembly: GCF_000390325.3. Taxonomy (NCBI): domain Eukaryota; kingdom Viridiplantae; phylum Streptophyta; class Magnoliopsida; order Solanales; family Solanaceae; genus Nicotiana; species Nicotiana tomentosiformis. Next base: position 86,265,765 of record NC_090814.1, read on the forward strand.
ATCAACTCCCGCAACTATGATCCTGATCCGATATCAACAAAGTCAACTCTCGCCAAACCTATTAATTTTCTAAACCTTCAATCTTCCAACTTTTGCCAAAAAGCATCAAATCAACTTACGGACTTCCAAATCCAAATCTGGACATACGCCTAAGTTCAAAATCATCATTCGGATCGAACAGAACCGTCAAAACTCTGATCCGAGATCTTTTACCCAAAAGTCAAACCTTGTCAACTCTTCCAACTTAAAGCTTTCAAATTGAGAATTATTCTTCCAAACCAACTCTGATCTTCCCGAAAATCTAATCCAACTATACGTGCAAGTTATAATACATGAAGTGAAACTACTCAAGGTCTCAAACCACCGAACGACTTGCTAGAGCTCAAAACGACCGGTCGGGTCGTTAAAGTCGGTTCTACACATGCCACTCCATGTCACTCTTTCTTTTGCTTTTCTTTTTTCCTTATTTTGTCTTTCCTTCTTTAAAAACGACACTATTTTAAATATTTAATTGCTTGTTGGGTGTTTCAAATTGTTTGTGCAGTTTTTCAACATGTACTAGTCTTAGGATGCGCGTGTAATCCATCTTGATGGGTAAAATATTTTATAAATCAGATAAATAATATATTTAAAACTATGTTTGATTGATAAATAAAAGTTTAAGCTCCTAAAATTAATGGATGTTAATCCTATATAGCTGACTTAATAAAAGAAGAAACTCTGCCCCGTAGAAATCCTCTATCATTATTTCTTATATTCAACTTAAATACAGTTTCGCTTTCATAATTCACAAGTTTTTATGCTTTCTCTTTACTTTCAGCAACAACACATAACTTTTGAAGATTTAAAAGCTTTTCTGGAATATTTTAAGAAACGCTATTTTCAAGTTCATTCCTTTTGTGCTTTTGGCCATTTTCAAGTTTACTGTACAAGATACAAACATTGTGAGGCAGCTAAAAGAAGGCTATTTTTTTACTTCATTTTTGCCAGCAAAATGTTAAATTTTCTATTTCTTTAATCCCAAAATCTACTACTCCTATATGAATTGTTTTAGATAGATTAAAAAGAATAACGTAGTATCGCAAAAAATAGAATTCAACTAGAAAATATTTAACAAATTTTAGGTGATTTTAAAATTTTAAATATTAAAAGAATTATAAACTCAATACTAAAGCATTTTATTTGAACTTACAAATTTGAAAAACTAAAATTAGTTAAATATTATTTGTGACACACTTTTAACAGTTATTCAAAGATTTGTCAAAATAACATGTATAACAGAATCGACAATTTTGGTCTTTTAGAAATTTAGAAGTTAAGGTTGGTCCTATAACTCCAAAAAAATAAAATGGATAATAAGAATTTAAAGCCTAAAAATTATTATTAACCAATATATTACCACACATACTAAGAACTACAAGCTGTCAATGAATTAATTTAAGAACTAAAAGGCGAAGAAAAATTATCAATGAGCCACAATTAATAAAAAGTTCAACAAAATAATTGATGAGAACTTTAAAATTATCTACGTAATAATAAAATATTATTAGACAACAAAATAAGAAAATAGTACCGTATGAAAAGAAACCGCAAATAACTTTTAAGATGCATAATATTTGTTGAACTAAGAAGTGTCATATGCAAACAATTTTAAATAGTAACGTACTTCATATTTCGTACTTTTAAATAGTTAACTTAAAAGTTCAACTTTTAACATAGCTTACTTTACACAATTATATAAATAAGTAAAATAATATTTAATTTTAAATTCCTAAAAATTAGGATTTCTTACACTATTCAAATAAGGAAAGATTTAATATTTATAATTTCAAACTCCTAAATTTTAGTAAAATAATTAAATGACTTATTTGTCTAATGTGAAATCTATTTCAAAGGATAAAAAAGACGAATAACATTTCGATAAGGGTATTCGGATTTTTAATATAGTATATATTTTAAAATATTTATATTTAAGTTATAGTTATATTCAAATGATATATAATATTTATAAAATTAAATTAATATAATTCAACAATCGGTAAATTTTTATGTACAAAATGAAAATCTAATATAAATGATTATTAATTTTCTTTCCAAATTAAACTACACGGATAGAAATAGAGTGTAAAAATTTATGCACCATCAGTACATTATAACTTAAATTCTATTAAGTTAACATAATTCTCCAAGTCAATCATTTTTTGGACATATTTATTGACAGGTTTTGCCAAAACTCTTTAAATCGCTCGCTATAATGATTCGCCGCTAGCGCTAGGTGCTGCAAATACGTGGAATTTGCAAGAGAGTTCCAAACGACTGTAACATAGAAGGTAGTTATTCGGTGTAGATGATTAGAAGCTTTTTTGGCGTAAGCACTGACGAAAGGGGCAGCAGCTCCTAACGGTTGATTGTGTCGTGCGCTATAATTAGCTCAATCATTCGCTGCGGCTGGGGACCCACAGTCTCTCACCGTGCCGAAGTGTTCTATTCGACGGGGAATAGGATGTTTGACCGAGCTTTTCAAAAGGCTTAAAGTATTTTTTTAAAAAAATTATTTTTTTTCTTCAACTTAATGTATTTGACCAAGCTTTTTGGTGGGAAAAAAATGCTTTCGGGAAGAAGCAGAAGCAGTTTCTGAGAAACAAAAAAAAGTGGCTTCTCTCCAAAAGCAGAAGCAGCCTTTTTTTTTTGTACCAAAAATACCCTTAACAAAATATAGTATATACCAAAATAACCTTACCTATTTTAAACATAATATTTAGGATGTTAATGTATTAAGTATTTCTTCTTATTTTTAGGATAACTTTCTAATATATAGTGATTTCACGGGTAAATACTTTTATATTTGTTGAATAATTTTTAAATATATTTTAATTATGAATGATATTATGAAAAGAAAGTTTGTTGCCCTTGAAATTTCGGGCAAGAACTATATGTCATGGGTGTTGGATGATGAAATTCATTTAGATGCAATGGATCTTGGAGACGCCATTAAAGATAAAAATAAAGCATGTACCCAAGACTGTGCTAAGATAATGGCCTTGATTTTCTTGCGCCATCACCTTGATAAAGGGTTGAAAATAGAATATTTCACAGTCAAAGATTCACTTGCTTTATGAAATGGCTTAAAGAAAAGATATGACAACTTAAAGTTGGTCACACTTCCACAAGCACGATATGATTGGGCTCATCTGAGGCTCCAAGACGTGATTCATAGCTTCGACGTTATTTGATATGATTTGGGGCCTCGAGTAGGTCCATTTTATATTATGGGACTTATTAGTATGTTCGGACGAGGTCCCGAGTGGCTCGGGTGAGTTTCGGACGGATTTCAAAAAATCGGACGGACTTATTAGTATGCAAAGGCGTACCAGCTTCTGCGAGGCAGACCGCTTCTGCGGTCGTTTGGACACTTTCGCGATGTCGTAGGTGCGACATTTTATTGCGCAAACGCGGCCACTGGGATGGCTGGTTGGAACCGTAAATGCGAGTCATAGCTCACAAATGCGAGCTCGCAGGCGCGCAAATTGTTCCGCAAGTGCGAATCTGGGCAGAAACATTAAGGATCGGAGGTTGTCATTTTTCGTTATTTTGTTTGAGTTGGCCCCCGGTTTTGGGCGATTTTTGAGTGGTTCTTCACGTGGTTGTTTGGGGTAAGTGATCTTTACCCGTATTTGATTATATTTCATGATTCTATAATTGTTTTCATCATTAAATTAGTAAATTGAATGAAAGAACATGTGAAATTTTGTAAAATATTTCAAAAATGTAAAATGAGGATTTGAAGGGCGATTCGATATCGAAATTGATAATTTTGGTATGGTTGGACTCATTATCGAATGAGTGTTCGGATTTTGTGAATTTTGTCGGGTTCCGAGGTACGAGCCCGGGGTTGACTTTTGGGTTGACTTTTTAGTTTTAATTAAAGATCGAAGCTTTATTATCCGGAATCGTTTTCTATGAGATGTTAAGTTATTTTGGATAGATTTGAGCCGTCCGGAAGTTTTTCACACAAGAAGGACAATTTAGAGAGTCGGTGTAGCTTCTTTGAGGTAAGTATTGTGCCTAACTTTGTGTGGGGGAACTACCTCTTAGGATTTTGAGTCATTTGTGCTAATTGTGTTATGTGAAGACTCTGGCGGGGTGACGAGTACGTACTCGGGCTTAACTGTAAAAATTTGACCATTTATGGCCCTTAGGTTCTTATGTTCATTAGTTATAAAGTTGTTTTATCCTGTTAAATCCCCCATTTACTATATTAACCCTTACGTGTCTTGTTTGAAATTAATTGATTCATGTTTTACCCTTGTTGCCGATTGAACTCTTATGTGCCTTAAGTGAATTTGTTGCCTCTTTTATTGTCATGCTATCTTTTTCGTAATTGATTGTCCTTAATTGAAGTTATTATCTTTTCCGTAATTGCTGATCCTTAATTGAAGTTATTATTATATTTTCCGTAACTGCTTATCCTCAATTGAAGTTATTATTATCTTTTCCAAAATTGCTTAACCTTAATTGAAGTTACTATTATCTCTTCCGTAATTGCTTAACCTTAATTAAGGTTTGTTATCCCTTTCATTGTAGACATATTCTTATTTGGGTTCATTCATTCATGCTATCTCTTTTATCGTCGAGTTGTACTTTTTTAGAATCATTGTTATATATTATCTCTCCCCTTGTTGAGCCATTCTTGTTGAAAATATTACTACATGTCGTGTCTTGCATTATGAGCTCATTTTTACGTTTCATTGTGCTTTTGAAATTCTTGTGTTGATTTAATCATCATACTTCCGGGTTATTATTGTTGTAGTTGTATTCAGTGTTGTTGAGACGAGGGTTATGTGTGGTTGTGGTATTGAAATTTTTTTTAAGAAATGTTGTGGCATATAGGCACATGTGGTACACGTCATTATATTGTATTGTTATGTTTTTTGGCACACATGATATTGTTGGGAGGATTGTTTGGGTGTTTACACGAAGTTTCTGTCGTGCTATTATTATTATTGATTTTACACACACAGCATGACAAGGTGGGCTATATATGTGGGTTTGCGCATGTGGCGAGACAAGGTGGGAATATTATTATGCGTCTGGGGCGAGACAAGGCGGGCATTTACTTTATTATTGCGCATGTGGCGAGACAAGATGGGTTATGTTGGGGAATGATTTGTGATGACTTATGATGGCCTGGGGGCATTGTTATTAGTGATATTTGTGTAGTGGTGTGCCTACCTTGTGTGAGTTATATCGTGTACATTTTTGTGGTGATTGTTTCTTATGTGCCATTCATTGCCTCTACTCTTACTTATTGACTTGAATTGTGGTAGGACACTCACACAACCATACACGTAATTTAATTACCCATATCGGTTTAAGAAGATGAATCTGGATGTTATTGACCATTTACATGTACCCTCGTGTACTTGCCTTATGTGTGAGAGTTATCCTCTTGGCACGTGAGTCGTCTGTGTAGTCATGAGTTATTGTATATTGTTGGCACGTGAGTGGTCCGGACGGATATTGGATATTGTCACTCTTTTGGCACGTGAGTCGTCCGTGTGGTTATGAATTGTAACGTGGGCACAAGATGCCAAGTGATTAGGGTCCATAAATTGGGACCCATAATTTGTGTTTATGAGGTTTGGTACCTCATGGAGGTTCTTGAATAAATTCGGTGTAAAAGCGGTGGTTCTTAATGAGTTGTTACTTATTTTCCTTTATTTGGTTTCACCGGACTTAAATTGTGTCCAGCTTACTCTACAACATTATTATATGTTTGTTTCTTGTTGCTAATTGTTGTTTCTAGTATTTCATTGCGAGTATTGTTTTTGTCTTCCTTACCATGCTTAGCTTTATACTAACATTGTTTCCCCGATAGTTCACCTTCATACTTGTTCAGGTTGTTTAGTCCAGTAGGTATCTTGAATTTCTCTCGTCATTACTCCACCGAGGTTAGTCTTGATACTTACTGGGTACCGTTGTAGTGTACTCATGCTACGTTTCAGCACATTTTTGTGCAAATCTAGGTATTTCAGAGTTGGTTGATCACTAGCTAGTTGTTCGGTCTTTGCTGTGGAGACTCAAGGTAAACCTGTCGTCGCGTCGCAGGTCTCAGAGTCACATTCTTATATTGTACTTGTACTGTTTATTTCTATTCCAAAATAGTTGTACTTAGAAGACTTTCTGGTAAACTCAGTAGAGCTTATGACTTGTACTGCCGATTTTGGGATATTTTATCATATTGGAAATGTTGGCTTCATTTATAAATATCTGGTTTCTGCTTAAAAGTTCTGTTGGTTAATTGCTACTCCATCTGTTTCAAATTAGATGAGGTATTTTCCTTTTTAGTCTGTTCCAAAATAAATGACACATTTCTAAATTTGAAAATAATTTAATTTTAAACTCTTCATTTTACCTATTTTACCCTTAATGAGAAGCTTTTATAACCACACAAATGTTTTACCCCTTAAACTTTTAAGACCACAAGTTTTAAAAGCCTTTTTTCCCTTAAACTCCATGCCGAGTCAAACTACCTCATCTAAATTGAAACGGGGGGAGTATCATTTAATTCAGTAAGTGTTAGGCTTGTATAGTCATAGAGACTAGGTGTCATCATGACATCCTACGGAGGAAAATCGAGGTCGTGAAAAGTTGGTATCAAAGCTCTAGGTTCATAGGTGCTAAGAGTCATAAGCGAGTTTAGTAGAGTCTTGCGGATCGGTACAGAGACATCTATACTTATCTTCGAGAGGCTATGGAACTATTAGGAAGACCTCACTTCTTTCATTCCTATCGTGCGAGTTTATTGATCTCGAGTTTAAGCCTTTGTCATTCTATTCTCTCATAGATGGTGAGAACAAGAGCTGCAGTCACCAATGACGCTACCCCCATAGTCGGTGTTGCTAGGGGCCGGGGCAGAGGCAGAAGCAGAGGCAAAGGTCGAGGAGGAGCATGTATCGCCGCTAGAGCACCTATCAAAGCAGCAGTTGAGGAGCCGCCATTAGCTCCAGTTGGGGGACAGGCACCGGAGGCGCCTGTTGCTACCCCGGGACTTCAAGAGACCTTAGCACAGTTCCTGGGCATGTTTGGTACATTGGCTCAAGGAGGGTTGATCCGGTTACACCAGCTACTTCACAGACCGGGGGAGGAGCTAAGACTCCCGCTACCCGTCCTCCAGATCTGCGAGTCTATGTTGGTCAGGTTCCAGGGGTCATGCCAGCATAACCTTTTGTTCTAGTTCAGCCCGTGTTATGGCAGCAACATCTGAGGAGGAACGACTTAGACTTGTGAGGTTTAAGAAGTATCACCCTCCTACACTCAGTGGTTTGGCTTCAGAGGATGCCCAGGGTTTTCTAGATGAGTGCCATCATATTCTTCACACTATGGGTATTGTGGAGACGGGTGGGATTTCTTTTACTACGTTCCAGCTTAAGGGAGCGGCATATCAGTGGTGGCGAGCATACGAGTTGGGTAGCCCAGTCGATGCAACTTCACTTTCATGGACTCAGTTCTCAGAGATGTTCTTGAGAGAGTTTGTTCCCCAAACCCTTCAGGATGCATGGCACATGGAGTTTGAGTAGCTGCGCCGGGGTACTATGTCAGTGTAAGAGTATGCCATTATATTGAGGTCTGCAGGTTCATTGAGGTTCTCAGTCATGATATCCAGTTCATCATGGCTCGAGAGTTGGAGTCAGATGTTCCATTTCAGTAGGTAGTAGAGATCTCTCGCCGATTAGAGGGCATGCAAGACCGGGAGAGAGAGGGCATGTAGGGTTAGGAGAGAGAGGACAGGGAGGCTAAGAGGCCTCATAGACCGAGAGGATCTACTGGTCCCTATTTTGGGGGCAGGGTATGACATGGTAGAGGTTTTGTGGGTCTGCCAGTTCAGTTTGCATTTCAGGCAGTGTTTTAGGTACCCATGGGTCTCAGGGTACCCGTACCGGACAACTTCCACAGCCACGTTAGCAGATAGGTTGCTTTGAGTGTGGAGATACCAGCCACATGGTGAGAGATTTTCCTAGATTCCAGACAGATGTGTCACAACGAGGTATTCAGGCTATGAATTCTGCTCCAGTTGCTGATATCCCTGCACCGCCAGCTTGGGGTACAGGTCAGGCGAGTAGAGAGCGCCCAAGAGGGGGAGGCCCGACCTGTTGATGCATTTTTATGGTAGGGTTGAGGCCACTGCACCAGATTATGCCATACATGTATGGTTTCGATTTGTTATAGAGGAGAAACATTCGTATTTTGTTTCTGTTCTGCTTATCGGGGTGAGTCCTCTTATTTTGCTTCACATATGGGTGAGTTTCATGATTTTGGTACTCCGTTTATGTGTTTACCCCTGTTGGGAGATTTTATAGTAGTAGCATGTGTCTATCGTTTTGTTTTTATTCATTATTGAAAGCTACGAGACTAGAAGTGCATTTCTAATACTTATTACGGTAGATTTTTGTATGATTTCTGGGTGATTGGTTAAAATTTGTGATTTAGATGCTCTACCTGTATGGGGATTCATTATGTGTTGTGATTTTGTTTAGCAAAATTGAAGTAGTGAAAGGTTTTGGTTGGTATGATGTGTATACTACTTGTGATTCAGAATTGAGGATGGGATCCTCTTGTCTTCATGTGATTTGATATGTTCGAACCAGACTACGGGCCGCGATGGAGTTATATTAGTATGAGATTCTTGCGATTTGTTCATAGACTTTGATTCTTCCTTGTAAAATTGATTCATAATATAATACTGATGGGGAGTGGTGCCTGCCGAGCTTGTTTGATAGCTCTTTCATGTGTTTCCTTGTATATGCAGTCATGTTCATGTCGTTCTTATTAGGTTTTAGCTTGCTAGGTATGTACCCAAGTGATGTTGGGTGTGACTTATTGATTTGATCGAATAGTCATGGCATCTTCATGTTTCTTGCATTGTTATCGGTGTTGTGGATGTTTGGAACAGGGTTCTAGCTGATATGAGGGTAATTTCCGGTGCTGGGTTTGATTATGGATAACTATTGTGATCAAAGATGTTATTAATGGCATATGTGTGATGTGTCACATCATGTGGTCGTACCTTGTGGGTATAGGCATGAGTTGTTGCAGTTGGTTGAGGCTGATATCGTGTGTTGATGTAGGAATCGGGTCTTTTGGAAACGATCGGATGGCGAGCTATCTGGTTCTAAGGCTTATTGGTATTGGTGGAAGGGAAAAATCTCTAGTTGAGGTGGTGTTGTCGGGCTTATGTGGAATTGGGGTGATATAGGGTCACCCGCGGGTGTATGTATGATAAGTCCACTCAGTGATTTGATGACTTCGAAATGGTTCTTGGCAGTGGCTAAGCCACCTTATAGGAAGGGGTGTCAGGGAAAAATACACTGTGTATCTAGGTAAAAAAATAAATTATATGTAAATATACAATGTATTAACTCCCCCTTAATTTCCTAGTATGTTTACTTTTATATATTTTGACACCCCTTAAAAAAAATTCTGGCTCTGCCATACGTTCGAGGACGAACGTTTGTTTAAGAGAGGGAGAATGTAAAACTCGACTGGTCATTTTAAGAATTAACGTCCTGTTCGGTGGTTATGGTCTCGAGCAGTTTCGTATTATGTGTTATGACTTGTGCGTGTGGTCGATTTCGGATTCCGAACGATTCGGGGTCAATTTAGAAGAAGGATTCTTGTGTTAGAAGATTAAACGGTAAGAGTTGACTGGAGTTTGACTTTTGTGTAGACGACTCCGAAATGGCTTTTTGATGCTTCTAATAACTTCGTATGGTGATTTTGGGATTAAATGTGCGTCCGGATTTGGGTTTGGAGGTCCGTAGGATAATTTGAAGCATTTCGGCAAAAAGTGGAAAAATTGAAGTTTTGGAAGGTTGAGAGGTTTGACAGGGATTGGTTGATATTGGGCTTGAATTGTGATTCCTAGAGTTGAATTAGCTCCGTTATGTCATTTGGGACTTACATGCAACATTTGAGATTATTCCGGATTGATTTGATACGTTTCGGCACGAGTTTTGGAAGTTGGAAGATTTGAAAATTCATAAATTCGATTTGAGGTGTGATTCGTAGCTTCGACGTTATTTGATGTGATTTGGGGCCTTGAGTAGGTCCGTATTATGTTATGGGTCTTATTAGTATGTTCGAACGAAGTCCCGAGTGACTCGGGTGAGTTTCGGACGGAGTTTCGAATCGTTAGGAGTATGCTAGATAGGTTTGGTTCTGGTGCGTCGCACCTGTGCATTTTTGGAGCGCATGTGCGTGGTCGCTTCTGTTCGTTGTCGGTTGCTTCTGTGAGTTGGGGGGTGTCTAGTTGCTTCGCTTCTGCGGAGATTTTGGTGCAGATGCGCAATCGCTTCTGCGAAAGAAGAGCCCGCTTCTGCAAGGCAGACCGCTTCTGCGATGTCGCAGGTGCAAAATTTTATTGCGCAGGTGCGACCACTGGGCTGGCTGGTTGGAACCGTAAATGCGAGTCATAGCTCACAAAAGCGAGCTCGCAGGCGCGCAAATTGTTCCGCAGGTGCGAATCTGGGCAGAAACATTAAGGATCGGAGGTTGTCATTTTTCGTTATTTTGTTTGAGTTGGCCCCCGGTTTTGGGCAATTTTTTAAGGGTTCTTCACGTGGTTGTTTGGGGTAAGTGATCTTTACCCGGATTTGATTATATTTCATGATTCTATAATTGTTTTCATCATTAAATTAGTAAATTGAATAAAAGAAAATGTGAAATTTTGTAAAATATTTCAAAAATGTAAAATGAGGATTTGAAGGGCGATTCGATATCGGAAATTGATAATTTTGGTATTGTTGGACTCGTTATCGAATGGGTGTTCGGATTTTGTGAATTTTGTCGGGTTCCGAGGTACGAGCCCTGGGTTGACTTTTGGGTTGACCTTTTAGTTTTAATTAAAGATCGAAGCTTTATTATCCGGAATTGTTTTCTATGAGTTTTATTTATGATGTTACATTATTTTTAGCTAGATTTGAACCATCCGGAAGTTGTTTCACATGAGAAGGACAATTTAGAGTGTCGGTCTAGCTTCTTTGAGGTAAGTATCTTGCATAACTTTGTGTGAGAAAATTACCCCTTAGGATTTGAGTCATTTGTGCTAATTGTGTCATGTGAAGACCGTGTACGCGAGGTGACGAGTACATACTCGGGCTTAACTGTGAAAATTTGACCGTTTAGGGCTCTTAGGTTCTTATGTTCATTAGTTATGAAGTTGTTTTATCCTGTTAAATCCTCTATTTACTAAATTTACCCTTACGTGTCTTATTTAGAATTAATTGATTCATGTTTTACCTTTGTTGCCGATTGAACTCTTATGTACCTTAAGTGAAGTTGTTGCCTCTTTTATTGCCATGCTATCTTTTCCGTAATTGCTTGTCCTTAATTGAACTTATTATTATCTTTTCCGTAATTGCTTATCCTTAATGTTATTATTATCCTTTCCATAATTGCTTATCCTCTATTGAAGTTATTATTATTTTTTCCGAAATTGCTTAACCTTAATTGAAGTTACTATTATCTCTTCCGTAATTGCTTAGCCTTAATTGAGGTTTGTTATCCCTTTCATTGTAGACGTATTCTTATTTGGGTTCATTGATTCATGCTATCTCTCTTATCGTCGAGTTGTACTTTTGTGGAATCATTGTTACATATTATCTCTCCCCTTGTTGAGCCATTATTGTTGAAAACATTACTACCTGTCGTGTCTTGCATTGTGAGCTCGTTCTTACGTTTCATTATGCTTTTGGAATTTTTATGCTGATTTAATCGTCATACTTCAAGGTTATTATTGTTGTTGTTGTATTCAGTATTGTTGAGTCGAGGACTATGTGTGGTTGTGGTATTGAAATTTTGTTTAAGAAATGTTATGGCATATGGGCACATGTGGTACATGTCATTATATTGTATTGTTATGTTTTCTGGCACACGTGATATTGTTGGGAGGATTGTTCGGGTGTTTACACGAGGTTTCTGCCATGCTATTATTATTGTTGATTTTGCAAACACGGCGTGACAAGACGGGCTATATATGTGGGTTTGCGCATGTGGTGAGACAAGGTGGGAACATTATTATGCGCATGCGGCGAGACAAGACGGGCATTTACTTTATTATTGAGCACGTGGTGAGACAAGGTGGGCTATGTCAGGGAATGATTTGTGATGACTTGTGATGGCCTGGGATCATTGTTATTGTTGATATTTGTGTAGTGGTGTGCTTACCTTGTGTGAGTTATACCGTGTATATTTTGTGGTGATCGTTTTTTATGTGGCATTCATTACCTCTACTCTTACTTGTTGACTTGAATTGTGGTAGGACACTCACACAATCATACACGTAATTTAATCATCCATATCGGTTTAAGAAGATGAATCTGGATGTTATTGACCATTTACATGTACCCTCGTGTACTTGCCTTATGTGTGAGAGTTATCCTCTTGGCACGTGAGTCGTCTGTGCAGTTATGAGTCATTGTATATTGTTGGCACGTGAGTGGTCCGCACAGATATTGGATATTGTCACTCTCTTGGCATGTGAGTCATCCATGCGGTTATGAATTGTAACGTGGGCACAAGATACAGAGTGATTAGGGTTCATGAATTGGGACCCGTAATTTGTGATTATAAGGTTTGGTACCTCATGGAGGTTCTTGAATAAATTCAGCGTAAAAGTGGTGGTTCTTAATGAGTTGTTACTTGTTTCCTTTTATTTGGTTTCACCGGACTTAGACTGTGTTCCGCTTACTCTACAACATTATTACATGTTTGCTTCTTGTTGCTAATTGTTTTTTCTAGTGTTTCATTGCGAGTATTTTTTTGTCTTCCTTAACATGCTTAGTTTTATACTAACATTATTTCCCCGATAGTTCACCTTTATACTTGTTCAGGTTGTTTAGTCCAGTAGGTGTCTTGACTTTTCCTCGTCACTACTCCACCGAGGTTAGTCTTGATACTTACTAGGTACCGTTGTGATGTACTCATGCTACGCTTCTGCACAATTTTGTGCAGATCTAGGTATTTCAGAGTTGGTTGATCACTAGCAAGTTGTTCAGTCTTTGCTGTGGAGACTCAAGGTAAACCTGTCGTCGCGTTTGCAGGCCTTGGAGTCACCTTCTGATATTGTACTTGTACTTTTTATTTCTATTCCGAAACAGTTGTACTTAGAAGACTTTCTAGTAAACTCAGTAGAGTTTATGACTTGCACTACCGGTTTTGGGATATTATATCATATTAGAAATGTTGGCTTTATTTAGAAATATCTGGTTTCTACTTAACAGTTCTGTTGGTTAATTGCTATCATTTAATTCAATAAGTGTTAGGCTTACCTAGTCGTAGAGACAAGGTGCCTTCACGACATTCTATGAATGAAAATCGGGATCGTGACAAGTTGGTATCAGAGCTCTAGGTTCATAGATGCTACAATTCATAAGCGAGTTTATTAGAGTCTTGTGGATCGGTACGGAGATATCTGTACTACTCTTCGAGAGGCTACAAAACTATTAGGAAGACTTCACCTCTTTCATTCCTATCGTGCGAGTTTATTGATCTCGAGTTTGAGCCTTTGTTAGTCTATTCTCTCATAGATGGTAAGAACACGATCTACAGTCACTGATGAAGTTGTCCCCAGAGCTGGTGTTGCTAGGGGCCGGGGCAGAGGCAGACTTCGAGGAGGAGCATGTACCGCAGCTAAAGCACCAGTCAGAGCAGCAGTTGAGGAGCCGCCAGTAGCTCCGGTAGGGGGACAGACACCGGAGGCGCCCGTTGCTACCCCGAGATTTCAGGAGACCTTAGCACAGTTCTTGAGCATGTTCGGTACATTGGCTCAAGCGGGGTTGATTCCGGTTACACCAGTTAGTTCACAAACTGGGGGAGGAGCCCAGATTCCCACCGCCCGTACTCCATGGCAGCGAGTCCATATTAGTCAGGTTCTAGGGGTCATGCCAGCACAACCTATTGTTCCAATTCAACCCGTGGTTAGGGCAGCAACATTTGAGGAGGAACAACTTAGACTTGCAAGGTTCAAGAAGTATCACCCTCCTAATTTCAGTGGTTTGTCTTTAGAGAATGCCCAAATTTTCTGGAGGAGTGCCACTGTATTCTCCGCACTATGGGTATTATGGAGACGAGTGGGGTTACTTTTACTATGTTCCAGCTTAAGGGAGCAGCATATCAGTGGTGACGAGTGTACGAGTTGGGTAGCCCGGCCGATGCAGCTTCACTTTCATGGACTCAGTTCTCAGAGATGTTCTTGAGAGAGTTTGTTCCCCAGACCCTTCGGGATACATGGCGCGTGAAGTTTGAGCAGCTATGCCAGGGTACTATATCAGTGTGAGAATATGTCATTAGATTCAGTGATTTATCTAGACATGCACCCACATTATTTTCTACAGTTAGAGAGGGAGTCTGTAGGTTCATTAAGGGGCTCAGTCATGATATCCGGTTCAGCATAGCTCGGGAGTTGGAGTCGGATGTTCCATTTCAGTAGGTAGTAGAGATCGCTCGCCGATTAGAGGCCATGCGGGACCAAGAGGGAGAGGGTATGTGGGGTCAGGAGAGAGAGGACATGGAATCTAAGAGGCCTCATAGATCGGGAGGATCTACTAGTCCCTATTTTTGGGGCAGGGTATGGCATGGTAGAGTTTTTGTGGGTCAGTCAGTTCAGTTTGTACTTCTAGCTTCGCATGGTGTTTCAGGTACTTATGGGTCTCTGGGTACCCTTACCGGACAGCTTCCACAGCTACGTCAGTGGAGAGGTTACTATGAGCGTAGAGATACCAGCCACATGGTGAAAGATTGTCCCAAATCCGTACAGATGTGTCATAGTAAGGTATTCAAGCTATGAATTCTGCTCCAATTGCTCATATCTCTGCACCGCCAGCTTGGGGTGCAGGTCAGGCGAGTAGAGGTCGCCCAAGAAAAGGAGGTCCGACCCATTGATGTGCTTTCTATGGTAGGGTTGAGTCGTTGCACCAGATTATGTCGTACAGATATGATTTTGATTTGTTATAGAGAAGCATCATTCGTATTTTGTTTCGGTTCTGCTTATCAGGGTGAGTACTCCTATTTTGCTTCATAGATGGTGAGTTTCATGATTTTGGTACTTCGCTTATGTGTTTACCCCTTTTGGGAGATTCTATAGTGGTAGCTCGTGTCTATCGTTTTGTTTTTATTCATTATTGAGAGCTATGAGACTAGAAGTTACTTTTTGATACTCATTATGGTAGGTTTTTATGTGATTTCTCGGTGATTGGTTACAATTTGTGATTTAGATGCTCTGCCGGTATAGGGGTTCATTATGTGTTGTGATTTTATTTAGTGAAATTGAAGTAGTGGAAGGTTTCGGTTGGTATGATGTGTGTAAGCACGAAATTTTTTTACCCGCGCAATTTTTAAAAGTAGTATTTTAAAAATATTTATTTATTTCTATTTTAATAGGATTTCCGTCAACTTTTAGTTTTAATTTTAAAACATAAGTTTAAAAAACACAAAAATAGTTTTTAATATATATATATATATATATATATATATATATATAACACTTAAAAAATACCAAAAATATTTTTATTTTAATATATAGATCACTTTAATAGTTTATTCTTATTAATTAGTATATTTTGATAGTATTTTTATTTTTATTTTTGTTCAATAAGAAAGAATTAAGTTTGGGCCAATTGGGAGCTCATTTCGAATTTTAGTGGCCCAGCAAGACAAAGGCCCATTCTTCCCAATCTCTTTTAGCCCAAACCTTTTCTCGCCCAAACCTTTTCTCACCTATCAAATCCCTCCCTTAATCATAGTCATTGATATACTTTCATCCAAGGGCCAATACTCACTCCCCACTATAATATAAAAACTAAATTAACACCCAAAAACCCTAGGCTAATTCCCCCACTTCAGACACAAAAAACGGCAGCCATCACCTTTCTCCAACTCCAAAATTCCAGTTGTTTCCCCTCCCTTCTTCAGATTTTGATCGTCTCATTAGCTACACATAAACACACACACGAGAGATCTGAGAGAAGAGAGGTCAGCTGCCGCTACCCCCCAATCACTCTCCATCTCCCTTCTTTTGCCGCTAATCATCAGCTGCTGGCCAGCCACCATGGCAATAACTACCAAACCACCCCTAAACAGTCCAAAAACACCCAAAATAGTCGATGTTAAGTAAGGTCTCCGTTCAATGGATACTAGTAGCATTATCCATTGAAACTGACATTATTTTATCACTAATGCAAAAATATCTACAAATATCCGCAATCGTGCTAGAAATAAACTGCCCTGTGTGACGTGAATTAATTATTCTATAAGCAATAATGCATTTTTGTATTATCCAATGCTCATCAATCCAATGACTGGTAACAGTAAGGTAATCACAGTTATTACCACTTCTACCAATATCAGTTGTAATAGCAAGACGACAATTTATATGAATAAATAAATAGCGCAAATATTGTTCATATTCATATTTATATTTATAAATATCACTCTTTACGGTTGTGCGAGGAAAACCTTTATAAGTAGGATTATAAACTTTTCTAATATAATGCACAAAATGGGGGTTAGAAGAAAAACTATATGGTAAGCACATAACAGTAACCATTTTTGCCAATTCTTCCCGATCTTTTTTTGGATCATAATATAAAATACCACCGGTAACAGTGTTAATTTCCGGTTAAAATTGATTTGACCCGGTACTAAGGTCAGCCTGACTAGGTGCACTTGTCCCCTCAGCCAAAGCTTTCATAGGAAAATATCTAGCTTTATCTTGAGGGTGTAGCAATATGTGTCTAGTCAAACTTCCCGTCCCTCCCCAACTTCCAACATATTGAAAAACTAACTCTTTGCCACAAGTTTTACACTTAGCCCTATTTTTTTCTCTTAGTTGAGTAAAAAATTGCCAAACAAGAGATGTTTCTGCCCGTTTAGAAGGTTGTCTAAAAAAGGTAGGGGCACTGATATGAGGGTCAGACGGGGGATCATCTGGATTATTATTAGTTGGGTTAACTTCAGGAGCAGGACTAGTGGGTGTATCGTCATCCGATTGCGTTTCATCAAAATCTATTTCTTTATCATCATTTTCATCAATAGTTGGATTACCATAAAGAGCATTCATATATTCATAGTTTAATTGTTCACCGGGTGCAATATTATGGCAAAATTGACTCTCAGTAAATTGTAATAAACTATTATCGCTATCAAGAATAGGAGGTGTAGGACGGGTAACATGTTTGGGTCGGGGAGCCGGGGGAAGTAGAGGAAGAACATATTGGCCACTAGATTCACCACTCTTCAATTTTTCCTTATTTTTACTAAACATATTTTTTAATGAATAAGCCATCTTAATTAATCAAATAAAAAGTTTGGGATTAAAACAAAGTTGGGGGGGGAGGGGAGGGGTTAAATGGCTATTTTATAAATAGCCAACGGCTATTTTTTTTAAAAAAAAAATAGCCGTTGGGACCGTTTGGCCCGCTAAGGAACCGGGCCGGTCTCGGGCCCTGGCGGGCCAAATGGTCCCGGACCTAACGGGCCCAAATCATAGGACCGGCCCACGAGACCGGAACAGGCCCGCTAAAATCAGACCAAACGGTCCTGGCCCGTTTAGCCGTTTGATCTGCGGTCCCGGGCCTAGACCGACCCACTTTCCAGCCTTAGACTAAGGTTAGATTCCATTCTTGTTCATTTTTTAATAACTACTGTCAATCTGCTTACCTTCTTGGAATTCGGTGAAGAGTGGTAATCCAAATTGTGACTTGTGGTAAATGCACAGTCTTGCATTGTAATACTGAAATTAGATTCATTATTTCTTGAAACTGGTTAACTTCAATTTCAGTTGCGATTCACAAGGATGGTTCTGTTTTAAAAAATGGGAAAGAGAAGTATTTTCTTTTACTGTTGATAAGTAAATTATGCAATTTCAGTCATCTTTTGGCTACTTTCTTTTGGGTATGAAGAGAATCTCCACAATTGTAACAAAAGATAAAAAAAAATTTGTTTCTTGAATTACGTTAGTGCTTGAAGTAGCCTACACTTTTCTTATTACATTTTTATTTTTGTTTAACAAAATTGCATGTTAAACAATAGCACATAATATATAGTTCATGAGTGGTGTTAAGTCAGAAGAATGTATAACTCTTAAGCCTCACGATAATTTGTAACTTAGGAAAATAATTAACTCGAACATCGTAGCCTGCTTTAGGCGTGTTGTTTAAATAAATTATCGTGGCGTGGTCACGATACGTAAATCCCAATTCGGGTGTGCATTTCATGTGACCCGACCACAACTTTCAATAATAAAAATAAGCATATCGTCAATCGCGGGTGCATTTCATGTGGCGCGGTTTGCGACGTGTGCCAAAACGACAAGTGTACGACATCGTGACTTGTTCCAGAAATAATTCCATAAATAATTAAAAGCGGTTTAGAAGATAAAAATGCACACTAGGTTTTAAAACATGTATTAAATCAGATAATTAGGCCAATTATTAATAGTTGAGCGACCGTGCTAAAACCACGGAACTCGGGAGTGCCTCACACCTTCTCCCGAGTTAACAAAATTCTTTACCCGGTCTTCTGTGTTCGCAGACCATAAATAGAGTCAAATTTCCTCGATTTGGGATTTAAAATAAACCGGTGACTTGGGACACCATAACTTATTCCAAGTGGCGACTCTGATTTTAATAAATAATCCCATTTCGATTAATGTTACTTTAATTGGAAAAATTCCATTATCCCCTATCCCACTGCGAAAAAAGGAGGTGTGACAGCTCTGGCGACTCTCCTGGGGACAAGAATCCAGAATCTCTGGTTCAGGGTTCAGAATTCGAGCTTAGAATAGCTGTTATGATTGGCTTTCATGATTGTCTGATTTTTACGTGTTTGAGCCTATTGCGCTGAATGCCGTTTTGTTTTACCGCTTTGATATTGTGTGAATTGTATATAAACTGTTATGAAACCCTCCTTTTTTCTGAGTCTTCTAAATCTTCTAGGGAGCGTGCGCTTCGCGTTGCTTCTTTTCTGTTAGATTCATATCCTAATTTTAGAACGAGGTTCGGACAAGTTGCAAAGCCGGTGAAGCTTCTATATTTCTGGTACGTTGTCCCCCCCGGCTCGAGTTGTCCGCTTGGGTAAGCCAGATCTAGAACAATACACCCAAGATTTAAACTTAGAATAACACAGCCTCATGTCGGATCCCTAGTAGGTACGTTTGCTTGCATCACGTGCATTTGACTTAGGGGACTCAACACAGGGGTTGGGTCCGTCTAGGATAGGTGTACCCAAAATTAAAGGACCATCCTGATGCATTATCTACGTGCTACTTATGCATTAATTTGCTTGGCTTGTATGTTGACCAACTTCTTGAGTTAGAAAAAAAAAATCAAAAAAAATAGAAGAGAAAAACCAAAGAGTGAGGTAGGATAGAAAAATGCATGGTTTTGACAATCCCGGTATTCAAAAAAAAAAAACGGTTACTCTGTCAAAATTTCAAGAATAAAGAGAGAAAAGCATTTCAAAACAAATCATATTTGTCTGTGCATCAAAATGACAGAACTATGCGGGTCTGATTCTCACCGGATGTGAGATACGTAGGCAAACCTCGTCGGTTCCGGCCCACAATTTTTCAAAAATTCAAAAATATTTTTCTTTACTTCCTTCTTTAGAAAAGTCTTTATTTGAGACCCCAATTTTTAAAATATCTAAAAATATTTTCTTTTAATCTCTTCTAAAAATCCAAAAAAAAATTCATTCTTCTTCAAAAGTTTTTCTTTCGAAATTTGAAAAGAAAATTCAAGATTCAAAAAAATATTTTCTTTTTTAGAAGTCTTTCTTTCCTAAATTCAAAATAAAATTCTAAAAATCAAAAAAAAATATTTTTCTTCTTTCCGAAGTCTTTCTCCGAAAAATAAAAAAAATTTGAATTTCAAAAACAAAATCTTCTTTATACGTCTTTCTTTCGGAAATTAAAAAAAAAATTAAAATCCAAAATAAAATAGAGGTAGTTTATTTACTTTATTCCTGATCTTCCCGAACTACGCAAGATCTGATTCATGTTCCCACATGATACATAGGCAACCTACATCGGGTTCGATCGAATCATTTTTGAAAAAAAAAAAGAAAAAAAAAGATGAAGTTGTGAGACGAGGGGAAAGAAAAGAGTGATAATCTGAAAGAAAAAGAGAGGAAAGAAAATGAGCAAACCGAGGAGTGTAAAGAGGAAAGAGAAGAGGGAGGCTAGAACAAACAAATTGGGATGATGCCCTATGACTTTCGTATCCTCGAAGTCATTTTAGAACCGTTAACTGTGACTAGGTGCATTGCATATAATGTGAGATTATCTTATATTAAATGCCCTAACTCTAACGTGATGACTTCACTTTGTTCCTCTTTGTTGCTTCATTATAGCAGAAGGGTGGTTGGTTTGTGGTTCTTAAACTGGTAACTCTTCCCTACAACATAAAGTCCAAAGGCAATGGCGGACGACAACGAAATTGAGTTGGTTGATACTGGTGCCCAAAAGCAATTGTTTGAACGAGACACTGAGTTGGTTGAAGAGGTAAGGATGTTAAGACAACACATGGCAGATATGTATCAGGCTTGGATGACTGGGAAGGCACCACCCTCGCCACCACCTAGCTTCCTAGATGCTACCCTCACCCAAGCCCCGACCATATTGTCAGATGATCCACCATATTCTCCAGATTTTCCCCCGTATCATAGCTTTCATAACCTCCGTAGTAGCTCCATTTTCCATCCTCCAACTACATTTCCCAAAAATAGCCCTCATGTCATGTCCACTATTCCCACCATCACCACTTCTCAACAACCCCTCCTCAGGTCTAACAGTGAACACCAGTTCAAACCTCATGATGCCCAATATTACCCCCCGGAAGCGGTCCACCAGGTCCCGGACTCGTATAATCGTAACCTCAGAATGAGCCTTATGTTGAAACTGAAAAGTCCGCAAGAAAAAAAAGGCGAGATGAGATATCTAGAAAGCGTAAAGGCATAGAACAGTCCTTAAAGAACATGCAAGGGATAGGAAATCAGACTAACATGTCTTACAATAACTTGTGTATGTTCAGTGATGTTCATCTGCCTTAGGGGTTTAAAATACCAAAGTTTAACTTGTATGATGGGCGTGGAGATCCAATGGCCCACCTGAGGGGTTATTGCAGTGAAATGAGAAGTGTTGGCGGGAAATATGAGTTATTGATGGCGTATTTCAGTGAGAGCTTGAGTGGGGCAGCCTTGGAATGGTATACTCGTCAAGATGTCAGTAAGTGGTATGCATGGGATGACATGGCTCAAGATTTTGTTCGACACTTTCAGTATAATATAGCCATTATCCCAGACCGTTCCTCCCTATCTAAGATGGAAAAGAAACCCGAGGAAAGTTTTAGGGAGTTTGGGCTCAGATGGAGGGAACAAGCTGCTCGGGTCAGTCCCCCGCTTGATGAAGAAGAAATGGTTAAAAAATTTCAACAAGCTCAGGGACCCACCAACTTCAGTCATTTAATCCCGGCTTTAGGTCAGCCTTTCAATGACGTGGTAAAAATGGGAGAGATGGTAGAAGAAGGAATCAAGTCAGGCAAAATCATGAGCTATGCTGCATGGAAAGGTAATACAGAAGACATTCAGAACATCTCATTAAGTTTGGGCAGAAGGAAGAGAAATAGAAAAGATGTTGAGCCTCGCCAACGACAAGATCCAGCGGGCATTCTTGCTCAACGCTTTCAGCCTCAACATCGACCCCATGAATATCCCTATACTCCAGATAATCCTCCCCAATGCTACTTCTCTCCACAAAATCCCCAAAGTCATACCTCACCCTCCCAGTACTCTATCCACAATGCACCGCCATATGCTCCACATCCACAACACCCGCAACGGTCAACACCACCTCCACAAATGTCTTACCCACCTCTACAAGCATATCAACCACATACCCACAAGAGGTTCCAACCGAAGCCTGAGTACAAACTGAAAAGGCAGCAACAAAAGGAAAAGTCTTTCACTCCTATTGGAGAATCATATGCCAGTTTGTTCCAAAAGTTGAGGCAATTGGACATGTTGAAGCCGATTCAGATAAAAATGTTGAACCCTCTTCCAAAGAATTTTGATTATTCTCAAAGGTGCTCATACTGCTCTGATGCCCCGGGGCACAATATAGAAAAGTGTTGGCATCTGAAAAGAGCATTCCAGAAGCTTATTGATGCAGGTGACATTACCGTGCAAAATCCAGTCGCAGCGGATACTAGCCAAAGTCCTTTGTCTGTTCATAATGAGACGCATATAGTGGGTATGATTTGTGTTGAAAAGGAATATGAGAACTCTTCTAAGCTCCTTAGAGGGCCACTTGCCGCAAAGTTTTCAGCGCTATCAGTCTCGGTTCCGAAAGTTGATCTTAAGAACGAGTCGGCAAAAGGGACCCAAAAGCTATTCGATGAGGTCAATGTGATTGAAATTGGTAATGGTCTTGGTAATATTGATGTGGAACTCAATGGCTAAGATGCCGAGCTTGGTAATTGGAAAGACGTTCCTTTCTTGGCTAGCTAGGAAGGAGTCTTGGTGGGTTTTTTTTGTTGTCATTTCTGTTTGTCCGGGTTATTTCAGGGTTGTAATCCGTATATTGTCTTGTGACTCAAACCCTTTTATCCTTTTGTTTTTCCTAGTTCGTTTAGTTGTAGTAACTCATCTAGTGTTATCTAGGATTGTTCCGGGGTTGTAACCCAAGTTTATTTTGCTTGTTTTTGTTGTTCACACTTTTTCACCATCAGTTTAATGTAATCTCCGTTTTCTATTATTTCTTGTCCGTTTTGTTTAGTTTTTTTCCCCCTTTTTTATAAGTCTTTCCATGCTGACTCTAGTGACATGACATGCATGCGTAATTCTCAGCCTGGTCTTAAAAGTTAGTCTAATCATGAAACAATGAAACAAGGTTTGAAGATGACATGGACATTTGAGGGAAATAAGAAAAGATTTGGACATTTTGAGATCATTTAAAGCCCTAATTATGTGAAACTGGGGCAAATAGTTTGGGAAGTTAATAGAATGACAAGAATTTGTTACAAGAGAGTGCGTCCCAGACAGTTGAAGCAAGCAACTCTGAGTTCAAGTGCACCTTAAGTTACAAGATAAAGCCAAGGGAGTTTGTCCCAAACTGATGGAAGGTGTCCATTGCGAAGAAGAAATCACCCAACGAGAGTTCTGTACTTGACAAGGCACTAAAAAAAGATGGAGGGCATATCTGTGATATCAATGTCGATGCTGTAAAAGAAATATTGTGCATGATCTTCATTTTTCCTCCTCAAGTTGCATATGTTATACTTGGCATTTTCAGAGATTGGGAGGCCATCTTTCAGCTACCCCAAACACTTTATACCCTTTGGTACCCTTTTGAGCTTATGCTAATTTTTTTGACCTCCCCTCTTTTGGAATCAAGTTACAGTAGTAAAATAAAAACAGTCCATGTCCCCATAGGTTTGTTTTAGAAAGTTCATTCCAAAAGAAAAATTCAAAAAAAAAGGATTAAAAAAAAAGAGGAAAAAGAAAAATAAATAAATAAATAAATAGCAACAACAAAAAGTTTTCTTTTGAACTACGTTCAACCTGATTCTTGTCATCGCAAGATACGTCGGCATCCTTACGGTTCGGTCGCACTGAATAAAATATTTCATAATCCCACGAAGTCAAGAGTGGGCAGTTTTCTTAGAAATTCCATTTCCAAAAAAAAAATCAAATTATCTTGTTTTAGAAATTGGGGCAAAGTTTTAAAATGGATTCCAAAAGTTGTAAATAAATTAACCCTGTTGTTTTGATTATTTTGAGCCTTCATGATATCCTTTCTTTCTAACCCCATCCAAAAGCCATGTTACATTCCAAAAAGACCTCCCAAATAATCTTTGAGAGTGTCGAGATAGACATGCTAGGAGCATATGATGTTTGTACTATGGTCAATGCCTTGCCATCTGCAGAATCAGAGAAGATAAGAAGAAAAGAACAAGATGAGAGAGTCTTATTGGTGAAAACCCTCACGGGCACCATAAGGCGACGATGAGTTGAGAGAAAAAGCAAAATGAGAGAGGCTTGATGGTGAAAACCCTTCTGGCACTACAAGTCGAATAAGGATCGTGAATCAAACAGGGTAATTGGAGCGTTGAAGCCATTTTCACGGTTTAGAGGTACAACAAGAGTTGAAGATCATACTTGCGTGACACATCATGCCACTTAATCCAAAATGCATGTCATGGTCATTAGAGTTGGTATCCACATTTGATAGGCTTCAACTTGGTAATTTTCTTGTTAGATGTCATCTTTTTCCATTGTACCCTTTCTCTGTTTTTCTTTCTTTGTTAAGTCCTCTTGAGTCTGTTTTGTCAGAACAAGTGAGAAATGACTTCAAAATTTTCTACCAGCTTTCCGATTGCACAAAGCGGAGTTTTGGCTAGCACATCAAAGTGGCATAAGTCAGGAAAGAGCAGCATGCGTACTGAGTTGGCGACAATTGACGTGTTTCGGGATTCATGTGAAATGTAAAGGTTCGGTAAATGTCAATTCATGAGCACAATGCAAGAGACAGAAGGTATTGGTTCTGAACGGATCAGCGGTGTTTTCTGTGGCAAGGATTGGCAGATAAAGTGGTTAGTCAATAACAATCAAGGTCTTCCAAGTTGAAATCAAAGTTATCATGCCAAGTGTAGGAGCAATCGCCCTCACGATCAAGTCCACAAACCAACCACCATGTTTTAAACTCACAAGTTTTCTTTGTTTGAAATAGGGACGAAGACTATGTCCAAATCAAAGCTCGGAAGCTTGAAACATTCGGGTGTCGTGCCCAGATTTTGTCAGCACAAAGGCTGTTTGAGAAGGTTTGTACCTTTTAGACATCATCCATAGTTGAAAAGAACCGTACCTCCTAGGCAGTCTCCCTAGTCGGAAGAGTCTTTAGCTTTCTTTGAGTTCAGGATCCCGCCTGGAAAATAGGGTCAGTCTTTAATTCTCTTAAGTTGTTAATCTTAGTTTTCCTTTAGTTCAGGGGTCCCGCCTAGAAAATAGGGTCAGTTTTCAGTTCTTAGTTGTTAATATTTAGCGCTCCTTAAGTTCAGGGGTCCCGCCTGGAAAATAGGGTCAGTTTTTATTCTAGTCAAGCTCAGGTTATAGTTTTCCTCATGCTCAATCTCACATCTAGGAGACGCACTTCCTAGTTTGAGTTATTCAATTTATAGGAAACGCACTTCCTAGTTTGGGTAGTTTGAGTTCATTCTTAGGAGACACACTTCCTAGTTTGGGTCATTCAAGTGTCACCCCTAGGAGATGCACTTCCTAGTTTGGGGCATTCAGGTTTTATTTTTAGCAGACACATTTGTTAGTCAAAATTTTCTTGGTTTTACTCACATGAGACGCACATCCTAGACGAGTCTCTAGTTTTAGTCTCATCATTGCATCCTTCATCGATAGCATAGGTGATGTACAACTTTGCTAACAACTCACAAATCTTCCTAGTGCAAATTGGGGCAGAAAATTTTGTTTGTTTTGTTCGTTTTGATTGCAGGCACCCACCTGGAGAACGAGGGTCAATATTTCAGAAATCGATTTTAAATTCAAATCAGAGAAGCATCAGGAGCCCGCCTGAAGAACATGGTCAACTTTCAATTTTCAAGTTCAAGTTAGAGAGGCATCAGGAGCCCGCCTGAAGAACATGGTCAGTTTTCAAGTTCAAGAGGCATCAGGAGCCCACCTGAAGAACAGGGTCAATTTTCAGTTTACAAGTTCAAGTTAGAGAGGCATCAGGAGCCCGCCTGAAGAACAGGGTCAACTTTCAATTTTCAAGTTCAAGATAGAGAGGCATCAGGAGCCCGCCTGAAGAACATGGTCAACTTTCAATTTCAAGTTCAAGTTAGAGAGGCATCAGGAGCCCGCCTGAAGAACGGGGTCAGCTTTCAATTTTCAAGTTCAAGTTAGAGAGGCATCAGGAGCTCGCCTGAAGAATAGGGTCAACATTCAATTTTCAAGTCAGAGAGGCATCAGGAGCCCGCCTGAAGAATAGGGTCAACTTTCAGTTTTCAAGTTCAAGTCAGAGACAGCAGGATCCCTCCTGAAGAATAGGGGTAACCACCAGTCTTTTCAATTCAAATCAGAAGTAGCACGAGCCGCCTGAAAAACAAGGTTTGCAAGCTCAAGTCTACTCCAAGTTCAAGTTTATTTCAAGTGCAAGCAGCAGGATGCCAGCCTGAAGAACATGGTCAACTTCCAGTTTTCTTCAAATCAAGTCAGCAGGATGCCCACCTGAAGAATAGGGTGAATTTTCAGTTTCAAGTTGAAGGATCAAGTAGAGATTCAAGACAAGAAGTAGATAGGATCTTATATTTTTCTTTTATTTTTGATGTAATTTTTGCTTTCAATTTATGATGTAATGGTAGGGACCGCGGACCGGAACCTCGACGGAACGGTATCTCACTCGACTCTCTCATCCTCTCCACACACTCCATCACTTCTGAACTATACGTGGCCTGATTCCTTTATAGCCAAGGATATGTAGGCAGCTCACATACCAGGGCTCGGTCATAATCTTTTGTCCGTCTTTGTTTCGTTTTGAATAAGCGTCGGGTCTTAAATCAATTACGTTGCTTAATTCTTTGCTAAAAACTCTTCGAGTTTCCAAGCAAAGAGGGGCAGCTGTAAGCACGTAATTTTTGACCCGCGTAATTTTTAAAAGTAGTATTTTAAAAATATTTATTTATTTCCATTTTAATAGGATTTCAGTCAACTTTTAGTTTTAATTTTAAAACATAAGTTTAAACAACACAAAAATAGTTTTTTTATATATATATATATATATATATATATATATATATTAGTTTTTAATATATATATATATAACACTTAAAAAATACCAAAAATATTTTTATTTTAATATATAGATCACTTTAATAGTTTATTCTTATTAATTAGTATATTTTGATAGTATTTTTATTTTTATTTTTGTTCAATAAGAAAGAATTAAGTTTGGGCCAATTGGGAGCTCATTTCGAATTTTAGTGGTCCAGCAAGACAAAGGTCCATTCTTCCCAATCTCTTTTAGCCCAAACCTTTTCTCACCCATCAAACCCCTCCCTTAATCATAGCCATTGATCTACTTTCATCCAAGGGCCAATACTCACTCCCCACTATAATATAAAAAGCAAATTAACACCCAAAAATCCTAGGTTAATTCCCCCACTTCAGACACAAAAAACGACAGCCATCACCTTTCTCCAACTCCAAAATTCCAGTTATTTCCCCTCCCTTCTTCAGATTTTGATCGTCTCATTAGCTACACATAAACACACACACGAGAGATCTGAGAGAAGAGAGGTCAGCTGCCGCTACCCCCCAATCACTCTCCATCTCCCTTTTTTGCCGCTGCTGGCCAGCCACCATGGCAATAACTACCAAACCACCCCTAAACAGTCCAAAAACACCCAAAACAATCGATGTTAAGTGAGGTCTCCGTTCAAACTTCGGCGAGGTTTTTCCGCCAAGTTTTCTGTCTCAGACTAAGGTTAGATTCCATTCTTGTTCATTTTTTAATAACTACTGTCAATGTGCTTACCTTCTTGGAATTCGGTGAAGAGTGGTAATCCAAATTGTGACTTGTGGTAAATGCACAGTCTTGCATTGTAATACTGAAATTAGATTCATTATTTCTTGAAACTGGTTAACTTCAATTTCAGTTGCGATTCACAAGGATGGTTCTGTTTTAAAAAATGGGAAAGAGAAGTATTTTCTTTTACTGTTGATAAGTAAATTATGCAATTTCAGTCATCTTTTGGCTACTTTCTTTTGGGTATGAAGAGAATCTCCACAATTGTAACAAAAGATAATTTTTTTTTATTTCTTGAATTACGTTAGTGCTTGAAGTAGCCTACCCTTTTCTTATTACATTTTTATTTTTGTTTAACAAAATTGCATGCTAAACAATAGCACATAATATATAGTTCATGAGTGGTGTTAAGTCAGAAGAATGTATAACTCTTAAGCCTCATGATAATTTATAACGTAGGAAAATAATTAACTCGAACATCGTAGCCTGCTTTAGGCGTGTTGTTTAAATAAATTATCGTGATGTGGTCACGATATGTAAATTCCAATTCGGGTGTGCATTTCATGTGACCCGACCACAACTTTCAATAATAAAAATAAGCATGTCACCAATCGCGGGTGCATTTCATGTGGCGCGGTTTGCGACGTGTGCCAAAACGACAAGTGTACGACATCGTGACTTGTTCCAGAAATAATTCCATAAATAATTAAAAGCGATTTAGAAGATAAAAATACACATTAGGTTTTAAAACATGTATTAAATCAGATAATTAGGCCAATTATTAATAGTTGAGCGACCGTGCTAAAACCGCGGAACTCGGGAGTGCCTCACACCTTCTCTCGGGTTAACAAAATTCCTTAACGTCTTCTGTATTCGCAGACCATAAATAGAGTCAAATTTCCTCGATTTGGGATTTAAAATAAACCGGTGACTTGGGACACCATAACTTATTCCAAGTGGCGACTCTGATTTTAATAAATAATCCCATTTCGATTAATGTCACTTTAATTGGAAAAACTCCCTTAACCCCTATCCCACTGCGGAAAAAAGGAGGTGTGACAATGTGTATACTACTTATGATTCAGAACTGAGGATGGGATCCTCGCGTCTTCATGTGATTTGACTCGAACGGAGCTACATGCCCCGGTGAAGTTATATTAGTATGAGATTCTTGCGATTTGTTCATATACTTTGATTCTTCCTTGTGAAATTGATTCATAATATGGTACTGATAGGGAGTGGTGCCCGTCGGGCTTATTTGATAGTTCTTTCATGTGTTTCCTTGTATATGCAGTCATGTTCGTGACATTCCTATTGGGTTTTAGCTTGCGAGGTATGTGCCCAAGTGGTATTGGGAGTGACTTGTTGATTTGAGCAAGTAGTCATGGCATCTTCATATTTCTTGCATTGTTATCGGTGTTGCGGAGGCTTGGAATATAGTTCTAGCTAATATCAGGGTAACTGCCGGTGCTGGGTTTGATTATGGACGACTATTGTGATAAGAGATGTTGTTAAGGGCATATGTGTGATGTGTCACGTCGTGTGGTCGTACCTTGTGGGTGTAGGCATGAGTTGTTGCAGCTGGTTGAGACTGATACCGTGTGTTGATGTAGGAATCGGGTCTTTTGGAAACGATAGGATGGTGAGAAATCTGGTTCTATGATACGTGGCATGCGGTCAGGCTAGGATGACTCTCTTTCCGAGGTATTATGAAGTACCACTTTTATTTCATGGTAGCTATCATGTTCTTTATTATTTTATTTTGTTGGAATTACTCCAAGTGTTAGTTGTATTCTTTGGTATAGAGGCTCCATAGATAGTT
The DNA here is from genome assembly GCF_000390325.3 of Nicotiana tomentosiformis. Lineage (NCBI taxonomy): Eukaryota > Viridiplantae > Streptophyta > Magnoliopsida > Solanales > Solanaceae > Nicotiana > Nicotiana tomentosiformis. The sequence goes on from NC_090814.1 coordinate 86,295,173, forward strand.
CTGGGATTGTAAAAATAGAATTGTGGACGTCATGCATAAAGGAATAATCATTTTATTTGATTATATCATTTTTATGAAAGGTTTCATGTATGACTTTGGAAATGAAAAAAATATGTTGTGACTTGATTTGAAAATGTACAAGATTTTCAATTGGCTTTCGTAATTATACGTGGTCTGGACATATGGGTTGGTTCACTCGGCTCGGGTAGTGTGCCGGGTACCGGTCACGTGAATTTTGTTCGTGACAGTATGTTTAATTGGGGGAGAATGTAACGACCCGGCCGGTCATTTTAAGCTCTAGCAAGGCGTTCAGCGGTTCGAGACCTTGAGTAGCTTCACTTCATATATTATGACTTGAACGTGTAGTCGGATTAGATTTTCGGGAAGATAAGAGTTAGTTTGCAAGAATAATTCTCAATTCGGAAGCTTTAAGTTGGAAGAGTTAACGAAGGTTTGACTTTTGGATAAAAGACCACGAATCGGAGTTTTGACAGTTCCGTTAGGTCTGAATAATGATTTAGACTTAGGCGTATGTCTAGATTTGGATTTGGAAGTCCGTAGATTGATCTGATGCTTTTTGGCAAAAGTTGGAAGATTGAAGGTTTAGAAGGTTGATAGGTTTGGTCGAGAGTTGAATTTGTTGATATCATATTTGAATTATGGTTTCAGGAGTTGGTATAGGTCTGTTGTGTCATTTGGAACTTGCATGCAAAATTTGAGGTCATTCCGGGTTGATTTAGTATGGTTCGGCATGAGTTTTAGAAGTTTAAAAGTTCATTAGGTTTGAATTGATGTGCGATTCATGGTTTTGGTGGTGTTTTGTGTGATTTGAGGCCTCGAGTAGGTTCATATTATGTTTTTGGACTGGTTTGTGTAATTGGGCGGGGTCTCGGGGCCTCAAGTGTGTTTCAGATATGTTTGGGTTGTGTCACACTCTTATTTGATGTTTTGGCATAGTTTCTTTGAGCATAAAGGGTACTATATTAATCAAAAGACATTTTTAATGGTGATTAGATTGAACCATTAGATCCATATCATAATTATGGAAACATAGCAACATGAATCGTCGAATTCCGAGGTCGTATGAGAAAGTTATGTCCATTTTCGTGTCGGGAAAGATTGTTGGTTTCTGGTGCGAACTTTTGCTCTTCGCGAACGCGAAGGATTTTTGGGTTGACCGGTCAATGCGAAAAAATTCTCTTCTCGAACGCGAAGGTTTCCCGCGAAGGCGATGAACAAAAATCATCTGGACAGTGTTTTAAACCGAGAATTTTAGTATTTTGAGCATATCTTGAGTTCTAGAGCTCCGCTTGAGGTGATATTTGCGGCGTTGTTCTCAACTTAACAAGGGGGTAAATATATGACCTTTATTTTTATGTTTTTTCATGATTATTTTCGTTGATTAATATTTTTATCCGTCTTTGGATTGTAGAAATTGGGATTTTGATCCCCAAAGTTGAGAAATAGTAAATTCTTGATTTGAGAGTCAATTAGTGGATGAAATTTGATGCGTTTATGAATATATACTATATAAGTTAAGTGTAAAACTTATTTTCGATAATATTTGGAATCCGGTCACGTAGGTCCGTGCGTTGACCTTGTTGACTTTTCGAGCGGAGTTGAGAATTATTACAAATTATTAAATTACGAGTATTGGAGTATATTTTGATTGGTTTGCACATTGTGTGATTAGTTTTGGATCGTTTGGCATCGATTTGAGGAGTTAAAAAGGCGTTGGAGCCGGTTATCGGATTTCAGAGCGAGGTAAGTCTCTTGTCTAACCTTGTAACGATCCGGCTGGTCGTTTTGAGCATTACATCCATGTTCCCCCATTTACTGCTCAATTTATGCTTTACAGCTATTGTATGACTTGCTGGGGTAATTGCTTCGGGTTTGGAAGTATTTCGGAGTGAAATGAGACACTTAGTCTCATAATTGAAAACTTAAGTTGGAAAAGTTGATCGGATATTGACTTATGTGTAAACGATCTCGGATTTGAATTCTGTTGATTTTAATAGCTCTGTATGGTGATTTTGGACATAGGAACATGTCCAAAAAATTATTTGGAGGTCCGTAGTGGAATTAGACTTGAAATGGCGAAAGTCGAATTTTTGGGAAGTTTGATCGGGGGTTGACTTTTTGATATCGGGGTCGGAATCCAGTTCTGAAAATTTTTATAGCTCCGTTATGTCATTTATGACTTGTGTGCAAAATTTGAGGTCAATCGGACGTGATTTGATAGGTTCCGGCGTCATTTGTAGAAATTAAAAGTTTCAAAATTCATTAGGCTTGAATCTATGTGTGATTCATGTTTTGAAGTTGTTTGATGTGATTTGAGGCTTCGACTAAGTTCGTATGATATTTTAGGACTTATTGGTGTATTTGGTTGAGGTCCCGGGGGCCTCGGGTGAGTTTCAGACGGCTAACGGATCAATTTTGGACTTTGCATTCCAGCTGAAGAATGCTGGTTTTCTGTCACTGGTTTCCTTCTATGCGACAGCGTGAGAAGGTCCACGATCGCTTGTTTGGGCAGAGGTGAAATTGTTCTAAGCGATCGCGTGAAGGCAACCGCGATCGCGTAGGCTTGTTGAGGCAGTAACGATTTTGTTCTTTGCGATCGCGTGAAGAGGTCCGCGATCACGTAGCTGTGGGAGTCTATTATTCGCGAACGCATGAAGAAGGTCACGTTCGCGTAGAGTAAGTGGAGCAGAAGTGAAGGTCACGCATTTGTGCTTCGCGATCGCGTGGACGAGTCCGCGATCGCGTAAGATTAAAACTGGTCAGGGGCAAACTGTGCTTCGCGATCGCGTGAGATTGTCCGCGATCGTGTAGAGCAAATGACTGGGCAGAGAGTTTAAGTTATGAAAATGGGACTTCGTCCCATTTTTTATTTTTACCGATTTGGAGCTCGGAGAGAGAGGATTTTCGGGAGATTTTTCAAGAAAAATAACGCGGTAAGTGTTCTTAACTCAATATTGGTTAAATTACTTGAATCCATGGTTATTTTTAACATTTAATTTGTGAATTAAATTGAAAAATTTTGAAAACCCTCTTGGTTTAGTTTGAAGATTTGAGGGTCGAGTTGATGTCGGATTTGAGTAAAATTTATATGGTTGGACTCGTGGTTGAATAGGCATTCATAATTTGTAACTTTTGTCGGGTTCCGAGACGTGGGCTCTACGGGCAATTTTTGAGTTAATTTCGGATTTTTATTGGGAAAATTAGTATTTCCTTATGTAATTAATTACAATAATTGGTATTGACTGAATCAAATTAATTGTGGCTAGATTCAAGCCGTTCAGAAGTTGATATGTGTAGAATGGGATTTCTGGAGCATTGTTTAGCTTGCTCGACATTGGATTCGTCTTGTTCGAGGTAAGTAACTCTTCTAATCTTGGAGCTGAGGGTATGAACCCCGAATATATGTATTATGTGAATTGTTGGGAGGTGAAGCACATGCTAGCTGACAGGCGTGTGGGCGTGCACAATGAAAATTGTGACATAATTGTTTCCGTGAAATTTTGTAGTCAAATAATCTTGGCATTTTCTATGTATGTTTTATGTGCTAAAGAAATTAAGCTGAGAATCATATTAAAAATCATGTTGAGGCTATGTGCCAGTATTATTAGGACCCACATAGGTCATATTATCATTACATATCATATCTCAGTCTCTGTTGTTATTTATTGATACATCATATCATCATTTTTGGGCTATTTTTATGACATTGTGAGCCCATGAGAGAGAGACTGGAGAGATTGATGACTGCGTGAGGTCGAGGGCCTGATTGTGAGGATAATTATGGGATCGGGCTGCACGCCGCAGCAGACCATATTGGCTTTATATACTTTATTATTATGGGATCGGGTTGCACGCCGCAGCAGGTCAGATTGGCCTATTATAGCACGTGAGTTATCCGTGCGGATACAAATATTGATACTATAGCACGTGAGTTGTCCATGCAGCACGTGAGTTTTCCATGCAGATTATAGCGCTTGGGTTGAATGTGCCCCTCCGGAGTCTGTACACACCCCCAGTAAGCGCAGGTACCTACTGAGTGCGAGTGCCGAGTGCGTGTGCAGAGCGATTGGGAGGACTGAGTGACTGTGAGGACTGAGTGACTGGGAGGACTGAGTGAAATGATACTCTGAGAGTATGCATATGATTTTATCATTGAGTTGTATCGCATTGACATGCACACATGACATACATGCATAGAGATGTATTTTTCTCATGTTGTACAGTATCACATCATTCATGATTTCTCACACATGTTGACAGATGGGCATAGTGATGCATTTGTTTTACACGGGTTATCTGGAAAGAAAATGAAACATCTCATTTATTATAGAAATAATTTTTGGGAAAATTATTGTTTTCAAACTTATTCATATTTTTGGCAACTTCGGTAAACGATTTGGGTTCTCACTGATGTACTTGAAAGGAAGAACTATTTTTAGAAATCATGATTTAGCTGAGCATTTTATCTCTGAGTTACTTCTTGTATTATTGTTTTACGTTATTATGGACTGTTGTGGACTATTGGTTTTGGACCCGACCTTGGTACAAGCTCGTCACTACTTTCAACCTAAGGTTAGGTTTGTCACTTATTGAGTACATGGGGTCGGTTGTACTCATACTACACTTCTGCACCTTGCGTGCAAATTTGGCTGTTGATGTTGCTGTGTTCGTTGGGAGCTGGATCTGAAGATGTACCTGCGTTCCGGTTGTAGCTGCCTCTTGTTTATGGTAGCCTTAGATTCATAAAACTTTGTTTATGTACTTTTCAAACAGATGATGTATTTACTTCATGCCAGCTTTGTAAACTCTATTCTTAGAAGCTCATGATTTGTACTACCGGTTCTTGGGGAATGTATAAGGTTAAGATAATTATTTACTTAAATTGCTTTATTAATTGTTATTGAAATTGGTTAGTGGTTAAGTGGCCTACCTAGCGGGTGGGTTAGGTGTCATCATGACTAGTCGGATTTTGGGTCGTGACAAACCTTTTGAGGGAAAATTTACCCCGCAGATGTTATATTTATTATATGTTACATGTTGTGGGAGCTACGCACGTATGAGGTGACGAGTGTCCTTGCGTATGCTAGAATTTCTGACTATGTCCGGGTAGACTTAGACTCATGCCATGTTTTAATTTTACTATCTGAGTTATTCTTGCATGTTTAAATGCTTTAATTTTTATTTAGCCTGAGACTAGACTCGCGTAGAGTATTAGACTTGTTATTTTAGGTACTTGACGAGCTACTTGATTAGCCGTGGAAATTGTACTTTCCTTTGCGGGTTTCTTCCGCGTTGTGCGTATTCATGCGATAGTTTTTCTTGAATTTTATAACTCACACATATATTCGTGAGTGGGGTTAGTGACCCGTCAAAGTTTTATATTCTAATGGGATCGGGCCGTTCGCCTCGGCGGTATCATGTAACACACTCTTATGGGATCGGGTCGTTCGCCTCGGCGGTATCATGTAACACACTCTTATGGGATCAGGCCATTCGCCTTGGCAGAGTAACATATTCTTATGGGATCGAGTCGTTCGCCTCGGCAAGATTATATATCACACTCTTATGGGATCGGGCCATTCGCCTCGGCAGTTCTATGAAACACTCTTATGGGATCGGGCTGCTCGCCTCGGTAGAATCGTGCGAAATACTCGATAAGGAGTCTGCGTACTTATGAGTTTCCTGGCTTGAGATGTGACCGTTGATTTGGTATTGACCATTACGTATTCCATTTGAGGAGGTATCCGATAATTGGGGAATTTGTGTTCACTGTTTAGTTGTAGACCGTATTATTTACCTATATATGTTCTCATTGTTTACTTACCATATTTTATACTTGTCTACCTTATTATATTTGATTTATTGGACCACTAGTAAGTGTCAATATCGATCTCTCGTCATTACTACTTCGGTTTTAGGCTAGATACTTACTGGGTACACGTTGATTTACGTACTCATGCTATACTTTTGCACTGAATGTGCATGTACTGAGGCATGTACATTAGGCGGTCATCTTGGCGCAACTGTTGAGGGCACTTTATGGTGAGCTGCATTCTACGATACGATTCGTAGCACACAGAGTCTCCATCTTATTCAGTTATTATATCTTGTCTATTTTATATTCCAGACATATGCTGTGGTAGTGTTGTATAGTTTTAGTAGATGCTCATTCTCTTGTGACACCGAGTTTTGAGAGTTTCTAGTGGATGTTCATTATTTTTTTTTTACGTTATTATTCTCACTTCACTTTATAATTTATTTATATTCAAAAATTTGGTAAGAAAACACATGTTGCTATGAGTGCTAGATTTTATTATATTTATTTAATGAAATTTCTGATTTTAAATTTTACAATGGATAGTTAAGTGGACTTACGCATTGGCTTGCCTGGCGGTATAGTTGCCCATCATAGATTTGGGTCGTGACACCGACGGCCATCTTTACTGGGATTGAACGTGCGCCTATATGTTATTGCCGATCCTTTTATGCATTTTCTGTTGTCCATTGATATTTTGCTTCCTACCATTATTCCACCTCCATTATGTCTCAGCTTGCGGAGTTGCCGCCACTCCAAAACCCTAGCCACCTTTATTTTAAACTAAGTTCTCTGCTAACTCTGTGTTTATCTACTTATTCTCGAAGAACATAGAGATCTTCAATGTTCTCTTCATGTTCTTCTCCATGTCGGTTTGTAGATGACAACAATGGAAATTTTGGTTGCATTCTTCATATGATCAAATAATTTTTTAGTCTGGGTCAGGGATTACCACCAACACAGTACGGGTAACTCTATCCACTAAAAGCCTGGACAAGTGGGAAGAATCACCAAATGTTTTTCCCTCCGCTCGAATTTGAAAACCAATAAACAAACACCATATGATTAGTTATAATTTCTTTCTAATTGAATTGAATGTATACTATGGTGTCGTTATTTTTTAACCTTTCTGAGTTGGTATGTTTATCATTCTCTTATAGAAGTACGTGTCCTTTTGCACTTCTCTAACACTTAACTGTTCATCATTAGCTTGTTAATTGCTCCTTATTCTTTAATATCTTGCATCTAGCTCTTTGATTTTCTTTTGGACTTACTTTTAGAATGGATTTTTGCTGATGCTATCCAATTTTTGCATGTGTACATAAGTGGTTTAAAGGATTTTTTTAGGCTTCACATGCTTTCAGTGATCCAAAGTGAGATGTTGTCATGATCCAATATGATCGATTTACTATAGACACGATCCTTATTTTTATTTATGAAAGGAAAATTTACTTTATTTTCTTAGAACTTCGCTTCAGAGAAAGTGATTGGCCCCTCGACATAAAAAGAAAAGGTGTGATTTGAGAATTTGTTCGTGCTTTTGCCACAGCACAATCAACGATAATCCATATATTCTGTCTATTATTGAGGCATCAATTTTTTGTCAAAATCTAGATAGCGGCATTGCAGTTAACATATGATCTTGGGTTTTAAGTTTCCTCTTATGATCCACCATTCTTCATGATGTGATGACATAAATCAGTAGTAGAAATCTCAGAAATCTACTCTTTTCTCCCTCATGCTAGATTTCCTCAGGGCTATGCTTACAAATTAAAGAGGCTTGATCTTGTGGTGTTTTCTCTTATTTTTATAATCTTTTATTATGGACCTAAAATTCTTTTGGTGTATTTGATATCTGCTAGGAGCTTATTTTTGAAGATGTTATGTTATACTAAGATAGGGACCATTGTACAGAAAGTTATCTCTCTTTTTAAAAATCGATAGCTTTTTCCAGATAGACCATCAATTCTTTTGGTGTAGTTGGTGTCCATTATAATTTTCACTTTAAAAAGTTTTTTTGTTCCAACTTCGTAACATAACATAAGATAGGTATGTCTAATAAAGGTGCTTGTTTGTCTTTGTGAACAGGAGGACCATTGTCTAATGAGACAGGATGAACATTGTCGATCTTATGATTTGGGATAAGGCTATGCCTCAATTGATGTTCTCCCTCTACTTGTGATTTTGTTTTGAGTTCAATTCCAACCCTAGAATGGATCGCTCAGACACTTCGGGCTTTGTTAGTGGAGGTGGCCTTTTGTTCATTGGAGAAAGTACAAAGTAAATTTGTTAGCAATTTCCTTATCTTTTTCGAGCACCAGAAGTCTGGTTGTTGTTTCCTTGCAAGTGTGAGTTGTTCTTGTGAAAAAACCTATGAGTTTCAAGTACATGGACAATGTTCGTGTACAGAAAGATGCTACTTTTGCTTCCAACTTAAAATCCGCAGCTGTTACAGTTGAAGCTGGAGCTAATCATTCAAATGATGCTGTCGCAAGGGTTGATTCTCTTGGGTTGTCCAGTTCTCCTTCCTTTGTAAATGGAGGCAAGCGGAAACATGGTATGCTTGATGGCTCTATTAATGTGAAGCATAAAGCCTCACTGCTTCTTGGGTTTGGTCATTCATTGAGTTCTTGCACCAGCATATCATCAGGGAAAGAAGCCGAGGAGCGGGAATCTCTCAGTCTAGGTCTCGGTGTTGAACTTCAACTTGGAAGCGGTGCGACATCCAACATGGAAAATGCTCTCTCTGAAACTTCAAAGGAACAAGAACCTACAAAACCAAAACTAGACCTTGAACTAAGTCTTTTAACTGGTCCCGCTGAGTCTCATACCAATACTCTGAAACAGTGCTCTAGTGCATATCAACATATGGTGGTAGGTTCAGTCCAATAAGTAGATGATGGATCAACATCGTCACAATGGAAGTCTGGATCTCTTGTGCCTCTGTTGCAGATTGCAGATATGAACCATTCTCTGGACCAACTCCACAATCATTTTCCTATTAATTCAAGCATCTTTAAAAACACAACAATATTTCAAAAGGGTTCAATTGCTAGTACTTCTGGGGTTGAACAGAAACAGCAGCACAGTAAACGTGCGAGAACATGTCGGTTTGAAGGATGTCCAAGGGGATCAAGAGGTGCTTCAGCCTCTACATTGCTCATGGAGGTGGCAGGAGGTGTCAGAGATTGTGATGTCAAAAAGGAGCTGAAGGCAAGACGATATTCTGTGAGGCACATGGAGAAGGTAGGCGGTGCCAATATCTGGGGTGCACGAAGAGTGCAGAAGGCCGCACTGACTACTGCATTGGTCACGGTGGTGGCAGACGATGTAGCCATGAAGGCTGCACTCGTGCCGCAAGAGGGAGGTCGGGCTTGTGCATTCGACATAGGGGTGGGAAAAGGTGTAAGATGGAAAATTGTTATACGAGTGCTGAGGGCGGCACCGGCCTATGCATCTCGCATGGAGGTGGTCGGCGTTGCCAGTATCTTGCCTGTAAGAAAGGTGCTCAAGGGAGCACAATGTTTTGTAAAGCCCATGGCGGCGGCAAAAGGTGTACCATTTTAGGTTGCACAAAAGGTGTAGAAGGAAGTACTCCAAAGGACATGGTGGGGTAAGTGGCGAAGCTAGGAATTTTTTCAAGGGTATTCAAATTTAAAAGAAGTAAAAAAAAATTCCGACAAAGGGTGTTCAATATGTGATATATACCTCTAAAACATAATATTTTACCTATATACACATGCAATTTTTCGACGAAGGGTGGTCAACTAACCACCCTTGTGACCATGTGGCTTCGCCACTGGTGGGGGTAAAAAATGTACCCATGATGCATCACCAAGAATGTGCATGGGGTACCTTATTTTGTGTTAGTCATGGTAGGGGTAAGAGATGTGTTGTGTCTGGATGCACCAGAAGTGCAAGAGGTCGTACATAATTCTGCGTTCATCATGGTGGTGGTAAGAGGTGTAAGTTCACAGTCTCAAAGAGTGCACAAGGAAGCACCGATTTTTGCAAGGCACATGGTGGAGGAAGGCGGTGCACTTGGGGACAGTTGGGATTAGAGTGTGGTGATCAAGCTGCCATGGCATGTGATAAGTATGCCAGAGGGAAATCTGGCCTCTGCGCTGCCCACAGTGCTCAGCTGTTGGATCAGCAGAGGAATGGTGGTGTTGTCAGTCCAGCACTTCAAGAACCCCTACGTCGCACATGTAAACAGGCAAATGGTATTACTGGTCGCGATCCTGATGGTACATTGGTCATAGGCACCGGAGCAACTGCAATTGGCTCGGTCCGTAATGGACATGGAGTGCTATCCCCAGTGAATGAATTGCCAGCAAGCTTTTTACTGAGAAGTGATTCATTAGATCAATTGTCACTTCCAGAAGACAGAGTTCACGGGGGTAGCTTAATGGCAATGCTAGCAGGGGGTGTACAACAGCTGGAACAAGCAACGAGAATCAAGTGGCTGGTTTTTCGTTTGAGACTGCAAAAACTGATCCCATGCCTCATTGGTGGGCGTAAGAAAACGTTTCTCGTGCATGGTACTACTAATTCGCGTTCCTCTGCTTTGATTAGCATGGGGATGTGGTTGTGTTGGAAAAGGAATTAAGGAAATATTATCTTTATATTTGCAACTGGGAAGAATGTGGTTGCATCTATTGTTAGTTGTATCAAAAGACATGAGTCGATGTACTGTAGGTAATAGGATGCGCTCATGTTGCTTTCACGTACTTGTGTAAATATGCATAGTGCACGACAGTGTAAATGATTCTTCGTTTTTATAGTTGCCCAGTCCAGTAACTAAGGAAGTTGCAGTGTTTTGATACTTACAGCAGTAGTATAGGAATATAAGATAAAAATGACATCGGAAGGCATTTCCGCACCAGAAGTCGACATGTTGGGAGCTTTGCTCCTCGAGAGCCGATTGCGTGTGACGGGCGGCCCAACATCATTCGAGGCCTAAAGCAAAGCCTTAATAAGAGGCTTTAATATATATATATCTAAAATTTAATGAACATCGTTTTTTAAAAAATTAGACAAGTGAAGATAGGAATTAAAAAAAAATAAGAACTTAGTTTTATAAAATACAGAAAATTAAATAAATTTAACGTGGATTGCATCACAACTGAAATGGGAGAACCCAGAAAACATACTTCCTCCGTCCCAACTTAAGTGACTCTTTTTTTTAGTAAGTCTCTTTCTATATTTGGTAACAATTCAACTTTAAATTTTTCTTTTTACTATTAATGAGATGATTTCTAGCCCACAAATTTCTATGATTTATTTAAGATTACAAGTTTCAAAAGCCTTATTTTATTTCATAAACTCCATGTCCAGTCAAACACTTTCATATAAATTGGGACGGAGAGAGTATAATTTATGTAAGAAAAATAAATAATAAGTTAGATTATTAGTTATAGTTACGTGACCAATTAATGAATAGAGAAATATAATTAAGTAAAAAAGTAATATAAGATTGACAGAAAGCTATTTTAGTTATATTAATTAGAGGAAGAAATCGAGTTATTAAAAAATAATATGACAATAAAGAAATAAATTTATCAATAATAAGAAATAATTATATAAATAATATACTATTATATATATAGAAATAGTAATTTTGGGGCCCTTAAATTTTTGGGGCCTTAATCAAGTGCAGGCCGCTCGGCGTGTGACTTAGATGTTTATAGGTTGATGTTAGTCCTTGCCCGCTCAATTTTAAGGAATAAAGGAAGGGCATATGCTGAGTCATATTAGAACATGTATTATGAATGTATTAATATGTGAAGTTATATTACACTGATATAGCAGTGTGTGTAGGTTAGTAATTCGGAAAAAAGAACAAGAGAAGCAAATATATTTGGTGAAGGGAAGGCATAACTTTGGATGGCTTGCTAAATTTTGGCCTACAGCCTACTAGCGGTAGAGTGAAGTATTAATATTGCTTTGAAATTAAATTCCTTTATTCTATTCGGTCCTAGCCCTACCCTGCCAAAATAACAACAATAATAACAACCTAGTATAATTCATTAGTGAGATTTGGGGAGGGTATAATAACAACCCAGTATAATTCATTAGTGAAATTTGGGGAGGGTAGATGTACGCAGATCTTACCCCTACCATGGGGTAGAGAGACTGTTTCCGATAGACACTCGGCTCCTTCCCTCCAAGAACTCCCCACCTTACTCTTGGAGTGACTCGAACTCACAACCTCTTGGTTGGAAGTGGAGGGTGCTTACCACTAGAGCAACTCACTCAGTGGAGCAACCCACTCTTGGAAGTGGAGGGTGCACACCCCGTAAAAAGTGAAAAGGAATTTCTACTTTTGGTTTAAATTTGCTATGGCCTGAAGTGGCGATACAATTATAACAACTGCAGAGGAGTTGTGGAGAAAGTTTGGCCCGCCGAATACTTGTAGGAGAATCAAAAAGAAATATTTGGTAAGTATGACTTAAATGTGATCTTTGACGGCCGTTTTAGTTTTTCTTCTCTCTCTTCGAGTTTAGAAAGAAGGAACCGAAGCAAAAAGGAAAGATAAGTTAGAAGTATTTTCCAAATTTACATTTTAGACTACGATATAATTTCAAAATTAATTTTCGTATGCAAAGAAATTATACTTGGTTGATTTCACTTGTTAAGGTATGTATACACAGCACATAATACCATATCCAAAAGAAGAAGAAAAAATGCAACATATTGTGTTGAAGATTTAATATGCAACTGATTATTTTGTTGATAAACAATATATCCTTTTAAAAAAACTGAATATGTATATTCGTATTTCACAAAATTCACACTATGGTTTGTTTAATTTACTCTCTTCTTCACTATTCAAAAAAATAATATATCTTCAGGTACCATAAGTCGATAATAGATGTGCTACTTACAAATTATGAGTTTTGCTATTATCGACATTTAGAATTAAATTCTAATTGCACAATAAAACTAAATGGAAATAGAATTTATCTCTTCTAATGAGTTCGCAAAAGTTGGTTTGTTCTATTCTCGTAAGAAAGGTATATAAAAAAATATTTTTTGAGCTACTCAGAAGGAAAAGATTTAAAAAAATGCTAGTTTAATCTATTCAAAACCTAAAGTTCAAGTTTACTAAGAAATAATTATATGATTAAAATATTATAATTTTGCATCTACACCATGGTCCATGAAGTATATATCAAAAGGTGAAAGTGTAACATACGTAATATGAGGAGATCGAAATTTTAAGTATATTTTTCTTATACGATTATATTAGCGAATAGAAGTTTAACCTAACTTGAAATATTATAATTTTTTCAATTGAACCTTTCTTACACTGAAATTTTTCTACCGCTTGTAAGAAAATATGAAATTGAAGTCTAAGATCAGGTACCGGCCATCCTTGTTCGTAGTGATTAGGAATTCTCTCCAAACTACTAGGTCAAGGGTTCAATACCGGTACAAACCTCTAATTTTAAAAAAAAAAAAAATAATAAGATCACGTGATGTATCACAAACAAGGAAACGTCAAACAAAAACGACGCCGATTTAATCCAATTTGTTATGAAGTTGCTGAATCACTTTTAGATAGAGACTAAAAAGAATTGACTCATATTTTCCAGTTCTGTAACACAGTTGAGCAAACCTCCAGCTTCTTTATATTTTCCTCTTCGATACACACGAGGCCCCTCTCTTCGACATCTCCGCCAAAAAATAGCGGCGATTTCTTCAAAGTCTCACACTCTTGCTTTTGCCTTTTATACTCTCTCTCTCCTCATTCCCTCACTCATTTTCTCACTCTCTCTCTCTAATTCTCCGTCCATTTCTCTCTCTATCTACCCATGTCTCAAGTGGTGGCTACGCGCTCGATTCAAGCTTCATTCTCCAGCCCTAGCCATGGATCTCTCCAGAGCCAGGTTGAGAAACTTATTAAGCCTTCTAGCTTTTCCTCAAAAGTGCTAGCTCGGAATGAACGGAGCAAGAGCTGCAATGCTATTCGCGTGAATGCGCCCCAGATCACTGCTAGGAGATCTGTGCGTGCCGAGCCTCAAGTCCTCCCCGTTTCTCCTGAAGATGTTCCTAAGGTCGTCCTCTTTTTCCCTGCAAATTATCTCGTAATTATCTGTTTTTATCCTTAATGACTACGCCTATGGTTCCGTACTCTTCTAGTATATATATATATATATATATATATACTAGAAGTTGAAAAGCATGTAAGATGTAGCGATCTAGAGCTAATCTAAATTTGTGGATTACGACAATAAAAAATTGAGCCTTTTTTGGCCCCAGGGTTTTGGTCCAGTGTTAAGAGAACAACACAGGATGTGGGAGACAAAATCCTGGTATTTACGTAGATAAAGGTAGAGGGGAAGGCCTGTTATCCACCGAGTTTCGAATCCTGTGCCATTGGCCTTTCAGGGATTTGCTCGGTTATAAAAAATGAGCCCTTTTCAGCTCAGTGGATATGTGAAAAAATATCTACTACAACTTTGCATTTATGGAATATTGACTTTGACAGCAAAACCAAGGCGTTTATCTCATTACTATCAATCAAAAAGGCTTTATCTCATTACTTTTGGTTGTTGATGTTTCAGAGTGAGGAGCAACTTCAGTATCTTCAGGCAATTCAGCAACTTGGTGACACTTCTGTGGGTATGTGGTCTAAACCTACTGTAAGGCGTAAGACGAAGATAGTATGTACAATTGGTCCCTCTACAAACACAAGGGAGATGATATGGAAGCTGGCTGAAGCTGGAATGAATGTTGCTCGGCTGAATATGTCTCATGGAGACCATGCATCTCATCAGAAAGTCATTGATTTGGTTAAGGAGTATAATGCCCAGTCTAAGGACAACGTCATAGCCATCATGCTCGACACAAAGGTAAAATTTCCTTCTTTTTTATGTGTGCACTAGTTTGGTGGTAACAAAGAGGAAATTGTTTTCCACCAGATGAATCTAACATCACATGTTTGAACAGTGGTGCCAAAGTGTTGGCCTATTCATTGAACTTTCAAATTATATGAGATCGGTTCTGTTAAACTGATCTATCACACGCTATGATCACACGAGAGACTTTTTTTGAGCTAGAACCCTTTTATGTTTAGGGAACAATTTTTTCCTTGGATTTGGTATTATAGCATTAGTTTGTCTACATGACAGATATACAATTTTTTAAAGATGCATGCACAGTCAATCATGACAGCCTTGTTTTCGGAGTAGATAAGTAGTACAAAAAGTAGTACCACATTGATTCAGGCTTCTAAGAAGATGAACGTGGAGGTATTTGTTCAAAATAGAACAAATACCTATTGGTGGAGTTGCGCGATTGACAATTGCTACATTGTTCAGAAAATAAAAAATTGATTAATGATGCTAGGATGGACTGTGCAATTTGTTAAAATAAGAATCAGTTTATTTTTTATCGAACTACTTTGTGTATTATGTTTCCCTTTTATAAAATTGTTAAATGACAGGCCATGGGAGTGTAGTTGGTTTTCCTTAGGGGTGTTTGTGGTTCATTTCGAATCGTTTTTTTAACCAAACCAACTATGTCAGTTTGCTAATTGCCTAATTCTATTACCCAGACCAATAAAAGCATAAATCAGCTTTCTGGATCAGTATATTTGGGTTTTCTTATTTGATCTTTTTTATCGTTCTCTTTCCTGTCACTTGAAATTCTACAACCCAATTTACTTTTCCTTCCTTGAATATTTTAATATCAAAGCACTAGTTTCTGAAGCTAACCGCATCCACAACTATGACTGGGAACAAGGGGATCCAAATGAAATAGGCTGAGAAGAAGCATTTCACATCTCTTGGTGTCATGTATAAAAAAGCAAAGACTCATTTCCAGGGGACTTCAGTGAGGACTGCAGTTAGCACCAGTTGACTTGTTAACATACACAACACAAAAATGCCAAAACTATACAGTGGGGGGAAAGGACAGAAGCATCTTTAATACATGTATCAGGATCTTTCACAGGAGCCACATTGTATCAAAGACTGACCGGCTATCCAGTGTAATCCTGCATTTAACTCTAAAATCATGAAGCAGACGCAATATTCGTTTGGTAAAAATAGTTGAACTGCACAAGGATGAGAAGTAGCATAAATATCGCCTCATAGCTGTGGAACATACACACAGTACACACACGTATATATGTGTGTGTGTGTGTGTGATATATATATATATATATATATATATATATATATATATATATATATATATATATATAGAGTCTGTTTGGTTTGGTTTAGGCTCTTTTTTTCTTACATTAAATTAACACAAGATCAAATTATGTATTGTCTGTTTCTTTTTTGTATTGTTTAAATTTAACACCAAACTGTACCAAACCAAACTACATGATGTTTTTGTTGTCAGTTTGATTCTTTATTTGATCCGGTTTGTTTTTTCGGTTAATTATTAATGCCCCGGTTTTCCTGTCTTCATCCCTTTCAAGTTAGGACTAGGAAGAAAGCAAATGTTGTTCGGCTTCAAACTCATACACAACTTCAGAAAAATCTTGTGTTACTGTCAATCAATTTTATGTTCATTACATATTAGTGAAATTGCTCGCATGTAATATGCATCATGAAAGATAACTTTCACCTCTCTTTATCACCTGATAATTACTTAGCTGGATATGATCCTTTTTTGGGGGGGTCTGTTTTCTTTTTATAGCCTCTTATTGCTTTGTTGTTTTGATGCTGACAGGGTCCTGAGGTTAGAAGTGGTGACTTGCCCCAACCAATCACATTGCAACCTGGACAGGAATTCACTTTCACAATTAAGAGAGGAGTGGGCACAGCTGACTGTGTCAGCGTCAACTATGATGACTTTGTAAATGATGTTGAAGTAGGAGACATGCTTCTCGTTGATGGTATGTGAAGTAGTTTCTTTTCCGTTTTACTATTTTATCTGATTACATCTTATATCATGTTATCATTGGGGAAGGTGTTGAAGACAACATGATTCCTCGTTTTGACTTGACATGAAATATTGTGCCGTAGACATTTGGTTAACATGTCAGTAGGGAAAAAGTCATGCAGGTTGTCTTGTTATGTCCATTGCATTCTTATACCCACCTCTTTCACGACTTGTGATTGCAATATGTTACGCTAGTACATCTCCATAATTCAGCGGGCTGGAGGGCGTGAGGAACACAATTTGTGTTTCATAGACTACAAAGTGAACTAAATAATAAAGTAGAAGCCTCTCTATACTGAAATGACGCCTTAGAGGTCCAGAGATTGAGTCATCATGGCAATATGAGGCCTAGCAGGTGACTGCCTCCATGAGAAGTCTTTTCTGTGGAGTTTCATCATGTGAAGCTGTAAACTTTGTCTCATTAAGACGCAGCCATCTCGTTTTTACGGAACCAAAAAAGAAAAAAAAATAGGCATCCTTCTCCCCTAGTTGCAGTCCAGATTTTTCTTTTCAATATTTTGTTTCTTTGTTTCTTTTTTGTTTAGTTTTTCTTTTGACCGTTGCCTTTAAAATAATTGGCACAATTTTAGCTGATTCCTCGTGTTGTCCAGTGTTAGGGGTATGTCTTTTCTTATTTTGTGCTTACTTTGATTTCCTTTAATAGAACGGAGACAATTCATACTTGATTTGAAACTGTTAGAGATTTATCATTCGAGCCCTTTGGATGGCCTGTCCCTGCTGTTATTTTATATACACCTGCTAGTGTCATGGCCCATCTCCCTGTTGCACTTGCATAGATGTCCTGTATAAGTGTCTGAACTAACATGCTCAAAAACATTCAGCCATTGAGAGACCAAATTGCTATCACTTAGGCACCTTTTTGTTTTTTTAAATCTTTGTTGTTGGTGAATTGGTGATAGCATGGTCACATCAGGCATTTTTTATTGTAATGCTAGTCTTTTGAGGGGAAGGTACGGTACCATATAGTTGGCGTGACTCAAGTAATACTTTACTGTTCTCTTTGTGTCTATTTTTCATGACAGATATAACTGAAACTTTTGCAGATTTAAGATAACTGTAATTTTTTCTGTTATAGGGGGCATGATGTCTTTACAGGTGACATCCAAGACAGAAGAATCTGTGAAGTGTGAAGTTGTTGATGGGGGGGAGCTTAAATCGAGGAGACATCTGAATGTTCGAGGGAAAAGTGCCACACTTCCCTCTATTACTGGTCAGACAAACTTTTTTTTGTCTATAAATTCATGTCTATCTGCACGTGAAAGCATGAGACATGTACTCCATCAGAAAGTTGCTTGCCTTGCTAATACAGTAATCCTCATTGTGCAACAGAAAAAGATTGGGATGATATCAAGTTTGGAGTGGACAATAAAATCGACTTTTATGCTGTTTCCTTTGTCAAAGATGCAGCAGTGGTCCATGAACTGACGAATTATTTGAAGAGTAATTCCATTGGGTCCATTTCTTTTTAGTGAGCACTGAAGTGTCAATGAGTGCTCATCCATTTTTGTTTCAACATCCTTTGACTAGCCATTGTCTTTTTGATATGGCAGGCTGTGGTGCAGATATTCATGTTATTGTGAAAATTGAGAGCGCAGATTCCATACCAAATTTGCATTCAATAATTACTGCATCAGATGGGGTAATTCCGTAAACCTTTATCTTGCTGGTTCTTTGCTAGAAAAGATTTGGTGTCTAATCAAATATCTTGCTGGTAGTATTTCCATTCTTCTTGGTTGATGAATTGGCACAAACTGAAGCTGTCTATAACATTTGGAAATCACTGGTTATACTTGAATAGTTAGGAGCATCTTCTTCCTTTTTCTCTCTTCTAAAGATTAAGAGGATTTTATGAGTTTAGGCTGGCAAGAATATATCAATCAACTACCCTCAATCCCAAACAGGGGTCTGCTCTTCTATATCTTTTCTGCTCTATTCAGGCCCTATGCAAAGGATTCTTCATTATTTTGCTATCTTTATGCTGGCTCTGTACCTGCAGCAACACTCGCCTCGCCTGTGTTTTGCACACAGCACAAGATACAATATTGAAGTCTGTTTTACCAGTTCTTAGACTTCAATGTAGTTCCTACTCCTATGGAAACCTTTAACCGCCTTTTGTGGACTTCCTACTCGCATGTTTGTCCTGGATCGTAGCTTGTGTCTTCTCTCCTTTTCTTTGATAGACATCTAATTACCCAATTTATTGGGTTTTTTTCTGTTATGCTTAGGCAATGGTTGCAAGAGGAGATCTTGGGGCAGAGCTGCCTATTGAGGAGGTTCCTTTGTTACAGGTAAAGGTCGACAACAGTGTAGCTGTAGATTCTACTGCAGGAATGCAAAACTGGATAGCTTTTACCATTTCGTAAGAGGTCTTAACCATGTATTCTCTATTTTCCCTTTGATGGAAATATCATAATATGCAGGAAGAAATCATCAACATTTGCCGAAGTATGGGGAAAGCTGTCATTGTTGCCACCAACATGCTGGAAAGCATGATTGTCCATCCCACCCCAACTCGAGCAGAGGTATCGGATATTGCGATTGCTGTTAGAGAGGGTGCTGATGCTGTTATGCTTTCTGGAGAAACAGCTCATGGAAAGTAAGTTACTTTTCAAGGTGCTTTTAATATTCCCTTTAAACTTAGGACCTATTACATGGAATTTGGGGGTGTGTCGAAGTGTGCAGTAAGCTTTGATGCAGTTTACCCATGTCACACCTACACAATGTAACACATCTATGGATGAGTATGTCAAGGCAAATGAAGGGTCCATGTAACATAGCTTAGGGTTACATTTGGGAGATCTTAGTTTTGGAACCGATGAACCGTCAGTATTTGCTTTATTATAAAAGACACTGGTCAAGGTTCTTTCATGAGTAATAAGTGTTTTTGCTGGGATCCTATTTTGTGAATCTAATGGTTTTGGGGTGCGAGAAATTGTCTTAGTAACCTATCAGTATCTCTAACAAACTAAATTCGTTTGATTACAGGTTTCCCTTGAAAGCTGTCAAAGTTATGCACACTGTGTCACTACGGACTGAAGCTACTATTGTTGGTGGTGAAACCCCTCCAAATCTAGGCCAAGCCTTCAAGGTAGATGGCATATTTTACTTGAAAATAAATTTTCTAAAGGAGCGAATACTTACCAAAACTTTCTGTGTTTTGCAGAACCATATGAGCGAGATGTTTGCTTTCCATGCAACAATGATGTCCAACACTCTTGGAACCTCCATTGTTGTCTTCACTAGAACTGGTTTCATGGCCATCTTACTGAGCCATTATCGTCCTTGTGGCACTATATTTGCTTTTACAAATGAGTGAGTATTCACCTTGTTGGTCTAACTTTGATGCCAATATTCGAGAACAAACTTCTTCAGCTGAACTAGTTTCATTACCATTACAACAAGCCATTTGTTATCCTTCTGGCACTGATTGCTTTTACTATTGAATGAGCACTACTCACTATTGGTTACACCTTGCTATCGGTAATTGATCTGCAGAAGATATATGTGGTAAACACATCTTAAAGACACCTTGGGAAACATATATAGGTTTCTCTTTATGATAATAAAGCTCCTGTTTTCAGTACCTAAGCAACTTGGGTTTAATTAGTTGCCATCGTTGGGTATGTCTATATTTTGAAGGAAATCTGAGAACTCCATGAATAATTTCTATGAAGTGAATTTTAATCATTTGTTCCATAATTGGGTTGCAGTAAGAAAGTTCAACAGAGACTGGCTTTGTACCAAGGCGTATGTCCAATATATATGGAGTTTTCAGAGGGTGCAGAGGAGACCTTCACTAATGCATTGTCCTTGTTGCAGGTAAGATTCAGTATTGCTTAATCCACATATATGCCTTGGTATTTGCTAATAAACAATGCTAATAACTGATGCTTGAAATTGCTCATGTGGTGGTCACAGAAGAATGGCTGAGTTGTTATGTCTTATGGCTGCTAGTATCCATGCTTTATAATTAAAAAACAATCTTTTAATGATAATTCAGACAATCAATTAACTAGTTATACTCCTCTTTTCATCCATGAGATTCTCCTGTATGGATGTGATCTGAATGTTTATGTTGCAAGTATGTTATTACTATCATTTTACTACAGCTGTATTCCTGCTATATCTGATGCCATTCTCAATCTACAGAAGCAAGGAATGGTGAAGGAAGGAGAGCAGGTAGCCCTTGTTCAGAGCGGCAGACAGCCAATCTGGCGGCTCCAATCTACTCACAATATCCAGGTCAGGAAAGTTTAGACAGATGAAAAGCCTGGAGCCAGCTTAGGATTATTAGTGTTGGACGCTTGACGCTTCAACCTTTCAGTGGAATATACCTCAGTCGGTGGTGTTACCGTGAATTTTTGTGCAAGGCTGCTCGAGTCCTATTTATTGTATCTGCCTCGTACTTCCGTATGTTGTGATCTAGGATACCAAGTTATGTTTTTTTTATTAGACACCAATGATACTGGCAGTTGAATGTGATTTTTGTATGAGAAAGTCTTGGAATGAGATGTCATTTTTATTCCGGAACAGATGTAAAGAAGCAGCATTTGCGTTGATTACCAAAACCTGCAATTGGTCCATTACACTGATAGGTAGTGAAATTTTAGCTCCTCCTAGTACCTGCAATATCTCTAAGGGGTTGTTTGGTTGGAAAGAAGTTATTCCGGGATTAGTTATTCCACCTTTCTACGGGGATTAAAAAACACTACAATCCCGGGTAGTGGTGGACCCAGGATTTTGTGCAAGCGGGTTCAATTTTAGAAGTACATAACTTTAGTCGTAAAATAGTAGTTGTCAAGTGGGTTCAAATAAAATATTTATACAAAATTTACACAGTTTTAATTCTTATTTATACATATTTACAGTATTATTTTTTGGCGAAGCGGGTTCAGTTGAACCCGCTAGCCACCACGTGGGTCCGCCACTGATCCCGGGATAACTAAACCCGGGATTAATTATATTACAATTTTCTCCCAACCGAACATGGGATAAATTCTTCTTAAATTTAATCGCGGGATTAATTATTGGGAGTTTTTCCTATATATATTATGATAGGAACTTATTAATTTATTTTCTTTAGGTTTTGTAGTTTTCAAACAGTATCTAGGTTTTTCTTACAAATTGTATACATTCCCCCCTTAAAAAACTCTCATCCCATGATTAATACATTTAGTTAAGGGATTCAATTATATCCTTTCCTTTTTTCACACTTCTCCTCATTTCATGCGTCCTAATTTTTTTAATACACAAATCTCCTTTTCTCTCTCTTCGATAGTTGCATGTCTTCAACAAGAAGCTGGTAATTTTGCTTCAATTGTTGAATAATTTTGGTTGGAACCTTCAAATACTGGATATAATGTCATACTACTTATTCTATGTTCCTATTATCTATATAACGTTAGCAAAATGATACATAATCTAACAAATCCAATAATACATAACTGATTTCCATAATAGACACCAAAAAGATACTTTTTCTTTGGAGTTAGAAATCTATACACACGGCATAGAATGTCATGAGATGACAAAAAAAATCAGTTGCTAAATTTTTTCTCAACAATTCAAAAATTGTTAAACTCTAGCAAAATTTATTACTAATAGGATAATGGCTCATACACAATCCAAATTTGAAATTGGTCACAAACTTACAATTGCTCATCACCATATACAATTATCATGCATTTGTGATACAATTTCTGCAACAATTATGATACAGTCGTGATACAATTCTGATCTTCATCTTCTTTGAGTTTCAATCACAACTCTAAACTTAAATTATGATACAATAATGTAATATAATTGTATTGGTATTGTATTGGGTATTATTTTAGATATTGATATATCAGATACAAGTCAAATATAACTTTGATACAACTGTGATACAATTAGAAATAATTATGATACAATTATCATACAATCGTGATACAATTCAGAAACTTTTCTTTTTCGAGTTTTAATATGAAATTTTACCTAAAGTAACTCTAAACTTAACCAATCTCCCTCAAAATTGAGATATAAACTCCAAGTTATATTCTCAATCGTTTGCAATAGCACCCAATCCAAACAAATCATAAATTCGTAAAACCCAAATGTTGAATTCAAAGCTTCAAAGCTTTTTAATGGTTGTCAATAGAGAACTCTTTGCTACTGCAATTTTAGAGATAATGTCGATGAATTTGTGTGAAGAGGATGAGAACAAATCACAAAATCGTAAAACCCAAATGTTGAATTCAAAGCTTCGAAACTTTTTAATGATTGCCAATGGAGAACTCTTTGCTGCTGCAATTTTAGACATAATGTCGATGAATTTGTGTGAGAATGATGAGATTTGGATTAATTTGTATGAAAGAGAGAAATATTTCAAAATCTTTTTGAAAATGGGATGAAAACGTGATTTTAGGATTTTTGTATAACTGATATACATGAGAGTAAGGGGGGAGGGGCTGACCGGGGGGGGGGGGGGAGGGAAGGGATGTATAAGTTACATCCTAGTTTTAATGATGCTTTCTTTATTAATGTTTTGTATATAAATAGTAAATATAGATAGAGAATATAATTTTTAAGGAACCTAAAGAAAAAGTGGTAAATAAGTTTCTATTATAGTATAACTACGTTGATAGTAGAGGTCTGTTGGAATTTACATTCTCTTCATTTTGAATTAAACCATATTTTGCTTGAATTATTATCGTCGGTTCCTATATATGTCAATGGATGTCAACCAAAACTAAGTAGTAAGCTGTTTTGCAATTTGTTCAAATCAAACTAAAGTAATACTTATTAGACGATTAAGTTATAACTCAACTAGCAAAGCACCTACTTTAACATACCAAATGTGAAAATTTAATTTTCACCATACTCAACCTATTCCTTTTATGTTTACTCCAGACCTTGCCATCGTCAAAAAAAAAAAAAAAAAACCGAGTTACAAAGTACTACTCCATATAAGATAAGATTACATAAAGGAAGATGAGCTAGGGATTCAAAAAAGAAATATTTGATTTGATATAAAGGGAAAAAAAACCTGTATAATTTTTGTTAGGATCATTTTCTAATTCTAAAAAGGATTTCTTTAATTTTCCTCCATTTAAGGCCTTTGCCAACAGAAAAAAAGAAAGAAAAAGAGAAGACCAAACAAAAAAATAAGACCAAATGAAGGCGTGCCACGTAACGGGTACTCGACTTCTTCGGTGGTCCTGACAACAACTTATAATTGCTCCAGTTACCACGTAGATTTCTGCAAGCGCGGGAAAAACTTTCAGATACCCCTTTGGCGCCATAAAAAAACCCTAAGTGTTATTACTCATCAAGTTCGTAAAGATCAAAAATTTCATCCAGAATTACCACACAAGCTTCACACCAGTCCTATTTGATACCAATTGTACCTGAATCGAGAAAGTCTACCTCAAAAAAAGAAAAAAAAGATTCATAATCAATGGAAGGGCTGTCAACGATATGTGCTGGCCTCGGAATCATTGAAGAGGACGACGATGCTAATCGAATTGGCTATTCGAAAGGAGAGTACTGCTTAGGTTTGTTTACCTTGCTTCTACATTTTTATATTTCTCTTTAACTTTTTGTGGTTAATTGTGAAATGAATACATATGATCCACATACTCGATCTCAGGTAATTTAGGATTGAGATATAGGTGATTGATTAATTGATAAAAAGTTTTCATCTTAAAATTAATTTGTTTTTCTAGCTTCATATTATTTTCTGTTAGTGTAGGGGCTGTCACGTTAGTAAATGGATGTCACGTTTTATGGTTTTGTTTAAGTATTTGAGTTACATACACTGACAATGTAATGAATCTTTCACACTATCCGTGTAATTTAACCTGTTATAGAAGGTTATTTACCTTTATTTTTAGGTTATCAATAAATCTATTAAATAGAGTTACCTAGTAACCTCATTATTGTATTTTTTACAGTGTCAGTGCATAAAACTTTAATTCTATGTTTAATTGGTTATTTGTTATCCTGTTCCTTGGCAGATAATTTGAAGGATTTGTTGAGGTTTTTAAGGCGAGATGACCCTCAAACAAGAGAAGTTTTCAAGCAAGTATGTAAATGGAATATTGTGGGCAAAGATTTGATTCCTATTATTGAGTACTGTCAAGATGACCGAAATCTGCTGTTAAATGCAGGTATCTTACTTTAGTTTATCAATTTCATTTTATATAGGTAACCATGGAATTTGTTGTTTTTATTAATTTCGTCTGCCTTTGCTCTCCATCTCATTTTACAGTAAAGGTTATGGTGTTTCTAACGATGCCCATTGATCCTACATCACATGACATACCGCAACAGATAGAGCTTCTTTGGGGAGTAAAGTCATCACTTACCTATAGTGATGCTGTGCCGGTGATAATGTCTCTCTTGGAAAGCCCATTGGAAAATTTGGCTTGGTAACTGCAATCATCTTCTGGCTTCATATTTTTGTTTGTGCATAAATATGTAAAATTCCTTGAAGTGATGTATAAAATTGAGCTGACATGTCATAGTCCTTTCATTGGCTTTACTGTACTTCATATAAGAATGTTAAGCTTATGTATATGATAGCTGCTTCTTCTTCATGAATTCATAGGTTGTTAATCTGGTTACAAACTTATCTTACTATGTTAACAGCGAAGCCTTCACAGAAGATGACTGGAAAATGGTGCAGTTGGTGCTTAGTTTATTTCGTAATGTTTTGGCTATTCAAGACATATCAACCCAGCAGAAATCTGGTGGTTCTATGACAGAATTTGTATTTCTCAGAGACATGTTTCTAGAACTCTTGTTTAAAGAGAATGTAATGGATGTCATCTTAGTTCTATCACAGCATGTTGGTGGCTCTTGTACCTATCTCCGTCATGATAATTTGCTTTTGTTGGAGACATTCTATTATATATTTATGGGCCAGCTGCCGGAGTTGATTGCTAAAGCACATCTCAAGGATGCAAAGGTTAGTTTTTTACAATATCATTAATGGCCACTAGGGGCTAAGCTATGTTGGCCCATCGCCGAAAAATTATACTACGTATAAGGTAAAATATTACTTGTTATTAATTAAAAATAGACTTTGAACACCCTTGCATAGCCCACTGGCAAAGGGTATTCAAAATTTGAATACCCTTATTGAATTTCCTGACTTCGCCACTGATGGCCACTATTTGAGTCCAATTTTGTCTACTGTTTTCTGTTTTTTTTTTCTTTTTTTCTTTTTCACTTTTTTTGCATTTCTGGATGAAATTGTAATTTTGATTAGAGATAGAACTTGTAAATTGGACTGATCTTGTTATGGCCAGAATGCTATATGGAAGGTGGGATATGCAGGAAATTTTGGTTGACAACACTTAGTTTCCATGGAGAAAGAAAAAAGAGATGCTTTTTTCTTTCTGCAAACATGTCATTTATACTAGTACACCTTTTTAACACCTTTTCAATTTAATACTCATAGAAGATGAAATGGAGCACTCGCCTAAAAGTTTTTTTACACAATCTTAATATTTTATTGATATCTGGGTATGTCTTAAAATGGGACAAGGTAAATCTTAGATCATATAGAATGATTGTCTTAAATGACCTACAATCTCTAGGAATCCATGCATTCTTAGCACATTTTAGGACATAACAAAGAAAAAGATCCAATAGATGATACGAATTAGTTGTGATTGAAGTATAGTTTGCTAGGAGTCTTTTAGTCTTGTTAGAGATTTGTATTCTAGTGGAAAATGTATAAAACTTGTAATAGTAGAGAATCTAAATCTTCAAATTTTGGATTGCTATGGAGCTAATGGAGCGACTTAAATAGTTAAATTTTTATAGCCGACCCCAACTAGCGGGGATTCAAAGCGTAGTTGTACTCATAGAAGATGAAAGATCTTCGAATTTTATTGTCATGCCCTATTTAAGTTTTAAACAGAATTGCTCCTGAGCATCAGTGAGGTGAAGAGACCGAATCTATAACTTTTTGAGAAGCATACCAAGGAATTATTGCTTTGCCTTGTGAGTTGTATACTTATTGGCCTGTCTTTTCCTTTCTAATCATGAGAACTAAGAAGTTATTGTGTATCCCGAGACAGATAAGCAGTTCAGCACCGTTTGGCCTTTAGAAGAAAATTCTTCCATTGTTAAGCATAGATTTAATGTTTGAAGTTTTGGTGGAAGCCTTCATCAAGTAGAGCACATATGCTTTTCTGCATGCTTTTTTGAGGCTTTTTCTGAGCCGGACTAGTTCATATTGTGAAGAAGCTTTTTTAAGACAGCTGGTCCCCCCCCCCCCCCTCTGGTTTCTGATTCATAAGTTTATTTTGTTCATCAGGTGGATGAAGATAGTGATATTTCAATTAACTCTCTCAAAGATATAATGGAAGAAGAACGTGAAAAGAGAAAAGTTATCAGACAACGAAACCTGGGTTGCTATTCTCAGTTCAGTGGAACTTTTACACGGTTTTCCCTGGTAAGTTATCCTCCTGAATTGATTTTCTACACGAGGACTGATGGTGTACTAGTAATAGTTTAATAAATGGTAGTTTGTACTAGTACTAATGTTAACTTTTTAATTTAACAGGATGGTTCTAAAACATTAATTAAGGGCAATCCTTGCTCTGTTTCTCATGATCCCTTGATAATAGCTCACAAGAAGCACCGAGGTCCGGCAAAAAGGACTGTGTGGGACCAAGGAAGACTACCAGCAACCAAGAACAAGATTCTAAATTTGCTTTATGATTTTATTAACCAGTTCCTAGAAGGGGGATACAACGGTAAGATATGTGGTTAAATGATGCATCTGCTTTTGCTTTGTTTGCTTCTTCTTTCTTTCTTATGGCACTACTCATTTTTCTATTCTAATTCAACTCCCTACAGTTCTGATGCAGTCAGTTCGTGATGACATTGAAAAAGAACATCATGCTATTCAGAATAGCGATATTCTTATTTTCTTTCAGGTTGCTCAGTTTGTTACTTCTTTTCAGTACCACAAGTTTTTGAATCAGGTAAGCAACGTTCTGTGCAAGTGATGTTACATGGTTTGGGTGTGTCTGGATATCTGTAAATGTGCTCCATACAGTTCCTCTTATCCTCCCTCTTTATTAGTAACTGCAGTTGCTAGAAACTGATTGAAAATAATTAAGTTTGGGCGTACTTGCTCTGAGGAATATTTACATTTTGAAGCATTTGATCAGCTTTCTATGATCTCCAGTGATGCCTGACTGTTTAAACAGCTTTTGATTCCAAACTTGTCAACAAGTAGGGAAATATTTCTGTTACTGGAAGGTGAACATCCATCTAACAGAGCAAGTTTAGGCCCGGGATATATAGTATTATGTTGTAGTGGGTTAAACGAATTTAGGACAGTTATAATGTGGATCCTGAGTCCTTTCACGTTATTGATCAGATTTTGAATGGTTAGTGACTTTTATTAATTCATTTAATCATTTGGAATCAGTAAGGAGTTGAACTACTAAAATCATTATGCAGTCAAATTTTTGCATTGGGAAGTTTGACTGAGTAGTCAACAGCTAATGTTTGCTATAGAGAGAATGCATACGCATTTACCAGCTAAACAACTTTTGTAGACCCCTCTTGTATTTGTAGCAAGCTTCTTGAATCATAATCATCATTTCTGGATAATACTAGTTTGCTGATCTATGTCCAAATATGAAGCTATCTAGAATGTTGAGAAGTAAGATATTCATACTCAGAACATTGGGAATCTAATTGAAACAACTTAGGTCTGGTGTCTGATCATTAGAGTTGAGACACTAAAAAGAGAAGTGCGAAGATGTAATAGTAAATGGTACTGGCTCTTGGAAAATTCTTTGTTGAACTAATTGTGTGCTTTTCTTTTTTGTTGGAATTTCAGTAAGTAGTTTCCATTTACCTAGTTTTATCCTTGTCATCCCATATCTCAATCTTCTCTTGATTCTCTTACTTGATCAGCCTAACAAAGAAGCTGATACCCAAGAACCGATGGATTCTAGAACTGATAGCACATTGTTCAGAGGTTGTATATGTGGTCCTATTGCCGAGTCTTTAAATGAATCAATGTTCCAGCTGGTTCTTTTGAGATGGCGCTATTCGCTTGAGACCTTGAAGGAGACAAACGATCGCAAGTTTCTCTACGTGGCAGGATCTCTTATGAAAACTATGGTGATCATGACTATCCTCAAAGTTTTGTCTTTCCTCTTGGTTTAGTTTAGCGTTTAATGTTGAAGAAAAGCATGAGATGCCTCTGTATGGTAAAATAGGTCTAATATGCATATTGTAGGAGATGGATTCATAGAACAAAATAAAATGAGATTTGTCACACCTCTAGCAGTACCCAGTGTTTCTCAGCCCAAAAGCTGTTATTTATGATGCTTCAACATCAACTTCAGCTTAAGGATTTGTTTAGTATGTTGGGTGTTATGATATGAATCGAACTTTGGGATCCTTCTCTGACTACTGTTTTTGGTTGGCAGCTTCTTATGCTGGAGATGGCGCTTAAGCAGTCTCCTGAAGATTCCAAGGAGCATCAAACAGCTCGAATTCTTCTTTACAAGTTATTCTACGATCAAACTGATGAAGGGATGACCCAGTTTCTCTTGAACCAGATCAAATCGTTTGATACCCATAAGCAAGCGAAAAGGTCTCCCTTCTAGCTCTCAAGTTTTTTTAAATGAACTGTATTAATGAACTATATCATTCCTGAAAATTGGAGAAAAGCTGAGTGAATGCAGTAAATGTGATACCTCAGCCAAGTTCATTAGTGACATCCAGTATTACATTATGGATGAGGTGCAAATCAACTTATAGTTTATTAGGTGGAAAAGCTTAGCTTGATGTTGAACCCAATTTCTGCAAATAGACAGGGATTAGCTCATTGAAGATCTTAATAGGTGTTATGCGGTGAAGGATACTCTTATTTTGAATTAATATATTCAAGTATTCAACTGCCATAGTAAAGCCATCTTTGTGGATAAAATTTGCTGCATTTGTTTGCTGGACTCTGCTCAAAAACTTGCTTTCATTTCTAACCTTCTGGTAAAGCAATATCGGGTCCGTTCATAACAGTGTAAACTTTAAAATATAATTCCTTGTTGATAACTACTATAAATTTCTTGATCCATGTCAGAAAAGCTTTATTCATGAATTTTCTTAGCTGCAGAAAACTTTACGTAGCAATTATAAACCATGTTTTGACGAAGGGTCTGAGATAAGTTTGTTTGTTGGCTTCTAAATTCCACTGCACCAAGCATAAAATCATGTCAGCATGAATCAAAATGCACTTTTTGCTGTTTTTTGACTACCTGCAATTTATCAGGTTAATGCAATGTTGTTTGTATGATTGGCCAAAAAGGATCTTTAACCTTTAAGCCTATATAATCTTCTCTTGCTAATATTTCAAATCTATTATTGCCAGTTACCTTGCTGATTTGGTAGAAATTATCAATTTAGTTATGAAGCTGATGGAGAACCTTCAAGCACGTGGTTCATTAAGGGTATTCCCTGATAACTTTTGTAGTTGAATTTTTCATTATTTTTCTTATAATAAATAAATTTTGTATTCATTTCTAAGGGATTTTTATATTTGTTATCTTGAATGATTCAGTCACTTGTAATGAAACTTCAGCCTCTCTACGTGCATAAGGTAGGTTTAAGGTCTGTGTACACACTATCCTCCCCAGACCGCATGTTATTATTGTAATCAAACTTCAAATGCTCATATTCTCCAGCAGATACTAAGTAGATGTTTCTATGAAGTAAAAAACTTGATTGGAGAAAAAAGACCTTGTTTGGATTTGAGAGAGATCGTATGAATGCTCATTTAGTCAGATCTACATTCTGCAGTAAAGATATAATGGAGAAGTGAACCACAACAAGATAGCAGCAACCTTGACCCATGCTCTCTATATCTAAAGTAAAGCCGTTCTTTTATTTTTATATGATAGATTGACTTGTTTGTCTAGAGAGTAAGAGAGAAGGGTTGTGGGGTAAATTTGGAGTTCTGGAGAGGTGTGGCATTTAGGTTCTAGACTATTACCGATTCACATTGTCAGCTCTTTTTGAATGGAAGCTACGTTATGTAAAGGGGATGAACTAAAATAGTTTCAGTTGTTTTTGGATGGTGCATCTCTGGCTAACTCTTTCACTCTAGACCTGAATGTCTCAAGTTGGATTTGGAATATATTGAGCCATGCACTTAAGGACCCGTTTGTGCGTGTATATATATATATAATAAGTGTGTATTTATCAATATATTTATGCTGGGGAAGTGGGAGATATAGTGCAGATGAGTGATGATTTTTCTACTGTTAGTCTCAGAAATTTCTGTTGTTAACCAGTGTTAACATGCTCGCAATAATACTTTAGCTTTACTGAGTGAAAAATTCTGGTCCTTTAGCTTAAGGAAATTCGTAACTTAGTAACCCACACTTTGTGGGGATGAATTACTTGGGAGCATAATTGAAGGCATATTATGAATCTTAGTTCTTTTGTGCTCAAAGGAGCATTACAAAGAATTATGCTTAGCTACCTTGTGTGGAAATACTGAAGCTGAATTTAGTCGTTAAGTTATGTATCTGCAGTAGCGGTGTCACCGAAAGCGAATGAAATAGTGAACATTCGACATGTGTCCTTATTTTGAATTACTCTCTCATGTCTCATGTAAGGAATGATTGTTTCCCCAACCTCACATTCCCCCATCATCCTACCAACACGATAGGGAATAATATATATGAAGAATCATGTTTGTTATCTTGCTATCTCAGAAAAAGTGCATAAGTTTGGCTCAGTATGCCACAGCAGGATCTATATCTCATTAGTGCTTTAAGTTCCATAGATGCTAAATATAGTTTATCCGACGACAATTTTTTGCTTCAGCAACTGACATCTATTGATTAAAAAGGATTTATTTTTGTGTAGATTTCCAAAAAGTTAAGGAAAAAACGACCGAAGACAACAGTTACAGATGACAAGAAGGATAATGATGAAATGACTAGAGATTCAGCCTCCTTTGGGATAGGTTTTGGCGGCTCTAGTCATGAATCTAGAGATACCGGATTGGCTCACAATGCAGAAGATGCCATAGACTCCAATAAGGTTGATGAACACACGGGTTGTACCATGGTGAACGAAGATCAAATGGTTGAGAGTACTGATACAGCTCACAATAATGCTGCAGGCTCTGGATGTGAAAAGTCAAACAATCTTCATGCAGGTGGAAAGGGAGAAGAAGATATCACAGTCCTAGATAAGCTTAATCATCCTGTATCTCTTGAAACTAAGTCAGGAAGACACCAGAACTCTGTGCCGGAGACACAACAAAAACTTTCTAATGATGTTAACGACGAGTATGATCAAGGCAGGGATGATTCTTCTGGTGATGAAAATGTGTTAACTGCGGAAGATGATCTCAAGATATCTGCCTTGGTTTCTGCTCTTGCAAACAACTCCACCATTCACAACCTCTGTTGGTTGCTAAAGTATTACAAGAGCAACTCCATTATTACAAATAATTATGTGATATGCATATTACAAAAACTATGCGATGATCTCGAACTTTCGCCCATGCTATACCAGGTAATTTATTGAAAACTGTATGTTTCTATCTGAAACAAGATTAATGTGAAGCTTAAGTAGCAGATTTCATTTTAATATTTTCTGCTTGATATACAGCTATCTCTCCTCACCACATTCTATGACATTCTAGAGGAGCAGAAGTCAAGGCCTTGCAGAGAATATGAGAACATTGTCTTCTTTTTGACAAGCTTAGTTAGGAGAATGTTGCGTAAAATGAAGAGTAATCCCCTACTTTTCATAGAGGTTCTCTTCTGGAAATCACGTAGAGAGTGTCATTATCTTAATTGTGATTCCATGCTAAAGGAGCTATCTCAATTTAAAAAAGATGGTAAAAATAGTTCAGGTGTTTCCATGACTGATGAAATTGGCTCATCTGAAGCAAATGGATGGATCCGCCGAAGTATAGCTGATGCCCTTGGTGATGATGAAGCTGATTTTCCATTACCATTTTCAGAGGCTGTCAGGTAAGATGTTTGGACTAATACTGGAAGGGTGTTATTGTGGTTTGCTGAATGCCATAGTGCTTGAATCAAAGAAACCAAGAATGTCATATGTTGAATTCTGTATTATTCAGACTGAGTTTATTTTGGTGACAGACCTCATAAACTTAATCCAAGTTTTTGGCTCATCAATTTTTTGACCTCTAATTTTGGAGATATTCTCTTTTTCTGACATTGATCATTCCTACTAAAAAAAAGTTAAAATAGCATTTGACAGTGTTGTAGGTCTTTTATTGTTAAGATAAAGAACCAAGTCAACTTTTTTCCTCCAACAGAATCTTTTAATTCAATGCTGTTCGCAGAAACAACACAGAGGTCACAAATAGGAGTAACCAAAGTTTGCTAGAGAGAGAGGAAAGTCCTACATCAATTTCAAATGATGGAAATGATGTGATGAATCAGAAGCGACATTTGGAAAAGTATGATCCTCATTCATGCTTTTTTTCTCTTCTTGATTTCCCAGCATAGCCATCTTTATTGTTTTCTTATTGCAGACAGGAGCAGTCAGCTGAACAAGAGTCTCAAAGGGAACCTAAAAGACGAAAACTACAAGCTCTTAATGATGAGTTACGACAGGAAGTCGAGCAACTCTTTGAGAGGTACGTATATATAATTTTATTATTTGCGTGTTTGAAACCCTCTTTATCCTACAATGATAAAATAGAAGTGTGCACATACCTCGAGTGTACCAGATTAGCTCCCAAGTCTGCGTTGCCCTGTAACTGGTTGAATATCTTTAGGAAGCGTTTGTGATAAGTTAAATTAGGCAGTAGAACTGGGAATTATGGAGTAATAATCATGTCTGAAGGGTGGCATGCCGCATACGTACACATGTCATTGGTTGTAAAAACAAGATCAAGAAGAGATCTAAGTTCGTAAATGTTGTATTCTACTATCTACTCATATTGTTTCACAAATGATGAGCATTTTCTTACTCTCTTCCTGACTATTCTATAAATGTCTTCTGTTAATGATGTTCTCTATGCTCTAAATATACCTCTGATGTTGCAAAGATTTGATCTTTTAGAATAAGAATTGCTATCTCCAGCTTACCTTTGTCTTTCCTGGGGCAACACCATCCCAAATCAATTGGTTGTGAAATCGGCATTAGAGTTTATCTTTGGAGGACCACTTCCCCCTCTGTTAACCTTACAAGGTCTACCAATCTTCTCAGTGAGAAACAGACCTGGAACACTTCTATTATTAGCAGTGACTGCATGTTTCATGATAAAGGATACAACAGCAACCAAAACATTTGACTCAAACAATGAAAACTGCAAACTGCCATTTCCATCCTTCTTTCGATGAATATTCTATATTGGTTCCACTCTTTGTTCTGAAGCATCTGAATTTTTTTTTGTTTGATTTCCAGGTATAAAGATAATCAAAATTGTTGTGATCTCATTGCGGAAGCCCTTGATCCAGATGGAAAGATTTCACCTCTCCAAATTTCCAGGACACTTAAACAGTTAGGATACAGAATCCCACGGAAGAAAAAGACAGCATATGCTAGTGCTCCTGACAAACCTGGGAATGAAGAAAAAGATCTAGAAAGTGAGATCAGACTTCAAAATTCAGATATACTGGAAGAGGGTACTTCACAGAGAAGGCATCTGTAAGTGTCTGTTTAAAGCAATTGTAGTTATATGTTTCATGAACATGATTTAAATATTCTTGCTGTTCATTCTCAGGCACACTAGAAAGAGAGTGCAGGCATTTAGTCAGGAGCAGGAACAGAAGATCAAAGATTTGTTCGAGCAGTGAGTTCTATAAATAAGAAAGTGATTTTTTTGTGAGACATTTGCTTTCGTAAATCTGTTCCTTATAGGTTATAGCTAGGCTAATAATATGATGTGGTTTTACTATGAAAGGTTTAAAGATCACAAGAGGTGCAGCCACATGATTGCCAATGCACTTGATTCTGACGGAACTTTATCGGCAGCTAAGATTTCACGAAAACTTAAGCAACTTGGCCTGTATGTCCCCAAAAAGAAAAGGTTAGAAACCAACCTGCAATTGATGGATGAAGCAGGTGATGCTTCTAAAGAAGGTTCAGACAACTCTGATGATGAGACTTTGTTATCAATGAGAAGAAGGTATGATTAAGTTTGCAGATGCTATTACTTGTGCTCTCTGTTCTTTCCGATTCAGCAAAATTTTTGAAAAATAGTGGCAGAAGATATTCTAATGATACTCCTTCCTTCTCTCATCCTGAGTTGGGTTGTGATGTTACTGAATAGCATGTAAGATAGAAGATAAAAAGCACTATAATCTTAGCAATGAATGACATTATCATCCATCTTGCTAAGAGAAATGTTTTGGATGAATGGTAAACACATTGAAATTACTGTGCTCCCACCAAATACTTGATAAGGGCTTTCATTGTTTTATGGAGTTTCAGGAGCAAATATCAGGGAAAAGATAGCACTTCTGAAGGAAGAGAGAACCAGAAATCATCAGAAGATGAGTCTGATGATGAATTGCTGACCTCGCTATTGACGTATGTTTTCATATGCTTTCTCCTCCTCCTCCCTTTATACAGATATCATTTTTACATGACTTTGAACATGTTATTTGTTTGAGAATCAATGAACAGTCTTTGTGGACATCCTTCTCCCTTTCTTACTGCTTTAGATGGTGGATTTATTCTGATTTATGTTTAAGTGTATGTAGCTTATAAAAGATAACAGTTTCTGTTTAACTTTTGATAGAAATATCCCAATTTGCATGGTACAACCAAAGTTGCACGAATGTATGCTGATAGACTGGTCCATTTATTTACAATCCGTAAAGGTGAAAAAGTCAATTAGGGAGGT
The DNA here is from genome assembly GCF_000390325.3 of Nicotiana tomentosiformis. Lineage (NCBI taxonomy): Eukaryota > Viridiplantae > Streptophyta > Magnoliopsida > Solanales > Solanaceae > Nicotiana > Nicotiana tomentosiformis. Next base: position 86,330,797 of record NC_090814.1, read on the forward strand.
GTACTGCATTGGTTGTTGGAGCACAGTGGTAGTGCACGAATGGGTAGGGTTGATAAAGGTTAATTAAGGCCACAATTGGGCGAAGCTATGGGGTGCAAAGGAGTTCATATTACAGTAATATATAAAGATTAAAATTATTTTTTATGTATAAACAGTAAATGTTAAATTCCCTTAACTTCTTCGTGTACATATTTCTTTCTATTTTGAATTCCTTTAGTAAAATTTTTGGCTCTATCACTGGCCACAAATATAATTAACTAGAATAGTGAATAGAGAGGATGATAGCTAAGCCATTTAAATGGAACTTGCACAAATATGATACCAAAGGAAGTAAATATTTGAACTATTATCAGACTAGGAAACCCCTCTACACCTCTATTCTTTGTTTCTTTTTCTTTTTTATCCAAAAAGAAACCTAGCATCCAACATTTTTTTCATTATGATGATAAATTGTTTCAAAAGAATACGTTATGGTCAAAATATTAGCGTATTACTTTAATTTCCACCTGTATTACCAGAAAAAAAAAGGAATAAAAAACAAGGAATATCATTGAGTTCCCGTCAAACTCACATAAACAAACAAAAGAAATAAATAAATAATCAAACAAATAAATAAAGATATGATGCTGTTGCTTTATCGCACAATCTTTTTTATGGGAAAGAGACATGTCCGCTGTATTTAATTCAAAGAAAATGGAATTATGTCAATTAGAAATCAACATTTGACTTCAGAAACATTGTTGAATATGATGGTTGTTTTCTGCTTCTAGCATTACTTTATTTCGTATTGTGTCATATATAGTGCTTTCTCCATTGACCAATTACAATTTACATATAAGGATTTCAGTTCCTCAAGCCCCAAGAATTGCCTTAGCTAAAAAATGATTATTAAAATATAAACAAAGTACTATTTGATGTCACAACTAAATAAGTAAATATATAACTTAAACAAACTAATTTCATGACCACATCATTAATCATTTCAGTCACACTTACCTATTTGATTCAGCAAAATTTTTGAAAAATAGTGGCAGAAGATATTCTAATGATACTCCTTCCTTCTCTCATCCTGAGTTGGGTTGTGATGTTACTGAATAGCATGTAAGATAGAAGATAAAAAGCACTATAATCTTAGCAATGAATGACATTATTATCCATCTTGCTAAGAGAAATGTTTTGGATGAATGGTAAACACATTGAAATTACTGTGCTCCCACCAAATACTTGATAAGGGCTTTCATTGTTTTATGGAGTTTCAGGAGCAAATATCAGGGAAAAGATAGCACTTCTGAAGGAAGAGAGAACCAGAAATCATCAGAAGATGAGTCTGATGATGAATTGCTGACCTCGCTATTGACGTATGTTTTCATATGCCTTCTCCTCCTCCTCCTCCCTTTATACAGATATCATTTTTACATGACTTTGAACATGTTATTTGTTTGAGAATCAATGAACACAGTCTTTGTGGACATCCTTCTCCCTTTCTTACTGCTTTAGATGGTGGGTTTATTCTGATTTATGTTTAAGTGTATGTAGCTTATAAAAGATAACAGTTTCTGTTTAACTTTTGATAGAAATATCCCAATTTGCATGGTACAACCAAAGTTGCATGAATGTATGCTGATAGGCTGGTCCATTTATTTACAATCCGTAAAGGTGAAAAAGTCAATTAGGGAGGTGTACTGCATTGGTTGTTGGAGCACAGTTTCCGAATGGCCAGGTTAATATACAAGGAAAGTGTTTACAGTATAATTACTGCAACAGTTCCTTCATGCGGTTGTCTCAGGTCCATAGTTTCTTCGAATCAAGATCTTCACCAATCACCAAGTCTTTTTATTCTATCAAAGCATCAAAATTACCTATTTGACTTGTCCTATTCATTGACTTGAAGCTTGAATGTGGTCTAAGCTAAAGGTCATGCTCCACATCTTTAGGACGGGTAGGAGGTATTTTCATTGGTCAAGTTTGGGTTTCTTTACATGAACCGACTTTGTCATGGCGATTACGAAATCTTGTGTAGACTGTAGATTTTCGCTGAGTTGGTTTATTAAGCATCCTAAATTACATTTTAGTCTTTCTTTCAGTAGTAAAATTAATATAAATATTGTAATGAATTATAATGTTATTTGATGCAGAAAAACTCAAAAAGCTGTTCCACAGCGTGAGGGGAAGCTTATTGTAAATTCAAGGAAGATCAGCAGCGAAAGTGACATTGAAGACAAAGATACTTATGACTCAGAGAGGTAAACTGTAGCTATGTTTTTATTGATGTCACCTTTTCCGGTACCACGATTGATAGTGCTGTTGTCCGCCATTAGTATGAGCCTCTTATATAGTCACTCATCCTATCTTATTTGCTCTTTTGGAACCCCTTCTTTTTGCTTAGGAACTTTACAAAACTACTATGCCAGTTCTGTGTTCCCATTGAGTATGAGCCTCTCATAAAGTCACTCACCTCATCCCTATTTCTTTTAGGGATCTTTCTCTATTTTCTGGAGGAATTTTTAAAACTACTATGCCATCTTTCTTAGGCTTCTGAGCTCTTTTTGCCATCCTCTTCCACTTTCCTAAATCCCATCGCTTACTTCCTGTTATTTTTCTTAAACCAAGTTTTGCTATCTAACTACATTCACAACAGTGTAGAAGTAGGCTGTTTCTGGATTGTCTTGTTTTATTTTTGGTCTAAACAAGAATTTTTGAATGAGGTAGGAGACCTGATAGATTTTATAGGTAGCTTGTAGTTAGCTGTTACATCAGGTGCTCTTCTTTTGCTTTTTCGAGTTGTACATGCTGTTATCAGCACTAACCTGGTGCTGATTTATTATCAAAATACAAATTGTTACCTTTCGCAAAAAAGTAGGCTGTTTCTGTTTGAATTTATCATAAAGACACGGCGTCAGGCATATATAGCTTGATATTTAAGCATTGTCAATTGATAACATACAATCTAGGGACCATTAATGTCTGGCAGTTACTTTATATTTTCCCCGTTGTGCTCAGCTGGATTGTAGCAACAGCATTTCTGATATCAAAATAGTTTTCTTGTTATTTACATATTAGGACTTAGTTTCTGCAAAAAAGCCTGTCATTATTTTAGATCCATTCGCACTGAGTTATTGACAACTTAACTAACATGATCTTAACCTTTGGTATTTCAAGGGGAGAGCTTGATCAAGCTACTGCAATGGAGGAGGGTACAGAAATTAATAGTATTGCCTCAGACGATGATGTTGATGCTGGAAACCTAACAACTGACTTTAGCAGTGACCAAGATGTTTCTCCTGTCAATCAGCAACTGCGTAACAAATTACATTCTGAACTGACTGATTTGGAAGATGATGCTGCTTCACTTGATGCCCCTATTACTACTGTATCGAGAAGGCGGCTGAGGATGGTCATTGATATGGAGGAAGATGATTAAATCATAGCCCCGTCCATCTCAATAGCTTGTGGTCGACTAAGATGTAAATTTTTATTCAAGTATCTATGATGGTTGCTTGTGTAGATGAATGTAGAGCGCAGTCAATATTTTTACTTAATCTAAAGGTGGAGAAACATCACAAATTTTCTTAGCAGGTGATGAATCAACCTTTAGAAATATAATAGTAGAGTTGAGCTTATTCCTTTTTTTGTGCTAATATTTTTCTTCAAATTTTGGTGCCAAATTACTGACCAAATGAAACATCTAAAGCCTTAATATATTCAACATACTATTGTTAACTGGGTGAATATCAATTTATTTTCTTGTTTAGCATCTTTTGTTTAATAATCTATTAACGTCCTGAAACAAGATTGGCAACACTGACCTAGCATTTTAAATTCAATATAGGTACTGATATCACATGGAGTATGAAGTACGACCGATCATACCTGTACATAATTAGTTCCAGCACAATTACTCAGCTATAATTTAACCTAGTCATCACCAAACCAAAAAAAAGAAAAAAGAAAAACTCTGCCCATACCAAATTTGGGTCAGTCTTAATTAATCGGGCGAAGTGTAGCAATAGCCACTTTTAAGCCCGTTATTTAAAATATATCCATAATTTACAATGTATTTAAAAATTAGCCAATTCATTTAAACTTCAGACTAAGTATCTTGAATTTGAAAATTCAGGACTTAGTGTCCTGAATTTTTGAGCTGCTAATTTGAAATTCAGGACATAATATTCGAATTTCAAGACACAAATTTCGAACTTTAGGACATGATGTCCTGAAGTTTGAATTTTGAGGTTTAAACTCAAGGACGCCGTGTCCTGAAGTTTGAGCGAAATTGGCTAATCTTTAAATACATTGTAAACTGTGGATATATTTTAAACAACATATTTAAAAGTGGCTACCTAGTGTCATTTCCACTAATTAATCCCATCTATTAACGGACTATAGTTCAATAATCAGATATGATTATTGTAAGAGAAAACTACCTTCTATAGCCCCTCAAAATTTTAATAGCCCATGTTTTTGTCCATTGACACAAAATGGCCCTCCGACCCAAACATATTACATCTAATAGCCCGAAATGTCTATTTTGTATATTTTTTGTATAGTGGCAGTCTATTTTGTATATTTGTTGTATAGTGACAGTCTATTTAGTGACAATTTATTTAGTATATATTTTGTATAATGACAGTCTATTGTATATAAGTTGTACAGCGACAGTCTATTTAGTATATTTTTGTATAGCGACAGTTTATTTTGTATATATTTTGTATAGTGACAGTCTATTTAGTATATTTTTTGTATAATGACAGTCTATTTTTGTATATATTTTGTATAGTGACAGTCTATTTTGTATAATTTTTGTATAGTGATAGTCTATGTTGTATATATATATATATATATTTTGTAATATACCAATATTCAAAAGAAATGCTCTCCAGTCTAATACATAATCTAAAATGACTTTTAAATATTAGCCTCATATACAATTTTTTATGAAAAAGTTGGTCCAAAAAAAAGATTGATAAAATATTCATGTTTGATATGCACGAGTTGCAATAGAGGATAGGGAGAGTAATTGATACTTGGGGGCCAAATGGGAGCCAACCCTCTGAAACATATTACAAAGAGGAAATGGCAATGATGAGAAAAGAAGCAATGAGCTTCTATGGAGGTAAAAACCGCTCCCCAAAACTCCTAAACGCTTGTATTTATAGATAGAGCGGGATTTCAAATTCCAAACGTTCAAAGAACCGTTTTAAAATGCAGCAGAGAAGTTGGCCGTTTGTATAGGCATATCTCTAGAAAAAGATTAGAGAGGGGGGCTCACGTGATCTGCTTCAGATAATATCAGAATTATTTGGCTTATTGTGTTGATCAAATCTCGTTGCAGATGAGAGAGAAGAAAAAGTCATGGTTTTGAAGGGAAAATCGAGAGAGACAAAAGACTTACTCAAAATTGGAGAGGGCAAGCTTCTCCCATGGTCAAAAACAAGCTGAACTTTAGCATAGAAGTGGAAAGGGTTGATAAGGGGGGTGGTAGGAAGAGAACGAGATTAAAAATCTTTTTTTTTGTCTCTAGAGTGAGATATTTGGGATTGCAGGTTTGGTCTTTGATCGTTTGGGCTTGGAATTGGGCTGGTAGCTTGGTCATAATTGATATTAAATGGACTAGCTACTTAATTGGCTAGCCGTTATAATTGATTTTAGGCTATAAAATGCACATTGCAATTTGTGACTAGCGGCTGATATTAGTTTCTAGCGGATGACCATGAATGAGGTTTGGTCGTATTGTAATGCAACAGTATGTGGTCTCTCTGACTCTATGATAATGACTGTGTACCCATTTAAAAATTTGGGACAAGACTTGATAATTGCTGCTTCAAACAGAATTTAATGCATATTACACTATCCCGTAATCTCCAGCAACGGATTTCACGAAAATCTGTCAAACACTCAAACCATTACAGCTCGCCACTCAAATTTACAGCGTATAGAATATAATAGAAATTCAGAAAAGTAGAGTCCCTAAGGTGTACTCCATCTCTGGGCAAAAAAAGCACTCAAACTGGTCATGCAAACTTCTCTGCAAATTGTGCTACATTACATATGTATATTTTACTTGAAGTACACAATTTTGCTAGCTCTTGCAAAAACTTATTATTTCTCTTATGAAATGTTTATTATTCGTTGATGGACTTAAAGCTGATGTTGTAGAAGCTGGCATCAAGCTATTGGCTTATTTGAAACATCAATGGTTTTACATTTACATAATCCTAACAAAACTTCCTATTCCATTCCACCTTTTTAACTATCTAGGTGACATTGTGGAGTAACTACATGTAGCATTAGATGATGGATGAGTAGTAATAGTAAAGGAACTGAATTGATTGAGCTCCCTTTTCATAGATCTGTATACATGATCTAAGCCTTCTTCTATTAGCTCTAAAACTGTCTGTGGCATTGGAGGCATATTAATGTCAACTGATCCTTCCAACATCTTCACCACTTCCCCCATCGTAGGCCTTGTCGAAACCTCATCCTGAATACACCAAAAGGCTACCATTAAAGCTCTCATTAGCTCTTCTTTTTCCATTGCTCCTTCAAGTCGTCTATCAACAACCTTTTCTGCCGTTCCTTCGCTCATTTCCTGAAAAAACAAATAAACAACATATCTGGTCCTTTCAATACTTTAAGTTTTAAAGAGGGAAATCTACGAATCAAAAGTAAGGGGATTGCCCTTTCCCTTTAGAGTTTAAGTTTTGTGCACTGTCAGATTAAGTTGACCTACATCAACATGTAATTCTTTTTTAGATTGATATGATACCTTGAAAAATAGAGTAATAACCTGCTATAATCGGTTAAATTGCACCAACAGAGTAAAAATTCTTTACACGATCATTGTATATAACTTAAACTCTTCCCTCTTTATCAGAATTGATCAAGTGAGTACCTTGTAAGCCCATCCAGGGTAAAAGAAGTCCTCAGCATCACAAGTCATATCAAGATTTCTTCGACCACCAACGATTTCTAGCAGCAGCATTCCATAGCTGTAAACATCAGCTTTTACAGTTATGGGTCGGTTGCTGACCCACTCGGGGGCTAAATAACCTCTGGTTCCTCGGACCATAGTGACAACATGGGAATGCTCTCTCCCCATCAATTTAGCTAGTCCAAAATCAGAAACTTTAGGACAGAAATTCTCATCCAAAAGTATGTTCTCTGGCTTGATGTCGCAGTGTATTATTCTATTCCTGCATTGCTCATGAAAATAGGCAATCCCTTGTGCAGTAGCAATGGCTATGCGGAAACGTGTAGGCCAAACTAGCAGTCTATCTCTGTTACTATATGAATGAAATATCCACTTGTCCAGTGAGCCATTTTTCATGAACTCATATACTAGTAGCCTGTTAAAAGAAAATGCTCAGTTCATACTTACATATTTAAGTTGGCACAACACAACCATCAAATTACAATGAAATGCGTTACTTACCTTCGTGTTCCCTCAGAACAGTATCCGCATAGACGAACCAAGTTCATATGATGCATAGAGCCAATGGTGTTGACCTCTGTTATAAATTCCCTTTCCCCATGAGGTAAAACTTTGCCAAGCTTCTTTACTGCAATCAATGTTCCATCCCCTAGGCTTCCCTTGTATACACTGCCAAATCCACCTGCCAACATAACATTGTTACTTATTATGATAAAATCTCATTTAATTTATTGGACCAGTTGTCTTGGTTTGGATTTCCTGTGGTTTTGAATAATACTAGATAGAAATGATAATAGTCATGTCTTTACCTGTTCCAAGTAACTCGGAAAAATTGTTAGTCCGGTGTTGCAAGTCACGGTAGCTGAAACTAATCGGAGCTCCTGATAAGATCAAAGAGCCCTCAATAGCTCTCTTTAAGGATCTTTTTCTATGGATATTGATATATAACAGACAACCAAGTAGCGCGATGAGAACTGTCATACTTAGGACTATAGGAAGTATCAAAACTTTATCGCGTGTACTCTGCGATTCGTCTGATGAATTCCCAGTTTGTTTATCACCACTCACTCCAAATGAGCCATTAGCCTCGACCTTCACGAATAGAGTTGAGCCAGGATCCTCGAATCCACCAAATTCCAAGTTTCTTAGGACCCAACAATAAGGCTTTTCCTCACTAAGACCATAAACAGAAGCAACACAATCACAATTTGATAAGCAAGCATTCCCACATTTGGACACTGACTCTATATCACTATAATTTGCTATAACAGATGATCCTGAGAAATAGTAAGCAGTTTGTTGAACTGTAGAAATCTTGAACTCGGAAGTCAAATTTTCATGATGAGGTCCACATTTCCCTGTCAATGAAGAATTTCCAGAACACGAGATAACATTTCCCACCTTAGAAGTGCCTGGTAAGCATGTGCAAGAAGCATTCGTTTTACTTCTGTCTAAATTACAAATCCCATTGCCACAAATTCCAGCAATGCCACATGGATTGGACACAGCTGCCCACTCTGCAACCCATTGCCTCGATCCATTCACATCGTTGTCCCATCGATACAGACGTAGATTTCCATTACCCTCAAGAATTAACCTTCGAAAAACAGATGGTCTACTCCAATCATTAGATTGATTCACAGCCGAGAATAGCCCTCCATAATCACCATCATTTTTGTACACATAAACTGCTCCATCCGAAGACGATCCATAAACCATACCAAAGCTTCCAGCTTTATCCAAGACTGCAACAACATCTCCTGTCACATTTGATATATCAGGTCCTGACCAGTAAGAATAATTGCTATACAATTCAGGTGACATATGATAGGACTCAGGCACATTGTAGGTCAATGCTAGGTTTAGTGAGGTGGGCTGCTGCAACATTTTTAACGTGTAATAACCTCCGGGGGAAGGCGATTTTGATGATGTTAGTTCTACTGACACTGTTAAAGGTTGGCCAGGCAATAGAGTATCTGATGGATGTGAAAAGCTCTGCCATACAATGCTTAGGTTGTCGGCATAGAGAATGAAGTTTCCATTTTCAGACATGACAGCTGTCTCAACGCCAGCTTCTGAGGTGTTTGATGCCCATACAGTGGTGCCTCTGTCCATCAACATGAGATTTCCAGTATTGTCGAACTCCAAAATTGCGTCTCTGGTGACTGGAGAGTTTCTATTTAGATGATGAACACAAAATGAAAGGGTTGGCCAAAAAGTTTATATATACCTGCAAAAGCTTTAGTAAAAACTAGAGATGGAGGAATACATTCTGCTTTGTTCCAACTAAGTCTAATATAAGAATAACATCTCTCTAAAGAATCTACCATTCAAATTTATGTTTACATGTTAAGCATTTTGAAGAAATTCTAGTTCCATATAACATTCTCAGCTTCTTGCCCCTTTTTTCAAGAGAAAGAAACCCGGACTAGTTCACATTGGGAAAGAAATGACGAGGCGTTAAACTTCTTTACACTAACAATATAAAAAGTTTCACTCTAAGTGATAACTACATGTAATCGTCCATATAAATGTGAAATTAGTAACTTTTACTTTTTTGGATGGTTGTTACCGATTGTATTGTTTCGTATTGTTACTTTAAATAGAATGTTGTTTTAGTTGTTACTTAAATTTTATATAATAATACTGCTCCGTACCCTATATTTTCTTTGTAATATTGTAAGTTTATTCTTCATAAAACTGGTACGTACTATTATGAAACGACAACAAACAATACAATCTTTCTAAATGTTGTATTCATAAAAACAATACAATACAATACATTATGAAAGGATATATAACAACCATCCAAAATGCTATAACAAGTCAAAAGATTAGTATATATATGTTAAATCCTTAACTACGATTTAAATCATACACGACTTGTAGTAATAAGTTGACAAGCATTGCAAGAGGATTACTAAATGGACAAATTAAGTAGCTACACTTACATGTTAGGGGACCAAACCAATGTGCGATCCCCTGGAAGTTGCGCAAACCAAATAGACAATTGATATTTATCATGTGATTCTGCTGTTGGTGTGAAGCCAAATGCAAAAGTTTTATTGTCAGAAAACCATGCTTTGTTCTCTTTAGCTAACAATCTTGAACCCAAAACAACTCCACTAGACTCAATGCAGCAACAAAGCTCTGCTATAAACAGCAAGAGCATTAAGGCCAAAGCAGAGGAAAGTAAACTTGTAGCCATATCCATTCAGCATTAAGTTGGTATAGTTGGAATGATCTATTTCAAGAAAATCAGCTTCACTTAAGATAACCATTTGGGTCCTTATATAACATTAATTATAAAGAAACAGGGAGTCAAGAGAGGAAGAAATTCAAGTATGATTTTCCAGATTTGGAGTTGAAGAAAAGTAGGAGATATGAACACGTGGACAATGGTGGGTGAGCTACAACATTGAAAAGTGACCAAAATTCTTGGATGTTTTGGTCGGTTCTGGCATTTGGCGGCACGTGTTTACTTAGCTTCTTTGTTGCTTTCAGCTATAAATCGACCAAATTGCCAAACTTATAAAGCTGGAGAGCAGTTATTCCTGTTTTCACACTTCTCCCAGCAATGCATAAAGGATAAATTAGAAGCAAATTCAAAATTTAGGTTTTAAGTTTTAGAGTTTTGGGTTAGAGTCATTAATTTTAAAATATTATGATTTTTATAGATAGAATTTAATTTTATTAAAAATAACAAGTTAGTAGAATTGTGACAACTCACCCTAAATAGGCATTCTTCACTTTCTAATCTTCAATGTTTAGACAAGTGAGGCATGTTCAGTTGGTAAAGCACTTCTACCTACGATCGTTAGGTCTTAGGTTCGAGTCAGGAGGTAATTATAAAAATACTATAGATTTTCCTAATTGGGAGGAATTTTTTTTTTAAAAAATCTTCGATGTTTGACTCTCAGATCAGAGAGTACGGAAAAAATTGTGGGCTACTTTTTTAGCTTTCGTCTATTGACTATCTTGTACCAATAATTAACATTGAAAGCAATATATAGGGACGGGGCTATTTTAGCTTTTTTTGTCAACACCTAACAATAAAGATTCGTAAAAAGGTTGTTTATCTGGACAAGTAACTTTAACAACCTGGAAATTTGGATTGAGATGATGAGGAGTGAGGACAGAGATCAATTTCTACTTTCTATACAACAATGTGAATCCATCTACCCGGCCGTTTGATCTTAGTATGAATTTGATGTTAACTTTCTGCTAATATGATAGTCTATTTCTGTTTATTTAGTAGGGTTACGTGATCATTGTTCATCTCTACTTTTTAATTCAGGTTGCTATATATCTATATAATTGGCATTTTCATTTTATTCTTCAGGATTTGCCTTTAAGGTGTTTATTTCTTACAAAACCATTAACATAAAACGAAGGATTTATAAACATATACATAAATGTGATTATTCGATTTATCTATTCTGAAGTCAACTCCCGTTCTTTGTTTCGAGTAAAGCCGGGGCGAATATATCTTGTATATATACATTTTGTTGGGTTTTATTTTATAAAAATAAAGAGGCGTGAATAGGAAATGGAGAGAAAAGAATTGGGGGAAACGAAAAATTTGAAGTGTTTCTTTTACTAAGACACTTTGTCCATCATCGAAAAATGGAAAGAAAATCCTTGTGCTTATATGGAGAAGCACACCTTCTAGTTCTTAAAAGAGTTGAGAAGAAGTGGTGCATCGCGTCGTCGCTCGCTCGACTTTGGATTTAGATTTGGTCAATTGATATGATTGCATGATAAATTTTTTGGATCAAATTTTTTTTCCCATTATTTATTTTCTTTTTCTAAATTTTTTTTTTTGTGGAATTTTTAATTTAGAATTCGCAATGATAATTTAATTTCTGGAGGAATTAATCTAATAACTTGGGTAATAGTGAGGGGATTAAATTTCTTAAAGAAATATAGTTTTTTGTTGAGCTCGGAACTTTTTATTTTTCCTACTTCTGTTTCTGTTTCTGCTTCTGTTTTTGTTTTACTTTTGCAGAGTTTATTTTGGAACACAGATCAGTAACACATTTTATATGTATGCAATAGTTTTGGCTGGAACTCTATATGTGTTAAAAACATTCCTAAATAAGTACAAATTAATTATATATTTTGAACCTCTAAATCAAGTGCACTGTATTAAAATCCTGAACTCGAACTATAATGTTCAAATTATGAATCCACCCCCTTAGTTAATATGGAATATGAAACAAGAATACTTCTAATACATTAGATATATTTATAGCATATTTACAAAATTCTTTTGCTTACTTGACATATATATCCAGTTAAAAATCCAATGTAATTAAATGAAACGGACATAGCTGTAAGATTGCGAGAGGGTAGAGATATAGTTGGCTTTTGGATATAAGAATTGTAAAATTTTGAAAAAGTGAAATTGTTTTCCGTGAAAATGGTATTTGAAAGTTAGAGTTGTATTTGGATATGAATATAATTTTGGGCTGTTTTTGAATTTTTGTGAGTGATTTGAAGTGAAAATTTTGAAAATCAGTCTTTTGGAGTTTTTCAAATTTTTAAAAAATTTTAAAATTCACCTTCAAAATGAAAATTGAAAATTTCATGGCCAATACTAATTCCGAAAAAAAAGTAAAAAGTTTTGTATGGCCAAACGACCCATAATCTCCTTCCCAAAATTTACTATACTTCTTAACTATTCAAGAGAAGAGACAACTTTAATTGATGCAATTGGTGCTTAAGGTGCACTGATCATGAAACCAATTAAATCCTTAGTCCCAAATCTACAATATATTAAAAGCAGGAACCCTTTTTTAACTAAAAGTCAAATTACTATTTTACCCTTATTTAAGTAAATTTATACGAAATTACCCTTCAGTTAATTTTTTTAAAAAAACAAAAAGCCCCTTCACCTACGTGCCTCTCTCACAATCGCAACCCTCACCTCGGCGACAGACGCCTATTGCAAAATATCTTCATCTAACGATCATCTTTCCAAACAGTTGCAACTTTCTCTCAATCTTAGTTTTTTTCCCATTAAAGCGATGTGGAATCTGAACACTACTTCACCAAATTGTTACTATTTTTTTCAATTAGTCTTTTCCTACTCAGTTTTTCTTAATCTCTTTCTTTTTCAGATTTTCAATGCTATAACTATTTCATCTTCCCTGCCCTAAATCCTAGCATATATTTAACTCTGGCAAAGTTAATTTGTAAGTTCCTTGGTTTTGTTTTTTCGTTGATTTTATTATAATTTTACATTAAATGGTTTCTTAATCGTCGTTTACAATTGTTCATGTAATATGGCCAAATTTTCATGACATTTGCCATGACATAATATCCATTATTAGGCCAAGGATTTCTTGCTATAAATTGAGAAGTTTCTCCTCACTTGTAAACACACCAATTCAAGAGCTTTTCACTCTTCTCTTTCTTTCTCCTCCTTTATTTCATTATAGAGTATTTTGCAAGAGAGTGAATGTTGGGAAACACTTGTGTGAACCTTTTCTTTGGAGTGATCTTGTGAGGTTATTCTCTTGGGGTATTTGGGATTAATTAGAGTATTTACTCTAATTTTGTACTCTCTTTTGTACTCTTGTTGGTATAGTGAAATTTCTCCTCTCCGCTTGTGGACGTAGGTCACCTTGACCGAACCACGTTAAATTTGTGTCTTCTTTATCTTTTTTAATTGCCGTTATTATCAACTTGCATTGTCTTTGTTATTGTCATTATAACGTTGTTTGGCTAAATTCCGCACTACCCAGTAGCCAGATCCTAACAAATTGGTATCAGAGCCAGATCTAACCGGGTTAGTTTAAAAAGCCAAAATGACTCTAACAAAGTCTTATGTTGAGAAATCTGACCGAAGTGTAAACTTTGAAATGTGGCAATTAAAGATGGAAGCTATCCTAATTCAGGATGGCTTAGATTTGGCACTGCAAGAAAAAGAGAATATGCCGGATAAAATGACAGACGAGGAGTTTGCCGTCATAGACAAAAAGAAAAAAGCAGGTATTATTTTAAATCTTTCAAATGAGGTTTTGCGTGAAGTTGCAGCAGAAAGTTCAGCCAAAGGCATATGGGAAAAACTTAAAACCCTATATATGAAAAGAATAGTAGAAAACAGGCTTTACCTAAAGCAAAAACTCTACACTTTTCGTATGGCTGAAGGTACCTCTATACTTACACATCTTGATACTTTTGATTCTCTTCTTATGGATTTAAGTAACATAGATGCTGAAATCAAAGATGAGGATCAAGCTGTGTTATTGCTTGTTTCCTTACCCCAGTCGTTTAAACATATAAGAGATACTATGATTTATGGAAAGGATAATATCTCTTATAAAGATATCAAATCTATTTTGAAATCAAAAGAACAAATAGATAGAGATATTACTGGGAAAACTAGTGGGAACCAAGGGAAGGCTTATTCATAAGAGGTAGATCCAATAAGAAAAATTCAAGTAGTGAGAAACCTGAATCAAGGTCAAAATCCAGATACATAAATGTCATGTGCAAATATTGTCATAAGAAAGGTCACATTATTTCTGAATGCTTTAAATTGAAAAACAAAGAAAAGTATACAGAAAACAAAAATGAGCACAAAAATGCTGACACTGCCGAAGCAAGTGTAGCTGCTGATGAGACTGAGGGAACTATTTTTTTAGCAACTAATAATAGTTTCAAATCTAACAATGAGTGGATTTTAGATTCGGGTTATTCTTATCATATGTGTCCCAGTCGGGATTTATTTACCACATATGAATCTATTGGAGGTGGAGTTGTCTTGATGGGCAACAATGCTGCCTGCAAAGTTATTGGAAAAGGTACAGTCCGATCAAAGTGCACGATGGTGTGATGAGAACTCTCACCGATGTTAGACATGTTACTGCCTTGAATAAAAATCTCATCTCTTTGGGCACTCTAGAATCTCTTGGGTGCAAGTACACATGTGAAGGTAGAGTTCTGAAAATTTCTCATGGTGCTCTTGTGATAATGAAAGCACGCAGATCTGATACGTTATATACTCTTTTGGGATCTACTGTTACAGGTGCTGCTGCAGTTTCAATATCAGATAAATCAGATTCTGACATTACCAAATTGTGGCATATACGATTGGGGCATATGAGTGAAAAAAGTCTTTCTATCCTCAGTAAAAGAGGTCTCTTATGCGGCCAAAGTACCGGAAATATGGAGTTTTGTGAACATTGTGTGTTCGGGAAGTAGAAAAGAGTGAGCTTCAAATCTCCAGCGATTCATAGAACAAAAGGTACTTTGGATTACATTCATTAAGATCTTTGGGGTCCTTCACGTACCCCATCAAAAGGTGGTGCCAGGTATATGTTAACTTTCATTGATGATTATTCAAGGAAATTTTGAGTTTATTTCCTGAAAAATAAAAGTGATGTTTTCTTAAATTTCAAACAATGAAAAGTTTTGATTGAGAAGCAAACAAGAAAACAGGTTAAGCGGCTTAGAGCAGATAATGGCTTGGAATTTTGTAATGATGAATTCAACGAATTTTGCAAGAATTAAGGAACTGCTCGACATCGTACTGTGAGAATGACACCTCAGCAAAATGGTGTGGCAGAAAGGATGAATAGAACTCTTTTGGAAAGGGCTCGTTGCATGATTTCAAATGCTGGGTTGACAAACGCCTTTTGGGCAGAAGCTATATCTATAGCTTGTTATATTGTCAACCGAGCTCCTTCTGCACCTTTGAACTTTAAGACTCCAGAGAAAATGTGGTCAGGTACTCCTGCTAATTATTCTGATTTAAAGATATTTGGTTGCCCTGCATACATGTATGTAAATGATGGAAAATTAGAGCCAAGGGCTAAAAAGTGCATTTTCCTTGGGTATGCATCTGGGGTGAAAGGATACCGACTATGGTATCCTGATCCCACGACACCAAAATTTATAATTAGCAGAGATATAACCTTTGATGAATCCTCTATGTTACATTCTAGAAAAGAGTCTTCTAGTTCTTGTAATACAGATAAAGGAAATAGTACACAGAACCAGGTGGAGATTGAGATTGGCATTCCTTCTGAGCCAAGCTTATCAACTTTGGAGCAAAATACAGTTGAAACTCCTGAAGTTGAGACAGAAGCTGAAATTCTTGAAGTTGAGACTCCTGAAGTTGAACCAGAAGAAGAGGAGTATTCTATAGCCAAATATAGACCAAGAAGAGAAGGTAAACAACCATTAAAGTTTGGAGATTATGTTGCATTTGCTTTTTCAGTTGCACAGGAAACTGAAGAAATTGGAGAACCATCAAAATATTCAGAAGCAGTTTCTGGTGCTGACTCAGCCAAGTGGCTGATTGCAATGAATGAAGAAATTGAGTCTCTCCACAAGAATGGTACTTGGTCTCTTGTGAAGACGCCATCAGGAAAAAGAATTGCTGGTTGCAAATGGGTCTTCAAGAAAAAGGATGGCATTCCAGGGGTTGAAAACGCGAGGTATAAGGCACGATTAGTTGCAAAGGGCTATAGTTAGGTACAAGGAGTTGATTTTAATGATATTCTCTCACATGTTGTTAAACATAGCTCTATTCGTGTCTTGCTTGCCTTCGTTGCCATGTATGATTTGGAATTAGAATAACCTGATGTTAAGACAGCTTTCTTACATGGCGAACTTGAGGAACAAATATACATGCATTAACCCGAAGGATTTGAAATTGAAGGAAAAGAATATAATGTTTGCTTGTTGAAGAAATCCTTGTACGGATTAAAGCAGTCTCCAAGACAATGGTCTAAAAGGTTTGATTCCTTTATGTTAGGTCATGGTTATTCGAGGAGCATGTATGATAGTTGTGTTTACTTCCGAAAGTTAAATGATGGTTCATTTGTGTACCTATTATTATATGTTGACGACATGCTCATTGCTGCTAAGGATTTAACAGAAATTCACAACTTGAAAAGTCAGCTGAAAAGTGAATTTGAGATGAAAGATTTGGGAGCAGCTAAGAAAATCCTTGGAATGGAGATCAAAAGAGATCGAAAAGCCAACAAGCTATTTATGACCCAGAAGACGTACTTGGAGAAAGTCTTGGAGATGTTTGGCATGAAAGATGCTAAACCAGTTAGTATCCCTCTTGCTGCTCATTTTAAGTTATCAGCTGCTCAGTCCCCGCAGTCAGAGGAAGAAGAGAGGTACATGGCACATGTTCCTTATTCCAGTACAGTCGGCAATATTATGTATGCAATGGTTTGTACACGTCCAGACATTTCACAAGCAGTGAGCGTGGTAAGCCGGTATATGGCTTGCCCTGGTAAAGCATATTGGCATGCTGTGAAATGGATTCTCAGATACTTGCGAGGTACTTCAAACACATGTTTGGAGTTTGGGAGGAATACTAATACTTTGGTTGGTTTTGTAGACTCAGATTATGCAGGTGATCTTGACAAAAGAAGATCACTGACAGGCTATGTATTTTGCATCGGTGGTTGCGCTATTAGTTGGAAAGCTACATTACAACATGTAGTAGCTTTATCTACTACCGAAACAGAATATATGGCAGTGACCGAGGAGACCAAAGAAGCTTTATAGTTGACGGGTCTATTTACAGAGCTCAGTTTACACCAAAGTGGTATTACCATTTTCTGTGATAGTCAAAGTGCCATTCACTTGACTAAAGATCAAATGTATCATGAGAGGACGAAGCACATTGATATAAAGTATCATTTCATCCGAGAAACCATTGCTGAAAGAAAAGTCTCTATTCAGAAGATCAACACTAGAGACAATCCTGCTGACATGTTCACAAAACCTCTTCCAGTGTCCAAATTCAAGCTTTGCCTGAACTTGATTGGCATTTATGAAGAATGATTTTGCCCATTGGGGTTTTTGCGGAGAAGGTGGAGCAAATTTACTATATATAAGCCGAAATTAGGCCAAGGTGAATATTTGTAATATGACCAAATTTTCATGACATTTGCCATGACATAATATCCATTATAACAAATTTGTGGTTCATGACATTTGCCATGACATAATATCCATTATAACAAATTTGTGGATCATGACATTTGCCATGACATAATATCCATTATTAGGCCAATGATTTCTTGTTATAAATAGAGGAGTTTCTCCTCATTTGTAAACACACCAATTCAAGAGCTTTTCACTCTTGTCTTTCTTTCTCCTCCTTTATTTCATTATAGAGTATTTTGTAAGAGAGTGAGTTTTGGGAAATACTTGTATGAACCTTTTCTTTGGAGTAATCTTGTGAGGTTATTCTCTTGGGGTATTTGGGATTAATTAGAGTATTTACTCTAATTTTGTACTCTCTTTTGTACTCTTGTTGGTATAGTGAAATTGCTCCTCTCCGCTTGTGAACGTAGGTCACCTTGACCGAACCACGTTAAATTTGTGTCTTCTTTATCTTCTTTAATTGCCGTTATTATCAACTTGCATTGTCTTTGTTATTGTCATTATAACGTTGTTTGGTTAAATTTCGCACTACCCGGTAACCGGATCCTAACAGTTCAACTGAGATATATTCTCTGAAATGGTTAGAATTTGGAGATGACTTGCGTTAAATGAATTTCAATTTTCACGGCTTGATTAGAATTTACTTGAAATTACTTTTTTCTGCCTTACTTTTTAAAGTTTCTCTGTAACCTTTGTTTACTGTTATTGCTTCAGTATGTAAATATAACTTCTGCAGAAAATGCCTCATACCGTCCATAATCCCTTCATTTAATTATGATTTAAATGGTTAGCATAGTAAAACTGAATCAAGGAAACACAGTTTATGGTGTGTTTATGAAGAAGAAGGGATTAACATTTCTTAGCGATGAATGTGCCGTGAAGGACGCTGAATCTTGTATAACAGATATACGGATTATTAGAAAAAATATTTCCCGATGAAGGATCGGCAGAAGAAATCAAACAGATATTGACAAGAAAAAATCTAGAAAAAACATCTCATATTTTGTTGATTAACATGTGAAAGATGAAAAATTCCGAAAAAAATCTTATATTTGTGAGCAAGCTATTGACTATTTTTTATTATTTGCTACCAAGGGCTAAGCGAACCAAAGGATTCATAAGTCGTGTTCCTCTCAAACATACAAGAAGACAAACAAATTATACAAGGGAAGAAGGAAAAACATTGCGGAATAGTCAATGGTAATAGGTTTTAGACTGATGAAAGTTGCAAAAAATACTAGAGCCTCCCATCATGAATATCCTTACTTTCGGTCGTTTCTAATGGAAATACTAATCCCGCACCTTAGTTCCTACACTACCTTTGTACAATGTATCTCTATTAAGTTGTTCTACACAGTTAGATCAGTAGTATTTATCTCAATTTTCCCTGTACTCTTGGCTTCGATCTATGTAAAATGCATATATTGAAATATAAACTTAAATAAATTTTTACCCGAGTTTTATTCTTACTATATTGTTGTCATATAAATTGTTGTAATAACCTTTCTGTTGCTGCTATTGTGAATCTCTGTGCGATCATGTTAGGTTGAAATTTTCTTCCCTTTAAAGCATAGCAACGACAAAACAAGTGTTGATGATTGTTTGTATGACGTTGCATTGAAATACTCGTGGAATTTTATCCTAATAAGGAAATTTATGAATCTGTTTGTAAATTATTTTTCCACACCCACATTTGCAAGTAACTTAGTTAACCTTAATATTTCTATAAAACTATTAGGTTACTCTTTTAATTTATTAATCTACTCATGCCCACGCTTCACAGCAAGTGTCCAAATCAAAGTATGTTATACTCTTGCTTAGTTCTACGCATTTCTGTATGTGTAGATATAAGTCGTGTGAAGAAGCTTAATTCAATAAGCCACTTTTAATTAAAACCGTCAGACATATATTGTATGCTCGTGGTATTATAATAGTCTCTGCTTAATATTTTGCAAACTGGAAGTTAGATTTAGGGACCTACTGTATACCTATTTTCATTTCACTTGATATTTTACCTATACAATAGTTGATATCACTCTCTCCAATATTAATTAGTTTAGTGCTCCTCTAACAGGTCCCGAGGATTGCTCACTCAAACAATTGATAATACTTCACTTTTTAGTTATTACAGTTATTCCAATATTTTCACCACATTATAAAAGCTACTGCCAACACAAATTGTTCCTGTTTTTATGAATATTTTAAGCTACTGTCTATTTGAAATGACAAAATAAAACATAAAACCACAAAACCTATTACTATTATATTTTTTCCCTTCGTCAATCTAACCATCTCGGGCTCAGACTAAATGGCTACTGAAACAGAATTATGAAAACAATACATACCTATTAGCAAGGTACCAAAATATTTAGTCGATTCTGAAGGAGTACAGTAAAACCGTACAAAAACCCAAAGCACGAAGGTGTTTTCAGAACTCTTATATTTGTTGATGAAAAGGTAATACCATTTTACATTTTTACTCTATACATTACTAATTTTATTATTTTATTTATGACATAAAATGTTTGTTGCATCTTCAATAAGGGACAAAAAACCAAGCAACACTTTTCAATAAGCATATAGAAAAGTAGAAAAGTACTTCTTTGAACCAAAGAAGAGCTACTATATTATTAGTTCACAAAGAAGTTGAAATAGCTTTTAAATGAAGGAATCTGAAAAAGACATCCCAATCCAAAATCTTTCAAATGCTTTTTTATTCTTGGAAGAGGCGAAAAAGTTAACTGAAAGTACTTTCTTTGGTAACACTTTAAAGGAATAAATGAATCATTATAGTGCATATATACTAATATACTTATCACTAATTTTAATCTCATTCTTTTCAGATGTAATTGACATGTTAGTTACAGTGAAACCGCTTCTTGGAGAAGGCCTGAGCAGGAGAAGAGAGTTTATAGTTACAAATGAAAGGTAAGTTAAATTGCGCAAGGTTTAATGTATTATATAGATAATGAAATGCAACTAATATAATTTATAATTTAAATTACAAGTTTGATCTTACAGCAGTTACCTTATGGGGAGATTTTGCTAAAAATGACTGAAACTATTCTAAGTATATATCCACTTCTTTAACTAGGGAATTTTGGAATATCAACTATTCCTATCAGTAGTGTGCTAATCAATCCAACAATTCAAAAGGCAACGGAAGTCCGAAATTGGTACCGTATATCTTTTTCGAATATACCAAAATTTTACTTATGATTAGTAGTCATGTATATCGTTAGTGAAATCTTTATTTTCTTGTTTGTTTAGAGTTTCACAAAGTTTCCATCTTCTATATTCTGCTTTTTTTTTTCTCCATTCTGTTTGGAAACAATTTAATTTCTCTGTATTGTTCTATTCTTTCCGTTTTCTTATCCAAACTTTAGCTACAATGCAATGCACGCTACATGTTTGATTAGCCACACTGACTATTTAGCTAGAGTTGACGAAGTCTGAGTATGTTTCTGAAAATAAAAAATCTGCAGAGTCACATTCCACTTTCAACATCAGTTTAGAGCAGATAAATTCAATTAATTAAATGGTGTCGATTTGAACTAACTGAGCCTAAGCAGAATCAAGCGTTAGTGTTAGCCTTGGCTGCTCATTAGATTCTTTAAAATCCAAATTTGGGTCTTAGCCTTTTTCTTTTTGACTGCCATTTCTGTTGATGCAAAACAAATTGGTATCCTTACTTTGATTCCAGCCAAAATGATTCAAGACGTGTCGTTTCTGTTTGTGTGTTTTTTCTTTTTCTTTTAACCTTATTTGACAGAAGAACATGTGAAACAAGGAATATCCCATCTTTCACATGAATCACAAGTACATTTTTATGCCTTTTCCAGTTTGTTAGGGGAGTGAATTCTGCTTTCTTGGTTCGTTTTATATGCGACAATGTGATGCCCATGAGACCACTACTCAGTTACAATCGTGAAGATGTCTACATCTTTCTTTATATTGTTCTGATTATAGTTTCGTGCAATTTTTAATATTTATAGAAATAATGAATCATTTAGCTAAACGTCAATCTGTATTACTATAATGAATAATGAAACAGTAAACTTTCTAAAACAGAAACCGAAGCAGAAAGTTAGCAGCAACACAATGTCGGAATAATGTATGAAAATAATTTTGGAATAAATCGAGCCCACTGAATGCACAGTGTGTCCTTAAGAAATTATTCCCCTCAAGTACCCGGGGTGCTGGAATATTATCCTCCCAGGATAGAACGATTTAACTCACCAGTGTATTGGTACCAAAAACTTTGATGAACTGTGAACCACTCAATGATTGTAAAACGTACTGGAAAATTTTGTGCAGAAGAAGAAGAAGATCAGAAAACTTTGTAAGGAAAGATTCTAGGATCAAGCCATATTTATAGCCATTTTCTGGCACTGAGGTTTGCAACCTTTCAGAAACATCCATGGCTGTTGGAACAGGTGGGAACATTTCACATTTGAAATATTCCGGGAAAAAGGATTTAAATAATCCGGAAAAGAACCGGATCGGGTCGGGTCGCAGATTCTGGGTGAATTTTTCGTTAATTAATTTAATTAATTAAATAATTGAAAGAAATTTTGTCCAAAAAGATTAATCAATCAAGCCGAGCGACGATGGCGCAAGGCTTACTTTCCAACCCATTTAACACCAAGAGAAGCGCTTTCTCAATATAAGCACATTCACTTTTCTTTTCACCACCAATACGAGGGACACTTTGCTCTTTCCAAAGCAAAAGGGAGTTCACTTTCCCTCCACTTTCTTCCATCCATTTCCCATTCGCCAATCATTTAATCCCAACAATAATAACATTAATTGATGTATACCTATAATATGTATTGATGCCTTTTGTGATTGAATAATTGTCTTTATATGTAAATATAGATTAAATAATCTGTAAAAATGGATACAATTAAAAATATTAGAAAAAGTACGGATGAAAATGATTTGGTGAAGGATGCAAATTCAATTTACAGTGCTCTGCCAACACAATTTATTTTTATATTATGAACACAAATAAATATTTAAGGTAACACAATACCGATAATACTATGGAAATTGATAATGGACTAATTCTATGGACATAACCTACAATTATTTTCCTCAGGTTGCATGTAGTTTTCCTTTAACAGATCTATGATCGTGATGTGTACGTCTTTATTATTTTCATGTATTAATTATTTTGTCCTATAAATAGATGCTATATTTTAATAAATTTACTAAAATACAGACGTGATTCCATGAAGGCAAAAAATAAAGATATTATATTAATACCAAGTAAAGCAACAAAAAACGTCAAAGAAGTCAAGTTAATTGATATTATGGATGACTTACTTACAGATGCACATATAACTTCCTACAAACATCTTCACAATCGACATGTTTTATAATTTTTATAGAATATAATGTAATATATTGGTTACTCTTTATGTGCAGGATTCATATTACAAGTTGAAAGCAAGGATCATAGACATTATATAAGTAAATATATACGTTTCTATTTACAAATACTAATAAAATTTCACATATTTTTATTTACTTGAATAGGTTAATTTTGAAAGAAAATGCGCCCATCATACTACTTAGAAATTTGGACACTTCAAATGGCTTATGCAATGGATAAAAGATGATTTGTAGAGAATTTGACAACAATATCATACATGCTGAAATTACAACGGGTCAATCTGCTTAGAAGCATGTGTTTATTCCAAGAATTCAACTTACTCCCCCTGGAAATAAAGGATATCCTTTCAAATTCGTGCGGAAACAATTTCCTGTACGCTTATATTTTGCAATGATAATAACCAAGCACAAGGTCAACAATACCTAATGTTGGATTTTATCTACCACAACATGTTTTCTCATATAGACAACTTTATGTTGTACTTTCAAGAGGGATATCAATATTGACAACAAGAGTCAATATCATCTATAAGGAAGCATTATGTGAGATATACTTAATGACTAATTTTTAACCTCAAATTCATAAATAAATAAGCAAATCACATGTATCTAATTACCCTTTTATTTTTCATCTTTGTAGGTTCGGACGAATAATTCAATTGACGACGATCCCCAGTGATCACTCACAAAAATTTATGCTATATTCTTTCATGTATACTTACATAGTAATAAATTTATTTTAATAACTTTAATATTAATTTACAATAACGTGTATTAATGAGCACGATACACACGTGCCAAAGAACTAGTAGCTTAATAAACATGGTGGTCGAACTCTATGTTCTTCGTATCAAGCTAAATTTTATTTTTCCTCATAAAATATGGTCGAGGATATAATAAAGTTATCAATTAATTAACTCAAATATTTTATCATTAATTCGTTTAGTGACGCTAATAAACTTCTTCTTTCACAAATATGCATGCTTGATCATTTGTGATTATGGGTTCGTGAGAACGAGTAGCACCCTCGAAATATAACATGATCATCATATTTGCTGGAACAAGAAGAAAGGAAATACAAAAGGAATGGCTGGAGACGTAACGATCCTAACATTCCCAACTTACATGATAAGGTACGTAAAAGTCTAGACAGGGCGCTGGAGTTGTGTAGCGCCCTCAAACTTTGCAGAGTTTAGTACATTTATTCACTGCAGATTTATTCTAAACAACAAAGAAATAGAAAAGAGAAAGATCACATATTATCTTCTTGTTCATGTGCATGATCCAGATGTCCATTTTCAAATACGAAGGTAATTAGAAAGGATGGACGCGCGGAAGGAAGGGCAGCAGTTGTTGATGCAGCAAATGTCGTATAGAGGCTTGCCATTACAGAAAGCGCAGCTTATGGCGCAATGATCCGTACAAGAGTCACCATCGGCTGCATTGCTTGAAATTGCCAACATAAGAACCATTAAAGTTACCATCACGAACACTACTGAAATTGTAGGATTCAATTTCATGGCAGCCATAACTCTTTTTTTTTTCCTCTCCTTTTTGTGTATTTTAATTTTGTGTTTTAGGTATGTGCTCTTGTTGTGAATAAGGTCATGCAAATTTATAGAGCTGAGAAACCCTCGAAAATAGGGAGTACACAATAAAGTTCATGTTGTAATGTTGTGATATTTCCAAAAAGTGGACAAATATCCATCCATGTGGCAACTTGCATGGAAAGTTCAACACTTGTCATGCTATAAGCTTTTCAATTATATCCTATAAATAGGTCTTCAAAATAGCCATCAAGCATTAGTACATTTTATTTTGCCTCTTCAGTTTCCTTTTCTTTCCTTCTTAAAACATTTGTAGTCTACTTTGTTTGTTCTCTCTTTTAAATAGCTGGGTTTGTAATTTAATATTTTGCTGATTTCTGTATTCTCCCTAATAGAGATAGGCTTGTTTAATCCCGAAGAGATATTTCACACTACTGAAATAATTTTTTAGGACAGTGCCTAGCACGACTCAAGCCAATTCGTATATCTACATACAAATAATATTATTGTAACAGTGTTATTATTGAAATTTTGCTCTCACTTGCTACACTTCATGCACATAGAAAAAATCGATCGAGAAAAGTTCATGGGCAATAATTGAGCTCATTTCTAGGCCCACACTGAAAACAAGCGTGAAAAATTAATGGGACATGCTTCTATTCTGAGATGGAACAACAAAAAAGGTGTACTTTAGTTGTGTCTATTCTGATGGTACTAAAATACGCAAGTTAATTATAAGATTAAAAGAGTGACTTTTTTTTAATAATTTTTCATTCTTAAAATTCTATCTTTGATAAGATGGATTCTTGCACAGCAAAAAATGGGAGATAGAGGAACGACCATGGTATGATATCGGCCGAATTTTGAACCTAACTAGTGCATGGTGAAGTTGCAATCCAAATTAATTGTAAAGTTAATCCTATAAAAAATGTTTGTAACTTTTAGCTTTCTCTATTACCATAGTTTTGATTAACTTAGGGAAAAACACCAAATTTTCACTTTTGGAAATGATAAACAAAAGATCAAATTAAAAAGTAAATGAAAATTAGATGTATAAATTAGCTTACGGAAATGAATAAGAGTATTATTTGGAAAAAAAATATTATGAGTATATTGACCATATATGCGTTATTAAGCGGTAACAATATTCTCATTGATCGGATTTGCGTACGTGGATATTATAGCCCGTGGAGCTTAGAGCCTTAGCTAATTGGTTGCTTATAGCAAGTGGTTTTTTAGCTTTTTGATAAAGTGGCGGTGACGCAAATTCTAATGCCTAGCAATGGAAACGGAATATTTCCATTATGTTTTTTACTGGATGTACTTCAGCGGTTTTTTTTTGTTTTGGTACAATTTTCTAGAAGGAAAATGACTTAAAGTCGATATTATATGCCAATTGGGGGATAAAAGATTTTCATATCAAGTATATATCAGCTCCATATGTTAGCTGGCTGGTGCTGAAATAGGGCCTCGAGATCGTATGGAGGTCATCAATGGCTATAATTTCTTCTCTGCTACAGATATATTCACTATAATTAGGTTTTGTTTGTTTGGCTTTAGATATGACGTGATAGTTGAGGACCAAACTTCCTTGTACGCGCGGTATCCGGTGTCCCTGAGAGCTGATTCACTTGCGATTTTGAATTTGAACAAACAGTTTGTGACCAATTATTGCATTTTCATGTGTTTATCGGTGAGAAATTTCAGAAACCACTATTGTTTAGTGGCTACTAACGTCCTATAGCTATCATATACATAATTATTTTTTATAGCTACTGTTCAATTGTTACGGTAGTGTATTCGCTCTATTCGTGTTATTGTATTCATGAATACAACAGCAAAAACGCCTAAAATCAGGGCAATCCAGCTGTACGCGCATGTATTCAAATAACGCCATGTATTCACGAATACAGTAACGACAATCACCTTAAAAATAGGTATGTCCCACTATCTAATAACGAAAATAATATTAATTAGCGTGATACACTCCTAATATAACTCAACAAAATCAATTCTAACATTCTTCATTATCAACCCAATTAATTAGAATAATTTTTCAGTTGTATATAAATGTTGTATTTAACTTTTGTATTTAGTGTGTTTCAATTTTTTTTTACTGTTGCATTTATTAGATTCAATGTTTGTATTTACTATATTCACTATTTTATATTCAGTGTATTCAAATGTATTTGTATTAACAATATTTTAGTTATTCCTAATACATGTTATTACTGCTGTATTCAGTATATTTCATTGGTTATATTCACTGTATTTTCTATTTGTATTCAGTGTATTTTACTGTATTTCACTATATTTTAAAATTAAATATATTCAATTTATATTCTGTTCTATTTTAATGTTTGTATTTGGTATATTTCATTGTTTATATCTTGTATTCATGCACACTGTATGTACAGTATGTATGAATACATGTGTATTTAGTTGTATTAAAAAAATATAAATCTTCGAAATACATAAAATATAGGCAAAAAAATGTATTTATATAAAAATACAATGTGTTTGAGTAAACTTGTACAAAATACAATGTATTTATATCGTTGTATGTGACTAAATAGCAAAGAAGAGAAGAAAGTTCGTCGGAGATGACGTTTTCCGGCCAAGAAGAGAAGAAAGTTCGTCGGATCCGTACAACAAATTTATGATCACTGAATAAATTTTTCTTTTCTCAATAAAATACATTGTAGTAGTAGGTTACCAAAGAAAAATATGAAACCATGCCAAAAAATGTTAGTGAATCTTCATTGTCGCCCTCAAGTTAAGCAACAAACGCGAAAAGAAAAACCAAAAGGGAAAAACAAATTGCAAAAGAAGAAAAATCCAGTAGGTAATTTGTAAACATTTATGTCGTATTGCTAATTTATAAAGCTTGTCAGGGGAAGTTGCTCGAAGAGAGAGATTCTTCTTTCTCGTCGGCCATCAATACTGGGGCTTGAGTAACTCGAAGAGAGAAAGAATCTTGTGTTAATTGAAAGAAAAAGAGAGAAAAAATATAAATAGCGCATTTCATGCCTCAATGGTAGTATATACCATAAATACCTATTTTGCTATAAAATATAAAAAGTAGCTATAAAAAATAATATTTTAAAATAATTTTAGTTTATAATAAATATGGTGTATACCTTTGCTATAGGAGGTAAAATTTCCTTACAATTACGCACTCTTCACTTCAAAGAAGGGAGAACCCGAAAGAAAGGAAAAAGAAAAAAAAGAAGGGGGGAGGGAATGTGTTAGAATAGCTTGGGCTGTTATTTTTGTATTTGGGCTACTAGTTTGCTGAGTCTATATTTATTTATATTATAAATGGTAGATGGGTCGGTTTATTTTTCAGTATTTGGGTCTGTATATAAACACAGCTCCAGTCACACGCTTGACTTAGATGCTCATCTTATCAATTACCGTTTGCTCTTTTCTCTCGAATCTTCTATGGGTCATCTGTCTCCCAATTCATCTCTGCTGAATTCCCTCAATTTCTTTCAATTTTAACATGGTAATCAGAGTAATTCGTTATGCATTCGAGTTAATTCTGCAGTCTCTTTCAAAGCTGAAGATTCGAGAGATTGTTTTTTTGAAACTCCAAGTTTTTTTGGAAACCCTAATTCCATAGGATTTCTCTTGATTTTCAGTGTTTTTCTTAAGATTTAGCTGATACTTCTCATAGTCGCAAGTATTTGATGGTGATTTGTTGCGATTCCGTGTGGGTTAACTGATTCCGTGACCCGATTATGAGATTCTTCACTTTTTCACGGCGGAACGTGATAATTCCTAGTGGTTTTAGTATTTCATTCGTGATTTTTGTTAACTTCGACGGTGCTTTGGTAAGATGTTTTCACTTCCTGTCTTGTACGATAGTTCCTCCAATGGTGTTTCTCTGTTGAGTTATTTTTACATGAAGTCAACTAGTAAACTTTATCTAAAATTAATGGTGATCGAAGTGATTCTGATGACAATGGACCAAATATTTTTGGACTTGAAAATGAACTTAATCTGCCTTCATCTCATCCATTTTATCTCTACTCTTCAGATAACCCTGGTATTATATTAGTCGCGAAACAGTTCAATGGTACTTGCTTTTGGGCTTGGAGAAGGGGTATCATAATTGCTTTGTCAGCTAAAAAGAAAATAGGATTCATAAATGGAAGTTATGTGCAACCTCCTCAAAATTCCATTTTGTTTGACCAGTGGGAACAATGTAATAACATGATTATTAGCTGGATTCTTAATTCCCTTGATCCTGACATTGCCCAAAGTGTGATATACTCTAAGACTGCTAAGAGTCTCGGGGATGAACTCAATCATAGATATGGTCAGTCAAATGGTGCGAGAATGTATGAAGTACAAAAGGATTTGAGTTATGTCTCCCAGGATTCATATGATGTTGGAGGGTATTTCAACAATGTAAAGAGGTTATGAGATGAGATACTCTCTAGACGCCGACTCTTATTGTGTCTGTGAGTGTAATTGTAGGGGGAAACACAAAATAATTAAACGGGTAAAAATAAAAAATTAATGCAGTTTCTGATGGGTTTGAATGAATTATATGGTAATGCAAGAGGTAATATTCAAATGATGGAGCCTTTGCCTGATGTGAGCAAGGCATATTCCTTAATAATTCAAGATGAAAAACGGAGAGGCATTCACAATATTCCAGTTTTTCAATCTGATGCAGCCTCCTTCTCTGCTGGTTCAAATGTCAATTTCAACCCAAAATATATAACTGGTCCATCCAACTCTAACCCAAGATACAATTTCAGTACTACTAATCAAACCCAGAGGTATAATGGTGATTCAAAGAAAATTTTCTGCAAATATAGCAAAAAGAGCGGCCATACAGTTGAGAAATGTTTCAAACTACATGGGTACCCACAGAATTTGAAACCTGTCAGTAGGAGTATGAGAGTGGCAGCCAATGTATGCTCCTCTTCTGATGGAAAGCTTGATAACCCCAGTCAAGGCTCTAATATTAATTCATCAGCTTCTCATTCCATAACTACAGAATAGTACAATAAGCTAATGAACATCCTTCGGAATGTCTAGGTGGTGGAAAATACTCAATCTCAGTCTGTCCCTGTTGTTGCTAAATTTTTAGGTATTTCTACTTGCTCTATCCATACAGGTTGTAGTTGTACTTGTCTGACTTCAATACAAAATTCTGATACATGGATCTTGGATTCTGGAGCATCTGACCATATGACATCCAAAAAATCTTTACTCTCAAATATTATTTCTTTACCCATTTCATATCTCATCAATCTACCTAACGGCTATAAAGTGAAAATATCCTTTTATGGTTCCGTGATACTTAATTCTACTGTTACACTTTCTAAGGTTCTATATGTACTAACTTTTAAATTTAATCTCATTTCTATACACAAATTATTAGTTGGTATATCTTCAATCTTGATACTCACCAACAATTTCTGTTATTTACAGAGCCCTTCTCTGAAAAGGTCATTGAAACTTGGTAAGGTGACAACTGGGCTATATTTTTTCAATTCCAAAACTGTCCAAGCTAAAGATCCACAGAGTATTCATCATGTTGTTCCTATTCCTTATGCTTCTACAAATAATGTGACTAGTACCAAATCTCATGTACTATGGCACAACAGATTAGGCCATCTTCCTTTTTCAAAACTGTAAATAATTAATTGTATTTATATCCCTCATTGTAATAGACAACCTTTCATTTGTGATATATGCCTGCTGTCTAGACAACAAAGATTTCCTTTTTCACAAAGTGTTTTCTATTCTCAGAATATCTTTGATCTTTTTCATGTTGATATTTGGGGGCCGTATCACACTTCTATACAATGACACTATAAGTACTTTCTTACTATAGTAGATGATTGTAGTAGATATACTTGGACTCATCTACTAAGTCATAAAGGAAATGCATTGTCTATTCTAAATTCTTTCTTTTCCATGGTTGAAACACAATTCAATTTAAAAATAAAATCCATTAGAACTGATAATGCTTTATAACTTAGATCCAGTTATGAAGCCTCTCAGTTTCTTCAATCTAAAGGTGTCATCCATCAAATCAAAGATCCTTACACACCCCAACAAAATGGGATTGTGAAAATAAAGTATAAATATTTGTTGGAAGCAGCAAGAGCATTACTTTTCTAATCCAAATCACCAATTCATTTTTGGGGTGATTATGTATTGACAGCTACATACTTGATAAATATATTTTCCAGCACTGTTTTGTCTGCTAAAACTCCTTATGAATTACTTTATGGAGTGTTACCCACTTATACCTACTTGAGAAGTTTTGGATGTCTTTGTTATGTTATTATACCTAAACTCTTCAGGAATAAGTTTTGTAACGACCCGGCCGATAGTTTTGAGTATTATAATCCTGTTCCCCCATTTACTGCTCAATTTATATTTTACAATTAATTTATGACTTATCGGGTTAGTTGGTTCGGGTCCGGAAGGAATTCAGAGTAAAATGAGATACTTAGTCTCATAATTAAAAATTTTAAGATAGAAAAGTTGCCCGGATGTGAATTTATGTGTAAATAACCTCAGATTTGAATTTTTATGATTTCAATAGCTCCGTATGGTGATTTTGGACTTAGGAATGTGTCCGAAAAAGTTTTTGGAGGTCCGTAGAGTAATTAGGCTTGAAATGCCGAAAGTTGAATTTTTGGGAAGTTTGACCGAAGGGTTGACTTTTTAATATTGGGGTTGAAATCTGATTCTGAAAATTTTAATAGGTCTGTTATGCCATTTATGACTTGTGTGCAAAATATGAGGTCAATCGGACGTGATTTGATAGGTTTTGGCGTTGTTTGTAGAAATGGAAAGTTTCAAAGTTCATTAGTCTTGAATCTATGTGTGATTCGTATTTTTAGTGTTGTTGGATGTGATTTGAAGACTCGACTAAGTTCGTATGATGTTTTAGGACTTGTTGGTATATTTGGTTGAGGTCCCGAAGGCCTCGGGTGAGTTTTGGATGGTTAACGGATCAAAAAGTGGATTAAAGTAGCTGCTGCAAATTCCATCTCCCAGGATCGAGCCCTGAATCGTGCCCAGAATAGGGCCATGATCGAGCCCAGGATCGAAGGCAGGGTCGAGGGCCATGATCTAGGGCCCAGGATCGAAGCCACGATCGAAGGCCAGGGTCGAGGACCATGATCGAGGCCCAGTATCGAGGGTCAGAATTGAGGCCTAGGATCGAGGAACACGATCGAAGGCCCAGGATCGAGGCAGGATCGAGGGCTGTCTGGGCAGAATTATAAAGCAGGGGATTTCGTCCCAGGAGCTTAAGGAGAGGCGATTTTTGATAGATTTTCAAGGAAAATTTGAGGTAAGTCCCTTGTGAACATTTCTACTCCATAATATTGATTTATCATCGAATACTCCGACTAGATTACATGATTTTGAGGTGTAAATCAGAGATTTGAACTTAGAAATTTGGAAATAAGATTTGTAGATTTGAGGGTCGAGTTGAGGTTGGATTTTGGTAAAATTGGTATGGGTAGACTCGTGGTTGAATGGGCTTTCGAATTTTATAATTTTTGTCAAGTTCCGAGACCTGGTCCCCACGGGCGATTTTTGAGCTAAATTTCGGATTTTTATGGAAAATTAGTATTTTTTAATGAAATTAATTCCTATAAATTTTATTGACTGAAACAAATTATTTGTGACTAGATTCGAGGCATTCAGAGGCTGATTTACGAGGCAAAGGCATAACAGAGTAAAGAATTTCACGTTTTGAGGTAAGTAGCAGTTATAAATTTGGTCCTGAGGGTATGAAACCCCAGATTTTTGTGTCATGTGATTATTTTGGAGGTGACGCACATGCTAGGTGATGAGCGTGTGGGCGTGCACCGAAGGGATTGTGACTTGGTCCGTCCTGTGAAACTATAAAGTTGAATAACCTGTTGTTAGCTATAAGCTCTCTTTGTGTTGAAGAAATTTGACTGTAAATCATGTTAAAAATTATGCTTAGGCAATGTGATAGTATTGTTGGGACCCATAGAGGTCGCGTAGTTGTTGAATTATTTGCTAGTTGTTGTCTTGTACTCAGTCATGCTTTTACTTGTGCATCATACCTCAGTCTTTCTTGATATTTGTTGATTTACTGTGTTATCTTTGTTTGGACTGATCTTTATGATTTTCGAGAGCCCGAGAGACTAGAGAGGTTGAGGACTGAGTAAGGCCGAGGGCCTGTTAGTGAAGTAAGGATATATGGCAAGTGAGTTGTCCATGCAGGATATTATAGCACGTGAGTTGTTCGTGAGGATTATGGCTCTTGGGCTGTAGGAGACCCTCCGGAGTCTGTACACCCCAGTGAGCGCGGGTACCTATTGAGTGCTGAGGGCTGAGAGCCGAGTGGTTGAGCTGTTGTGACGAGTTGACTGACTGTTGCCCTGGGAGGCTGTACTTGCTTTTCATTTGTTGTTGCATTTAATTTCTATTTGTCATTGTTGTGAAATTCTCTGAAAGATTATATATCCGGATTACATGGACATGAACTGTATAAAATTGATTTGACTTAAACTGCTGTATTTGAAAGTGTCACGACCCGAAATTTCTACCTTCGGACCGTGATGGCGCCTAACATTTCACTTGCTAGGCAAGTCAATGTTAGAATAATATTATCTATTTTAAAATAATTTTTAAATTTATTAATAATAATTGAAACAATTTCGGAAGTAAAGTCCGAAATATAATGATTAATCCATACAAATAACGGTTTCTAAATACCATCCTAGAATTGGTGTCACCAGTGCACGAGCTTCTAGAATAATACAAATAAAGGTCTGAAATAAATAAGCTATCTGGAAATAAACACACAGCAAAAGTAAAATAGACGGGGACTTCAGAACTGCGGACGCCATGCAACTATACCTCAAGTCTCCTCTGGTAGCTAAAATCCGAGTAAGTTTATGGTACACCGCTGGGACCAACTCCAAAATCTGCACAAGAAATGCAAAGTGTAGTATCAGTACAACCGACCCCATGTACTGGTAAGTGATGAGCCTAACCTCGACGAAGTAGTGATGAGGCTAGGGCGAGTCACTTACATTAACCTGTACGCAATATTAGTAACAACAACAAATAATAGAAATAAATCAGGTAACTCATTTATAATAATTGAAGCCAACTCAGCAGTCATAACCAATTATCATTTCCATCAATTTCCGTTGCAGCGTGCAACCCGCTCTCACAATATATTCATATTCAATTCTATTGAGGCGTGCAACCCGCTCCTCCAATATATTCATTTCAATCAAGTCTGTTGCGGCGTGCAATCCGATCCCCCAATATATATATATATATATATATATATATATATATATATATATATATATATATATATATATCGACTTTTAAATAAGTCTGTTGCGGCGTGCAACCCGATCCTCCAATATAGACTTTTAATAAGTCTGTTGCGGCGTGCAACCCGATCCTCCAATATAGACTTTTAATAAGTCTGTTGCGGCGTGCAACCCGATCCTCTAATATATTCATTTCAATCAATTTTGTTGCGGCGTGCAACCTGATCCTCCAATATATTCATTTACCAATTCTTATAGAAGAAATTACCCCAATGAATGCAATGATTAATATAAATTTTTTAAAACAACAAATATACAATAATTATAATTTAATTATGAAACAAACAATGATAAATAGCAATTTATTAAGGAAACCAGGGAGAAAATAGGCAGTTTAATGTTAAATATGCTAAATGTCAAGTAGCAATTAATACACATAAATCAAATAGCATGTAACAATTATTGCAGGAATTCAAGAATTAATATTTGTCAAAGAATAGGAAAGAAACAATTATTATAACAATTAATTCATGATTAAAATAATTTATTATTTTTTAAGTAAATATGCAAATAATTAATTTGACGACGTATAGACACTCGTCACCTCGCCTATATGTTGTTCACATGCATTTCACATAACAAATAGTTTAAGGGTTCTATTCTCTCAAGTTAAGGTTAATCACGACACTTACCTCGCTTTGCAAATTCCAATCAATTACTCGACCAAAGCTTTTCCTTTTAAATTTGTCTCCAAAAGCTTCAAATCTATTCACAAACAATTCGATATACTCAATATGAATCATAGGAATTAATTCCATATGAATTTAATAATTTTCCGGATAAAAATCTGAAATTTATTTAAATATTCGACAGTGGGACCCACATCTCAAATTTCGGAAAAACTCGTGGTATTCGAACACCCGTTCCGTTACTAGTTCAACCATACAAAAATTATCCAATTCCGATATCAAATAGACCTTCAAATCTTAAATTTCCGTTTTTGGAAGATTTTATAAAAATCTAATTTTTCTTCCCTAAATTCACGGATTCATGGTATAAAAGAGTACGAAATCATGAAATATAATCAATAAAGGATAAGGAACACTTACCCCAATGTTTTCCTGTGAAAATCGCCCAAGAATCGCCTTACCCGAGCTCAAAAATTAGAAATGGTTGAAAATGGGCCGAAACCCCATTTTCATTCATAAATATTATAGTGGACCTATATCGGGCTTCAGAACCAAAATACGGACCCGGTGTCAATAAATCCAACATCAGTAGATTCTTAAAAATCATTAAACTTTCAAACTTTTAATTTTTCATCAAAATTCCATATCTCGGGTTAGGGACCTCAGAATTCGATTTCGGGCATACGCCCAAGTCCCAAGTCATGATACGGACCTACCGAAATTGTCAAAACACTGATCCGGGTCCGTTTGCTCAAAATATTGACCAAAGTCAACTCAGTTGAGTTTTAAAGCTCTATTTCACATTTTAATCCATTTTTCACACAAAATTTTTTTGAAAAATTGTACGGACTGCGCACGTAAGTCGAGGAGTGAAAAATAGTGCTTTTCGAGGTCGTAGAACACAGAATTACTTATTAAATTTAAAGATGACATTTTGGGTCATCACATTCTCCACCTCTAAAACAAACGTTCGTCCTCGAACGAAGTTAGAAAAAGTACCTGAGCTGGTGAATAAGTGTGGATATTTACTCCGCATATCTGACTCGGATTCCCAGGTAAATGCCTCTACCGGCTGACCTCTCTATTACACCCGAACTAACGGATAACTCTTAGATCTCAACTGCTAGACCTGCCGGGCTAGAATAGGCACCGACTCCTACTCGTAAGTCAAATCTTTGTCCAGTTGGACTGAGGTGAAATCTAATACATGGGACGAATCACCATGATATTTTCGGAGCATAGATACATGGAACACCGGATGAACCGCTGATAAACTAGGTGGTAATTCAAGCATGTAGGCTACTTCACCTACCCTTTCAAGAACTTTAAAGGGTCCGATATACCTAGCGCTCAACTTGCCCTTCTTTCCGAACCTCATAACACCTTTCATAGGTGAAACCCGGATCAATATTCTTTTTCCAACCATGAATGCAATATCACGAACTTTACGGTCGGCATAACTCTTTTGCCTAGACTGAGTTGTGCGAAGTCAATCCTGAATAATCTTGACCTTATCCAAGGTATCTTATACCAAATCGGTACCCAATAACCGAGCCTCTCCCGGTTCAAACCATCCAACTAGCGAACGACATCGCCTCCCGTATAATGCCTCATATAGAGCCATCTGAATGCTCGACCGGTAGCTATTATTATAAGCAAACTCCGCAAGTGGAAAGAAATGATCCCAAGAACCTCCAAAGTCTATAACACAAGCACGGAGCATATCTTCCAATATCTGAATGGTGCGCTCTGACTGTCCGTCTGTCTGTGGATGAAATGTTGTACTCAACTCAACCCGCGTGCCTAACTCACATTGTACAGCCCTCCAGAGATGTGAGGTAAACTGCATACCTCGATCTGAAATAATAGACACGGGCACACCGTGTAGGTGGACAATCTCACAAATGTAAATTTCAGCTAACCTCTCTAAAGAATAGGTAACTGCCATTGGAATGAAATATGCTGACTTGGTCAACCTGTCTACAATGACCCAAACTGCATCAAATTTTCTTTGAGTCTGTGGGAGTCCAACAACAAAATCCATAGTGATACACTCCCATTTCCATTCAGCAAACCACCAGGTCTCTGATGCTCGTACTTAACTTGCTGACAATTCAGTCACCGAGCTACATATGAAACTATATATTTTTTCATTCTCCTCCACCAATAATGTTGCCGCAAATCTTGATACATTTTGGCGGTACCTGGATGAATAAAATACTGGAACTGTGTTCCTTTTCAAGAATTAATTCACGAAGCTCGTCAACATTAGGCACACAAATACGACCCTGCATTCGCAGAACTCCATCTTCCCCTACAAAAACTTGTTTGGCATCATCGTGCCGCACCGTGTCCTTAAGGACAAGTAAATGAAGATCATTATATTGCCTCTCTCTAATGCGCTCATATAAAGAAGACCGAGCGATTTTGCAAGCTAGAACCCAGCTGGGTTCTGAAACATCTAACCTCACGAATTGATTAGCCAACGTCTGAACATCTGCAGCTAATGGCCTCTCACCAAACGGAATATACGCAAGACTGCCCATACTCACAACCTTTCTACTCAAAGCATCCGCCACCACATTGGCCTTTCCGAGGTGATACAAAATGGTGATATCATAGTCTTTCAACAACTCCAACCATCTTCTCTGCCTCAAATTAAGATCCTTTTGTTTGAACAGATACTGAAGGCTACGATGATTAGTAAATACCTCATACGAGACACCGTAGAGGTAATGCCTCCAAATTTTCAGTTCATGAACAATGGCTGCCAGTTCTAAGTCATGAACATGATAATTATTCTCGTGAACTTTCAACTGCCGTGACGCATATGCAATCACCCTGATATCTTGCATTAATACTGCACCAAGTCTAATGTGAGATGCGTCACAATATACCGTATACGATCCTGAACCTGTGGGTAATGCCAACACTGGCGCCGTAGTCAAAGCAGTCTTGAGCTTCTAAAAGCTCAACTCACACTCGTCTGACCATCTGAATGGGACACCTTTCTGGGTCAGTCTGGTCAATGGAATTGCTATAGATGAAAACCCTTCCACGAACCGATGATAATAACCTGCTAAACCCAGGAAACTCCGGATCTCTGTAACTGAAGTAGGTCTAGGCTAATTCTGAACAACCTTAATCTTCTTTAGGATCCACTTTTATGCCTTCTGCCGATACAACATGCCCCAAAAAGGTAATTGAGTCTAACCAAAATTCATATTTTGAAAATTTGGCATATAACTGATTTTTCTTCAAAGTCTGAAGCACACTCCGAAGATGTTGCTCATGCTCCTCTCGACTACTAGAGTAAATCAAGATATCATCAATGAATACAACCACAAAAGAATCCGAATATGGCTTAAACACCCGATTCATCAAATCCATAAATGTTGATGGGGTATTTGTCAACCCAAATGACATCACTAGGAATTCGTAATGCCCATACCGAGTCCGAAAAGCTGTCTTAGGGACATTGGATGCCCTAATCTTCAACTGATAGTAACCAGACCTCAAATCGATCTTCGAAAATACCTTGGCACCCTAAAGCTGATCGAATAAATCATCAATTATTGGCAGTGGATATTTGTTCTTAATAGTAGCTTTGTTCAGCTACCGATAATCTATACACATTCGCATAGAACCATCTTTCTTCTTTACAAATAATACTAGTGCACCTCAGGGCGAGACACTGGGTCTAATGAATCCCTGATCAAGCAAGTCTTGTAACTGCTCCTTCAATTCTTTCAACTCCGGTGGGGTCATACGATGTGGTGGAATAGAAATGGGCTGAGTGCCCGGAGCCAAATCAATACAGAAGTCAATATCTCTGTCGGGTGGCATCCCCGAAAAACCTACAGGAAATACTTCTGGAAATTCACGAACAAGTGGTACTGAGTCCATAGAAGGAATATCCGCACTGGGATCGCGAATATAAGCCAAATAGGCTAGACACCCTTTCTCTACCATACGACGAGCTTTCATATAAGAAATAACCCTGATGACAGAATGACCAGGAATTCCTTTCCACTCTAACCGAGGTAACCCCCGGCATGGCTAGAGTTACTGTCTTGGCATGACAATCCAATATAGCATGATAAGGTGATAGCCAATCCATACCCAAGATGATATCAAAATCTACCATATCAAGAAGTAGAAGATCCACACTAGTCTCAAGACTACCAATAGAAACCACACACAAACGATAGACATGATCTACTATAACAGAGTCTCCCACCGGTGTAGATACACACACAAAAGTACTCAGAGAATCACAAGGCACAACCAAATATGAAGCAAAATAGGAGGATACGTAGGAATAAGTAGATCCTGGATCAAATAGAACTAAAGCATCTCTATGGCAAACTGAAATAATACCTGTGATCACAACATCAGATGACTCGGCCTCAGGCCTAGCTGGAAAAGCATAAAATCAGGGCTGAGCCCCACCACTCTGAACTGCGTCTCTAGGATGGCCTCTAACTGGATGGACTCCACCTCTAACGGTCTGACCTCCACATCTAATGGCCTGACCTTCACCTCTAGCTGCCTGACCCCTACCTCTAGTTGGCTGAGCAGGAGGTGAAGCAACCGGTGCCGGTATAATGGCACGTGTATCCTATCGAGATCTGTTACTCGCCAATCTAGGGAAATACCTCCTGATGTGGCCAATGTTCCTACACTCATAACACCCATCCTGATGCCGTGGCTGCTGAAGCTGAAGCTAACCCAAATGGGCCGGATAACCGCTGTAGTAACTCTGGAGTAGCGGTGCATTGATAGGAGCTGAATGTGAACTGAATGCTGGCTGCCCATAGTAAGGCATAATAGGACCGTGACTCCCTGAAGCACTGTGAGATGCATGAAGTGCTGAATGAAACGGTCTGGGAGGATGACCCCTACCAAAATTACCCCTGCCTCCAGACAAGTCACCACTGAAACCACCAAACTGACGAGGCCTCTTATCAGACCTCTGCCCCTCTCCTGTGCAAGAACCGTCTTGATCCTCCCCACGATATTAGTAGCTGCCTGAAAAGAAATCTCACTTCCAGTCTCCTTGGCCATCTGAAGCCTGATAGGGTGAGTGAGTCCCTCAATAAACCTCCTCACCCTCTCTCCCTCAGTAGGTAGTAAGAGGAGAGCATGGCAATCCAAATCCACAAAACGGGACTCGTACTGAGTAACAGTCATACTGCCCTGCTGTAGACGCTCAAAATGCTTGCGGAATTCCTTTCTCAGTGTGATAGGAAGGAACTTCTCCAGGAATAATTGAGAGAATTGCTCCCAAGTAAGTGTAGGCGATCCAACTGGTCTAGTCAATGTATAATCCCTCCACCACCTCATGGCGGAACCCGTCATCTTAAACACAGCAAAGTCAACCCCATTTGTCTCGACTATGCCTAAGTTCCGCAACACCTTATGGCAACATTCAAGATAATCTTGTGGGTCCTCAGAAGGTGTACCACTAAAGCAAACTGGGAAGAGCTTGGTAAACTTATCCAGTCTCAATAAGGCCTCAAAAGACATGGCGGGCCTATCACCGGTCTGTGCCGCAACAACTGGCTGAACTATCCCAACTGGCGGGGCTGCTGGAGCCTGATTCTGGGGAGCTATCTGCTCCGGAGCGGGAGTAGTGGGAGTTTGTGCTCCTCCCCCAGCCTGTGAAATGGCTGGTACCATTCTGGGCCACGCCCTCCATAAGACTCACCAAACGGACTAGAGTGTCCTAAAGCACTGGAGTAGCTATGAATCCTTCCGGGACCTGAACTGGTCCAGCTGGTACATTCTGAACTGGAACTTCCTCCTAAAGGTCCACCTGAGGTTCTATAACAAGTGCAGCTGCTCGAGCTCTGGACTGAGCTCTACCTCGGCCTCTAGTACGACCTCGGCCTCGACCTCTACCCCTGGAATTGGTAAAGGTATTACGTGTTCTCACCATCTGCGAGAGAATAAGAGTAGAATGGTTCAATCATCGATGATAGAATAAAATCGCACGACAGAATAAGAAAGAAGTGATATTGTTCCTAAACTTCATAGTCTCTAATAGATACATACAGACGTCTCCGTACTGATCCTTCAGACTCTACTAATCTTGCTCGTGACTCGTGAGACCTATGTAACATAGCGCTATGATACCAACTGTCACGACCCAAAATTCCCACCTTCGGACCGTGATGGCGCCTAACATTTTACTTGCTAGGCAAACCAACGTTAGAATAATATTTTCTATTTAAAAATAATTTTTAAATTTATTAATAATAATTGAAATAATTTCGGAAGTAAAGTCTGAAATATAGTGATTAATCCATACAAATAACGGTGTCTAAATACCATCCCAGAATTGGTGTCACCAGTGCACGAGCTTCTAGAATAATACAAATAAAGGTCTGAAAAAAATAAAGTATTTGGAAATAAACACACAACAAAAGTAAAGGTCGGGGCCGAGGTAGAGGTCGAGGTGTAGCTCGTACCATAATTGGACCCGCACCTGTAGTACCACCAGTTGCTCTAGCTCAGGAGCATATTCCAGATATAGCTGAGCCGACACGACCAACTCAGGCACCAGGTATGCCTATTGAGATTCCAGGCCTTCAAGAGACTTTGGCCCAAATATTGACAATTTGCACTGGTCTTGCTTTGGTGGTTTCGGCTCAGGCCGCACCTGCCAGTTCTCAGGCCGGAGGAGGTACTCATACCCCTGTTGCCCATACTCTAGACCAGGTAGTATAGGGACTTCATATACCGGGGGCACTACCAGCCCAGGCGGTTGCAGCTGCTCAGGCCTCGGTAGTTCCTGTTATGGCAGACGATGAGTAGAGGAGACTTGAGAGATTTGAGAGGCTTAGACCTCCACCATTTAGTGGTACTGAGTTAGAGGATGCTCAGGGTTTTCTAGTTAAGTGCCAACAGATGTTTCGGACAGCGGGTATTCTAGAGACCAGTGGAGTCTCATTCACTACTTTTTAATTTTTTGGGGCTGCCTTTAGATGGTGGGAGGCTTATGAGAGGTGTAGGCCGGTCGGTGCAGCACCCCTTACCTAGCAGCAGTTCTCTGGTCTATTCCTGGAGAAGTTCGTGCCTCAGTCAGGCAGTTCGAGCAGCTTCATCAGGGTGATATGTTCATGACACAGTATGAGATGAGATTTTCAGAATTGGCCCGTCATTCTATTTGGTTGATTCCCACAGATAGGGAAAGGATCAGGAGGTTCATAGATGGCCTCACTTTTCAGTTGCGATTACTCATGACTAGAGAAAGGGTGTCTGGTTCTACTTTCGACGAGGTGGTCGACATTACTCGTCAGATTGAGATGGTTCGCAGTTAGGAATGGGTTAAGCGGGAGGCTAAGATGCCTCTTGGTTCAGTTGATTTCAGCGGTGTTCCTTGAGGTAGTCAGTTTTACCGCGGTAAGGGTTGTTCTTACAGACACGCTCAGACGGGTCGTCCCGCTCATGGTGGTGCATCAGCTAGCCAGGGTTCTTACAGTGCTCACTCATGCCAGTCTTCATTCAGTGCACTACCAGCACAGAGTTCTCATCATGCCTCGTTCGCTCAGGCTTCTACAAGTAATTCTTCGGGTTATCAGGAGAAGCAGTTCCGTCAGAGGAGGGGTTGTTTCGAGTGCGGAGAATTGGGTCATTTCAAGAGATATTGTCCTAGGTTGTTGAGTGGGGCTCCATAGTAGAGTTCTCAACCAACGACACCAACACCAGTAGTTACACCACCCGCCCAGCCAGCTCGGGGTGGGGGTCAGGCAGCTAGGGGTCTCCCAAGAGGGGGAGGCCGGTCAGGTGGCAGTCAGGCCCGATTCTAGCTTTTCCTGCCAGGCCAGATGCTGTTGCTTCAGATGTAGTGATCACAGGTATTGTCTCAGTGTGCCACAGGGAGGCTTCTATATTATTTGACCCTGGATCCACTTATTCATATATATCATCGTATTTTGTTCATTATCTGGACATGCCCTGTGAGTCCTTAGTTTCACCTGTTTGTGTGTCTACACCGGTAGGCGATATTATTACTGTGGACCGTGTGTATCAGTCGTCTGTGGTAACTATTGGGGAACTGGAGACTAGAGTTGATCTCTTATTACTAGGTATGGTTTATTTCGATATAAACCTGGGTATGGATTGGTTGTCTCCACGTCATGCTATTCTGGACTATCACGCAAAAACTGTGACGTTGACAATGCCGGGGTTGCCAAAGATTGAATGGAGAGGTTCTCTTGATTTTGTTCCCAGCAGGGTAATTTCTTA
Organism: Nicotiana tomentosiformis; assembly: GCF_000390325.3. Classification (NCBI taxonomy): domain Eukaryota; kingdom Viridiplantae; phylum Streptophyta; class Magnoliopsida; order Solanales; family Solanaceae; genus Nicotiana; species Nicotiana tomentosiformis. The sequence continues at coordinate 86,373,848 of NC_090814.1, forward strand.
TTTGAAGGCCCAACATATGGATGGAAAGGGATGTTTGTCATATTTGGCTTTTGTGAGAGATGTTTTTGCAAATACTCTTATTATTGATTCAGTACCGGTCGTGCGAGACTTTCTGAATGTATTTCCTGCAAGCCTGCTGGGTATGCCCCCCGACAGGGATATTGATTTCTGTATTGACTTGGTGCAGGGCACTCAGCCTATTTCCATTCCCCCGTATCATATGGCACCAGCTGAGTTAAAAGAATTGAAAGAGCAACTTCAGGAACTTCTTGAAAAGGGGTTTATTAGGCCTAGTGTGTCACCTTGGGGTGCACCGGTTCTGTTTGTGAAGAAGAAAGATGGTACTATGCGGTAGTGCATTGATTATAGGAAGTTGAACAAAGTTACAATCAAGAATAAATATATGTTGCCGCGTATTGATGACTTATTTGACTAGCTTCAGGGAGCAAGGGTGTTCTCCAAAATTGATTTGAGATTGGGGTATCACCAATTAAAAATTCGGGATTCGGATATTCTAAAGACGGCATTCAAAACTCGTTATAGCCACTACGAATTTCTTGTGATGTCTTTTGGGCTAACCAATGCCCCATCAGCATTTAAGCATTTGATGAATATTGTATTCCAGCCATATCTTGATTTATTTGTCGTAGTATTTATTGATGATATTCTGGTGTAGTCACGTAGCCAGGAAGAGCATGCAAAATACTTGGGTATTGTATTACAGAGGCTGAAAGGGGAGAGACTTTATGCCAAATTCTCTAAGTGTGAGTTCTGGCTTAATTCAGTGGCATTCTTGGGACATATAGTGTCCAGTGAAGGAATTAAGGTGGATCCGAAGAAAATAGAGGCAGTTCAGAGTTGGACCAGACCATCTTGAATTACTGAGATTCGGAATTTTCTCGGCTTGGCCGGTTATTATCGTCGCTTCGTGGAGGGTTTCTCGTCTATTGCATCGCCTATGACTAAATTGACCCAGAAAGGTGCCCCGTTCAGGTGGTCGGATGAGTGTGAGGAGAGCTTTCAGAAGCTCAAGACAACTTTGACTACAACTCCAGTATTGGTGTTGCCTACAAGTTCAGAGTCTTATACTGTGTATTGTGACGCGTCGTGTATTGGTCTCGGCGCAGTACTTATTCAAGACGGTAGGGTGATTTTCTATTCATCCAGACAATTAAAGGCACATGAGAAGAATTATTCAGTCCACGACCTTGAGTTAGCAGCTATTGTTCATGCCTTGAAAATTTGGCGGCATTACTTGTACGGTGTCCAGTGTGAGGTATATACCGATCATCGGAGTCTACAACATTTGTTTAAACAGAAGGATTTTAATTTGTGGCAGCGAAGGTGGTTAGAGTTGCTTAAGGATTATGATATCACCATTCTCTATCATCTCGGAAAGGCCAATGTAGCGACCGATGCCTTGAGTCGTAATGCGAAGAGTTTGGGTAGTTAGCACACTTACCGGTAGCAGAGAGGCCTTTATCATTGGATGTTCAGGCCTTGGCCAACCAGTTTGTTAGATTGGATGTTTCTGAGCCGAATTGAGTTTTGGCTTGTGTGGTTTCTCGGTCTTCTTTATATGATCGCATCAGAGAGCGCCAGTTTGATAATCCACATATGCTTGTCCTTAAGGACATGATTCAACACGGTGACGCCAAGGAAGTCACTATTGGAGATGACGGTGTATTACGGATGCAGGGCAGGCTATGTGTGCCTAATGTAGATGGTTTACGTGAGCTGATTCTCCAGGAAGCTCACAGTTCACAGTACTCTATTCATCCAAGCGCCGCGAAGATGTATCAGGATTTGAGGCAGCACTATTAGTGGAGGCGAATGAAGAAAGATATAGTTGGATTTGTAGCTCGGTATTTAAATTGTCAACAGGTAAAGTACGAGCATCAGAGACCGGGCGGATTACTACAGAGACTTGAAATTCCGGAGTGGAAGTGAGAACGTATTACCATGGACTTCGTAGTTGGGCTCCCACGGACTTTGCGAAAGTTTGATGTTGTTTGGGTGATAGTAGATCGGTTGACCAAATCTACGCATTTTATTCCAGTTGGTACTAATTATTCTTCGGAGCGGTTGGCTGGGATTTATATTCGCGAGATTGTTCCCCTACACAGTGTGCCAGTGTCCATCATTTCAAATTGAGGCACACAGTTTACATCACAGTTTTGGAGAGTAGTATAACGAGAATTGGGCACACAGGTTCAGTTGAGTACAACATTTCACCCTCAGACGGATGGATAGTCCGAGCGCACTATTCAGATATTAGAGGATATGCTACGCACTTGTGTCATTGATATTGGAGGTTCTTGGGATAAATTTCTGCCACTCGCGGTTTACTTACAATAACAGCTACCAATCGAGTATTCAGATGGCTCCGTATGAGGCATTATATGGGAGACAGTGTCGTTCTCCGGTGGGTTGGTTTGACCCGAGTGAGGCTAGGCTATTGGGTACTGACTTAGTTCAGGATGCTTTAGAAAAGGTCAAAGTGATTTAGGAACGCTTCGTACGACGCAGTCTAGACAAAAGGGTTATGCTGATAGGAAGGTTCGTGATGTTGTTCACATGGTTGGAGAGAAGGTTCTACTCAAGATTTCACCCATGAAGGGTGTGTTGAGGTTCGGGAAGAAGGGCAAGTTGAGCCCTCGGTATATTGGGCCTTTTGAGATACTTAAGAAAATTGGAGATGTGGCTTATGAACTTGCTTTGCCACCTAGTCTATCAGGTGTTCATCTAGTGTTCCATGTATTTATGCTCCGAAAGTATGTCGGGGATCCGTCTCATATTCTGAATTTCAGTACAGTACAACTGGACGGTAATTTAACTTATGATGTGGAGCCGGTGGCTATTTTAGACTAGCAGGTTCGAAAGCTGAGGTCAAAGAACATAACATCAGTGAAGGTACAGTAGAGAGGCCAACCAGTAGGAGAAGCTACCTGGGAGATTGAGCAGAAGATGCGGAGCATATATCCACACCTATTTGAGACTCTAGGTATTACTCTAAACCCGTTCGAGGACGAATGTTTGTTTAAGAGAGGGAGAATGTAATGACCCGGTCGGTAGTTTTGAGTATTATAACCCCGTTCCCCCATTTACTGCTCAATTTATGCATTACAATTGATTTATGACTTATCGGGTTAGTTGGTTCGGATCCGGAAGGAATTCAGAGTGAAATGAGACACTTAGTCTCATAATTGAAAATTTTAAGATAGAAAAGTTGCCAGGATGTGGATTTATGTGTAAACGACCTCGGATTTGAATTTTTATGATTCCAATAGCTCTGTATGGTGATTTTGTACTTAGGAGCGTGTCCGGAAAATTTTTTGTAGGTCCGTAGAGGAATTAGGCTTGAAATGCCGAAAGTTGAATTTTTGGGAAGTTTGACTGGTGGGTTGACTTTTTGATATCGGGGTCGTAATCCGATTTTGAAAATTTTAATAGGTCTGTTATGTCATTTATGACTTATGTGCAAAATTTGAGGTCAATCGGACGTGATTTGATAGGTTTCGACGTTGTTTGTAGAAATGGAAAGTGTCAAAGTTCATTAGGCTTGAATCTATGTGTGATTCATGTTTTTAGTGTTGTTGGATGTGATTTGAAGACTCGACTAAGTTCGTATAATGTTTTAGGACTTGTTGGTATATTTGGTTGAGGTCCCGAAGGCCTCGTGTGAGTTTCAGATGGTTAACGGATCAAAAAGTGGACTAAAATAGCTGTTGCAATTTCCTTCTACTGCAAATTCCATCTCCCAGGATCGAGCCCTGAATCGTGCCCAGAATAGGGCCATGATCGAGCTCAGGATCAAAGTCACGATCGAAGGTAGGGTCGAGGGCCCAAGATCAAAGCCACGATCGAAGGAAGGATCGAAGGCCAGGGTCGAGGGCCATGATCGAGGACCAGGATCGAGGGTCAGAATCGAGGCCCAAGATCGAGGCCCAGGATCGACGAACACGATCGATGACCCAGGATCGAGGCAGGATCGAGGGATGTCTGGGCAGAATTATAAAGCAGGGAACTTCGTCCCATTCGCCATTTTTGACAAATTGGAGCTTGAGGAGAGGCGATTTTTGATAGATTTTCAAGGAAAACTTGAGATAAGTCCCTTGTGATCATTTCTACTCCATAATATTGAATTATCATCGAATAATCCGACTAGATTACATAATTTTGAGGTGTAAATCGGAGACTTGAACTTAGAAATTTGAAAATACGATTTGTAGATTTGAGGGTCGAGTTGAGGTCAAATTTTTGTAAAATTGGTATGGGTAGACTCGTAGTTGAATGGGCTTTCAGATTTTGTAACTTTTGTCGAGTTCCGAGACGTGGGCCACATAGGCAATTTTTGAGCTAAATTTCGGATTTTTATGGAAAATTAGTATTTTCTTATGGAATTAATTTCAATAAATTTTATTGACTGAAATATATTATTTGTGACTAGATTCGAGGCATTCAGAGGCCGATTTGCGAGGCAAAGGCATAGCAAAGTAAAAAATTTCACATTTTGAGGTAAGTAACAGTTATAAATATGGTTCTGAGGGTATGAAATCCTAGATTTTTGAGTCATGTGATTATTTTGGAGGTGAAGTACATGCTAGGTGACGAGTGTATGGGCGTGCACCGAAGGGATTGTGACTTGGTCCGTCCCGTGAAACTATAAAGTTGAATAACCTGTTGTTAGCTATAAGCTCTCTTTGTGTTGAAAAAATTTGACTGTAAATCATGTTAAAAATTATGCTTAGGCAATGTGATAGTATTGTTGGGACCCACAGAGGTCGCGTAGTTGTTGAATTATTTGCTAATTGTTGTCTTGTACTCAGTCATGCTTTTACTTGTGCATCATACCTCAGTCTTTCTTGATATTTGTTGATTTACTATGTTATCTTTGTTTGGACTGATCTTTGTGATTTTCGAGAGCCCGAGAGACTAGAGAGGTTGGGGACTGAGTAAGGCCGAGGGTCTGTCGGTGAGGTAAGGATATATGGCACGTGAGTTGTCCGTGCATGATATTATAGCACGTGAGTTGTCCGTGCAGCACGTGAGTTCTCCTTGCGAATTATGGCGCTTGGGCTGTAGGAGCCCCTCCGGAGTCTGTACACCCCCAGTGAGCGCGGGTACCTATTGAGTGTGAGTGCTGAGGGCTGAGAGCTGAGTGGTTGAGCTATTGTGACGAGTTGAGTGACTGTTGACCTGGGAGGCTGTACTTGCTTTTCATTTGTTGTTGCATTTAGTTGCTATCTGTCATTGTTGTGAAATTCTTAGAAAGATTCTATATCCGAATTACATGAACATGAACTGTATAAAATTGATTTGACTTAAACTGCTGGAATTACTGAAAATGAACTATAACTGTGTAGCTCGTCACTATCTTCTGTTTCTTAGTTATTATTGTTACTTGCTGAGTTAGTTGTACTCATACTACACCCTGAACTTCGTGTGCAGGTCCAGGTGCTTCTGAACATAGCGGGTGTTGATTCTCTCGTACAGTTGATCTTTCAGAAATTCAGAGGTAGCTGTCGTGTTTTGCATACCTTGTCTCTCCTTCCCTATCTTCTTGTTTACCGTATTCTGGTCTTAGACTATTATAGATCGTATTTTATTTTTCGAGACTTGTATTAATATTAGATGCTCATGTACTCAGTGACACCAGATTTTGGAGAGTATTCGTATCGGTATTTTGTAATTTTGTATTGTATTTAATTATTATATTTTCAAACTTAAAAGAAATAGTGGTTTATTGATATTATTGGCTTGCCTAGTAGCGAGATAGGCGTCATCACGACAGGTTGGAATTTTGGGTCGTGACAAGTTTTTCCCTAGGTCAGTTGCATGTATTTTTCTGGGTTATCCACCTAGAAAGAAAGCTTACAAACTCCTACAGTTGTCCGATAAGAAAATACTTATTTCAAGAGATGTGATATTCCATGAGAACATTTTTCCATTTTGTAAATCCTCCACACCAAAGACACTATTCCTATATATTCCATTTGTCTTTCCAGAGCCAGAACAATCACCTCACATTGATCATGTACCTGCACTTGTACAAACTTCTGCTCATGAACCTAGCTCCAATGTTTCTTCTAGTGGTGATATGGATGCACCTTTATTCAGTCCAATTGTGTCTCCTAGTTCTTCTAATCCTTCATATTCTGTCCCTGTTTCTCCCTCCATTTCTTCTGATCCTACTCATCCTGGAAGATATCCTTCTAGAAATCACAACCCCCTTCTTATCTTGAAGATTATATCTGTCCTACTTTAACTTCCTTGAATTGTTTGCCCAAGTCTGTTTGCTTTAGTAGTTTGAGTTCCACTAATCAGAATTTAGTTAAGAGTCTAGATAATGTGCATGAACCTGTAACTTTCCAGCAAGCAAATTTAAATCCTGTGTAGCAGGAAGCCACGGTGAAAGAATTTGAAGCACTTGAAGCAAATAAAACTTGGGATATAATATCCTTGCCACCCGGCAAGAAACCTATAGAGAATAAATGGGTATACAAAATCAAACATAGGGAAGATGGTAGTATTGAAATGTTTAAGGCCAGGTTAGTAGTAAATTGGGGGGGAGGGGCACACAAACTGAAGGGGTTGATTATATAGAGACATTTTCCCCTATGGTTAAAATGACCACCATTAGAACTATTATTGCGGTGGTTGTTAAGAGGCATTGACCTATGTTTCAATTAGACGTGAACAATGCATTTTTGTATGGAGACCTTGATTAAGAGGTGTATATGAGGATCCCGCAGGGGATGGTAGTTTTTGGTGATAATCTGGTATGTATGTTGAAAAGTTTTTTGTATGGATTAAAGTAAGTTTCTAGACAATGGTACTCCAAGTTAAGTGATTCTTTGATTTTCAGGGGGTATATTGCTTCCAAAAATGACTATTCTCTTTTTATTAAATCTGTTGATTCTTTGATTACTGTTGTTGTTGTGTATGTTGATGATATACTTTTGAGTGAAAATGATGATAAGGAAATTTCTTCTCTTAAATATTTTGGACAATCAATTAAAAATTAAGGATTTGGGGCATTTGCATTATTTTCTTGGTTTGGAAATTATGTCAGAATCTGCTGGTATTGTTGTTTCTCAGAGAAAATTTGCTTTGAATCTCTTAACCGAATTTGAATGTTTAGAATGCACTTCTGTTATCAGTCCTTTAGATGCTAATTAGAAGCTCAAGGCTATTGATAGGAAGCCTTTATCTGATCCTACTTGCCTACTCAGTTCAACATTTGAGTCAGTTTATGCATGCTCCTTGTGATTCACATTTAGCTGTTGCCTACCATGTTCTCTATACTTCAAGGGTAATTTGGGTCAAGGGTTGTTTATGAGTGCAGATGATGAATTTTTCTTCCATGCTTTCAGTGACTCTGACTGGACAGCTTGCCCAGATTCAAGCAGATCGGTAAGTGGTTACCTGGTTATTCTTGGGAATTCTCTTCTTACTTGGAAATCCAAGAAGCAACACATTGTGGGTCTCTCTTCAGCCGAGGCAGAGTATCGATCCATGCGACGTGTCGTTGCTGAGTTAGCTTGGCTTACCAGATTATTGGTTGAACTCACTGTCACCTCCATTGTACCTATTCCTTTATATTGTGATAGTTAGTCAATTATATATATTGCAAAAAATTCGGTATTTCACGAGCGCATCTAACACATCGAGCTAGATTGTCATTTTGTACGTGAAAAGTTATAGGATGGACTAATTTCTTATTCTTTTGTCCCCAGCAGGCTGCAGCTTGTCGATATGCTTACGAAGCCACTCCATGGTGTGACTCGTCGTTTTATCTTGAGCAAGTAGGTGTGGCTAACTACTCTCCAACTTGAGGGGGGATGTTAGAATAGTTGGGTTGTTATTAGTTGGGCTGTTATTTTTGTATCTGGGCCACTAGTTTGCTGAGTCCATATTTATTTATATTATAAATGGTAGATGGGTCAGTTTATTTTCCTGTATGTGGGTCTGTATATAAACACAACTCTAGTCACATACCTGACTTAGATGCTCATTTTATCAATTGCAGTTTGCTATTTTCTCTCGAATCTTCTATGGGACGTCTCTCTCCCAATTCATCTCTGCTGAATTCAATTTCTTTCGATTCTAACAGTATGGCATGCTAATTAATCAGGGATGGCAAAAAGATTGGGCGAGTCTGTCAGACAGCTATGAGATCATCTCAATCCTGGAAATGAGAGATGAGAACGATCCTCTTTTGATCCAAGGTCCCCAAGGAACCATGTGCACTATTAATCAGTGCTCTGATTCTCTCAGCCATGCCTCACCAATGATACTTAGTTTCCCACCTCCTTAGGAGTTAAGGTTAAAGTGGTACGAGCCTATAGAACAAATTTTGTTCAAGTAAGGTCGTGCACTTCGGTAGTACTAAACAAAAATATAAGCATCGGATAGTTAAGTTAATGTGCCGATGTAGGACAACTCTTATGCTAAGCTTCACGTGACATCAGATCATAAAAATTATAGTTGAAGTCTACTTCGAGATTTTGATTCGTGTGGAGAAAACAAAAATAGTGACAATGAGCTTAAATTATGAATCAAAAACCATTCCAATAAACAAAATTAAAAAAAAACTCTAACATGAGTGGCACCTAGCTAACATTATCCGCCAGGCGAACCAGCTTATACCATGCACTTAACATTTATTCAAGACTAAACTGACATAATTACAAGTTTCAATGATTCACTAATTAAATAGGAATAATTAATAATCCAAACTATTCCATAAATATGTATGAATAGTAATAACCAAAACAGAGGAATAATACTCTAGCCCATTCCCACAATAGACCATGGAGCATTTAAGAGAATTATAAAAGACTCAAGGTCGGAGTGTGTAAATCCCAAGATGAAAGACATCAATATGAATAAATGATACTCTTTTGGCAGCCTCCACGAATAATGCGGTGGCTTACCTTAATAATTATATCAACTCTATCCAACCGGTCAACTACTAGCTCCGTCGTTACGAATAGTATCTGCATGGACATGCAGGTAAGGAGTAAGTTATACGTGAATATAACCCAGTAAGATCATCGTCCTGCCACATTGAATACCCCTGGAACAAATGTTCGAAAATAAAAGCACACCACAATAATAACGATATAATAAATACGATAATTATACAAAAACTCAATAGATATATGTATCAACAGAGCTAATAAGAATTAACCAATAAGAGTACACATATCTTGACACAGTACACACTGATGAGGACTTGTCATAATTGTAGTGAAAGAAATTAACCAACACCTCTATGAGTTCACAACGACACCACAATGCCTCAAATATGTAACAGAGCATACACAATGCTCACTGAAGTATACACAATGCCAAAATATATCAAGAAGCATACACAATGCTCGGCTGATGTACAAAACATACATAGTTTCCAATATCATGGCTCATAGCCGTATCAAACTATCAAACCTAGGACCGTTCAAAACCGAATCGTAATCGTTAACCGAATAGAACTAATGGCTTATTAGCTAATTGGTATCGGGTTATTGGATAATGGTTGGTGAATGGATTGAGATTTTATAATTAACGGTTTAAGGGTTTGGGGACGGATTACTCAATTATCTTATCGGATAAACCTTAAACCCGTTAAAATTTTTTATTTTATACTTTTACTCCTATGTATATAAAGTACTATTGAAATCCTAAATGGCTAAATCTCTAATTTCTAATTCTCAATTGAATTAAGTACGCAGCAGAGAGTGAGAAGTTGACCAATCATATTTCCTAAGTCCTTGATCCCTAATCAAAATTTCTCTCAATCTGAATCTGCTTGTGCTCATCACTCGTCACTCGTCAGTCTCGTCTCTCTCTTGATGATCTTGGACACCAGCTACATGGGGGTAATACATGTATAAAAACAAATTAAGAGTAATCTAATCACCAAACCAACTAGTTGAAACATGAACAGTAGAGTCGCTAAAAGAGGAGGCTCATATAGAGTCCCACAACGGAAATATATAAAAGCTAGTGGACTATGCAGTTTTGCCGTTTAGTATTCACAAGATTAGGATTGTTCAAATTTTATTATTTGGTTTAGCCGATAAAACGCCCGATAATCGTTAATCCGATACCAATCGATATGTTATCTTATTGGATAGCTAGTGGATTACTCGATTTATATTCCGATAATGGATAAGCCGAACCGTTAAGCATAATTATCCGCCCGATCCGCCCGATAAACACCTCTAACCAAACCCAATATATGGCTCACAACAGTATCACATCATCAAACCCAACATCATGACTCACAACCGTATCACACCATCAAACAAATTATAAAATAATTGTAGTATTTTTCATAAAATAATATATTTGCGGCTAGTCGAAGACTACCGATTTTGTCAAGAACACGCTTGTCCTAACACATGGACCAGGTAGACGAAAAATATTTTTAAAATGGATTTTGGAAAAGCAAGTACAATATCAAAGCTTAAAGTCTTACTTACCCTGCTAACATGAAGTTCTCCAACCTTGAAACGTTTAGAACACCGACAAAACGTCATCAGACTATGTAAAATATTGAATAACACTTCCTAATTAGTCTAGATGAATAATTTTCACAATTATAGAATAAGCCAAAATTAAAGTCAACCTTCGGTAAACTAATCAAAATATATACACCAATTAAGGTCAAACGCAGAATTTATTTTCAGCCAAGCAAATTGCCAAAACAGTACACGTTGACTTATGCCTTATATTCTCAAAGTAAAGCTAACTCTCACAATTACTAAATGATTATTCTCTTCCTAATTATTATCATCATCATTACTTTCCAATCATATCATCATGATTCCTACATTCCATTCTTAAATATAGTAGTAAGGATTTCAAGTAGTAGCTTCATCTTATTTTGTAGATAGATATCGAGAGGCAGTGACAGAGTCTTCGTCCAAATTTAAATCCCATATATCATCCTTACAAATTATCAATCATATAATCATTATTATTTCATCATTAAATAATTATTATGTCCACTATTCATGGCATACGCACTCATTCATATCTCTTATACTACCATAATTACTAATTGACTAAAGTTAATTGAAAGATATACTCTAAAAATTTGTAGTACCTGAGCAACCGACGTCCTTACTTCTCATAGGTTTTCCCCAATGCTAAAGCGCCTTAGCTTTCTCAAAGGTGCTGTCGTCAAATCCCTAAGGCTAAAACATGCTCTTTATCTAAAAAAAATTCTGTCTTGGTGAACCAAGAAACTAATTTTTTTTAAACTTATTTATTCTAGTGCCCTAATGCTCTCCTTACGTGAGCAGCAATTGGGATGGTTAGGCCTAGTTTCTTATTGTTATTAGCTAAAGCCCATAATTAGCCAACTATAAGATGTAATGGTAAAAATAGCACGGGCTAACCAGTTTTCTGACTGGTAATTCAAAAATAGCAAGCGTTTGCAAAGTCATTGAAAAATAGCCACTATTTTGCTGCAACACGGACCGGTCCAACCGGTCCAGCATAATATACTGGAGATTGGTGCACCTGCATATGAACTTCCAGCATATTATGCTAGACCGGTATATTATACTGGAACTCCAGTATATTATGCTTGAGTATTTTCCGGATTTTGAACAGTGTTTTCGTTCAGATTTATCTTTACATGAAAAGTGGCTAAATTTCAATTACTTTTGAAACTGTGGCAATTTTTCAATTACCACTTGTAAATCTGACTATTTTTTAATTTCTCCCGATGTAATGTGAATTGTCCCACTAGCAAATTAACTACTATGTTATCTTATATTTATAATTAATCTCCTTCACTAACTTAGTAATTAACGCAATATCTATAAACTAAATTAATTCTCCAATCCCATGCTTAAAAAATGTACAAAATATTTTGGATTATTACATTGTGCCCCACTTAAATAAGTGTTCGTCCTCGAACGTGTTAGAAAGTGTATCTGATATCTCAAACAATTGAGGATACTTGCTATGTATGTAAGCTTCGATCTCTTGTGAAGCTTCCTCTGTTGGATGGTTGCGCCATAACACTTTCACTGAAGCAAGCTTCTTCGACCTTAATTGTCATACCTGTCTATCAATAATAGCTAATGGACCTTCTTCATAAGTTAAGTTCTCATCAAGCTCTACATCATCAGGATGGATCTTATGGCTATCATCACTTACATATCGTTTAAGCATAGACACATGAAAGATATGTGAGCAACTGACAACCTCGACGGCAAAGCAAGCCTATAACAATACCAATCCAATCCAATCCAAAATCTTATACATACCAATATATTTTGAACTTCGCCTACCTTTCCGCCCGAATCTCATAACTCCTTTGATCGGGGAATTTTATTTTAAAAAAAAATTCCACGTTTTATGAACTTTAAATCACGATTTCGTTTATCGGTGTAAGATTTTTATTTTTTACTCTCTTTTGTTTGAAGTCATTTTTACATTTAACGCAACCTTCTACAAGCCTTGCTAAACCAAATCTAAATCCAATAGCTGTGATTCCCCAGTTCGAACCAATCAACTAGAGAATTACAATTACATTATTTTTGCTCAAATAACATGATCTGCATAACAAGCTAGTAACTATTGTGGGATACAAACTCGGTCAAAATAGCTGATCATGAATCACTCGTTATATAATACCTATCCAACTAGTATTGGGACTGGATATTCATACTCTCTTATACATTCATTTTGCTGGAACACATATAATCGCCACAACCATGGTCGTACAATGGAACACATCCATAATTCTTACATATGGTAGTTTTGAAATATATTTGAACATTATTACATAACACTCTTATGTACGGCAACGCCGGAACACATCCATACGCCCTTACAAAATACTCTCATGTACAGTGGCGCTAGAACATATTCATACATCCTTGCGTAAATATTTCATAAACTGTTACCTTAGCTTTGTCACACATGAAAATGCAGACACGTGCCATTTCACTGACTACCGAATATATCGCTGCATAGGCTAATATGTTATCTAAGAAATTCGGACTGAACTAGGCCTGATTTCTTGATGAGCCTAACTAGGACCACAATTTACTCAATGAACGTCTAGACTAACCACACAATGCTCCATTTTCAATTTCTCTTGAAGTCAACCATGTTTGCAAAATTCATATGTTTTTTTTTGTAAGTTATCACCTAAACTAGAACGGAGATCCAGAGTAATAAAAGCGCACAAATATACCGAATTTGTTTTATCTCTATCCCCAATAATGAAAACAATACGATAATAATGGAATTTAATGAAGTCATTTTCACTTGGATTATGATCATCTTTTACGTCTTTAAATCATGTTTCAAGATTATTAAGGTGAAGGGCTGAATTCTACGAAATGAGTCTAACTTGACCTAGAGATATACATTATACCATCTCTATAAATGGATGTCCTGAGGAATACACAATGTGTTCATCAATAAAGTTGCATTATTATGCATATTATAACTACTAACCATGGCTCTGCCATTTTTTTTTAATTTTATTTAACCAAACATCCACATTTGATTTTCTTACGTAAATGTTATTATTACAAAAAAATTTCAATTCAAGCTAAAAGCTAAACTTGAACCACGCCAATTATACCTCAAACTTCTTTTATGGTTTATCTATTCTTATCATGGTGTAGGACAATCTCAGTACTATACGTCTTATCATTACTTTAATAATTAATCATGCTCATGTGCACTGAGTTTATTCAACCTCTTACAATATTGGTGTATTAAGCCTCATACTTGAGCCTTATTCTCTCTCACAAGGTGAAATTTACCCACGGACACCCACCATGATCACGTTATGTATCACGTACTGCCACTTTCATGCTCATACTCAATGCATTTGATTTATGTACAGTCATGCCACAATCACTCTTATAATATTACCATCATGATATTACTAATAATAAGGAATTACTTCAAGAGGAATTGAGATGAGAACTGTATAAATACTTTTCTCAAAGTGTCTTCACCACTAAGCCCAACAACCTAAATATGGCTAAGCTATTATACTTCTTACTTTCCAGCTTAACTTTTTCCCTCTCCTAATCGGATTACTAACCTCGAATGTTGAATCCACTTCACCATTCACATGGATTCTCAATGTTCAAAAATTTGACTAACTCTCAAAAATTTTATAAATTTTTTTGTAGAGGTTCCTTTGAAAATAGTTATCAAAAAAAATTAAAAACTGTTAAATCTCAACCGCCAATACACAAAAATATCCCATGTACTCAAGGATACTCTCAGCCGTACGTGTATTGTTAAAATTTCCAAGTCAATTGTATCATCCAGCAGAGGAGGATATGCCTGTCCTAACCGTCTGCGAAATGCACATTCCAATTTTAAACTCGATACATATTAACACACGAATAAGGAATGAAAGAAGAAAAAGTATTCTAAATGTTCAGTAGCCTCAAGGTCATAAGTATAAACGTCTACATACTCATGAACAAGACTCTACCAAACACGGCTCTGTGACCCGAGACTTAAATCCTAAGCTCTGACACCAACTTTGTCACGTCCCAAAATACCTTCTAGATGTGAGTGACACCCAACTAACACTACCCGCCAGACGAACCAGTTTATACCATACACTTAGCATTTATTCAAGACTAAACTGACATAATTGCAAGTTTCAATGTTTCACAAATAAATGGGAATAATTAATGATCCAAATAATTCCATAAATATGTATGAATAGTAATAACCAAAATAGAGGAATAATACTCTAGCCCAATCCCACAATAGACCATGGAGCATCTAAGAAAATTACAAAAGACTCAAGGTCAGAGTGTGTAAATCCCAAGATGAAAGACATCAATATGAATAAATGATAGATTCTTTTGGCAGCCTACATGAACAATGTTCGGTGGCTCACCTCAATAATTGTATCAACACTATCCAACTGGCCAACAACTAGTTCTGTCATCACGAATAGTATCTGCATGGACATGCAGGTAAGGAGTAAGTTATACGTGAATATAACCAGTAATATCATCGATCCACCACTTTGAGGAAATTTTATCAACACTATCCAACTGGTCAGCTACTAGTTCTGTCGTCACGAATAGTATCTGCATGGACATGCAGGTAAGGAGTAAGTTATACGTGAATACGTGGAAATTGCACTTCTTCATGTCTTTGTGGAACTCATTAGCATCTCGCGTCCATGTGGCAAGAGAAACCTCGCCACACAGCTGGCGTCTAATATCAAGATAGAGGGGCCGGCGCAGCAACCTCAGGAACAACTTATGAGAGTGCTCCGTGAACCCCATGATTTGATTTATTACCCGTGAGGAAAAGGAAATCATCTTGCCTCTCACCTCCACTTCATACACTGTATCTAAATTGGCCTCAGGTTGTCAGTTAGTATAGAACTCCTTGTCTATGTTCACGTTCACAGACTCACCGGGGGGACAAAACAAGCTTTCAAACCCCAGGTATCCGATGTTGTTATAAATCCTCGAGTACTTCCTGGCTAGCTTACCATCATCAATATCAACTTTCGGGCCGGGACTCACCGCCAAAACAAAGGTCCAGTACCACACCCTAGCATGAGCCGGCACAGCTAGAATGCCATACTTTCAGCCTGGTACTACATCTGCATCTGGATCAATGCGCTTCTCTTCCTCCTCCACTGGGGCGGGGAAGATGCCCGCTTACCTCCTCGACGGCTACTAGAGGCAACATCGGAGGAACCTGTGTTAGAATATTTGCTAGGACGGCTAGACGTTATCCCTGCAGAAGACGGACAAAATTAGCTACAACACTTAAAACAAAAATAAGAACAAACGGGGTAACCTCCCCACACATATATTATTGGCATGTTCACAAGTACAATATATATCGGGGACTCAGACTACCCTATTGAAAGCACGCCACATGTAATCAACAATCCACCCATCCAATAACATAATATTACAACAACATAACCACAGACTATACTAATGTAAACTACAAAATCAAGAAGCTAAACTAGTAACGAAGAAAGAAAAAATAATAAGTTATACTAATTCACTACTAACAAAATTAAGAAGTTACCATACAACACTACACAAGTACTTAGCATGAATCAGATACCCAATTAGCACCTAGCAACACATTAACATGGGGTGGTCAATTGATTAGCACCCGGGGCTAACACGTTAAAGTTTCACAACATAAGAACATGACCTCCCACCCACACTTATCATCAAGCATCACATTATCTCATAATACATATTCTCTAATTAAACACAACTTCACCTTCTATATCATTAGGGCATTTTATCAAACACATTGTATTCATCAAGTTCAACTCATAATTTCAACTTCAAATGGTCTAGGGCCACTACACAACAACACCAATCATCCACCCAACAATAACCACAACACTACCACAATGTAACAATAGCATAAAGTGCTTCAATTTTACACAAAACACCTTCCAATTTTCGGCCCTAGTACACACCCACCATAGTTCACCACACAATTCTTCCAATACCATCAAAATACTTCAACAATCATTCACAATCATAGTAACAACAAAAATCCCCACAAAATCAAGTACAATTTTGGTCAAATTAGAAGAAAAATAGCTAAAAGATTAGCAAAAATAAACTACCTAGGGTTAGGGACATAAAACTAAAACTATCTAATTATACACTTAAATAATAAGAAAGCAGTGAGATGAGAGGAAGAACTTACCTTGAAGATGGATGGGAGTGATAGGAGTGGGTGTGGAAGAAATTGGAGAAGAAGAAAGAGTTTGGGAGTTGAGTTAGAGTGTAATAAGAGAGGAGAGTAAAAGAATAAAGGGGAAGGGGGGGGGGGATAGAGTATAACTGGGAGTCCATATTTTTTTACTTTTTCAATTTTTTTTTTAAAATCTGCTCGACAAAAAATTGTACAGTCGCGTTCGCGATAGTGGAGAAGTTCAGAGAGGTGTTTTCTGTCAGAGTCAACCCATTGGCCTAGCGCGACGCCCTATGCGGCGCGTTAGGCCAATTTTCTCAGAGTTCCTTTTTTTTCACGTTTTAGCCTACGGGTTGCACCCCAACTCTATTATATACTTACTTTGTGTGTCCAATTCATGATCATATCTGTTCAAATAATGATCAAAGATCCTAAACTCTAATAATCCTACACTACAATTATCTAATTATTCTATAAAAGCAAGAAAAAGGGGTTAGAAGTAGTTTTGAGTTATAGTTGTCAGCTTGACTCCGTCACGTAGGCTCATTTGATCATGATGCTAGAGGATTGCTTGCCAAATCCTCCAACTGTTGATACCCAATTTTTCCCTCATATTTTTTTAAATAATATATATACTTTTAAAATATTATTTTTCCATCATTATTTAGCTTACAAATCTATACAAGCACTTTTTATAATTTTTTATAATTTTTAGAGCTTTAAAATTAATTTTCTTGCATTTAAATTACATAAATAATTAATAATTATCCCTTTGAATTATTTGTGATGACTTAATAATCCAAAATTACTATTTTATATCATCATATATGTCTCATAATATTTTCACTTCATTATTTTTTAATAATTACATTAGCATTTTAAAGCTATTTGCACAATCTTGCAATAATAGCCTATATTCATATACAAATGCTCCTTATTTATATTATTGACGTCAAAATAGCATTTTTATATTTGTATAATACAAAATCATTATTTTAAATAATTGTAGTGCATAAAAATATTTTTATTCATTTACTAATTATTTTTATAAATTATTTTGATAAATTATGTGTGTTTAAAAGGCTGGACCAATTTTTAAACCAATTTTCGGGCTAAAAAATGGCCCAACACCTTAGCTCAGTAACCCCAGCCCAAAGTCAAATGATCCTTTTACAATACCCGGTCGGTACCCGTTTTAATTAACCTGCCCCGTTCATTTTAAATCCCAGCCGTTGATCTTTCAAGATCAACGACCCTCATTTATTCCCCTCATTTTAATTACCCACCCCAACCCTAATCCTCTCATTCTCTTTAACCCGCCGACCTAAAATTCTCTCTTCTCCTCTCTACAGAAACCCTAGCCGCCCTCTCAAATCTCTCCAAATCCGTCTCAACCATGGATTCTCTCCATGATTTTCTTACCCTTTGTGTGTTGTCTCGTTATTTTCTACAAAACTATGGTATCACCTAGAACTTGCCTAAACATGGCAAGTACTATCTCTCAGAATCCGGCCATTCAACTTAGATTGCTTGAATATGGACAGTATTTAGTCCATATACATCATGACCACGCTATATGGGTCCGATTAGCCAAGATTTTTGGCCAATTTCCGATTTCTGTCAACTAGGGTTTACCTATTTTTTTTTCCTAATCCGATTTTTATTGATTCTGCATGTTATTACTTCCTTATTTATGTTTGATTTTACAGTGTTTCCTTGTTTACTTGTTCGATTTTTGTCACTATATAAACCCCTCCCCATTCCTCTTTGAGAGGGAGCTGAATCGATATACTTTCACTAAAAATTAGAGCTTTGTTCTATGATTCCCTCATTCTTTTATTCTGTATTTTGTTTTTGGCCGGCTGAAAGCCAAGGCCACTGAGATTCTATTATTTGAACTTTCTCTTGGTGCGAGCATTGCCCAGAGTTCTTTTGAAGCTCTAAGGAATTTTGACACATTGAGATTTTGGGTTCTTGTGCAATTTTTGTTCTTTATTATTGTACATTTAACTGGTAAGTCTCTTGACCTTTTATAATTTTATTTTTTTATGTGTCTCTAATTTGCATGTGCTCTCTATGATGACCCAAAAAGTTATCTTATATTTTAGAACTCGAATCTGTGCTCTTAAGCCTTAAAAATCTCATTTTTATCCTCTTCGATTTGCGTGTACAGTCCGGAGAGGTTTGCGAAAAGGTTTTATGTTGAAAATTGATAAAAATAAAAATTTATGCCTTAAAAGTTAATTTTAGTTGACTTCGGTCAATATTTTGGTAAACGGGCCCGGATCCATATTTTGACGATCTCGGTGGGTCCGTATCGAATTATGGGACGTGGGCGTATGTCCGGAATCGAATTCGGAGGTCCATAGCTCAAGTTATGAATTGATTGATATTTGGCATTGTTAGTATCAGGTCCGTATTTTGGTTCCGGAGCCCGATACAGGGTCATTATGATATTTAAGACTTGCATGGGAAATTTGGTAAAAAACGGAGTTGATTTGACGTGATTCAGACGTCTAGTTGAGAAGATATGAATTTTAAAGTGTTCTTGAGAATTTCATTTGATTTGGTGCTAAATTCGGAGTTATAGATATTATTTTGGAGATTTGATCATGCGAACAAGTTCGTATGATATTTTTAGACTTGCGTGCATGTTTGGTTTGGAGCCCCGAGGGCTCGGGTGAGTTTCGAATAGGCCACAAGATGTTTTGAACTTAGAAAATTTCGCTGGTATAACTGAACCTGTTGCAGGCCTCTGATCTCGCAATTGCGAGATCAGGCATTCAAAATGCCAACATAACAGGGTCCGCAATTGCGAGGCTTTCATCGCAATTGCGATCAGAAGCCTGGGCTAGCAGTTCTCGCATTTGCGAGGTTACCTTCGCGATTGCGAAGGGAGTCTGGGAAGGGCAGGTTCGCAAATGCGAACATCTACTCACATTTGCGAGGTTCAGTGGTCATAAATGAGACACTTTCCTCGCATTTGCGAAGGCAGCGGGATTGTGAAAGGCATCGCAATTGCGATTGTTCCTTCGCATTTGCAAAGCTCAGGTCGCAATTGCGACACCTGCAGCTGAGTAAAAGGGACTTAGACGGGATTTTTTATTCATTCTTCATATTTTCAAAACCCTAAACCTTAAGAGGTGATTTTCCAAAGACCATTTCTTCCCCAAATCATAGGTAAGTGATTCTAAAGTGGTTTCTTTCAATCTTTTACTACATTTTACAAGAATTCAACCTAAAATCTAAGGTTTTCATGGTAGAATTAGGGGTTTTGAGTAGAAACTAGGGATTTCAGAAATTTGGGGATTTAGACCTCAAATTGAGGTTGGATTCCAAAACCAATTATATATTTGGGCTCGAGGGTGAATGGATAAATGCATTTTAGTCTGAACCTCGGGTTTTGAGCAAGCGGGCCCGGGGTCGATTTTTGACTTTTGTTGGGAAAACTTAGGAAAACTGTAATTATGCATTAAAGTTGATTCCTTTAGCGATAATTGATGATATTAAACTAATTATGATTAGATACGAGTGGGTTGGAGGTGAATTCTAAAGGGAAAGCGATACTTGAGCAGTGAATGGCTTGCGAAATTGAGGTAAGTGTCGTGTCTAACTTTGGCTTGAGGGAATAGATATTGTGTGAGTATTTGCTACGTGTTTTGTTGTTGAATACGATGTATAGTTGAGGTGACGAGCATCTATGCGTTATAATCGAGTCATAGCATGTGAGTGAAATTACATTCTTGCAAATTTGTAGCCTTAAATCTTGTTATCCATACTTATTGTTGTTGTTGAAATGTTGGGAGACTTGTATCCGGTTCTACCAAGGTTGATAAAATTGTGAATATTGATTCGAGGTTGAAATTTTAAATTGTGAAAGTAATCATTGATGAATTATTGATTTCTTTGTGAAACTTCTCTCTATCCGTTGTTATTGATTCTGTGATTGGTGAGGAGGAGTGTAAAGCACGAAGGATGATGCCGGGCATGCATTATTTATATTGTGAGGAAGAGTGTAAAGTACGAAGGGTGATGCCGTGTATATTATGAGAGGTTTAAAGCACGAAGGGTGATACCGTGTATATTATGAGAAATTTAAAGCACAAAAGGTGATGTCGTGTATATTATGAGAGATTTAAAGCACAAAGGTTGATGCTGTGTATATTATGAGAGGTTTAATGCACGAAGGGTGATGCTGTGCCGTTCTATTTATTTATTTGGTGAGGTTGAGAGTAAAAACACGAAGGGTGATGTCGTGCAGTTTTCCTTGCTGTTTTAATTACTCAATTAGTTTAAGGATTTTCGGTTCAATTTTGTCTTTTCATTATTCTCACTCTTTATGTTGTATTCCCCCACCGTATGTTCCCTTCCTATTATTTCTGCGTTATTTCTTTATTATTGTTGTTGCCACTATCATGATTATACTGTTCATGTTATATGTGGTTGTCTTATCCTAGTCTCGTCACTACTTCGCCGATGTTAGGCTCGACACTTACCAGTACATGGGGTCGGTTGTACTGATGTTGCACTATGCACTTTCTATACAGACTTTGATACTGGTTCGGGTTGATCGAGATTTTGCTATTGGTCCGCTATCTGGAGACTCAAGGTAGATCTGTCGGCATTCACTGACCTTGAAGTCCCCGCCTATCTTTTTTGTTCTACTGTTTCTTTTATTCAGACAGTTGTATTTCTTTCAGATTATTACTTGTAGTAAATTCTAGAATGCTCGTGAATTGTGACTCCAGATCCGGGTGGTAGTAATTAATACAGTTTTATGATATTCTGCACTTATTATATTTCATCTTAGTTAATTATTGTTAATTACTGAATGGAAATAAGAAATTGGTTAAGGATTCTCTAACGTTGGCTTGTCTAGCAAGTGAAATGTTAGGCGCCATCACGGTCCCGTCGGTGGGAAATTTCGGGCTGTGACAGTTGGTATCAGAGCACTAGGTTACATAGGTCTCACGAGTCACAAGCAAGCTTAGTAGAGTTTGAAGGATCGGTACGGAGACGTCTGTACTTATCTCTCAGAGGCTATGAAGTTTAGGAACAATCTCACCTCTTTCATTCCTTATCGTGCGACAATGATTTTGCTTGAAACCTATATCTCACATTCCTTTGTATCTAC
Source organism: Nicotiana tomentosiformis (assembly GCF_000390325.3). NCBI lineage: Eukaryota > Viridiplantae > Streptophyta > Magnoliopsida > Solanales > Solanaceae > Nicotiana > Nicotiana tomentosiformis. The sequence continues at coordinate 86,395,689 of NC_090814.1, forward strand.
TCGTGTATGACATTGTGCACTCGGTATCAGTTATGCGTCGATGGTTCATGATGCCGCAGATGAACTATGAGGGAGCTAGAGATGCTCGAACATTGCCTCAATGTGTGATTCGGACTGAAGATGCGGACCTATAAAGAGATCACCCAGTGAATAATGTAGGGGTGCAACATACCTTGGCATCTGGTTGATTTATACGAGTTGTGAAGGTTAATATTGTGGACCATCGGACGTGGTAAACTATGACTTCGCGCCGAGTGGGGGAGTCCACTATCAATGAATGGATTGCGAGTCATGTGTTATATCAGTTTTGGCCTGAAATGTATATATGTGGTACTGAAAGGTTCTCCCAAAATTTTCATGTGTTTGAGGCCTGAGATGTTGTAGAGGATAAGGTTGGGACTTACGGTATGTCCGCCTACTTAATAGTCCTATACTTCAGTACCCAAGGAGTTAGAGGAACAACTTTAAATTTACAGAAGGTCTACTCAGCGTGGACGCCATGGTTGCGGATTTTTGGGTTCTTCGGAGGAAGTACAGTGGTTGACAAGATTCTGGACTATGTGGTTCGTGCCAAGATTTGTCTGTATGGAGCTCTATTTTTGTGATCGTTTTGTATAAATAGGGGTAAGGGTTACCTCTGAGAAGAATCGAAGAGTATATTAAGAAATGGGTCAGCTCAATAGTGTTAAGTCAGCATAACAAAAGAAGAAATTGGCCTTGGGAGAGGGCAGACCAGCCAATGCAACACCGCCCACTTGGCTCAGTTCTCATAAATGCTTTTGAAAACGTTTGTTCCCGGACTCTCCAAAATGCGTGGTGCATAGTGTTTGAACGGTTGCGTCAGGTTACCATGACGGTGTCATAATATGCCATCAGGTTCAATAAGTTTGCCCGTCATATTCCTACTTTGCTTCCTACAGCCAGAGAGCGAGTCCACAGACTCATTAAAGGACTTAATTATGATTGTAAAATTTTGTATGACTCGGGAGCTGCAGGATAATACTTCATTTTCGCTAGTGGTAGAAATTTCCAAGATATTAGAACGTGTTTGGGAAGGAAACTAAGGAGACCAAGACGTCTCGAGGTTCTGGGGGATTTAGTGGATTCTACTTTGCAAGTATAAATCATTATGGCGGAAGCTCAGGTAGTCGGCCAACCTAGTTCACACATCAGATTAATCGAGGTGCTCCAGTAAGTTCTTTTAATACACCACTGATATGAGTTTCCTACAATGGTTATTCCAGTTATCTAGTACAAACTCAATATAAGCAGCCAAACCCGCAAAGGGGTTGTTATGAATACGGCGATACTAGGCACATCATGAGAAAATTGTCCCAAACTTGGAAGAGGTATATTTCATCAAAGCACTCAGGCTACGTGCCCCATTGCAGTTGCTACACCACCCACACGACCAGTTAAGTATGGATGACACGCGGGTAGAAGGCGTCCTAGAGGTGGAGACCTAGCCGTTGTTATATTTGTTTTATGGTATGGTGGAGGCCATTACATCAGATGGTGTCGTTATAGGTACGACCTCGATTTAAAATAAAGGAATAATTTTCTTAACTTGATTCGGTTTTGAGTATCAAGACGAGTCCTCCTATTGTGCTCCACTTATGAGTGAGCTTCGTAATTCTATAATCTTCTTATGTGCTTACTTCTGTTGGGAGCTTTTATGGAGATAACTACACCTATTATTCCATGATGGACTCTAATAAGATCTGTGAGGCTAAAGGTGCCTTTCTGGTACTTATTTCAGTATGTTTTGATGTATTTCTAGATAATTAATTATAAATTGTGAATTATATGCCCTACCGGTGTGGGGTTCATTATGTGTTGTAATTTTGTTTAACGAAAGTTATTTAAAAGGAGAAAGTGGAAAGTTTCGATTGGCAAGATGTGCATATTACTTGTGATTCAGAACTGAGGCCGAGGTCCTCGTATTTTAAAATAAATTGATATGTTTAAACCGGGCTATGAGTTGTGGTGAAAGTTATATAAGGACGAGATCCTTGTGATAAAAAAAAAATTCTTGTGTTTAAATTCTCCCTCGTGAAAAATTAAATTTGTACTATAGTACTAATAAGGAGTTATTCCTGCTAGGCTTATTTGAAAAAACAATTTTTTATGAAATTCTCTATGCATACTAGCCAAATTCATGTTGTAATTATTGAGTTTTAACCTACGAGATAGGTGCCCGCCCAGGTGGTGTTAAATATGACTCGTTAATTTGGGTAAATAATTATGAGGTCTGGTTACTATCAATTGAAGAATAGGGCATCTGATGTCCCTAAAATAGCTTTTCAGACTCGGTATGGGCATTACGAATCCCTAGTAATATCATTTGGGCTTACCAATTCCCCAACAACACTAATGGATTTGATGAATCGGGAGTTCAAGCCCTATTTGGGTTCTTTTGTGGTTATATTCATTGATGATATCTTGATTTACTCCAGTAGTCGAGAGGAACATTAGCAACATCTTCGAAGTGTGCTTCATACCTTGAAGAATAATCAGTTATATGCCAAGTTTTCAAAATGTGAGTTTTGGTTAGACTCGGTTGCCTTTTTGGAGCATGTTGTATCAACAGAAGGCATAAAAGTGGATCCTAAGAAGATTTAGGATGTTCAAAATTGGCCTAGACCTACTTCAGTTACAGAGATCTGGAGTTTCCTGGGTTTAGCAGGTTATTATCGTCGGTCTGTGTAAGGGTTTTCATCTATAGCAAGCCCATTGACCAGATTGACCTAGAAAGGTGTCCCATTCAGATGGTTAGACGAGTGTGAGTTGAGCTTTCAGAAGCTCAAGACCGCTTTGACTACGGCGCCAGTGTTGGTATTATCCACAGGTTCAGGATCATATACGGTATATTGTGACGCATCTCACATTGGGCTTGGTGCAGTATTAATGCAAGATGGCAAGATAATTGCATATGCGTCGCGGCAGTTGAAAGTTCACGAGAAGAATTATCCTGTTCATGACTTAGAATTTGGCAGCCATTGTTCATGCACTAAAGATTTGGAGGCATTACCTCTACGATGTCTCGTGTGAGGTATTTACTGATCATTGTAGCCTTCAGTATCTGTTCAAACAAAAGGATCTTAATTTGAGGCAGAGAAGATGGTTGGAGTTGTTGAAAGACTATGATATCACCATTTTGTATCACCATGGAAAAGCCAATGTGGTGGCCGATGCTTTGAGTAGAAAGGCTGTGAGTATGGGCAGTCTTGCGTATATTCCGGTTGGTGAGAGGCCGTTAGCTGCAGATGTTCAGACTTTGGCTAATCAGTTCGTAAGGTTAGATATTTCAGAACCCAGTCGGGTTCTAGCTTACACAGTCGCTCGGTCTTCTTTATATGAGCGCATCGGAGAGAGGTAGTATGATGATCCTCATTTACTTGTCCTTAAGTACACGGTGCGGTACGGTGATGCCAAGCAGGTTGCTGTGGGGGAAGATGGAGTTTTGCGAATGCAGGGTCGTATTTGTGTGCCTAATATGGATGGGCTTCGTGAATTAATTCTTGAAGAAGCACACAGTTTCAGGTGTTCTATTTATCCAGGTACCGCCAAAATATATCAAGATTTTCGGCAACATTATTGGTGGAGGAGAATGAAGAAGGATATAGTTGCGTATGTAGCTCGGTGTCTGAATTGTCAGCAAGTTAAGTACGAGCATCAGAGACCTGGTGGTTTGCTTCAGAAGTTAGAAATTCCTGGGTGGAAGTGGGAGCGTATCACTATGGATTTTGTTGTTGGGCTCCCACGGACTCAGAGAAAATTTGATGTAGTTTGGGGTCATTGTGGATAGGTTGACCAAGTCAGCACATTTCATTCCAGTGGCAGCTACCTATTCTTCAGAGAGGTTAGCTGAAATTTACATTCGTGAGATTATCTGCCTACACGGTGTGCCCGTGTCTATTATTTCAGATCGAGGTACGCAATTTACCTCACGCTTTTGGAGGGATGTACAATGTGAGTTAGGCACGCGGGTTGAGTTGAGTACAACATTTCATCCACAGACATACGGACAGTAAGAGCGCACCATTCAGATATTGGAAGATATGCTTCGCGCTTGTGTTATTGACTTTGGAGGTTCCTGGGATCAGTTCTTGCCATTAGCGGAGTTTGCCTATAATAGCAGCTACCAGTCGAGCATTCTGATGGCTCCATATGAGGCATTATATGGAAGGCGATGCCATTCGCCAGTTGGCTGGTTTGAACCGGGAGAGGCTCGGTTATTGGGTACCGATTTGGTACAAGATGCCTTGGATAAGGTCAAGATTATTCAGGATCGACTCGCACAGCTCAGTCTCGGAAAAAGCATTATACCGACCGTAAAGTTCGTGGTATTGCAGTCATGGTTGGAGAAACAATATTGCTTCGGGTTTCACCTATGAAAGGTGTAATGAGGTTCGGAAAGAAGGGCAAGTTGAGCCCTAGGTATATCGGATCTTTTGAGATTCTGGAGAGAGTGGGAGAGGTGGCTTACAGGCTTGCATTGCCACCTAGTTTAGCAGTTGTTCATCCGGTATTCCATGTGTCCATGCTTCGAAAGTATCACGGTGATCCGTTCCATGTATTAGATTTTAGCTCTGTCCAATTGGACAAGAATTTGACTTACGATGAGGAGCTGGTGGCAATTCTAGCCTGGCAAGTTCGCCAGTTGAGATCAAAACGTTACCCTTCAGTTCGAGTGCAGTGGAGAGGTCAGCCTATTGAGGCAGCTACTTGGGAGTCCTAGTCCGATATACGGAGTAGATATCCCTACCTTTTCACCAGTCCAGGTACTTTTCTATGTCCGTTCGAGGACGAACGGTTGTTTTAGACGTGGCGAATGTGATGACCCAAAAGGTCATCTTATATTTTAGAACTCGAATATGCGCTCTTAAGCCTTAAAAATCTCATTTTTTATCCTCCTCGATTTGCGTGTGCAGTCCGGCTAGGTTTCCGAAAAGCTTTATGTTGAAAATTGATGAAAATAAGAATTTATGCCGTAAAAGTTGATTTTAGTTGACTTCGGTCAACATTTTTGATAAACGGGCCCGGATCCATGTTTTGACGGTCCCGGTGGGTCCGTATCGAATTATGGGACCTGTGCGTATGCCCGGAATCGAATTCGAAGGCCCCTAGCTCAAGTTATGAATTTTGGATGAAAATTAAAAGTTTGGAAATTATTTATTTTTAAGAATTGATTGATATTTGGCATTGTTATAATCGGGTCCGTATTTTGGTTTTGGAGTCCGGTACAGGTTCATTATGATATTTAAGACTTGCTTGTGAAATTTGGTGAGAAACGGAGTTAATTTGACGTGATTCGGACGTCCAGTTGAGAAGATATGAATTTTAAAGTGTTCTAGAGAATTTCATTTGATTTAGTGTTAAATTCGGAGTTCTAAGTGTTATTTTGGCGATTTGATCGCGCGAGCAAGTTCGTATGATGTTTCTAGACTTGCGTGCATGTTTGGTTTGGAGCCCCGAGGGCTCAGGTGAGTTTCGAATAGGCCACGAGATGTTTTGAACTTAGAAAATTTTGCTGGTATAACTGAACCTGTTTCAGGCATCTGATCCCGCAGTTACGAGATCAGGCATTGAAAATGCGAACATAACAGGGTCCACAATTGCGAAGCTTGATCAGAAGCCTAGGCCAGCAGTTCTCGCATTTGCAAGGTTACCTTCGCAATTGCGAAGGGAGTCTGGGAAGGGCAGGTTTGCAAATGCGAACATCTACTCGCATTTGCGAGGTTCAGTTGTCGTAAATGCGATACTTTCCTAGGAAATTTGCTAAGGCAACGGGATTGTGAAGGGCATCGCAATTGCGATTGTGCCTTCGCATTTGTAAGCTTCACATATTTTTCATTCATTCTTCATATTTTCAAAACCCTAAACCTTAAGAGGCGATTTTCCAAAGACAATTTCTTCCCCAAATCATAGGTAAGTGATTCTAAACTGGTTTCTTTCAATCTTTCACTACATTTTACAAGATTTCAACCTAAAATCTAAGGTTTTCATGGTAGAATTAGGGGTTTTGGGTAGAAACTAGGGATTTCGGAAATTTGGGAATTTAGACCTCAATTTGAGGTCGGATTCCAAAACCAATTATATATTTGGGCTCGGAGGTGAATGGGTAAATGAATTTTGGTCCGAACCTCGAGTTTTGACCAAGCGGGCCAGGGGTCGATTTTTGACTTTTGTTGGGAAAACTTAGGAAAACTGTAATTATGCCTTAAAGTTGATTTCTTTAGCAATAATTGATGATATTAAACTAATTATGATTAGATACAAGTGGGTTGGAGGTGAATTCTAAAGGGAAAGCGATACTTAAGCAGTGAGTGGCTTGCAAAATTGTGGTAAGTGTCATGTCTAACTTTGGCATGAGGGAATAGGTATTGTGTGAGTATTTGCTACGTGTTTTATTGTTGAATACGATGTATAGTTGAGGTGACAAGCATCTATGCGTTGTGATCGAGTCATAGCATGCGAGTGAAATTCCATTCTTTCAAATTTGTAGCCTTAAATCTTGTTATTCATACTTATTGTTGTTGTTGAAATGTTGGGAGACTTGTATCCGGTTCTACCAAGGTTGATAAAATTGTGAATATTGATTCGAGGTTGAGATGTTAAATTGTGAAAGTAATCATTGATGAAATATTGATTTTTTTGTGAAACTTCTCGCTATCGTTGTTATTGATTCTGTGATTGGTGAGGAGGAGTGTAAAGCACAAAAGGTTATGCCGTGCATGTATTATTTATATTGTGAGGAAGAGTGTAATGCACGAAGGGTAATGTCGTGTATATTATGAGAGGTTTAAAGCACCAAGGGTGATGCCATGTATATTATGAGAGATTTAAAGCTCAAAGGGTGATGCCGTGTATATTATGAGAGATTTAAAGCACGAAGGGTGATACCGTGTATATTATGAGAGGTTTAATGCACGAAGGGTGATGCCGTGCCGTTCTATTTATTTATTTGGTGAGGTTGAGAGTAAAAGCACGAAGGGTGATGTCGTACAGTTTTCCTTGCTGTTTTAATTTCTCAATTCGTTTAAGGATTTTCGGTTCAATTCTGTCTTTTCATTATTCTCACTCTTTATGTTGTATTCCCCCACTGAATGTTCCCTTCCTATTATTTCTGCGTTATTTCTTTATTACTGTTGTTGCCGCTAGCATGATTATACTGTTTAGGTTATATGTGGGTGTCTTGTCCTAGCCTCGTCATTACTTCGCTGAGGTTAGGCTCGACACTTACCAGTACATGGGGTCGGTTGTACTGATGTTGCACTCTGCACTTTTTGTGCAGACTTTGATACTGGTTTGGGTTGATCGAGATTTTGCTATTGGTCCGCTATCCGGAGACTCAAGGTAGATCTGTCGGCGTTCACAGACCTTGAAGTCCCCGCCTATCTTTTCTGTTCTACTATTTCTTTCATTCAGACAGTTGTATTTCTTTCAGATTATTACTTGTAGTAAATTCTAGAATGCTCGTGAATTGTGACTCCAGATCCGAGTGGTAGTAATTAATACAGTTTTATGATATTTCGCACTTATTATATTTCATCTTAGTTAATTATTGTTAATTACTGAATGGAAATAAGAAATTGGTTAAGGATTCTCTAACGTTGGCTTGCCTAGCAAGTGAAATGTTAGGCGCCATCACGATCCCGTCGGTGGGTAATTTCGGGTCGTGACACTCTCACTTCTGAAATCTATGGCTTAATGTGTTTCTGGGCTACTTTATGCACAACTCTGTTAGTTTTACACTCATTTTAAATCTATTTAGCATTTAACTTCTCCTAATGCTGCTAGTTCTGAGATTGTCTATGTCTAACTTGGATAATCTGAATCCTCCTAAGCTCGTTTAGCTAGTGTATTGGGGCCTGAATGTTCATGAATAAGCTTACCTGCTTTGTCCTGAATCTCTGTAATGAATGCCTCACATCTGTAATAACCTGTGTTAAGACCTTCACTGTTAACTATGACTTGTTTCCCTGATATTGTGTTACTCAGCATGCTCACTTGATCCTATACTCCTTTAGTGATTGCTTGAGGTTTTAGAACAGTTATCTCAACTTGTTTTCCCTACCATGTTTGAACTGTTTTGTTTCATGATATTAGGATGAATCCCTGGCATAACTTGGACTTTCTCTAGTTAATTAGTCTACTGTGTCAATACCTGAATGCCTACATTTGCTATTTGACATGTGTTTGCTTTCCCACTCTGTTCTGAATCTCTGTAATGATAGTCTTGCATATGTAATGTATTCTAATATGTGCTAAGACCTTTTCTATCAACTATGATCTACTCCCTCACATCATGTTTCTGTTTTGCTTAGTCTTATATCCTTAATGACTGTTTGAAACCTTTAGAATGGCCATCTTAGTTTGTGTTTACATACCATGTTTGACATAATTAGGACCTTTAGACTTCAAATCTCTAAGTCGGTGCCTTACTTAAACTTGTTTAGTATTATGCACCTGTGTATGATAACTTTTATCAATCCTGCAAACTTGTTTCTCCCCTATCAATATGTGGCTGCTTATGTGCTACTTTGCTAAGTGCTGAAGTCCTATTGAACCTGCTTCTAAGTCCCGTGATATGCTTGATTAGTTGCTCTGTATGCTCAACTTTGCTATGTCTACTTTAAGCTATAAGTTCATTTCCTTAACTTTTTTCCCTTAACCGTTGCCCATTCTCTCTCATTTATTACCTACGCTATTCTGAACCTATCATTATTGGCCAGCTGAAAGCCAAGGCCACCAAGACTCTTACTACTGACCTCCCTAGTGTGAGCACTACTTGGGTTTCATTTGAGACTCTTGTGAACTCTGACACACTAGGGTTTGGGGGACTTTTAGCCACTTTCTCTACTACTGAGACCTGAACTACCCCACTCAATTCCTTCTTCCTATTGTTTAATAAACATGTAAGCTAGTTGGTTTAAGTGATTTAATGCCTGAGTAATATGGTTGATCTATGGTTGTGTGATTTGGCTTTGAGCTCTTCTATGGATTCTGATTTGTGCTGATGAATATGGTTCCTTGTTGAAAATCTGGGTATACCACGGGAGAATTGTTGAAGGCCCAACAGTGCTGGGTATTTCTTTTGGGCCTGCTGTGGGCCTACTATCGTTATTTGTATAATATTTGTAATCATATTCATTGTTGGGCCTGTAATAACTTTGTAATAAACAATTGGATGTTAGTAAAAATGGGGAATGGGTAAATTCTGATGTTTGCATGCAAGGGTAGAAAATATGCCTATAGGATTCAATGATTCATCTGCTATATATGCCAGTCAATCTCTATGTGCACTGTAGAAATCATGGCATTAAGAGAAGCACACACTCACACTACTTGTCTACTAGCAAAGCATGAGTTCAAATGCTTTAATTATCCCTGTTGCTACATGTTATTAGAGAACCTGCCCACAGAAAATAAATATCATTGAATTTTCCTTCAATTTGCATCGCTGCAGCATATCCACTAGTAATCAAGCCTATAGGACTTGCGATGCTTTAACCGGCCTATACGCTGCAGTACTGTCTGGATAATATTAATCAGAATCACATAGGAACCATGCCTATAGGATTTAACAACCCAAATATGTTTTAATTCTGAAATCGTCTACTGCATAACCAGAAATCTTCCCGCGTGCATTTGTTGTTATGTGTGGAGGCTAACTTGGGCCTTTAATTGTCTTTTTGGTAAGTCCTATCTGTTTTGAATGTATAGTTTTATCATTTTTTGAGCAACCTAAGTAAAGTCTAGAACCACCCAAATAGTAGGTCCAAAGCCTCCTGGACCATAGGCATGGGACGGGTAGCGTGCACATAACATACGACTTAGAATTGAATTAGAACGCTTTTAGGTAAACAACTTCAACATAGTAATCGGGTAGCAGGAGATGATAATCTATGCCCGCTGAATAATATGAGCAACCCCTACCTAAAGGAAGTTGCGAAGTATTATTTATGTTGCACGGGGTGATTGTTAAGGCTAAAAAACTTAGGACTCCCCTTTCTTTACATACTTGACACCCACACTTAGTCGTTTAATATAGACCAATGTAGTTGTATCCTTATAGTCATACTAAGATTTGTACCGATCCTCATATGTTTTAATAAGACTTTTAAACTTCTAATCTCTCTTTATTTATTTGATCACCTACCTAATTAAATAATCCGCATAGTTTAAAGTTCAGTTGGGACCTACAGTTGTGGACCTCGAAGAGTGCCTAACACCTTCTCTCCGAGGTAATTTGAGCCCTTACCCGATCTTTGGTGACGTTGACTAGTTAAAACAGAGTTATCTGCACAATAGGTGCCCTAACGCACCTTAAAATCGTTAGGTGGTGACTCTTCTCTTTTAATACCTCCTTTAAAAGAGTTGCCACATGTCGAGGCCCGCTTTCGAGAGAAAAAGGGGCGCGACAGCATGGCGACTCTGCTGGGGATTTACTCTTAGGCTCTTACCATAATGAACTTGGCTTATGCGGATTACTTTCTTTGTTACATGCACATCCTTTCCTCTACTCACCTTTATTTGTTTAAATCCACTATAACATGCACATTCCTTCCCCTACTCACCTTTATTTATTCAAATCTTCTATGACAGGCACATCCCTTCCCCCTATTCACCTTTACTTGCTATGACCGCTCTTTTATCTTGTCAAAATTGCTATATTATGCCTACTTCCTTACCTGCTTTATTACATTCCCGCATATATTTTTATGAACTAAACTAACTCCTTCCTTTTGTCTTTCTTTTATATTCTTTCCATGTTTACATTTGCTATATTATTTACTGCTTTTACATATCATGTAAATACTTGACAATGTGTTATTATTGCTGCATAAAGCATGCTCCACATCATACTCAACTCGTGCCAACTATCATCATAGCGGCACTTGATGAGTGTCCGCGCTCTTCCGAAAATTACCCTTTTAAATCGGAAAGGCTTATTTGTGGTGGACTAGTCGATCATCGGTGCAATCGACGGTCCCGTGCCTTTTCATCTTAAGTTGTCCACTTGGGAGTACCAGTCTAGACCATTCTACTCCAACTTGAAATGTACATGCATCATGCTAAACCTAGTATGGGTTGAAGCGTTATTAACGTAACAACCCGCTAAGATGAACCTCATCCAAAATCCGACGGGATTTTCACAATCCCAATGGATGCTATCATACTATATATGTTACTTGAAGAAAATATGCCAACGTGTTGATCATTATTGCGTAAACATTTGACGCAAATGTTGGCATCAATTTTCTCCAAGTCTACGTGTCGCTTAGGCCTACGTCGGGCACAATGAGGTCCCCAAATTAGGACGCGAATTATTGCATGACTTTGTGAAACATGTTTTAATATCGCAAACACTCTTTTAATATTCCTTACTAACTTGATTACCTTTTGCTTTTTCTTTCTTTTGATTATTCCCATTCCCAAAGGTTGGTTCGTGTATACCGGCATCTTCTCAAGAACTGGACCGCTGCACCATCCCGGGCCCGTCAAGTTCCTGGGTAGCCTGGCAAATTAGCATGAATTACTTTTAAAAAATAGTTTTAAGCATTTGAGACATTTTATCAGTATTCTGTTTTGAAATAATTGCTCGAGCCATCGAGCCGCACTTGTTGACGTTTTTAAGACATTTTTAATGCATTACTGCTTTTCATATTTATTATTATTTTTATATTTTTCTTTTCAGCATTATTATTACCTATTCCGATAAACCTACGACTGTGACATGTAATGAGACAATGCAACATGAGGATAGTAATTCAGTCAATCATTACTGACAACGATGCCAATTTAAACAGCGATTTGATGAAAGCCATGTGTGAAACGTTCAAGATCAAGCATAGGAACTCCACGGCATACAAGCCGCAAATGAACGGAGCTGTAGAAGCTGCCAACAAGAACATCAAAAAGATATTGAGTAAAATGGCAGACAATTATAAACAATGGCACGAGAAGCTGCCGTTTGCTCTGCTCGGGTATCGTACCACGGTTCGCACATCAACTGGGGCAATTCCTTACTTATTGGTTTATGGTACTGAAGCGGTTATTCCTGCCGAGGTAGAAATCCATTCTTTAAGAATTATACAAGAAGCTGAGCTCAACGATGCAGAATGGGTACAGAGCCGCTACAAACAACTAGCTCTCATTGATGGTAAAAGAAAGAATGTGGTGTGTCATGGTCAACTCTATTAGAACAGGATGGCAAGAGCCTTCAACAAAAGGGTCAGATTGAGGCAATTTACACCGTGGCAATTGGTGCTAAAACGAATCTTCCCATATCAAGATAAAGCTTAGGCAAAATTTTCACCCAATTGGCAGGGTCCCTATATGGTTCATCCGGTACTGACAGAAGGAGCACTTATACTTGCAGAAATAGACGGAGAGATTTGGCCGAAACCTATCAACTCAGACGCAGTCAAAAGATACTATGTTTAGGATTGTTCGCACTTCTTCACTTGATGTAACTAAACTACACTTGACCTGATTTCCGTTTAAGAGGAAATATGTAGGTAGCCCTAGGGGTTCGGTCACATCTTAATAAAATTTTCATTTTACCCATGATCGGAAATTGGGACAAGATTGTAAGTTCAGCCAACTTCGTCATATGTGGAACAACCAAAAGTATTGCATTTAAATTGGGGCAGAATTTTGAGGGGAGCCCTCAAAATTCTAATGCAAGGAGGTTGCAATGTCTCTGAAATGTGTCACAGTCACCGGTTCATCTAAATTATCTGATATCATATACTACATTTCAAATAATTATATTTTCGCAAATAATTTGTCAAATGCATGCATTTATTTTTCGAAAATGTTGTTTCTATGACACCCACACTTTACCCAGGGTAACTCAAACAGGATCTCGAGACATGAGTAAAGGCAAAGCAAGGAGTCAAGAGCACAAACCAATCGTCCCCCGCAAAACTCACAATTTTCCTTTGAATGCAGGTACGATAGGCACAATAGTAATATTCGCAAATACATACGCCCAGCAAAATCACTACCTCCATGACGACAAGTTGCTAAATGCAAACACATCAAGCTAAGAAATACTTTACTCTCTCGCAGTTGATCATTGCTTTTCTTGCGTAAGTCTAGGCACTGCCTTTCTCTACATGAGACTAAGCATTGTCTCCATTTCTTACATGAGGCTAACCATTGCCTCCGTAATTGCATAAGGCTAAGCACTGTCTTTATTTGAATGAGACTAAGCATTGTCTCCATTTCTTGCATTAGGTTAAGCATTGCCTCCGTAATTGCATAAGGCTAAGCATTGCCTTTCTCTACATGATACTAAGCATTGTCTCCATTTCTTGCATGAGGCTAAGCATTGCCTCCTTAATTGCATAAGGCTAAGCACTGCCTTTCTCTGCATGAGACTAAGCATTGTCTCCTCTTCTTGCATGAAGCTAAGAACTACCTCTCTAATCGCATAAGGCTAAGCATTGCCTTTCCTTGTATGAGACTAAGTATTGTCTCCCCTCTTTGCATGAGACTAAGTATTATCTCCTCTTCTTGCATGAGTCTAAGCACTGCCTCCCTAATTTCATAAGGCTAAGCATTGCCTTTCCCTGTACGAGACTAAGCATTGTCTCCTCATTGCATGAGGCTAAGCATTGCCTCCCTAATTGCATAAGGCTAAGCAACGTCTTTCCCTGCATGAGACTAAGCATTGTCTCCTTATTACATGAGGCTAAGCATTGCCTCCCTAATTGCATGAGGCTAAACATTGCCTCCCTAATTGCATAAGTCTAAGCACTGCCTTTCTTTGTATGAGGCTAAACATTGCCTCCCTAATTGCATAAGGCTAAGCACTGCCTTTCTTCGCATCGAGACTGAACATTGCCTCCCTAATTGCATAAGGCTAAGCATTGTCTTTTCCTCACATAAGATTAAATACTATCTCCACTACGCTATCTCTTTGTTCACCTAGGGCTAAGCGCTGCCCTCATCTCACACAAGACTAAGCCTTGTCTTTTCTCGACCTCGCATATGACCAAGCATCATATCTTTGCATTTTATGGGCTGAAACATCGCCATTTTTTCCAAAGGCATTATAGTCCAAAGGCATCATCCTCATAGCCGGGAGACACCATTCCATGGCCTGGAGATCTCTCAAAATTACACACCATTATTCAAAGGCGTCATAGTCCAGAGGCACCATCCTCATAGCCCGAGGACACCGTTTTCATGGCTTGTGAATCCCTTATCACTGGCTTCATGGCCCATGACGTCATGGTCTAAGGATATCATCTTCACCGTCCAAAGACAACCTTCATGGTCCAAAGGGAATTTTCATCACGTTTCAATTCTCTCAATAACTCGTATATATTCGCATACGCCATGTTTTAAGTTTCGCAGGTAATCCAGGAGGTAACCGTTCTCCAAATGGGAGAAATCTTCGCTCTGGTTTCCGTTCACAATATTCACATCCTTCAATTATTTTAAACATAACCGACCACCATAAATTCCCGCCTTTCACTCTGTGACCGTTCAGATATTTGTTCAATATTATATCCGTAATATTTCAAATTCACATTCATAATTTCGCATAAATTCATCCGACACTATCCTTCCCAAAAGAACCCTTTCCAAAAACATACGATCATTCTTATAACAATTCCCTCGATTTCGTTCGCCGTTGGATCCGGAACTACACACGGCTTGATTCCCGTAATACCAGGGATATGTAGGCAACTCAGGAACTAGGGTTCGGCCCCCATTTTTTCAAATCATATCATCCCTCATTCAATTCGTCCAAAATTGATCATCATTTTCTTTACGCGACAACTCTTTCATCATTCCCGGGTAAAGAGGGGCAGTTGTTGTTACCCAATTTTGTCCTCATATTTTTTCAAATAATATATATACTTTTAAAACATTATTTTTACATCATTATTTAGCTTTCAAATCTATACAAGCACTTTCTATAATTTTTCATAATTTTTAGAGCTTTAAAATTAATTTTCTTGCATTTAAATTACATAAATATTTAATAATTATCCCTTTGAATTATTTGTGATGACTTAATCATCCAAAATTACTATTTTGTATCCTCATATATGTCTCATAATATTTTCACTTCATTTTTGTTTATAATTACATTAGCATTTTAAAGCTATTTGCACAATCTTGTAATAATAGCCTATATTCATATACAAATGCTCCTTATTTATATTATTGGCATCAAAATAGCATTTTTATATTTTTATAATTCTAAATAATTATTTTAAATAATTTTAGTACATAAAAATATTTTTATTCATTTACTAATTATTTTTATAAATTATTTTGATAAATTATGTGTGTTTAAAAGGCTGGCCCAATTTTTAAACCAATTTTCGGACTAAAAAATGGCCCAACACCTTAGCCCAGCAACCCCAGCCCAAAGTCAAATGACCCCTTTACAATACCCGGTCGGTACCTGTTTTAATTAACCTGCCCCGTTCATTTTAAATCCCAGCCGTTGATATTTCAAGATCAACGACCCTCATTTATTCCCCTCATTTTAATTACCCACCCCAACCATAATCCTCTCATTCTCTTTAAACCGCCACCCTAAAATTCTCTCCTCTCCACAGAAACCCTAGTCGCCCTCTCAAATCTCTCCAAATCCGCCTCAACCATGGATTCACTCCATGATTTCCTTACCTTTTGTGCGTTATCTCGTTATTTTCTACAAAATTATGGTATCACCTAGTACTTTCCTAAATATGGCAAGTACTATCTCTCATAATCCGGTCATTCAACTTCAATCGCTTGAATCTGGACAGTATTTAGTCCATATACATCATGACCAGGCTATATGGGTCTGATTAGCCAAGATTTCCGGCCAATTTTCTATTTCTGTCAACTAGGGTTACCTATTTTTTTTCCCTAATTTGATTTTTATTGATTCTGCATGTTATTACTTCCTTATTTATGTTTAATTTTATAGTGTTTACTTGTTCGATTTCGGTCACAATATAAACCCCTCCCCATTCCCCTTTGAGAGGGAGCTGAATCGATATACTTTCACTAAAAATTAGAGCTTTGTTCTATGATTCCCTCATTCTCTTATTCTGTACTTTGTTTTTGGCCGGCTGAAAGCCAATGCCACTGAGATTCTATTATTCAAACTTTCTCTTGGTGCGAGCATTGCCCAGGGTTCTTTTGAAGATCTTGGGAACTTTGACACATTGAGATTCTGGGTTCTTGTGGAATTTTTATTCTTTATTGTTGTCCGTTTAACAAGTAAGTTGCTTGACCTTTTGCAATTTTATTTTTTATGTGTCTCTGATTTGCATGTGCTCCCGCTTCTGAAATATATGGCTTAATGTGTTTCTGGGCTACTTTATGTACAACTCTGTTAGTTTTACACTCGTTTTAAATCTCTTTAGTATTTAACTTCTCATATTGCTGCTAGTTCTAAGATTGTTTATGTCTAACTTAGATAATCTGAATCCTCCTAAACTTGTTTAGCTAGTGTATTGGGGCCTGAATGTTCATGAATATGCTTACCTGCTTTGTCCTGAATCTCTGTAATGAATGCCTCACATCTGTAATAACCTGTGTTAAGACCTTCACTGTTAACTATGACTTGTTTCCCTACTATTGTGTCACTCAGCATGCTCACTTGATCCTATACTCATTTAGTGATTGCTTGAGGTTTTAGAATAGTTATCTCAACTTGTTTTCCCTACCATGTTTGAACTATTTTGTTTCATGATATTAGGATGAATCCCTGGCATAACTTGGACTTTCTCTAGTAAATTTGTGTACTGTGTCAATGCCTGCATTTGCTATTTGATATGTGTTTACTTTCCCACTCTGTTCTGAATCTCTGTAATGATTGTCTTGCATATGTAATGTGTTCTAATCTGTGCTAAGACCTTTTTTATTAACTATGATCTACTCCCTCACAGCATGTTTGTGTTTTGCTTAGTTTTATATCCTTAATGACTGTTTGAAACCTTTAGAATGGCCATCTTAGTTTGTGTTTCCATACCGTGTTTGACATAATTAGGACCTTTAGGCTTCAAATCTCTAAGTCGATGCCTTACTTAAACTTGTTTGGTATTATGCACCTGTGTATGATAACTTTTGTCAATCCTGCAAACTTGTTTCTCCCCTAACTCATTCAATATGTGGCTGCTTATGTGCTACTTTGCTAAGTGGTGAAGTCCTGCTGAACCTGCTTCTAAGTCCTGTGATCAGCTTGATTAGCTGCTCTGTATGCTCAACTTTGCTATGTCTACTTTAAGCTATAAGTGCATTTCCTCAACTTATGTCCCTTAACCGTTCCTCATTCTCTCTCATTTGTTACGTACACTATTCTGAACCTATCCTTCTTAGCCGGCTGAAAGCCAAGGCCACCAAGACTCTTGCTACTGACCCCCTTGTGTGAGCACTGCTCGGGGTCCATTTGAGACTCTTGTGAACTCTGACACACTAGGGTTTAGGGTCTTTTAGCCACTTTCTCTACTACTAAGACCTGAACTACCCCACTCAATTCCTTCTTCATATTGTCTAATGAACATATAAGTTGGTTGGTTTAAGTGATTTAATGCCTGGGTAATATGGTTGATCTATGGTTGTGTGATTTGGATTTGAGCTCTTCTATGGATTCTGAGTTGTGCTGATGAATATGGTTCCTTGTTGAAAATCTAGGTATACCACGGGAGAATTGTTGAAGGCCCATCAGTGCTGGGTATTTCTTTTGGGCCTGTTGTGGGCCTACTGTCATTATTTGTATAATATTTGTAATCATATTCATTATTGGGCTTGTAATAGCTTTGTAATAAACAATTGGAGTGTTAGTAAAAATGGGGAATGGGTAAATTCTGATGTTTGCATGCAATGGTAGAAAACATGCCTATAGGATTCAATGATTCATCTGCTATATATGCCATTTAATCTCTATGTGCACTGTAGAAATCATGGCATTAATAGAAGCTCACACTCACACTACTTGTCTACTAGCAAAGCATGAGTTCAAATGCTTCAATTATCCCTGTTGCTACATGTTATTAGAGAACCTGCCCAGAGGAAATAAATATCATTGAATTTTCCTTCAATTGCATCGCTGCAGCATATCCACTATAAATCATGCCTATAGGACTTGCGATCCCTTAACCGGCCTATACGCTGCAGTACTGTCTAGATAATATTAATCAGAATCATATGGGCACCATGCCTATAGGATTTAACAACCCAAATATGTTTTAATTCTGAAATCGTCTACTACATAACAAGAAATCTGCCCGCGTACATTTGTTGTTATGTGTGGAGGCTAACTTGGGCCTTTAATTGTCTTTACGTGAAGTCCTATCTGTTTTGAATGTCGCTTAGTTTTATCATTTTTTGAGAAATCTAAGTAAAGTCTAGAACCACCCAAATAGTAGGTCCAAAGCCTCCTGGATCATAGGCAAGGGACGGGTAACGCGCGCATAGGGTTCGACTTAGAATTGAATTCGAACGTTTTTAGGTAAACAACTTTAACATAGTAATCGGGTAGCAGGAAATGATAGTCTGTGTCCGTTGAATAATATGAGCAACTCCTACCTAAAGGAAGTTGTGAAGTATTATTTATGTTGCACGGGGTGATCCTTTAGACTAAAAAAGTTATGACCCCCTTTCTTTACATACTTTACACCCACACTTAGTCGTTTAATATAGACCAGTGTAGTTGTATCCTTATAGTCATACTAAGATTTGTACCGATCCTCATATGTTTTAATAAGACTTTTCAACTTCTAATATCTCTTTATTTATTTGATCACCTACCTAATTAAATAATCTGCATAGTTTAAAGTTCAGTTGGGACCCACAGTTATGGACCTCGAAGAGTGCCTAACACTTTCTCTCCGAGGTAAGTTGAGCCCTTACCCGATCTTTGGTAACGTTGACTAGTCAAAACAGAGTTATCTGCACAATAGGTTCCCTAACGCACCTTAAAAATCGTTAGGTGGCGACTCTTCTCTTTTAATACCTCATTTAAAAGAGTTGTCACACGTCGAGGCCCGCTTTCGAGAGAAAAAGGGGCGTGACACCAACCATGTGCGGTTTCAACCAGTGCTCATTCACTTTAAAGCTCTCATTCCCTTCCTTATCTTGGATTTCAATGGCGCCATACGGTGAGACATGTTTTACCACATACGGACCTGTCCATCTTGATTTGAATTTTCCGAGGAACAACCTAAGTCTACTATTTTATAGTAAGACTTTGTCCTCTTCATGAAACTCCTTTGGCTTAATCAAGCGATCATGCCACCTCTTTGTCTTCCCCTTAAAGATTCACGTATTTTCATACGCGTCCAGTCTAAACTCCTCCAATTCGTTCATCTGTGCCAACCTGTGTTCACCTGTAAGACTAAGATCAAGATTAAGCGTCTTAATTTCCTAATAAGCTTTATGTTATATCTTAACAGGTAGGTGGCACGAATTTTTATACACTACTTTGAATGGTGAAGCAATTATGGTTGTTTTGAACGCAGTTCTGTACGGCCATAGAGCTTCATCTAACGTTATAGACCAATCCTTACGAGAAGCACTAACCGTCTTTTCAAGAATTCGTTTATGTTTACGGTTAGCAACTTCAACTTGACCACTAGTTTGGGCATGGTACGGGGTTCCTGTTTTGTATGTGATCCCATACTTAGACAACAATGCAACAAATTGCTTGTTCACAAAGTGCGACCCATTGTCAATGATAATCACTAGAGGTGTCCCAAAGCGGGTAAAGATATTCTTCCGTAAGAACTCACACACCACCCGAGCATCATTGGTCCTAGTAGGGATTGCTTCGACCCATTTAAAGACGTAGTCAACGACTACTAGGATATACTCATAAGAATGCGACGATGGGAACAGACCCATGAATTCAATGCCCCAAACGTCAAAAAGTTCACATACCAGAATGGAGTTGAGAGGTATTTCATCCCTCTTGCTAATATTACCTGCCCTTGGACACTTGTCACGTGCATCAATATACGGCCGTGCGTCTTTGTACAAAGTAGGCCAATAGAAATCGGCTTCTATGACCTTTGTTACAGTGCGATTTCCACCATAGTGTCCTCCACCTGCTCCATCATGGCAATGAGACAGAATGCTTGCCATTTCTCCTTTAGGCACACATCTTCAAATCACACCATCTGCACACAGTTTAAACAAGAAGGGGTTATTCCAAAAATAACTTTTTACCTCACCTTGAAGCTTCTTTCTTTGATAACGAGAGAGGTCATTAGGCAACCATCTGCTAGCCAAAAAGTTGGCTACATCAGCATACCAAGGCGGACTTTCGGAGACCACAACAATGGAGAAAATCCGCTCATCAGGGAACTCTTCCCTTATTTCAACTGTTTCAACTGGAGGTCTCTCAAGTCGAGATAGATGATATGCGACTTGATTTTCTATGCCATTCCTATCTTTGATCTCCAAGTCAAACTCTTGGAGCAACAATACCCACCACATCATACACGGCTTGGACTCCTTCTTACTCAACATGTATTTCAAGGTTGAGTGATCAATGTGTATAATCACTTTACTCCCTACCAGAAATGATCTAAAATTGTCAAAAGCAAAGACCACATCAAAAAAACTCTTTCTCAGTAGTGGCATAGTTGACTTGAGTATCATTTAACGTCCTGCTTGCATATTAGATAGGCCTAAACATCTTATCTTTTCTTTGCCCCAGAACTGCCCCCACAGCTACATTACTAGCATCACACATTATCTCAAGTGGTTGGCTCCAATCAAGTATTACCATAATAGGAGCACTCACAAGCTTTTCCTTTATCAATTCAAATGCTCTTAAGCGCTCCACAGTGAAAATAAACTTGACATCTTTCACTAGCAATGCAGTCAATGACTTGGTAATGCTGGAAAGGTTTTTGATGAACCTCCTATAGAACACAACATGTCCCAAGAAACTCCTTATGCTCTTCACCGAAGTCGGTGGAGGGAGCCTAGCAATTACATCAAACTTAGCTATATCAACTTCAATGCCATGTGCAGTCACTTTGTGGCCCATGACAATTCCCTCTTTCACCATGAAGTGGCACTTCTCCCAGTTAAGAACCAAGTGAGTGGCTTCACAACGTTTAAGCACAAGCTCCAGATTCTTCAAGCAATCCTCAAAGTCATCACCAAAGAGGGTGAAATCATCCATGAATACCTCTAGACACTTCCCATTTAAATCGGAGATTATAGACATCATACATATCTTAAAAGTGGCAGGTGCATTACACAACCCAAATGACATCCTCCTGTAAACAAAAATACCTGACGAGCAAGTGAATGTGGTCTTCTTAACATCTTCTGGGGCAATGGGAATCTGATTGTATCTTGCGTACCCATCCAAGAAATAATAGCATCAATGTCTGCCACTTTCTCAAGTATTTGATCAATAAAGGGAAGTGCAAAGTGGTCCTTCCTTGTTGCATCATTCAACCTTCTATAATCAATGCACATTCTCCACCCAGTGACTGTTGTTGTGGGGATTAATTCATTGTCTTCATTCTTCACCATTGTCATGCCCCCTTCTTAGGTATAACTTGCACTGGACTAATCCACTGCCTATCAGAGATAGGGAAAATCACTCCCGCATCTAGAAATTTGATGATCTCCTTGTGCACTACCTCTTCTAAATTTTTGTTCAGTTTGCGTTGGGGCAGCACCACTGGCTTGCTATTTTCTTTCGTAGAATTTTGTGCATACAAATGGCTGGATTGATTCCTTGAATATCAGCTATACTCCATCCAATGGCCTTATTTTACCTTTTTAGCAGCTCCACCAACTTTTGCTCCTGTATACCTGTCAAGTAAGCAGAACTAATCACAAGAAAATTGTTAGTTTCAAGAAAAGCATATTTCAAGTGAGTAAGGAGGACTTTCAATTCCACACTAGGCTTAGAAGCTCCTCTTTTAGTTCCTCCTCATCAACCACTTGATCCTCAGTTTCAAGAGCTTTAACCTCTTTCTTTATTTCAGGATCTTCATTTTCCACTATGCTAGACTGAGTAATACACCTCTGTAGAGTATCCCCTATAAGTTTGTCAAACTTATATTTTTTAGCCAATTCTCCAACAACATCTAGCTTGAAGCACGAGTAGGAAGATGCCTCATCACTGGGGTATTTCATCATCCTATTCATCTGGAACACCACTTTCTAATTGCCCATTCTAAGCATAAGTTGCTCCTCATAGATATCAAGGATAGCTCAGCATGTACATAAAAATGGCATCCTTATAATTAGAGGCACTTCCTTGTTCACCACAATTAAAATATCCTCAATGATTCCCTCAGGTAAAATGGTGGTCTGGTAAGCAGTTGTAGGGACTCTAGTATTGATTTGATCACTCCAAGCTCACCTTTCAGTTTTCTGAATACAGACAGAGGCATTAGATTTATAGGTGCACCAGAATCACAGAGAGCCTTTGTTGGCCTAAGTGAAGGTTAGTTTTGAAGATTGACAAATGAAGTTCATGCATGAACCAGGTCCATCCCTTGTGTGCATAAACACGGGCAGATTCGAGCATGTGGGATGCACGTGAAGGAGATAAGCTTAACATGGTCTAATTAATATCTCCTGATTGAAAAGGGTTGCATAATTGATAAGGAGAAGGACTCCTTAATCAAAGAGAACACTTTTCAAGATAAGGGAGGGGTTAGAGGTTGAGATCAACTAGAACTCTTCCACCAAGGAAGAGTAGCATTATAACTCTAGTTATTTCTTCATCTACTAACTCTATATATTGCATGATATTCTCATTCTACAAGTGACGCACAAAAGCAGAAGTTAAACGTGAATTGAGAGCAAAATAGGAAGGCATTTTGCAAGCGGTTCGTGTATGATTCAAGTGTGCGAACCTGAAGCTACATGAACCATATAGAAGAACCAGTTCCAAGTGACTGTCTTTTATTCTAGTTCAATTGTAGTAGGTATTTTCATATTGTACCTTTCAGCTTTATCTAGAGGCAATTGTAATATGTACTCAGAGTATTCAAGTTAGAGTTAACTTAAAGTTGTCGCAACAGTTAGAGGCTGTGTGCCACAACGGGATTAGAGTTAATCCTAGGTTTACAAAAGTGTTTTGTAAATGCAGTTTATTTAGTGAAAAGTTTTGGGAAAATCCTACTAGGAAGTAGGTCATGATTTTTTTACCTTTTGAACCGGGTATTTTCCACATAAAAATCATGATGTTCTTTAATTTATGCATTTATTATTCCGCAACAGTAGTATAAGGAACACATAGAAGAACCAGGTCCTATTATAATCTGTGCACGGAAAAAATTAGACACAACACAAATCCCCCCCCCCCCCTTTTATGTGGTATTGAAGTATAAAACATCAGCCTTGTCGAATTTCTCACTCCCCAACAAGCATGGTATGGTGAAGTTTCCTAGGTCCCCACACTTTTGGGAAATTTTATTTTGCAATATGGCACTGCAGTCGGCATTCAGCTTGACCACTGTTGTCTCCTCTAATTTTCTCTTGCTAGACAGGATTTCCTTTAAGAACTTTGCATAAGTAGGCATCTGAGTGAGTACCTCTGTGAATGGAATGTTCACATAAACTTGCTTGAGCATCTCCAAGAACAGCCCAAAACATTTATCAAGTTTTTCCCGCTTCATCCTTTGAGGGAATGGTAGAGCTGGCATATGTCTACTTTCTTTAATTTTCTTTTGTACCCCACTACTCTGGCCTTTCTACTTTTTACTCTTTTTCTCTTTTGGTGTCTCGGCCTGCTTGTTTACCACCTCGGTTTTAGCTTTCACCACTGGGTCAACTAATATTTTGTCACTTCTTAGAGATACAACTTTGATTGTTTCCTTTGGGTTCTTTTCAGTATCAAAGGGTAGAGTCCCAAGATCCCTCTTAGATAATAAATTTGCAATTTTTCCCATGCCTTTCTAAATTTCGGATAGTCGTGCCTTGAGTCTCAAATTTTTCATCTGTTTTGTTGATGAATACCTTCATAAGATCTTACATACTAGACTGATTTGATTGTTGTGGCTGGTAGTGCTGCCTCTGCTGGTTCTAAAAACCTGATGGTCCTTGACCCGATCTAGGATTATTTTGTTATCATGAGTTCAAACTCCCACTAGGTGAACTCCACGAAAAACCTAGATGTCTTTGATCCATAACATTATAGTTGTTCCCACCTTGGAAGTTTCCTCTATTATAGTTCCCCACATCGTTGACTTCCTCAGCTGAAGCTTGACATTTATGTGTAGGGTGTCCCATTCCACAAAAGTCACATGCTGCTTGCGGTTCACTTTGTACCTTCGCCAATGTCAGCTTTCTTATCTCCTTGGCCATAACGTCTAGCTAGGCTTGCATGGATGTGTTAGAGTCCACCTGGTGAACCCCAACTAATTTTCTTCTGTCATTACTCTAAGCAGGCCACTAGTTAGCATCCTTAGATAATTGATCAAGGATTAAGACAACCTCTTCTGGAGTTTTCTTCATTAGTATACCTCCACATGCAGTATTAAGAGTTCGTCGTGAGGAAGGTGTCAGTCCATCCCAAAAATCCTGGAATTGCATCCACAAATCAATTCCATTATGCTGACACTTTCTAACTATCTCCTTGAATCTTTCCCAAGCTTCGAAAACCACTTCTGTCTCCTTCTGGCAAAAATTGTGGATTTCCCTTCTGAATTTCCCTGTTTTTGCAGTTGAGAAGTACTTGTTAAGAAAATTTTTGGTCATCTCTTCCCATGTCCTGATCGGCCCTGTAGGTAAGCTACGAAGCCAGTGCTTCACGTCATCTTTCAATGAAAAGGGAAATGACTTTCAAGTATACCGCATCTTTTGATACTCCATTATACTAGAAGGTGTTCATGATTTCTTCAATGTACATCAAGTGAGCATTTGGGTCTTCATTCACCTTCCCTCTGAAGATGCATTTGTTTTGAATGCTTTGAAGCAATCCCTGCTTCAACTCAAAGTTGTTTGCTGCTATGGGTGGAGGTCTGACACTTGACAGTCCTTGATTGTAGACTGGTCTAGCATAGTCACCCAATGATCTTCCAGGCATGGGTGCTGCATTCTCGAGCTGGTCTTCAACCAAAGGTCGGTTTAGATTAAATATTTGACCCTTACAGTCACGACCCAAACCGATGGGCCGCGATGGGCACCCGGTACTTTACTCAACCGAGTACCAACATAACGTATTTTCTTATTACATCATCATAGGTAAGTAGGCCAGAAGGGGCGTCATGAGACAAACAGAGTAAACATGAGAGAACTACCCGACATAGAACGACCCAACCTGATATAAAAACTTATACACGTGACATACGACCTATAAGGCCAACATGATTATTTGAAAACTCAAAACATAGGCCGACAAGGCCATACAAGTATCTGTATACATGACATCTATCTACAAACCTCTAAGAGTACATACTTATCATAAAGGTCAAGACAGGGTCTCGCCATACCAAAAAATACACTCTAAATTATACTGACCAAACAAGCAACTCTGGAGCAAATGGAGCGCACCAACATCTTTTGCTGAGCTGATAGCCTACTTGGAGGACACTCGACCGGTCTATC
This sequence comes from Nicotiana tomentosiformis, assembly GCF_000390325.3. NCBI lineage: Eukaryota > Viridiplantae > Streptophyta > Magnoliopsida > Solanales > Solanaceae > Nicotiana > Nicotiana tomentosiformis. The sequence continues at coordinate 86,421,246 of NC_090814.1, forward strand.
GGGACCTGTGGGCATGAAATGCAACGTCCCCAGGCAAAGAGACGTCAGTACAAATAATATACCGGGTATGTAAGGAATGAAAATTAGTAAATAATAGACATGAGAGAAACATGGAGTAAAAGACTCAACATGTAAATCTGAATAACTCTGTGAATCATTAATATTTACAATGCCATGCATATGCATATAAATGTCATACCATGCATAGGTATATGCGTTCATAACATCATCAAGCCTCTGAGGGCATCCCATCATATCATCTAGGCCACTGTGGGCAAATCATCAACTTATATCAGCTGATCATGTGGTGGTGCGTATATAACGCCGTAGCCTTTTCCCATATCCCATATACATATAATATACATATATACACATATATAACGTCGTCTGGTCATGGGTAAATTTACATGAATGCAATGCATGAGAAGTACGTCAATAAAATTTCTCTGAATGTCATAAGACCATTATGCCTTTGATTAATATCATAAAGTAAACTTTATCTACTTACGTATTTTTTGAGACCCATGAACAGACGATGGAATAATAAGACATATGGGAATCAAGAACATAGGCATCTCTAGTATATTTATGAATATAGTCATTTATGAAAATTGTGCATTTGCTCATTTCGTTTGTATCGTATGGATCACGCCAAAAAGAAAGAAAGGATAGCCTTAACATACCTGAGCCGATTCTCTTGACGATCCCTCTAACACATGTCTTTTTGTGAAAACACGTAACGGCGGATCGAAGTAGGGAAAAATTCATATGATATTCGTTGAGAAAGATTGCACTGTATTCCCTTAGAATCGCAAAATTCCATTGCTATAACATAGTGTAGTATAATTTCGTATGAAGATTTCTTGGCTGGAGATCCGTAACATTTGTAGATGAGATTAAGCATCTCAAATTTATGCTTTAGAGAGGCTTTTATATTAGTGGGTATGGGCCCCACTTTTGGGGACTAGTCTTGCCCAAAGACCCCTTAATGTGCCACCTATCCTAATGACTTAAGAGTCACTTAGTAATCTTGTGTTGATGCCATGTTGGTTTCAAGAATTTATCCAAAAGACAATCCAAAATATCTTAAATAAATTACCAATTTCCTAATTAACTTGGAAATTTCCCACTAATCCAACAATTAACCAATTACTCACATAATTAAGAATTATCTCAAATTACTTAAAATACTACTCACTTTTAACACACTTTATATACCTTACTATCATGGTTATGTGGTACCTTGTATGGTACTAGTCTATAAATACCGGTATTATAGTTCGGACCATATTTTATCCCAAATTGTCAAACTTCGACGAAACTGATTTTTTTTCGATTCACTTACCCTCTCACCTTCATGAATTTACTTATCACTTATTTGAAGTAGCACAATACTTATAATCCCAAAATAATCTTATTCCCGAACTTACGTCGATTAACTTATGACGAAACTTTAACGTACAAAAATGCGGGATGTAACATCTCATTTCCGAGCTTTCATCAATTTGTTTATGGCGTACTTTCACGTACAAAAATATGGGGTGTAACATCATTCCCCCCTTTGGAACATTCATCCTCGAATGTTGACTGATTCACTTATCATTCTTATAACCCATAGCTCTTGCGAATACTTTAGTACACCTCTTGCCATCTAGATAATTGTTCTGTGAATGAATCCCAAACGCCTGGGCATTCCCCCCTTTAGGCCTCTTTCTAACACCACGACTCGTGGTCGGAATCATTCCAATCTTGTAACTGTTTCTATCTTTTATCATGCAGCTTGTATGACTCTGACTTTGTAAGTGCGCCTATGCGACTCTTCTCTCCTTTTTCCTCAACTTTTAGCCAATCCCTAGGCCTCATTTTGTGAACATATACAGAGCTTAATAAGATGTCCCTCTGGGCATCTATAAGTACAATGAAGTTCTTCACTCGATACTTTGTTGAACTTACGAATATTGTTATATCTTATTTCATAGACCCGGTTATCCATTCGTATGACTTTACTGCATCTAGGTAGGTCATATTATACCATAACTCTTACTTCGATTTATCGTTACCGAGGTCTGCTACCAAACTCCAGGTTACTTTTTTGCTGCTTATCATATATATATAAATCTAAGTCCTTTATTGCTTCCTTACTACTGTCCATCTTAAGAATGACAACCTACTCTCATCTCATATTTTTTAACCCTTATCCATCCATTGTTGATTCACCTCAATATTGATCTACACTCTACTACTGATAACTTGTAACCTCTTACGTAATCACTAGGCCTCACGTTGCATTGAGGATCATTTGAAGTGATTTTCCTGATCCGCCTGGGGGTGATACAATGCTATATTTCCATAATCATATTTCATAGCATCCCAATGTGATTTACCTTACGTGGAAAATCGAAGGACCACACGTCATTTTCATCTATCACAATTACACCTTCATTCTACTACCAAGGCATCATTCCATCTCTTCTAATGCTACTAGTCTTAGACTCCTTTGAGTTCATTCAGGCTATACTGAGCTTTCTATAACTTAGAGAAACCATCAGCTCTCTTGTTTTCATGGGCTTAATCCTGAGGACTTATCCATTCTCATCACCTTCTCACTCGCCCTTTCTTATCCTTACTCTTGTCTTCCTAAAACCTTGTCGCTTTACCATACAATAGCTTGCGACCTACACATATCTATTTATATTACTCGCAACCTTTCAACTTGCTAGCATCATAGATTTCCTTATGTTATTCTGGAACATAAAGCGAGACATCACATCGTCTCTAACTCTTCTTTACTCTTTTAATCAGGCTTCTCGATACCTAGAAACTATAGGCTGGAAGACATGCCACTGACGATGCTGTTATCATTCCTGGATACTGAATCCCAGCATTTCTAGCCTTTTGTCTGAAGTATGGACTATTCACGATCTTTTGTACTTGAGTATCTCGTACGTTATTCACCTTTGCCTTACTTGCCTTAAAATCTTGCATCACATCTTTTATTTCTTTCATAACCTCCCTTCCACATAGGTATTATTCACATCCACAACTTGAAGCTCCATTATAATACTTGCACCTCTGGTGCATACACAATCTGGTGGGAGCTTCATACTGACTTCTTATGAGGCTGGTACTCTTCTAACAGGCTTTATCGTAGAGCCATTATAAAATATGGCTACTACACTATCTCTCTTGTACCTCTGATATTAAGAGTGATTCTGCAATGTTCTCAATCATAATGTCTATAATTTTTTGGGTCCAATAATTAGACTCCTGATTTACTTGGTTGATGTAACTCTTTAGTTTCCTCTTCCTTCTGATCAGCCTTTATTTAGGCTAAAGCTATCTTCTGATCTATAGCTCATGGTATTAGTTATTACTTTAGTCTTTCATGGGCGTTATGGAATATCCATGATACAATCTTCTAACAATTCTATCCTTTGGCTATGACCTGGATTCAATTCCTTCTTTTTAACTTATACCGGAGACTTCTACGGCTGTATAATTGTCAACACATATGATGCACGGATAATACTCCGAAATGTTAAGTGCGTTCGTAACTAATTCTGGATCATTGATCGAATAATTCCTTTTGTTCCTTCTTAACTTTCTTTAAACGTAAGCTATTATTTTTCCTGGTCTTTCTCCTCCCTTGTTGCGTGCATACTTAGCTTATCTTAGTGCCCACACATATTGAATTCCATACAACTCATATGATCTTGAATATCACTTCTGATTTTACTTCCCGTTCATTAGCCATGGTAGGTGCCATTTTCTAATGGAGTACGTACAATGTTGTTGTGAGATTGTTGTTATAAGACCATTTCCTCCTTAGGTCACTGAGCTTAGGTTGAAGCCTTCTTCCTTACTTCCTCAGCTAGTCTTTCATTTTAGTATTTAGGGAGGATCCTCTGACTCTTGTAAAGCTGTGAGCTTATTATATTGTATACTCGACGGACCTTTTGATGTCCTTCCTTGTCTATAATTATCCGTAGTTACCTCCACACCCTTGTGCTTGTAGGGTTGCTTCTGAACTGATATTTTGACTGTCTTCCCAGTGGCACTCTCTTTTATTCCCGTAATACTCATACGGTGCCTTTAACTACCCCAACTCCTATCTGAATATTTCTCAAGGGTCCCGATGTCATATCTGCGAGACTGAATTCTCTATGTTTGGGTTCACTATGTTTATCTTGCATGGTCTGCTGATTTGTCTGTAATATCTTGTCTAGTCATGACTAGGCTCTTCCTGAATCAACTACTAACTACTCGTTGGCCCATTCTCATATCAATATTCAGCGTAATATTTCTTGGGTTATTTCCTTTGTCTTAACTTACGTCTCGCACTGGCTCCTTATCTATCAATAATATCTTGAACAGGAACTCTTACTTCCTTTCTTGATGTCGCGTTTGCATAATGTTCTAGAATCATAGCATATCCGCGGGATCTGAATAAGTGCAATCTCATTCCTTTCTCATTTTTATCGCATTCTTCCTTTACCATTCCATAGTTATTAGAACCACTTAATTCTTATTTAATGCCATATCACTCAACATTCCCCCCTTTAGGGGAGTACTAAGATTTAGCGTTACAACGAGCTACCTATAGATATTTTTCCTCTTCCTCTTAGGCGTCTTTGCACATCATCGATAATCCTTACTTGCCTTGCGATAATCCTTCTGTACCAAGATTCCTTACTCGTGAGGGTGACACTTAGTGTAATTGGCACATACAGTCCCTTAAGCTTAATTTTGTTCACATTACTTGCTTTAGGGAAGCGTCTTCCTGAATAACCTTTAAAGGTTATTCCTCTATCATCCATTCTATTATCGCCGGAACGCAATCTCTGAATTTCTCACGATGACGACTAATATCAAATCACTCAGTCCCTAATTCATGTTTAGTTTATCTTGTTCACCAGTCCATACTGATTTCTATTACTCTGGGGTCTAACTTTTCCTTCTGGTAATCACGTTAGAGTCACGAACTTATTTCTCGAAATGAGGATATGACTTTATGGCCTATACTCTTTTGTTGCCTCAAGGCCTGTCACCTCTCATATTTTCCTCCCCTTGTCTATAGACTTTGTAATACTATCATTTTTTTGATCTACTGTTGTTATCCATGTATCACATCTTACTCATAATGCTTCATTAACTCTCTTCTTATTTCCCGCTAACTTCTATGTCTATCACTTTATTCTGAAAACTCAAACAAGACATTCTTCTGCTTCTAGCTCCCCTTGCTCCATCCACTGACTCTTCGGGTTGCCTAACATTCTCTGTTTACTATGAACGGGAGCCACGCTAAGGTAATATTTATCCCCCCAGGCTTCCAGTGCCTATCTTTGTAAAAATAAATTTGATTATTCTAGTATTCATATCTAGATGTATTATTCTAGAGTGCACCATCTGGGTGTCTCACAAGGAGATTTTGTTAGCACATTTACAATATCCTTCGGAAATGTCAACAGACGCAAACAATCCAACCATCATTTTGGGTTAATCTAACCCCAGTCGGTTCCTGATATCCCGTCCTTACCTTAAACTATATATGTTGGATCCCATGGAGCATAACTGAGATGGGTGTGGCTAATTATACATAACTCTGTTACAATTAAAGGTAACTCAAAATGCTTATATTTCTCTACTTAAATTGTAAATACTGTTAATCTTCATTAACTGGGTGCCTCGTACCTTTCTTTACCTTGCTTTTACTTGTTGAAACTTGTATCTACCTTCTGAATCTCTCATTGCTTTTCACCATATGGGTAGATATTCTTGCCTTAAGGCTCCTTATCAAGAAGCTTACACGTCTTAGTACACACATGTTCTGCTGAAGACCTCACATTTATCCATCATAAGCATGATGCAAAAATCGAGTTCCTCTGGCTCAACTCTTCCACAGCTATATCTCTTACCAACCGTCTTTATGGATATAGGTATCGTCTTATTACGAATAATATAGAACTCAGGAGTTCGAATTCTTGCAACTAAGCTCTACCGCACGATCTAGAGTAAGAAGAAAGAGTGACAGTCCTAAATGCCCTGTAGCCTCTTGCTTATAAGTGTGGTGCACAACACACCCATAAACAAGACTCTACTATACAAGGCTTGTAGACTCCCTAGGACAGAATTGCTATGATATCACTTTTGTCACGACCCAAACCGATGAGCCGCGACGGGCACCTGATACTTTACTCAACAGAGTACCAACATAACATATTTTCTTATTACATCATCATAGGTAAGTGGGCCAGAAGGGGCGTCATGAGATAAACAGAGTAAACATGAGGGAATTACCTGACATAGAACGATCCAACCTGATATAAAAACTTATACACGTGACATACGGGCCTATAAGGCCAACATGATCATTTGTAAACTCAAAATATAGGCCGACAAGTCCATATAAGTATTCGTATACATGGCATCTATCTACAAGCCTCTAAGAGTACATACTTATCATAAAGGTTTGGACAGGGTCCCGCCATACCAAAAAATCCACGTCTAAATCATACTGACCAAACAAGCAACTCCTAAGCAAATGGAGCGTACCAACATCTTCTGCTGAGCTGATAGCCTACTTGGAGGACTCTCGACCTGTCTATCGGGACCTGCGGGCATGAAACGCAGTGTCCCCAGGCAAAGGGATATCAGTACAAATAATATACCGAGTATGTGAGGAATAAAAATCAGTAAATAATAGACATGAGAGAAACATGGAACAAAAGACTCAACATGTAAATCTGAATAACTCTGTGAATCATTAATATTTACAATGCCATGCATATGCGTATAAATGTCATACCATGCATAGGTATATATGTTCATAACATCATCAAGCCTCTGAGGGCATCCCATCATATCATCTTGGCCACTGTGGGCAAATCATCAACGTATACCAACTGATCAGGTGGTGGTGCGTATATCACACCGTAACCTTTTTCCATATCACATATAAATATAATATACATATATACACATATATAACGTCGTCTGGTCATGGGTCAATGTACATGAATGCAATTCATGAGAAGTACGTCAATAAAATTTTCTTGGAATGTCATAAGACCATTATGCCTTTGATTAATATCATAAAGTAAACTTTATCCACTTACGTATTTTTCGAGACCCATGAACAGACTATGGAATAATAAGACATATGGGAATCAAGAACATAGGCATCTTTAGTATTTCTATGAATAGAGTCATTTATGAAAATTGTGCATTTGCTCGTTTCGTTTGTATCGTATGAATCACGCCAAAAATAAAGCAGGGATAGCCTTAACATACCTGAGCCAATTCTCTTGACGATCCCTCTAACACATGTCTTTTGTGAAAACACGCAATGGCGGATCGAAGTAGGGAAAAATTCATATGATATTCGTTGAGAAAGATTGCACTGTATTCCCTTAGAATCGCAAAATCCCGTTGCTATAATATTATGTAGTATAATTTCGTATAAAGATTTCTTGGCTGGAGATCCGTTACATTTGTAGATGAGATTAAGCATCTCAAATTTATGCTTCAGAGAGGCTTTTATATTAGTGGGTGTGGGCCCCACTTTTGGGGACTAGTCTTGCCCAAAGTCCCCTTAATGTGCCACCTATCCTAATGACTTAAGAGTCGCTTAGTAATCTTGTATTGCTGCCACGTTGGTTTCAAGAATTTATCCAAAAGACAATCCAAAATGTCTTAAATAAATTACCAATTTCCTAATTAACTTGGAAATTTTTCACTAATCCAATAATTAACCAATTACTCACATAATTAAGAATTATCTCAAATTACTTAAAATACTACTCACTTTTAACACACTTTGTATACCTTACTATTATGGTCATGTGGTACCTTGTATGGTACTAGTCCATAAATACCGGGTATTATAGTTCAGACCGTATTTTATACCAAATTGTCAAACTTCGACGAAACTCGTTTTCTTCGATTCACTTACCCTCTCACCTTCACGAATTTACTTATCACTTGTTTGAAGTAGCACAATACTTATAATCCCAAAATAATCTCATTCCCGAACTTACGTCGATTAACTTACGACGAAACTTTAACGTACAAAAATGCGGGATGTAACATCTCATTTCCGAGCTTTTGTCAATTTATTTATGGTGTACTATCATGTATGAAAATATGGGGTATAACACTCACCATCTTCGATAGTCTCCTCAGCAACTCTTCGGGCTGCTTCAACTGTTATTCGTGCAGTTTCTTGTTGTGCTGCCTCTCTTGTAGCTAAGTTTTCTCCATCAATCTCTTTGTTTGCCATGTTATCTTGAGTCGAAGTATGAACCAAGAAATATTCTATTAATTCTCTTTCTTTTCCTAGTTGTCGCAGGCAAATCTCCAACTCTGGTTCGTAGGGTATCACTTCCTTTGAAGAAGATCAAGTCATACACCTGAGAAATCAAACCTGTATCTTGCACACAAGTGAGAAAACGTGAATACATTAAAGTAAAAAATGGTTCCTGAATTAGTACTAAAAACTATTTTAAACACTATTGATTGTCAATCCCCGACAACGACGCCAAAATTTGACGAGCGCAAAACACAACACAAAATTATTGCTCGCTAGTCAAAGATAATATAGTTTAATTATCGTCTCCACAGGGATTGGATTTAAACAGTGTTCGAATAATATTCAGTTGATTACTAACCAGAAAAATTAATACTTGATTTGATGACTATTAATACAATTAACTACTAAAAATTAAGCAATTTACAATTGATCACAAAGGACAGCAGATGAGCAACGAAGAAATATCTATGAGAGAAAGAAGGGTAATTGACTAGACAGGTGCAAGATAATTGATTCGGGATCCAATTCTTGAGTTAGTTCACTCTATAATACTGTTGATTCTCACGAATTCAACAGATAATCAGTTTACACTTGAAGTTAATATTCCTCTTTTGATTAAACGTTAATTTCAGTAATTAATCCAATTGAATCACGGTAAACAATTGCAACAATAAAATGATGGTTATGATTTAAAGGGTATCTTCTCACGAATATTTTCCTATTTTCTATTTCGATTAATAATTCAAGAGGCTCTTTCGATTACCTATTTGAATCACGAATTTAAACTAGAGCATAAGATGTAAAGAAATTCAATATCAAACTCCTCTTTCAATTAAGCAAAATAATAAATAACTCCAGAATACGAATTAAAAGTCTATCAATTAATTTCAACAATTATCAAGAATCGAATTCCTAATCAAGTTATCAACACACGTATCTGTCAACACTCTAATAGAAATTACTTCATAGCAATGAAAAAAGTCATCTCAATAAGGTTTAAGAACAAAGAAAACATCAACGCTAATGATTCGATACAGACTCCCGTATTGCACCGATTGTTGGTTGAAATCTTGATGAATTCTTGAGTCTTCTTGCCTTTGTTGGTTCTCCAATCTTTCATAGGTCAAAAGTTCTCTAAAATTTATGTTTTTGGTGTATTTATACCATGTAGAAAAAAGTCCGGATGAATCTACCCTTTCCTAGCCGAAATAAGAAATTATTATGACAATTTTGTACACTCGCCCCGCTCCATGCGGCGCGCTTGTGGGAATATTCAGAGAGCTTGCAAAACACCTGTCAGGCCAATTTTACACTGTCGCGCCGCGCCGCGCCGCGCCGCGCCCCATGCGGCATGGTTGTGTCTTTTTCTCAGAGTAAATTGTTTCATCTGCTTTTTGACATCCAAACTTGGTCCTCGATCCCCGAACGTGATCCCGACTTAATTTTTTGGGCTTTTACTCAGACTTCAAAGCTCCAACTTGTTCGATTTAGCTCCAAATTACCTTAATAGCTTGGAATCATTTCCTGCAAGGTATAAAACACATAATAAGAGTAATTCATTATCATTTAAGCTCAAACACACAAAATGTCGTAATTAGAGTGTAATACTACGGCTAAAATACGGGTTTCTAGTCTACCATCAGACATGCAGGTAAGGAGTAAGTTATACGTGAATATAACCAGTAAGATCATCGACCCGCCACTTTCAATACCCCTGGAACAAGTGTTAGAAAATAAAAACACATACAACAATAACGATATAATAAATACGATAATTATACAATAACTCAATATATATATATATATATATATATATATATATATATGTATCAACAGAGTTAATAAGAATTAACCAACAAGAGTACACATATCTTAACACAGTACACATTAAGGACTTGTCATAACTGCAGTGAAAGAAATTAACCAACACCTCTACGGGGTCACAACGACACCATAATGCCCTCAAATATATAACGGAGCATACACAATGCTCACTGAAGCATATACAATACCCCAAATATATCAAGAAGCATACACAATATTTGGGTGATGTATAAAGTACACAATGCCCAACATCATGGCTCACAACCGTATCAAACTATCAAACCCAATATCATGGCTCATGGTCGTATCACACCATCAAACAACTTATAAAATAATTTTAGTATTTTTATCAAATAATATATTTACGGCCAGTCGAAGATCACCGATTCTACCAAGCACACGTTTGTCCCAACACATGGACCAGGCACACAAAAAATATTTTTAAAACGAGTTTTGAAAAAAGCAAGTATCAAAGCTTAAAGTCACACTTACATCGCTAACAGGAAGTTCTCCAACCTTGAAACGTCTAGAACACCAACAAAATGGCATCATTTTTGCAAAATATTGAATAACACTTACTAATTAATCTAGGTGAATAAATTTTACAATTATAGGATAAGCCAAAATGAAAGTCAACCTTCAGTAAATTAATCAAAATATATACGCAATTAAAGTCAAACACGAAATTTATTTTCAGCAAAGCAAATTGCCCAAACAGTACATGTTGCCTTATGCCTTATATTCTCAAAGTAAAGCTAACTCTCACAATTACTAAATGATTATTCTCTTCCAAATTATTATCATCATCATTACTAATTGACTACCATCCCATCATTAAATAATTATTATGTCCACTATTTATGCACGATCATTCATATCTCCTATACTACCATAATTACTAATTGACTAAAATTAATTAAAAAATATACTCTAAACATTTGTAGTACCTGAGCAAACCAACGTCCTTACTTCTCGTAGGTTTTCCCCAATGCTAAAGCGCCTTAGATTTCTCAAGGTGCTGCCATCAAATCCCCAAGGCTAAAACATGCTCTTTATCTTTCTTTTTTTTCTTTTTCTTTTTATTTTAAGTTTCTGTCTTGGTGAACCAAGAAACTAATTTTTTTAAACTTATTTATTCTAGTGCCCTAATGCTCTCCTAACGTGAGTAGCAACTGGGATGGTTGGGCATAGTTTCTTATTTTTATCGGAAAATGATATTGTATAGCTGCTCTCAAAATAATAGCTGAAAAATATATAGTTTTTATATATATATATTCTGTATGTTATATACAAAAATTATACAACTTTTATATATTTTTTCAGCTATCAAATGTAAATAGTTTCTGGCACGCGCTAAAAGTAAAAAAGGCCCTATTTTTATGGATCTTTTACACAAATAGCCGATTGAATTTACTGTTTACTTTTTCTAGCCAGTATACATAGATTATATAATAATTATACATAATTATATGCATATTATACATAGATTGTATATATACTATATATTCGCCGGCTATTTTATGTTTAAGTCTTAGGTATTGTGGCCATTTAAGTATATTCTTGTTTTTATTAGCTAAAACCCATAATTATCCAACTATCAGATGTAACGTGAATTGGCCCACTAGCAAATTAACTACTATGCTATCTTATGCTTATAATTAATCTCCTTCACTAGCTTAGTAATTAACCCAATATTATAAACTAAATTAATTCTCCAATCCCATGCTTAATAAATGTACAAAATATTTTGGATTGTTACAATTTCTTTGAAGTTTGCCGAGATTTTAACTCGTTACAGAGAAATCCTATTTTCCTTTCTGCGGCAGTCCACCGAAGTTGTGCCTTTTTTTTTTTTTTTGGGGGGGGGGGCGTGGGTGGGGTGAGGGGGGGGGGGGGGGGGGACAATGTTTGGGAGGATTTACACCCGTCATTTTACAAGACAAATTAATTTCCCTTGAAATTTGGACCTTTCAACACTTGTCCAGAATAAGAAAAATAAATAGAATTAAGGTAAGACGGAATGAAGAAATTTTGAAGAAAAATTTAGTAATAAAGTTCAATATTTGCAAATTTAAATAGTCAAATATAGTACCTGAAAATATTAAAAATCAATATTAGAAAAATCGAAGCAGTACTCGATGCCCGGACATGTCCTAAGAATCTCAAAAAAAAATTATTTCATTTTAATCAATAAATAAGTTACTCTATGTTCCATACACTCTGTGTTCCATCTTATATTATTTTATTTGTTCTAAAATAGATTGACACTTTTTTATACTCCTTTGAAAACTCTGTAGTTCTAATATCTGTATCTTAATTTTGACTACACTTTCTCATAAGAATGAGATTACATGTTTAATTAGACCATAAAGTTCACATATTGTACACATTTTTAATTAATGTGTCAAAAGTCTTATTTTCTTATATCTTGCTTATATTAAACACTGTGTATAAAATGAAACTAATGGAATAGTCAACATCAATTTTATGTCTGAAATCTGTTCTCTTTTATCTTCTTTAAGGTAAGCTGAGTTTTTTTCCTATTAAAGCTACCTGAAATGTTGACGTTACACTCCAAGGGTAAACAGAAAAGAAATAGTTTGAACAATGGCGACTTTGTAAATGTTATTGTTAGGATATTTGGGTGACTAGAGTTACTTGTGATACAAAGTATAGCAAGGTGACACGTATACTAATATTTTTTTTAAATATCCAAAGTTTCTTTTCTTTTTTTCCTTTTCTCATGATGAATTGAACATCACTTTTGCTTTGTAGGTTTAGCATGTAAATGAGTTTGAAGTGGGTTTCAAGTGTAATTAATGTCTCTAATCAAAACAATATTTATTTGTATCAAATAAGTATGATTTATTCTTGCAGAGCGAGGATTTGAACTTTTATGAGAATTTATGAGTTTTAAATTTTGAGATAGCAATATTAGGTATTAGCTCATGGGTTCTAAATTTAATTTTATGCATATTTAGTGGTTTCTTAATATAAACATAGGGTTTGGACTAAAAGTAAATTTCTAGCTCCACCCTGTTTTCTTGGTCTCTGTTGCATTGTACACATTGTGACTTTCATGCTTTAGGAGTGACGATTTTGCTTTGGAATCTTTGAATTTGGCGATGATCTTTTGCTAGTTCAAAACCAGATTACAGACCTTAGACAGGTACTGCCTCTGATTCACTAGCATTTATAATGCCTTCTATTTTTTGTGGTAAAAATTGTAAAAGGTACGGTTCAAAAGTATTTACAAGAATGGTGTGTTAATTGCCCTCAAGAAATAGTTAACCATTATTTTCTGTAGACACATATTGTTCTCATATTTTAGTAGTCTTATTAGATGAACTTAAAACATTTTATGGTTAAAGTTCTCCCGTATATTTATGTTATAACAAAACGACACAAAGGAAGTAACACTTTCGATTAAAGGCGCAACAAGTGATTGAATGGACAAAGATCAGGGATTGCCAAATGGAGACTAGGGAAGGGTTTGGAGGACCTTTTGTCAGAGATGGGCTAGAAATGGATATGATCCGATGTGGGATACCAACAGTAATGGCACAAGAAACAACATGCATACCTCGATTTGAGATGGCAATGAATTCGAGTTAGGCCTAAGATCCATTTTTTTTTTATCATGGTATCAGAGCTGCACTCGTCTCAATTCTTGGTTTACCTGGTGTTGGACCCCATATCATGTTGTTTACGCACGTGCAAGGGTGTTAGTATCACACATCAGCATTGGATGTGGCAATTTGTCTTCGTCTCAAATAGGGCGCAAATTGAGGTGAACAGAACTAGCTTTTGGGATTGAGTTATGCCAAAAATTATTTTCTTATTAATTAGTGTGATGAGGCATAAGTTAGATTGCACGGAAAAACCAATATTCCTTAGGAAGCCTTACAGGGTTTTCTGCTTTGTTTGTTCTGCATTTGCTCACAGGTGTTTGTTTAAAGGGTGTCGAGTTGGGACACTATGAGTAGCAACCAGAAGAAATTAATCTAACCACTCTGCCTTCGAGGATCTTTGTTCCATGTAGAACACTGGCGGATCCAGGATTTAAACTCTATGAGTTCAATATTTAAAGTTTTTAGCATTGAACCCATGATATTTTTAAAGTTATGGGTTCATATCTATTATTTTTTGTAAATTTAATAAATTTTTATACACAAATTTATACTCCATGTCGCAAGTTATGGATTCAATTGAACCCGTCACTTTGATACTATATGTGCCCTTGATGTAGAAGATTAATGGAGTTGAGGATTGGTGGTTATGGTCGCTTTGAGGTCCTAGGGGGCGTCTCCGGCAAAGATTGGGTGTCGCTGGTGTGGTGAAACCTTATAATTTGGTCTTGACCTTATAAGTGGCTCAAATGAGGAAAGGATAATTAAAGTTAAAAAAAATTATTTCTAATTCAAAGTTCAGGCTTCTTTCAAGATTGGCAATAAGTTGATGGAAGATTGTTTTGCGTTGGCATCTTCAGGTTGCGCTCTCATATGGCATAGGTGGTGTTGATCGGTCTACTGATGACAAGGCTGGAGCCTTGGAGGGTTCGTAATGAGTGGTAACAATGATAGTCCAAACTAACAGTTTTGGAGATTAAAAAAAAAGGGACTAACAAAAATCCGTATCGGCATATCTTTGAGTTGATTAGAGAGTTCTCTTTTTTCAGATAATGCTCAGTCTAATTTTCAAATATTTGTTTATAAGGATATAGAGGAGGGAAGAAGGCATGGACGTGAGGCTTAGATCGCAGGTCATCCCCAAGAGGTAGTTTCAAGTACCTTGGGTCGGTTATACAGCTGGACGGAGAGATCGACGAGGACGTCACTCACCGCATTGGGGTGGGTGAATGAAATGGAGGCTAGCATCTGGAGTCCTGTGTGACAAGAAAGTGCTATCGATACTCAAAGGTAAGTTTGATAGAGCGGTGTATAGACCGACTATGTTATATGGGGCAAAGTATTGGCCGGTTAAAAACTCTCATATCCAGATGAATATAGCAGAGATGAGGATGTTGAGGTGGATGTGCGGGCACACCAAGATGGATAAGATTAGGAATTGAGATATTCGGGAGAAGGTGGATGTGGCCCCTGTGGATGACAGGATGCAGGAAGCGAGGCTCAGATGGTTTGGACACGTGCGGAGGTGTGAGCGGTTGACTTTGGTGGGTACGAGAAGAGGTAGAGGGCGGCATAAGAAGTATTGGGGAGATGTGATCAGGCAGGACATGGCACGACTGCAGATTTTTGAGGATATGGCTCTTGATAGGAAGGTCTGGAGGTCAAGCATTAGGGTTGTAGGCTAGGGGGTAGTCGAGCTTTTTCTACTTTATACCGGGGGTGAGGCTGATTTGATAGGGTTGTTCTTAGATGGCTAGTGGTTATTGTTGTGTCCACGCTATCCTTTTTGTTTTTTATAGCTCCGGGCCTTGATTACTGGTTATTGTTATTGCATACAATCTATTTTATGGTTTTTATGATGATGTACTTTTTCTGTGGTTTCTGTTGATGATACTGATATATTGTCTCTTCTTGTTTTATTTCTGTCTTCCTGAGCCGAGGGTCTCTCGGAAACAACATCTCTGCCTCATCGGGGTAGGGGTAAGGTCTGCGTACACAGTACCCTCCCCTGACTCCACTTTGTGGGATTTTACTGGGTTGTTGTTGATATAAAGGATTTGAGTGCTAAATCAGGACTAATCTTGTCTGGAAATTTCAGACTAGTTTTTTCATTCTAATTCTCAATTATGAGATTTAACATATAATGGATGAATATTATGTTAAGCCTACTATTCTCTGGGAAGCCTTTTTTTTTTTTCTTTGGTGGCTTTCAAAAGGGTATACATCTTGTATATGGAAGCTTTTCTGTTAATGTGCAAATAAATGCTTTCAAAATGTTTTCTGAATTACTTTGGCTTGTTTCGTAGCTCAATTCCTATCTAAATTTCTCATTATTTTCATTTCATGTTATTTGGTTTAGTATGATGGAATTCACCGGCGCGCTTTAGGGTTAAGTGTCACCGTGTTTACTTTTGAAAAATTTGGTAGGAATTCAGAAGTGGTTGGACAATCTGTATTCTGAAAATTTGGTAGGAATTCACAGGTAATGCTTCCGTAAATCCCATCGTTTTGGTCCATTGGGTCTTGAATAATTCCACTCTGAACTCATTCAGCAGATTTCGGAAAGAGTATCGAGGGCAAGCGTTTATTAAACTGATGTTTCACAAGGTCTTGCACTCTTGCTGGTATTGAGATCCTCCATTACTAAGATTCCGAGGAACCGTCCACTTCCATCTTATAGGTTCACATATAGCATTGATGAGAAGTGGGACTTCGAGGTAATCTTGGGCTGCCTAATGTTTCCCATGGTCAACTGGCTCTTACATGTGAACTAGAATCTCTTGCCAATACATCCTTAGCTACTCATCATAGTTTCAAATGTTGAATATTCATTTATTGCAATGCTGTGGTGGTTTCAATTTGGGTCCCCATTTGGGAGGATATTTGTTTCGGAGAAGGTTCAAATATATCCCTGTAATTTTGAAAATGGTCTAAGAATATCCTTCGTTATACTATTGGGTTATCTATACCCCTGCAGTCATACTTTGAGTTTAAATATACCCCTCATTTAAACGGAGGGACACGTGTCATCGTCTTATTGACCAGTTCTAAATATCTCCTAATTATTTAAAAATATCCATTATCCATACCTGAAAAATAATTTTATAAAGTAATTTTTTTTGTAAAAATTGGAAAAAAAAGATTATTTTTTTACTAAAAACTGAAAAAAACGAAAATATTTTTTTTTTCATTTTTTACAAAAAACTCTGCTTAAAAGAAACTGAAAAATATTTTTTAAAATAATATTTTTGTAAAAAGTGGAAAACAAAACTGAAAAATAATTTTCTAAAGCAATTAAAAACTGAAAAAATCGAAAATATTTTTTTCGAGTTTTTAGAAAAACATTGCTTTAAAAAAAATGAAAAATAATTTCTAAAGCAATTATTTTTGTAAAAACTAAAGAACAAAAACTGAAAAGTAATTTTCTAAAGCAATGTTTTTGTAAAAACTGAATAAATAAATATTTTCTTTTTTTCAGTTTTTAGTTTAAAAATATTCAGTTTTTTTCAGTTTTTAATTGCTTTAGAAAATTATTTTTTAATTTTATTTTCCAGTTTTTACAAAAATATTTTTTAAAAAAATATTTTTCAGTTTTCTTTGAAGCAGAATTTTTTGTAAAAAATGAAAAAAAAAATATTTTTGTTTTTTTAAGTTTTTACAAAAAAAAAACTGCTTTATAAAATTGTTTTTCTAGCATGCATAATGAGTATTTTTAATTAATTAGGAGATATTTAGAATTGGCCAATAAGACGATGACACGTGTCCCTCCGTTTAAATGAGGGAGTATATTTAAACCCAAAGTATGACTGAAGGGTATAGATAACTCAATAGTATAACGAGCGGTATTCTTAGATCATCAAAAGTACTGGGTATATTTGGACCTTCTCCGTATTTGTTTTCCTTGGGTTTCTTCTCCCATCCTTTTTACCGTATAAGCCTGTATGGTGCTCAGTCTTGGTGAGCTTGATTGCATTTGACTTGGCACATTTTAATTTACCAAAGGTACTTGCACTTGTATTCCTATTTCCTAGGAGTTGTAATCAGTGTTGTTTCTGCGGAACCAAGTACTCCCTCCGTTTCGAATAAATTGCAGATATGTAGTCTTAAATAAGTCATTGCATTTGTGTGGCTGCACAACTTTTAAAACTTTTGGTTTGAAACCTGCCATAAGATTTGTGTGACTGTAAATGCTTCCTATTAAGGAGATATTGAAAGGTGTCAATCTTTTTGGAACAGACTAATAAGGAAATAATGCCAATCTTTCTAAACAGAGGGAATAACTTATTAGCATCAATGCGGTTGCACATCCTTTGGAAAACCTTTGTATTTCTTTGTTTAGTAAAATGACATTTCTCGTTTAAATTTGATATATGTTGCTTTATATGAGTTAAATACTCTGTCTTATGAATATTTGGTTCTGAAATTTTCTGCTTTGCAGTCCATGCTTCTTTGACATTGTTGGACAAAATATTTCTCCGATTTCTGTGTCTGGGAATCCTGTGTGTGTAATCATTGAACAGGGGATGCACAACATCAAGAGAAATATGACAGAATGGTAAATGACTTAATTTTTGGCCCTTTTTTGTTGTCTAGTAACACCATATTTTAAGGCTCTAATTCCAAAATTACCTGGTTAACTTACCTTAAAGTCATTATGGTTCTATCTATCTACTGCTTCAAGACTTGGCCACAGTAGAATTCATGTTTATAGATGACATTTTCCAGACTTTTCAAGTGCCCTCAGCTCATTGCAAAATCAAGTGACCTTTACAGTCCTAAAAGAATTTGATGACATCTAATGTACTCTTATCTTTATTATTCTTTTGGGGGGTCATATTTTGTGGTGATAAAGTGTTTGCCTACACCATGCTACTGGTCCACATTAGAAGACAATTATATGCTAACTTAATTGTTTGAGAATATTTGTATATTTTGCTATTGCTTTTAGACCCCAGGAGACAATGAGAGGGGACCATTTGGTTTTAAGTCACTTTCAAGTTTCTGGTTTTGCTCCCTAAGGGCTTCCTTAATGTCAATCTCTTTCTCCGACAATCGTGGGGACCTTTGTTTGGTTTTTTTGTTTCTCTGTGCTGTTTGTAAATAATTTGTTGTGCAAATTTCCAAAAGAAAAAGACAATCCTCTTCAGCATCAAAAAAATGTGAACGGTTGAATTGCCACCACTCAGGCGTTTGGTGGATGTCAAAGCTTGAGATTTCTTTACCAAGAGAAGTTCTGATATTTCCTTGTTTGGATTGCAGATGCATCCACCAATGAATGGTACAAAAGTTCTTGATATGGCTATAGGTTATAGTATGTAAAATCAAGATATGCTTTCACATTTCCATGGAAATGATTGTTGTCTTTGCTGTCATGAAAGGAAAGGGGAATGTTAAATAAGAAACAAATAAAAATCGAAGATCTTTGTTTCTTGATATATATATATACCTATAAACATCAATAATATCCTTAATATATCATGTTCTTCTTATTCTTTTATCACAGAAGCATACATGTTATTTTCCTAGCTATGACTCCAAAAAGGTGAAAATCTGCAGCAGAGTAGTATTTACCACAACAAGGACTAACGATTTTTACAGCAGAATTTGGAATCAGAAGAAAATTTACTCTTTAAAGTTTTCATTTTGATGCTCTGAAAAACTGTTTGTGCTTTTGTTGTGTTAACAATGTAATGCATGGTTATGATTGGCAGTATGAGCATGTTGTTTTAGTGGATTAATATATCAAGAATACAATGTGGAATAAAGTATAAACTATTACTGGTAGGACAAAGTATTTATAGGATATTTTTGCGTTGCATGGTTATGGGCAGTCTAGAAGTCGTTATATAAGCATTACAGGGGAGAATTAATTTCTTCACGAATAGAACATAAAAAGAAAGTGGCAATATTCACCAACTTGTATGTGAAGTTAACTAGTTGAATATAAATAGTATACTAAATTAAGGTAATGTAAGGCAACTACCGTGGGTGTATATGGGGTTTGTCTTTCTATTTCATTACTCTTTCTTCATTTCGTTTTCAGTTATTAATTGAAGTTGTCTGTAGTTGACCACGGACCACCCCATATGTTATTGTTAGGGAAAGGATAGTGCATAATTCAATCACTACTGCTTTACATATATACACAGAATTTATTCCATATATATATGCATGAAAAGTCCCCTCTTTCTATTCCTTAAATCTCTACAGAGCCTTTCCTTCTCTGATCCTTAATATCTGCAATCAATTAGAATATCAAAAAGATGGAAACTTCACAGTCTCTTTCTATTGAGAGCTTTTCATATAGTTGGTTAGTGGACTTGGGAGATTCTTTTAGAGCATCTATGGATGCATCAGATGATTATGAAACTGCTTTTATTGAGATGGATCCTACACTTCCTCCTTCAAAGAGATTCTTTAATGTTAATCCACAAGATTTGAACTTTGATTTTCCAACTTCTGAATCTCCTTTAACTCTTGTTCATGCTGATGAACTCATCTCCAATGGTTTCTTGATGCCTCTTTTCGTCAAGAAGCCGATGAAGTTGGAATCTGATTACGATGTAATTAGTTCCGATTCCATCCCAAATTCTCCGACATCTTCAGTCACACAGAACGATTCACATTCATCTAGGAGGGTGAATCGTTGTGTATCGTTGAGAAGATGTCGGACTTTGTCAAGGCGAGTTTTGCTCAAGTATTTGGACTTTTTGAGGCCTTTTTGCCAAAAAATAAGAAGATGTAGACTTGGTAGGTGCAGAAGTGGAAAGGAAGTGAAGAAGTGGGAATATTCTCCAGCAACATCTCCCAGGACAAGTGTAGCTTATTCTGTTGATAATTGGCGCAGGTCTTGTGATTCTGAAAGCTCCATTTATGAAGCAGTTCTACATTGCAAAAGAACCATTGGTATGTTTAAGTTCTCTTTTTCTTTTTCATTTTAGCAATATATAGCAGACAAATTTAGGATCTAGAGCCAATGAGATCAGAATATAGTCTTACTATATGTATAAATTTTTAAATTTTTTCCTCATATGTTTTGAGTCGAAAGCAATGAGTTCAGTAAAACCGATAGAACTTGCTCTAGCTCCGCCTATGCATGTAGTTACAATAAAAGAAACTGGAATTAGCTACAAACTTCATCACTTATATGTCGCTAAATCACTCGTAGCTAATAGAATTTCTTAATAATTTGTCGCTAAATAAGATTAGCGATGATTTTTTTTTTTTTTTTTTTGCTAAAGAATTTGTTCATCACTAATTCTAGTTTTTAGTAGTATATATAGCTAGCTCCGCCTATGTAGTTAAATTAAAAAGATTTCTTGATTGTCTGTCAGATTATAATATTGTTTTTTGGTTTGTTGTGTTTCAGGTAAATAGGGAAGAGAACTGAATAATGTCATGGAACTAAAGAACAAAGAAAGAAGATTGAGAGGTCTAAAGATGATCACATGTCACTGAATACATTGTCCCTTTCTGTATCTCTTTTCTCTTCTTCAAGAATGGGATTGTGAATTTTTTGTCTTCTTGAGGAAGTAGAAAAGCTGTAAAAGGAAGAAGTGTCAGCCATGAGAAATTCTTGGAATTTTTGAAGATACGATAAATCTTCGTGATGATTCATATATTTTTGTCCTTTGTTTTTTTAAAAAAAAAATTTCTCCTCTGTAGAGGAAGAACAGAATTCCAACTTTGAAATTGTCTGGCTTTGTGCTTAGTAAAGTTTAATGGTAATAATATTTCTCTACATATTGTATGTCGTTATTTACTTTCCCTCCTACAATATTACCTTATGACCTCCTTATTAAAAACGGTACTTTAATTTAATGATAATTATACTCCCATGAAGAAACTTGTAATAAACATTAGTCTTGAGAGTTAAGATTTCATACTTATGGGTTTAAGAGTCAATCTTTTTTAATTTAGTTGGTTCTAAATTAATAATTTATATTTATATAATAAATTTTTTAAAATAAATATAGATGATTTGAATCAAAATTATTTGGTTATCGACAATCTGGCTTCGCCGGTATTAGTCTTGAAGTACTAGTTTTATAATATTAGTATCAGAAAGAGAACTCATACCCTTTTCTGCATGCTTAGTAGCTGCCATTAATGGCGGCTAAAATGGTCACACCAAAAAAACTTGCCCCACTCGAAAGTGATACCTGTTTAAGCAAAAAAATTAATTGGTCACTTAGATCTATTTCAAACTCTTTTATTGTGGGCTATTTCGATCATTATTTTAATTTAAGTATTTCAACATTACACTATCACTGGTATTATCAAGAAAATGGAATAACTTCAGTGTAAAAAGGAAAAAGATCTGAGAATATTGGGGCATGTGAATATATATTTCATTTTTGTTTTTATTTTTGAGTTTTCCTTTTCAGTATTCTCTTAGATATTAAAAACAATATCTTGGGGAAATCACATAATAATAATGTTTAAAGTATCCACGTCAGCCAGCTAAGTGCAATGTACCGTCAAACGTTCCATTGCGAATGATGAAAGGTTATTGATTTCCAGGGACGATGATTGATAATGGAGAAGTTGATGGGGCCTTTCCCGACTGCTTAAAGCATGAGCTCATATAAAATACTTTTTTTTAATTTAACCTTTTTATTCTATTTGGTGGCGGAATTATATTTTTTTATTAAGAATTCAAAATTTTCAAAGTTTCCACCTAAAGTAGTAAATTAAGGGAATTCAAAGTTATTTTTTCATATTTGTGCAACACGATTTTTTTGACGAGAATTCAATTGAACCCGTCATTACCTGTCGTTCTCTACTAGCTAACATTTACGAAATTTAAAGTAGCATTCCACCAATGTTAAGTTTGAAGAAAATTTCTTATATTCATTTAAAACTTTGACAAAGAATTATCATAACATCAAATGCGGTAAATGATTTAATTTTCTTTTTGAGTTTTTATAAACTATAATAATTTTACTGATTAAATAATGCAAAATACTTCAATACATCCGAAATACAAAGAATATTATTATATGAATTAGGATAGAAGGAATAATACAACTATTTTATTCATTACCCTTTTATTGGTGGAATTTACACTCTTCAATCCGCATCCTTTCGGCAACCTCTTCCCATCCCAAAAAAAGACAGACATGCTTACAACTTGTTTGGATCGTTGTTATATGTTGTTTTATAATGTATCGTATTATATTGTACTGTACTGTATTATATTGTTTGATAAATAAAATATTTGGATAGATTGTATCGTTTGTTATCGTTTCATGATATCACCTACCAATAATATGAAGAATAAACTTGTAATATTACTAAGAAAAAATATAATACGGAATAAAATTACTATATAAAAAAATAGGATAAAGGATAAAATATGATTATTTAATAATAAGGAAGGGCAATATGAGAGAAAAAAGTAAGAAAACGACGCCACCACACCAAATCCGTCGTTTCATAAAGTGGCACTTTTCGTCGTTACGTAACGATGGATTTAACGATACGATACAATAAAATTAAATTAACAATCAAAACAAATATTGTATTTAAAGTAACAATACGATACAATACAATAGATAACATGTGGGAATTATTTAGTCATGGGTTTAATATCCTCCTTTATTATTTGTACTGGGCTGAGCCCACATGTATTTAATTTTTCTGTTTTGTTCAGCTTAGTGATTTGGGCTTAGTTGGACTCTCGGGTCAACTATATAGGCTGAGTTACACATTGTATTGAACGGATTATTCATTTTCAATTTTCAGAAGTTTCTAATTAAAAAAACTTTCTCTTCTCTCTATTCTAAACACAATAAACCCTAAGTCGAACTCCATTGATTTCACTGATTTTCCGTTGTTAACATGGTATCAGAGTGAGGAATCTCATAATGCTCGTGATTCTCTATCCTCCGATGGTAACCTCGACGAGTTTCACTGGAGATTTCTCCTTCCTCGTTAGTTTGTTCGATCGTCATATTTTGTGTGTTGAAGATTGGTCGCCTCTGAAGGTTTCTATCTTAGCTCGCTTGCTTTTATTGAGGTTTTGGAGCTTGGATTATGACGATCCCGTCTTCAATTTTCAAGTACTTCGTTCACTCAATTTGGTTAGGATTTGTTGATTTGTGAAACCTCTTCGCCGTTTCAACCGATTTACTGTTTGTGCGAGCTGTTTACAGGGTCGTATTCTTCCGGTCGCGAAGAATTTGGTACATTCTTTCCTCATCTTCATATCAACTGCATATTTTAGGGTTTTGTTTTACTTTTGTGGTTAAAGCTTAAATTTGTGTGAGATTGGTTGTTCTCTCAAGTTTTGTTCTTTTGATTAATGGCTATCACAACCGGAACCTCGACCTCTTCTACTTCTGATAACTCCCCTTCCCTTGACCATGGGACTCCGAGTTCTCGTCTTCCTTTTCATCTTGATGATTACACACACCCATGCCACCCCCTATATGTGCATCCATTTGATTTGTTAGGATCTTCCTTGGTCACTGAGCCTTTTGATGGCTCGTGCTATGGCAGTTGGCGTAGGTCCATCCTAGTTGCTTTCTCTGTTAGGAATAAGTTGGATTTTATTTCTGAGAGACCTTCTGAAGGTTTTCCTCTTCTTCGCTAATGGCAAAGGTGCAATGACCTGGTTGTTGCATGGCTTGCCAACTCTATTACTAAGGACATTCATCGCATTGTTGTGTATCCTGAGTATGCAACAAACATCTGGAAGGAACTTGAGGCTAGGTATGGGCAAGCTTATGGTGCAAGGGTGTTTGAATTGAAAAAAGAGATAGCTCATATCTCTTAGGGTTCTCTTGACATAGCTGCATATTTCAACAAGCTATAGCAGCTCTGGGATGAGCTTGTTTCATTGTCTGCTAGCTCAGATAATAGGTATACATGTGGTGGTAGTATAAAGTCTGAGGCAGAACATAGGGTGTATCAATTCCTTATGGGTCTCAATGATATATATGTGCAAGTTAGGAGAAACATACTCATGATAAAGCCCCTTCATTCCATTGACATTGTATACAATATCCTTTTGAGAGATGAGAAACAGAGCTAGGCGTCTGCTGCTTCTCACTTCTCTTCAGAATCTGCCTCTTTCAATTCTGGGGTCTCTAAACAGCCATATGCTCCCAGGGTGAGCTTTGATTCCCAGAAGTCATCCATTATTTGCAAATATTGTAAGAAGCCTGGTCACAACATTGAGAAATGCTATAAGCTCTATGGCTTTCCACAAGGTTTCAAATTCACTAAGAATCTTAGTGCCAGAAAGGCTTCAGCACATGTGGCGGTTGATTCCTTTTCTTCTCAGCAATGTCCTTCTGATTCAGCTACTTGTGTAGGCCCTCTCAACTGTTCTAAACAATCTGTTGGGGTTCTTGGTTTGACAAAGGCACAATACTCCCAGTTGATTCATCTTCTACAACAGACTCATGTCTACCCTGATTCATCTACCTCACTCAAATCTTCAGCATATTTTGCTGGTAGGGTAGCCACTCACAGTATTTTACTTAAACCTGCTTTGTTTTCCCAAGTCACTCTTTCTGATTGGATAATAGATTCTGGTGCATCTAATCATATGACCTATCTTAAATCTCTTCTCTTCAATATACAACCCCTTGACATTCTTTGTCTTGTTTTCCTTCCAAATAGTTACAAGGTTAAGGTCTACAATTATGGATCTCTAACTTTGTTCCCCAATTTCACTTTGCATAATGTGCTTTATGTCCCTAGTTTTCAATATAATCTCATTTCATTCCATCAATTGGTCAGTCAATTTGATGGGATTGCACAGTTTACTAAGGCTTTGTGTGTCTTACAGGACCCTTTTCTGAAGAAGCCATTGGCTCTTGGTAAACTGGACAATGGCATATACAAGCTGCAGATTCCTGTGTTTAACTCTTCAACTTGTGTTTCTAGTGTTGATCTTACTTTTCCTAATTCTGTTGCATGTGATATTTCAAATGAATCTACTGCTCCAATTTGTAATTCTACTCATGCTACTTCTAATAAAATGGATGTTCTTTGGCATTTTAGGCTTGGGCACATTCCTTTTTCTAGAATGAAAAATATATCTATTATCAATTCCTCTCTTTCTAGCAAGCAGTCCTTCCCTTGTCCAGTGTGTCCCCTAGCAAGACAAACTAGACTCCCTTTTTTTCTGACAGTACCATTCATTCTACAACTCATTTCTAATTGATCCAAATTGATACCTGGGGCCCCTATCACTCTCCTACTTCTAATGGTGCTAGATATTTCCTCACCATTGTGGATGACTACTCTAGGGCAACCTGGACTCACCTTTTAGGAGCCAAAAGTAATTCTTTTGATCTTCTCAAGAGTTTCATTGCCATGGTAGAAACTCATTTTCATTCTTATGTATAGACTGTTAGGAGTGACAATGCTTGGGAATTGGGGTCCAGTTCCACTGGTTCTAAATTTTTCTCAGAAAAGGGGATCATTCACCAGACATCCTGCCCTCACACTCCTCAGCAAAATGGTGTTGTAAAGAGAAAACATATATACTTGCTAGAAACTGCTAGGGCCTTGTTGTTCCAGTCCAAATTGCCTGTTTTTTTTTTGGGGATTGCATCCTCACTGCCACCTATCTCATTAACAGGTTCCCTACCTCTCTCTTGAAGAATAGAACCCCTTTTGAATTGTTCTATGGGAAGCCCCCTTTTTATTCTCATCTTAGGTCCTTTGGTTGTTTGTGTTATACCACAGTCCTTAAGGTTCATAGAGACAAATTTGCTCCTAGGTTTGTGCCTGGTGTTTTTCTGGGGGGGGGGGGGGGGGGGTGGTACCCTTTTGCTAAGAAAGGTTACAAATTGTACAACCTTATCTCCAAGTCATCTTTTGTTTCCAGGGATGTCTTTTTTCATGAACACATTTTCCCTTTTTCTACTCCTTCCTTTGATTTTCCTACCTCTTATACTTTTACTTCTTCCTATGTTTTCGATGATTGTTTCTCTGAACTTCCCAACTCCACTTCTCAGATTTTTGGATATGTTCCTCCTTCTCCTATTCTTCCCTCTCATACTTCTCCTTCTCCTCCTTCTCCTATCCCTCCACCTCATCTTCCTTCCTCTTCTGTTTCTGCTCCTCCTGATGTTGTGCCTATCAGAAAGTCTTCTAGGTCCTATAATCCTCCAGGGTATCTCTCTGATTATGTTTGCCAACTTTCACTTTCCTCTTCTTCTTCTCTTTCTGTTTCTTCCTCTCCTTCTACCTTTGTTCCTCCTGTGTTTGAGCCATCCTCCTACTCTCAAGCTGCTTCTGTGCCTGAGTGGCAGGATGCCATGAGAGCTGAGTTTGCAGCCTTGGAGGCAAATGGCACTTGGTCCATTGTTGACTTTCCTCCTGGTAAGAAGCCCATTGGTTGCAAGTGGGTGTACAAAATCAAACATAGGGTTGATGGTACTGTTAAAGGTATAAGGCTAGATTGGTTGTCAGGGGTGATACACAAGTTGAGGGGATTAATTTTCATGAGACTTTCTCCCCCGTGGTAAAGATGTCCACTATTAAGACAGTAGTTGCAGTGGCTGTCAAGAAGCATTGGCCTCTCTTCCAACTTGACGTCAACAATTCTTTTTTGCATGGTGACCTTGATGAGGAGGTATTCATGAGGCTGCCCCATGGTTATTCTATTACTCCCCCTTTCAGTTCTAGCCAGTTGGTATGCAAACTTCATAAGTCCCTTTATGGGCTTAGGTAGGCCTCCAGGCAGTGGTATGCCAAGCTCTCCTAAGCTCTTTCTTCTAGAGACTACCATCATTCCCTTAATGACTACTCTCTCTTCACTAGAGTTTATAGGGACTCTATTGTGGTGCTTGCAGTTTATGCGGATGATATTATCCTCACAGGGACTGATTCAGCTGAGATTTCTTCTTTGAAGTCCTTCCTTGATGCTCAATTTAAGATCAAAGATCTTGGATCCCTCAGTTACTTTCTAGGCATTGAGGTGTTATATTCAGATTATGGGGTTCTTCTACATCAGAAGAAATTTTTTCATGATCTTCTCTTGGCGTTTCACTTTTCAGATGTTGCTTTTGTGGTCTGTCCTCTTCCTTTGAATGCTAAGCTTAAAGACAAGGAGGGCACTCCTCTCCCTAAACTGTTTACAGGTCATTGGTGGGAAAGCTCAATTTTCTTACCAATACAAGGCGTGACATCTCTTTTGCTGTCCAACACTTATCTCAATTTATGCATTCTCCTTGCCTACCCCATCTTGAGGCAACTCTCCATCTCTTGAAATACCAGAAGGGTACTGCTGATTTTGGTGTATTTTTCAACAATTCTCATGATCTTTCTGTGGCTGCTTTTTGTGATAGTGATTGGGCTACCTGCCCTGACACCAGGAGGTCTGTCACTGGTTTTTGTGTATTGTTGGGAGGTAGTTTGGAAGTCAAAGAAGCAGTCTGTGGTGTCTATGTCTTCTGCTGAGGCTGAGTATAGGGCTATGAGTAAGGCTGCTGGTGAACTTACTTGGCTGCATAGGCTGCTTTTGGATGTGGGAGTCAGTTGTCCTTCTTCTGTTCCTTTATTTTGTGACAGCCAAGCTACCATTCACATTGCAAAGAATCATGTTTTCCATCTAAACATATTGAGTTGGATTGTCATCTTGTTCCAGCCAAGCTTACTGAGGGCCTCATTCATTTGTTGCATACATCTTCCTCTACTCAGCTCGTGGATATCTTCACAAAGGCTTTGGCAGGGGCTGCTCATCATGGTCTTCTTTCCAAGTTGGGGGTGTTCTCCCCCTCCAACATGAGGGGGGTGTTGGTATTACTTAGTCATGGGTTTAATATCCTCCTTTATTATTTGTACTGGGCTGAGCCCACATGTATTTAATTTTTCTGTTTTGTTCAGCTTAGTGATTTGGGCTTAGTTGGACTCTCGAGTCAACTATATAGGCTGAGTTACACATTGTATTGAATGGATTATTCATTTTCAATTTTCAGAAGTTTCTAATAAAAAAACTTTCTCTTCTCCCTCTTCTAAAGACAGTAAACCCTAAGTCGAACTCCATTGATTTCACCGATTTTCCGCCGTTAACATAACAACCATCCAAATAAGTTGTTTGTTGTTAGGATGTGGTTAAGAAAGGGAAAGGAGTTGATTTATTTTCGTGTTTAATGACTAACAATTCTACCATTCAGAAAAAGATAGAATTTATTTTTATGAAATTATTTAGTTAAATATTTCTTTTTATTCATCAAAAAGGATAGCATTAGCTTAGCTTGCAGATATTATAGCAACTCAAAATATTATAGTTTCTACTTTCTTTATAACTTTCATCATGCTTCCTCTATTCACTATTCACCATTTTATGTTTCTCCTCAAATTTTTATATACTACCAATTTATAACACTCACTTAGGGTCAATACATAGTCGTATTATTATATTGTTTCCTTAATCACAATTAGCATTTCTATTTTATAAAAATATTTTTTGAAATTTCATAACTAGTTAGCATGGTTTAATTGATGGCACCAGTATGTGCTTTTATGAAAGAGTCTGCAAGCATAGCAAATGAGTCAATAGAATTAGGAGGTAAATTGTGATACCATATCATAGCTCCCTTTGACAGGGTCTCCCCAAATTTTTTCAGCAGAACAGACTAGATCTCGTCGTCCTCCAAGTCGTTCCCTTTGATGGCACATCTATAAGAGGTCACAGGTCACATACTCGTTTGGGTCGGTCGTTCCGTTATACTTAGATATTTCGGGCATACAAAAGTTTTTGGGGATCGGCTTCAGAGCCGCGCTCGAAGGAAAAGGTTTTTGCACGAACTTTCTGAAATCCAATCCTTTCAATATGGGAGGTGCTCCTGGGATTTGGTCTAACCTGGAGTTGTAGGTCTCCACCTTTTTGTTGTTAGCTTCGATTTTCTTCTCCCCTGATTCTATCCGCTTTGTCAACTCCTCGAGCATCTTTATAATCTCAGGGTTAGTCTCCGATTCATGTTCATTTGACCTTTTTATGACCGGTTCATCCCTGCGGGTGACTTCCCAGGTAGATCGGGCTCAACCCTGCTCGGTGCACGGCTTTGGTTCTATAATTGAGTTATTACCGCATGTTGAGCCTGCAACATTTCGAAGATCAACCGTAGACTAATTCCGTCTCCTTTAATATTTTGTGTGTTTCGAGTTGCCGATCGGGCTCCATCACGAATGCTATTTTCGGGGTCGATAGGCAAGTTTGCATTGATAGCCACATGTGAGTTAGCGTCAATCGGGTCTGCGATCAGAATTCCAATGGGATCAGCAGGTGGTACCTCATTTTCGGGCGCTATGTTGTTATTTTTACCTTGATGACCGGACTCGTTGTCAACATGCAGGGGTGCTGATTGAGAGTTCGACATCTTGTATTCTAGCCTGGAATCAAAGACAATTCAAAGAGCAAGGGTAAAGTAGTGTGAGTTATGGAGATTTGTATCAAATAACCACTATTATCCTTAGCCCCACGGTGGGCGCCAAACTGTTTACCCTCAAAATTGGATAACAATTGAATTTGTACGTGATTTTAAGGATACACGATCTAACTTGATACAAAACGAGAAATCAGATTAATGTTGAAATAAGCAATGAAAAAAAAATGCAAACCACACAAGTTGAACAATCTTAGCCTTGAAGGTTAGTCACAATCGGGTCAGAAATATTTTTATCGATGCCGGAACAGAATGACAAGATAATGAGAACTAGAAATAATAATGTATTGCTTTGTGATGCGTGTTAAAGTATTTTTTTAATGAAGTATCAGACCCCCTTTTATATAGTAGATGAGTCCTATTCTAGGTATATTTCTATATAAGGTAAAAATCTCTTGATTTGGTAATTACCGGTACCTTGCTGATACGTGCTGAGATTCTCGCCGTAATATCCGTCCGGTCGCGGATATTTTAGTCTTCTGTTAGTTATCCTCGAGCTCGTTCGAGGCTAAGTTCGACACCGGATTCAATTTTTTCTCGAAGGCAGGTTTTCTGACCTCGGGTTCTAGCTCGGTGAGACTCAGGGTCGATCTTCAGTCCGTGGTCGCCATGTTCCAAACCTAATCTACCAAGTCGAAGTCGTGCTCGACTTCGACCGTATATAGATAGTTCCCTCATTTTTCGGAGAATAATCTATGAGAAACGATATGAGCCTCCGATATCTCTCCTCGGTATTCCTCGTCAGAAATGACAAATTGAACGAAGCGTCTCGTCAGTCACATATTCATGGCATTAAATGCTTGTCAGCCGCTGGTCGGTCACTTACGGCTTTGAACCATCATTTGGAAACTATAAATATCCCCTTCTTCATTCATTCAAACTTTTTACATCCAAATCTTATCTAAATATCCCCTTCTTCATTCATTCAAACGTTTTACATCCAAATCTTCTCTACTCTTGTTTCTTAGAAATTTTAACACTTTCCAGTATTAAATCTTTGGCTATTCTGAAATCCTTTCACAAGAACTTCAGATTTGTTTTTATTCCCAACCATCAAACTTAATCTTTAAATTTCCTCTCTTTCCTTCACCTATCAAAGAAATGGCGAAGACTTCAAAGTCCGTTTCCCAAAAGGAAACTCCCTCTACCTCGCGACCGACTATAGAGGAAAATGTTTCATCTGCTGCTACTGAGGAACCGACACCGGAACCTCCTCTGAAGATGTTCGTTCATACTGGGTGCCCAACCGATGCTGATTTCAAGGTCGTGAAAACTTTCTCGATACCGGGTTGGCATGAACCGGTCTCGAGATATATAGGCTCGGTCACCGACAGCTTCCTCTCCAAGGTCAAGGAAGACTGCAACTGGGCTGATAAGCACATGGTGGTTCCTTCGCCCGAGGAAGCGATTACTACCCACGTGGAGGGGTTTTAAAGTGTTTACACGTATCCCTTCACGTTGGGCCCCTTGGATCCGGTCATCATCGCCTTCTGTAAGAGGTACGAGGTGACCCTCAGTCAAATTCATCCCTCTTTCTGGAGGATAGTAATTCTCATCTGCTTCTTCGTAAAAAAAATTGAAGAGTGTCATTTCACCATCGATCATCTCATGCGTCTGTATAGTCCCAGACATTATCGAGGGGGACTAATAAAACTTGCTCGTCGATCTAGTAAGGCTCCATTTTTGAGCAACGGCGAGGATCGGTACCAAGCCTGGTTAGGATGATTCGTTCGAGTGAAGACCTCAAATTTAATCCCGGTCGAGGATATGCCATTCCCTGAGAAATGGAACATGAAACGTAAGTATAAAATTGCCTTTAAGATTTCATTTATCGCTTTTTAATTTTCTTCCCTTCTCATCGATCTTTCGTGGTGGCGCAGCTGTCACTCGGATGGCAGATGCAGTTCCTCGACTCAAGGAGTGGGTTGAGGATATCGTGTACCAGAAATCATATTCCGAGCATGCATGGCACGAACTTTCAAAGGGCCGGTGGGAGGCCCGTTCTCACGGTAAGATTCCGCTCTCGACTGAACAACATTTATGCTTCCTCCATGTTGCCGAGACCTTACTTCTTTTCCTTTTCTTTGCAGGTCTTCCCAAGGACATTGCAATGAGGCCCCCATCTGGCGATGAAGATATCCTCCTCGAACCATCTGTTTCGAGGCAGGATAAAGAGAAGAAAATAAAATGAGCTCCGAGTTTTCCGAGCTCCGAGAAGAAAAAATCGAGAAGGAGGCTAGTCCGCAAATCCAACAAAAGTACCAGATCCCAAGAGCTCCCATCAGACTCACTCCATTAGTTGAGGGATGAGTCCGAAGAAGAAGAAGAAGCTTCTGAACTGGTGGCCCACGTGCGACCGTAGTTCGAGGGACGAGAGGGCCCCGAATCGGAGAGGGGCGACACCGAATTACCCCGAACCAGGGGGCCGGTGGAGAGGCAGTGGTCGAGGCCTCAAAACCAGAGAGGGGCGAGGTCGTTTTGCCTCTAGTTAGGTAGGCCGATAAGGAGGCCGCGACTGGTGTTTCTCGGGCAGAGGACAATACCCCGAAGGATTCACTTAGAGTGATAGATCTCTATGAGTCACCTTCGTTTACCGACTCTATGATCAAAGAGGCCCAAACACTGAAAGGTCACCTCGGCGAAGGGCCACAAGGGGTAGCAGACTTTAACAACTTCTTTGATGGCTTAGATTCTACCATCTCGGAGGACGTCACCGGGTTGGGCGACTTACCGGTACCAAAGAAGAGACTGTCTTTGGGAGCCAACGAGCTTTCTATAAGTCCGAGACTAGTAAATCGGTTCCCAGCTCTGAGTGCAGATCCTGACCGGAAGAAGTCGATTATCATGTCCATTCCGGAGGATGCTCGGATTCTCTCTGCCCCCTTAAGGGTTGCCAGTTATCTTCAATGCCTGGTGACCGAAGAGGATAAAGCTAAGATAGATGAGGTGGAAGCGCCCTGCCTTTTCAACGAAGCACAACATGCGTTAAATCGGGTAATTTTGAGCGCCTCTTTATTACGTAATTAGGTTAATTTGCAAAAAATCGTAACTCTTTTCTTTGTGCTTGCATGCTTCAGTGCTTCATCATGAGACTTTTCTCCGATATAAAGAAGAGTTAAACCATCATGAGGCCGAAACTCGAGAGCTCACTCAGAAGAGGGATGCTTATAAGCTTCTCAGTGAGAAACTCCAGGCCGAGCTGGAAGCGGTTCAGAAGGAGCATGCCGACCTGGTCGAGCAAGTAAGAAAACTACGAAGTTAGTGACGATGAGTCAGACACAATG
Organism: Nicotiana tomentosiformis; assembly: GCF_000390325.3. Taxonomy (NCBI): domain Eukaryota; kingdom Viridiplantae; phylum Streptophyta; class Magnoliopsida; order Solanales; family Solanaceae; genus Nicotiana; species Nicotiana tomentosiformis. The sequence continues at coordinate 86,454,703 of NC_090814.1, forward strand.
ACTAATGGTCCGAACCCGCAGGTTCAAAAGAAACTTGACAAGTTCGAGCAGCTTCAAGCGGAGGCGGACAATGTGAAAGCTGACGCTGAAGAATAGAAAAGAAACATGGACCGCTTGGCCTCGGAAAAGGAGACTGCCCGGGCACAATTGGTTTTGACTGAGTTCCAGCTCCGGTCTGCAAAGGAAAAGGCCTTGGTACAGGCCAAAAAGGTCGAGGAGCTCCAGTCTCAGCTGAGCTCGGTGGTCTCCGGTCAAGAAAATCTGGCCAAGGAGCTTGAGGCGGCCAAGTCAGAGATCGCCGTGGTCAAGGCCGAGGCTGATGAGAAGGTGGCCCAGCACAAGGCAGATGCTGAGGCATCTCAGGACCAAGTGAGAAATATGGTGGAGCATACGAAATGGCAATCTCGAAGGAAGGCACTCGAGGGAGTTTATGCCCGGAGTTTTGACTTGTTGGCTGAAATCGAGAATGCTAAGGTATTCGAAGCCAAGGCCAGAAAGCTGTCTTATCCCGAGGAGGAAGATTCCGAGGGGTCTGAAGGTTCGGGTGAGTCCGAAGGTGGCGGAGACCCGAAGGTGATGATGCGGCTCCCGACAAAGATTAGGCGACTTCTGTTTGACTTTGTTTTTTTTCATCTTTGCATTTTGTACTTTTTGTCAAGGCTTGTTATGCCTTTGTAAAGATTATACATATATATATATATATATATATATATATATATATATATATATAAAATACAAGTTTTTCGATAATTCTTTGGATTTTTCCTTTCTCTTTATATTTTGCAAAGATTGAAATGCCTTAGCATTAAATATTTAGGTCCTGTTCGGGGTTTTGAACAAGCCTTGCCTTTGATTATTCCTAAGACGATGCAGGAATTTTTGGTATGACCAAAAATATTTTTCCAAAGTACTTATAATTCCAAGATTATAATTTTTCCGAATGTACCTTTTGTTACGGGCTTCAGACGTCTCCGGGCCTTTTTTAATATAATCGTATTCTTTTCGAATTCAGGCAATACCAAATAAGCTTTGTGCCCTCGGGTTTTGTTATCCCAGAATGACCCTAGCCTTTTAGTTTGGGTAGTGCCAAATAAGCTTTGTGCCCTCGGGTTTTGTTATCCCGGAATGGCCGTAGCTTTTTAGTTTGGATAATGCCAAATAAGCTTATGTCGCCGAGGTCTGACAGCTCGAACCGTCCGAGTTTGTTTTCGGGAAGCAGTCCCCGAGTGAGAGTGATTGTTCGAACTCGGGTTAAGGTGGCCCTTGGGCTCGATACCTTTAGGGGGTCATATGTAGGAAATTCTTCGAGAAATGTAAGAAATGTTTTAAAGGACAAGATGTTTATGCGCAAGGAAGAGACTTTTTTCATTTTTGTGCAATATAGTTACACATGTATACAGGCTTTATGCTAGGGTCCGAGCAGTCTATGTGGGAATAGTTCATTTGACCATTTGGACCTTACAATGAATTCTATCGATCGAGACCCTTCAATCTTGAAGTCTCTTTCCATGCTAAAGTCGATATCTGAGGGTAATGCCCCCCAGTGTTCGGGGTTGATCAAAGAGAGGCCTTGAATGCTATTGTGATCATCATCACTGGCTCATATTCGGTCTTCAACTCTAAGTTAGCACGATTTACTGGTTGCCTCGTTAAAAACCTTACCGGAAGACCCATTTGGGACAAAACCAGTTCAAGGGAAAAAAAGTGCAACGCGTGATTTCAGACCTAAAATTTCGTATCATCCCTTGTTGGTTATCTGCAAGCGTTATTTTAAAATGTAAATAAAAGAAAGAATGGGGTCGTACCTTAGCAGTAATCTCGCTTCAAGTGAGTTATATTCCAGTTATTCGGTAGTTGCTCGCCGTTCATTGTTCCGAGTTTGTAGGATCCTTTTTTTGGTGATCTCAATAATTTGGTACGGTCCTTCCCAGTTTGGCCCCAATTTTCCTTCGTTCGTGTTTCGGGTGCTCAGTGTTACCTTCCTTAGTACCAAGTCCCCAGTATTAAAGTATCGAAGGTTGGCCCTTAGATTGTAATACCTTTCGATCCGCTATTTTTTGGCGGCCAATCAGACAAGGTCGGCTTCGTGCCTTTCATCTAATAGCTCTAGGTTCGTACTCATAGCCCCGTCAGTTGATTCCTTCGTTGTGTATCAGAATCTGATACTTGGTTCTCCAACTTTGACCAGAATTAGTGCTTCGACATCATAAACTAAAGAAAACGGGGTAGCCCCGGTACTGGACTTCGAGGTCGTACGGTATGCCCATAGGACTTCGGGTAGTATTTCCTTCCATCTCCCTTTGGCATCGGTTAATCTCTTTTTAAGGTTTTGGAGTATGGTTTTGTTGGTAGATTTGGCTTGTCCATTCCCACTAGGGTGGTAGGGTGTTGATAGGATCCTTTTGATCTTGTGGTCTTCAAGTTACCGACGAACTATTTCCCATTATCACATACAATCTCGGCCGGCATTCCGAATCGGCATATGATGTGGTCCCAAATGAAATCGATGACTTCCTTCTCCCTGACCTTCTTACACGCCTGGGCTTCCACCCATTTAGAAAAATAGTCAGTCATAAACAATATAAATTGAGCCTTACCAGGTGCCTATGGAAGGGGGCCAACGATGTCCATTCCCCGCTTCATGAACGGCCATGGCGACAAAACCGAATACAGCAGCTCCCCGGGTTGATGAATCATCGGAGCATGTCTTTGGCATTCATCACATTTTCGAATGAACTCCTTTGCATCATTTTCCATGTCGATCCAGTAGTAACCGGCTCTGACTATTTTTCGGACCAGCGATTCGGTGCCCGAGTGATTTCCACAAGTACATTCGTGGATTTCCCTCAAAACGTATTCAGTATCCCCCGGACCTAGACATATTGCAAGTGGGCCATCGAATGTTCTTCTGAATAGAGTTTCGTCTTCGGACATGCTAAATTGGGCTGCCTTTGAACGCATGGCCCTCGATTCTTTTAGATCCGAGGGCAGTTTACCGGTCCTGAGATATTCCACGTACTTATTCCTCCAGTCCCAAGTTAGGCTGGTTGAGTTAATTTCGGTGTGGCCTTCTTCCACCACCGATCTCATAAGTTGTATGACTTCTCCCGAGTTGAACTCATCGTCTTCGACCGACGACCCCAAGTTTGCGAGGGCATCAACATCACTGTTATGATCCCGAGGTACATATTGCAGAGTTCATTATTTGAGCCAATGTAATGTCACCTGTAACTTTTCCAAGTGTCTTTGCATTCGTTCTTCTCTGACCTCGAATGTTCCATTTACTTGATTTACCATGAGAAAGGAGTCGTACTTGGCTTCGATCACCTCTGCCCCCAAACTTTTGGCTATTTCAAGTCCTGCAATCATGGCCTCATATTCGACCTCGTTGTTAGTCAATTTCACAGTCTTAATAGATTGTCTAATTATATTACCTATTGGTGGATTTAGCACGATGCCAAGTCCAGACCCTTTTGCGTTTGAGGCACCATCCGTAAAGAGGGTCCAGATTCCCGAGGAAGTTCATGAGTTAACCAATAGATCTCTTTTCGACCTCAGGTATTAGGCCGGTGTAAAATCGGCAACAAATTCTACCAAAATTTGAGACTTGATGGCGGTCCGAGGTCGGTACTCAATATCGTATCCACTTATTTCTATGGCCCACTTGGCCAACCGGCCCGAGAGTTCAGGCTTATGCATAATGTTTCTCAACGGATAAGTAGTTACGACTTATATGGAGTGACACTGGAAGTATAGTTTTAGCTTCCTAGAGGCGCTTAGAAAGCGAGCGCCAATTTTTCTAGGTGAGGGTACCTAGTTTCGGCCTCACCTAAGGTTCTGCTAACATAGTAAATTGGAGATTGCGTACCTTGCTCTTCCCGAACAAGGACTCCACTTACCGTTATCTCCGAGACTGCCAAGTACAAGTATAATTGTTTATCTGTCTTTGGTGTGTGAAGCAGTGGTGGGCTCGATAAGTACCTTTTGAGTTCCTCCAAAGCTCGTTGGCATTCTGGGGTCCACGAGAAGTTATTCTTCTTCTTCAATAGTGCGAAGAATCGGTGACTCTTGTCGGATGGACTTGAAATAAATCACCCCAGGGCGGCTATGCACCCGGTTAAACTTTGCACGACCTTCACGTTGTCCACGACCGTGATATCTTCGATGGCTTTGATCTTATCGGGATTGATCTCAATTCCCCGATTGGATACCATGAATCCGAGGAACTTACCCGACCCAACTCCAAACGCATATTTTTCCGGGTTCAGCTTCATATTGTATCGCTTCAAGATGCTGAAGGTTTCCTGCAAATGTTTTAAATGGTCCTCTACTCGCAGGGAATTAACTAACATATCGTCAATGTAAACGTCCATTGATTTTCCTATTTATTCCTCGAACATCCGATTTACTATGCGTTGGTATGTGGCACAGACATTTTTTAATCCAAACGACATTACGTTATAACATTATGTGTCGTATTTAGTGATGAAGCATGTTTTTTCCTGACCACCCGGGTCCATCCATATTTGGTTTTACCCGGAATAGGCATCGAGAAAACTAAGGATCTCGTGTCCGACCGTGGCATCGATCATACGGTCGATGTTGGGTAAAGGAAAGGAGTCTTTGGGACATGCCTTATTCAAATCTTTGTAGTCTACACATATTCTTAGTTTATTCCCTTTTTTAGGGACTACCACTACTTTGATAACCAATCCGAGTATTTAACCTCCCGAATAGACCCTATTTTAAGAAGTTTAGATACCTCATCCTTGATGAAAGCATGCTTGATCTCAGATTGGGGTCTCCTCTTCTGTTTGACTGGGTGAAACTTCGGGTCCAGGCTTAGCTTGTGAGTGGTTATCTCCGGCGGGATCCCTATCATGTCAAGGTGGGACCAAGCGAAACAATCTTCGTTAGCTATAAGAAATTGAATGAGTTTTTCCCTGAGCCCAGAGCTTAACCCCGTGCCCAAGTATACCTTTCGATCGGGCAAGCGTTCTCGCAATATGACCTATTCCAGCTCTTCGACCGTCTATTTAGTGGCATCGGAATCGTCGGGGGCTATAAAAGATCTGGGAACCCCATAATCATCATCCTCGAATTCCCTTTGTTTGTCCGAATCTGCCGAGGATGGTATTGGTGATTGCTATTTGGCCCCATTTTTGACCATTTGGTTCGGATCCTTCGGTGTTGATATTGCATACGCAGGTATCACCTCCTCGACCGCGAACATTTTCTTTGCAGCCATTTATTCACCGTAGACGATTTTGACTCCGCGGGGTGTTGGGAATTTCAGTGCCTGGTGTAATATCGATGTTGTGGATCCATGGCCTCCCAAATAAAATGTTGTACGTCATGTCTCCTTCGATCACATAAAATTTAGTCTCCTGTATGGTCCCGGCGGTATTTACCGATAATGTTATTTCGTCCTTAGTGGTCTCACACGCTATGTTGAATCCGTTTAGAACTCGAACTGCAGGCACGATTTGGTCTTGTAGACCGAGTTTCTCCATGACACTTGATCGAATGATGTTGACTGAGCTACCTGGATCAATTAACACACGTTTAACCCGAATTTTATTTAAGAGTACAGATGTTACCAGTGCATCATTGTGGGGTTGTACGATCCCTTCCACATCCTCGTCATTGAAAGATAAAGTTTCTTCTGGTATGTAGTCTCGAGTTCGTTTCTCTCTAGTGATAGATACTTTGGTGCGTTTCAACGTCGGCCCCTGTGGGATATCAACCCCACCGATGATCATGTTAATGACATGTTGAGGTTCTTCTTGTTCTGCCTGTTTGTTAGAATCCCTGTTTTTGAAATGATTCCTCGTTCGATCGCTCAAGAATTCTCAGAGGTGCCCATTGTTGAATAGACGGGCTACTTCCTCTCTCAGCTGTCGACAATCTTCCGTTCTATGACCGTGAGTGCCATGATATTTGCACATCTGGTTACGATCCCTTTGGATTAGATCGGACTACAGAGGCTGAGGCCATTTGGTATCTTTGATGCGCCCGATAGTTGATACAATAGCGATAACATCGACATTAAAGTTGTATTTCGATAGCCTCAGTGCTCTTTAGGCCCGACGGACCTGTCGAAGCCATTTTTGGTCATGAGACCCCGGTTTTCTTGACCATGGTCGTTTCTCCTTTCATTTCTCATGGAGTTTCGTCCGGACCCACTACTTCTCCGATCTCCATTATATGGCTGGTACCAATCCCTATTTGGCCTCGGTTCACGATCGATGTCTCTCTTGACTCTACCGAGGGTTCTAACAGGATAGACAGACCCCGAAGGGGCCCCGAGTTGATCATCTTCGACTCTGATTTTCGATTGATACCGGTTATGCACGTCGGCCCATGTAACGGCCGGGTATTCTATCAGGTTATGCTTCAGCTGCTGTGAAGCCACCGAGCTTCGAATATTGAGTCCTTGAGTAAAAGCTTGAACAACCCAATCATCAGCGACCAGTGGCAGATCCATTCCATTTGAAAACGGAACACGAATTCTCTGAGCATCTCGTTATCCCTCTATTTGACTTTGAAAAGGTCCGATTTCCTAGTCTCGACCTTGATGGCACCAGCATGTGCTTTTACAAAAAAGTCTGCAAGCATAGCAAATGAGTCAATAGAATTAGGAGGTAAATTGTGATACCATATCATAGCTCCCTTTGACAGGGTCTCCCCAAATTTTTCCAGTAGAACAGACTCGACCTCGTCGTCCTCCAAGTCGTTCCCTTTGATGGCACATGTATAAGAGGTCACATGCTCATTTGGGTCGGTCGTTCCGTTATACTTAGGTATTTCGGGCATACAAAATTTTTTGGGGATCGGCTTCGGATCTGCGCTCGGAGGAAAAGGTTTTTGCACGAACTTCCTGGAATCCAATCCTTTCAATATGGGAGGTGCTCATGGAATTTGGTTTACCCTAGAGTTGTAGGTCTCCGCCTTTTTATCGTTAGCTTCGATTTTCTTCTCCCCTGATTCTATCCGCTTTGTCAGCTCCTCGAGCATCTTTATAATCTCAGGGTTAGTCCCTGATTCATGTTCATTTGACCTTTCTATGACAGGTTCATCCCTGAGGGTGACTTCCCAGCGTGGATCGGGCTCAACCTTGCTCGGTGCACGACTTTGGTTCTGTAATTGAGTTATTGCCGCCTGTTCAGCCTCAACATTTCGAAGATCAACCGTAGACTAATCCCGTCTCTTTTAACGTTTTGTGTGTTTCGAGTTGCCGATCGGGCTCCACCACGAACGCTATTTTCGGGTCGGTAGGCAAGTTTGCATCGATAGCCACATGTGAGTTAGCGTCAATCGGGTCTGCGATCGGAATTCCAATGGGATCAGCAGGTGGTACCTCATTTTCGGGCGCTATGTTGTTATTTTCACCTTGATGACCGGACTCGTTGTCAACATGCATGGGTGCTGATTGAGAGTTCGACATTTTGTATTCTAGCCTCGAATCAAAGACAATTCAAAGAGCAAGGGTAAAGTAGTGTGAGTTATGGAGATTCGTATCAAATAACCACTATTATCCTTAGCCCCACGGTGGGCGCCAAACTGTTTACCCTCAAAATTGGATAATAATTGAATTTGTACGTGATTTTAAGGATACACGATCTAACTTGATACAAAACGAGAAATCAGATTAATGTTGAAATAAGCAATGAAAAAAAAAATGCAAACCACACAAGTTGAACAATCTTAGCCTTGAAGGTTAGTCACGCTCGGGTCAGAAATATTTTTATCGATGCCGGAACAGAATGACAAGATAATGAGAACTAGAAATAATAATGTATTGCTTTGTGATGCGTGTTAAAGTATTTTTAATGAAGTATCAGACCCCCTTTTATATAGTAGAGGAGTCCTATTCTAGGTACATTTCTATATAAGGTAAAAATCTTTTGATTTGCTGATTACTGGTTCCTTGCTGATACATGCCGAGATTCTCGCCGTAATATCTGTCCGATTGCGGATATTTTAGTCTTCTGTTAGTTATCCTCGAGCTCGTTCGAGGCTAAGGTTGACACCAGACTCAATTTTCCTCGAATGCAGGTTTTCCGACCTCGGATTCTAGCTCGGTGAGACTCGGGGTCGATCTTCAGTCCGTGATCGCCATGTTCTAAACCTAATCTACCAAGTCGAACGTATCTAGTCCTACCTATGATTTATCGAATAATCATCACTATTATTTTATATTAAATAATATTATTCTCATCTACCTTTAAAGTTTTGATGAGCTCTCCGGATGATAATAATGCAAACTTTTTATTAGCCCCTACTTGTTGGCATGCTGATTTTATGTATATCCATTTTAATACGGTTTGATTGCCTGGAAATAAGAAAAATAGAATTTTTTTTCTGTCTTTTTCCTAATCTTTTTTTCTTTTTTGGTATGTTTTGTGGAAGAAATTACGCCTCCAAATCAAGCCTTGCGAAAAGTTAGGGAATCTTAAATAATTTCTTTTTTCCTTTCTTACAAAATGTATACAAAAGAGTCATTTCTGTTCTTAGTTTACTACAATTTTTTCCCTTCGAGAAATACATTATCCAACCACTTCCTTAAACATTTAAACGAAACCTTAGATTATATGGAAACTGATTGAGTGACCCACCACGTGAAAGTCAATAGGCACGAGAATCCTTATCCCCTCGGCTTTGTATCTGCAATTTTGGACATTGGTTATGGTTTATGGGTTTATGCCCATTCACCCATGTTTTTCTGAAACCTCAATTCTTGACAACATAAGAAAACCAATTCCCTACTCCACTAGACTTCTCCTTCATTATCACCAATTATATTCCATATAGTTTTATTAAAACAAATATTTCAAATGACCCACCATTGTTTTATTTTTCCCCCCCTCAGGGTAAGGTCGTAATTTACCTGCCCGGTAAGATCTTATGGATTGACCAACCAACTGAATTGGTTAGGTTATTTTTTCTATTGAAAAGGAGTCAACTGTCCTTTTTCCTAGATGAGTGAAAAGCCTATAACACTAACATCCCCTCACGATAAGGAAAGCCATTAAGATGGAAGGGGTTAAGCCCCATGCTCACTATCATAATAGAGATTTGCATAAACGGTCTCGATATTATCATTATTCAATTTGTATACTAAATTGGGTCCGGGGTATGATGCTCAAAGGCTAAAAATCTTATATATTTACTTTGCATTATTTTTCAAGTCGTGTCAACTTGTTATTATATATATACATGTACAAAACAGTGTCAGATGACACCATTTGATTCTAAATGTCTCCGCCACTGCCTACTAGCAAGGTACCTCGATTTATCTGTACCAGAATAACGTCCGCATTTATTTTTTTTAAAAAGAAACTTTCTGTCTACTTATCTTTTTTTTTTTTTTTTGAAAAAAAAAACTTACATGTTGACTCCTAACTCCTAGGTCATAAATGGCGTCTGATTTTCTACAATGAATTCCACAAGGAGGGATAACCGGTTAGCGCCAAGCTGTGCGGCCACTATCGTCGGAAACATGGTCGAAGTTATGTAATAAAAATATAACTATTATTTTTCTACTGTTTCGGTCGAAAATTTCCGACAACAGTTTTCCGTCGGAAATTTCGGGGTTGGAAAAACGCGATTTTCTAGTAGTAAGCTATAGAATTCCCAGGCAATCCCATGGCGGAGGGAACTAATCTGTTCTTTTACCCAATAAAGGAACCATGGGCCTCGCTCAGGGTTGGGCCAGTAACTTGGCTCTCGCCTAGGCCCTAACACCTAACATGTACTGTACACCTTTCTAACAAAAGGTGCTACTTGTTAGAAAGGTGCATTAATGGCAATGCTCTGTGTTTATTTCTCCTTAAACTTGTCTTCTTTGTTGGACAAAGCTGCCTGTCCAACAAAGGATTCAATTGAATTTCATTCGTCAAAAATTTATACTATGCAAATAGGGATAGAAGTATTTTTTGGTACACGCATTCTCTTGACAGTCTATGGTGTAGGCAAGGCCCAAGAGTAGTGTGTATGCCGATTTTATCCCTTCCTTGTGAAAGTAGAAAGGTTGTTTTTGATAGCTATAGTGTAGGGAAAAAATAACTAAAAAGTTATTTTAGATTTGATGTTCGAATCTCAGAGTGGCATGCATTTTTCTGAATTTTGTTATCCGGTTTGTGTAGCGGAAAGAAGCACAACAAAATAATGGCATCTTCAAACGCTTTTGCTTTCCCATACTATATTTTGCCATGTTTAATCTCATGGGTGATGGTGATAACGGAGGGGGGACCAGAACTCATCATATGTGTATAGCTATCTAAACTTGTCAATTTTGTGGGTGATACTTTGATTCCTCTGGCTACTATTATCACCAACACCACGTAAGTTTAGTCACCATTAGTTGATTTACTTGTCACGACAGTACACGTACTATTACCAACATGTTTGTATGCCAACACTGACATCTTTAACCTATATATTGGCTGAGAAGAAAGTTTATCAGAGTAGTTTTTAACTCGTAGACAGGTTAGTAGATGAAAATTACCAAGTTACTCATTTATAGAGAAAGAATTATTTTTCTATCAATCAACTACTTTCCTCAGCAGCTTAGAAACACAAGGAACGAACAGTTTTGAGGACCAAAACCTTGTCGAGTGCTTCATATCAATAACATTTTCAGCCAGCCTAAGGTCCTTTATTTGATGGTATTACATAGGACAAACAAATGAATTCATGCTGCAAACATTTTCAAGTGAGTTGTCCTGCTAGCTACTTGCTTCTCAGCAGACATGATTATCCTACTGCCCTTTCAAATAAGGGGATTTTTCATGTGCAAGTGAAAGTGCAAATGCTGAAAAGACTGAACTTTGTCCCACATTATTTTTGGTATAGCTTTTTAGACTAGTTTATAAATGGGGACATGTGCATATGCATTGTGTATATGTATGGTTTTCACATCTCTTTAGTTGGTTTGGTAATCTGATTCCACAGCTTAGATACTTAAGACACTTTGTTCTCCTAGGTGAATGCTTGTATCTAATTTCATAGGTTAGACACTTTGTTCTCTTAGGTGAACACTTGAGCGGCTGACTCTGTGCGAAGCATATTCATAAGTACTCTATTTACATACAGATTATTTGGTTGGAACAAATTTAACCTTAAGTAAAGAGACATTATAACTCGCCTTGAAGCATCATCTTTCCTTTAATAATTTTTTATATTACCTACATCTCTATATTCTAGATCATATTTATGAAATTCGGTGCAAAAGAGATTAATATTCTGCCCTACTAGTTAGGTTACAAGTTGATTTTGCACCAAATGACCATATTTATGAAATTTGCACCAGTAAACTGAATAATAAAATTGTGGATACTGCAACATCGTAAGAGCTGCTCAGCAGTGAAAAAGATACAAAGGACCCTTTTATTAATAGAAATACACATCTCCCACACTATATACAGAAAGGAACACTTTCCAAACTTAGAAAAACACTCGTCCCCTTGTATCTCTCATAGTGCTTTTACCTTGATCACTTCTTTTTACAAGACCCTTTGTGCCTTCTCCTATATCAAGTTCACAGGATTACCAAAATTTTGGTGCTCCTCACTTGATAAAACATTAAAGGTTTACAAATGATACATGCAAACAATAATTCAGGATCATCGAACTGAATGAATCAATCTTGACTTAACTTCTTTTGGAGCAGAGGTGGTCAACTCTGGGCTACTAAGAGCTGCTTCGATATCTTTGGCTTCAGCAGAATCTGCATATTTAAGGAATTGATCAATATCTGTGCTGCCAGCTCGCCTATGATGATACCATCTTCGATGTGTTTTAGGCCTTCTCTCGCTAATTGCAATAGAGATGTCATTTGGAAAGAGGTCTCTCAGAACAAAGGCATGAATGATGGTTGTCACAAGCAGTGCTGTTACTGTGAGTGTAGAAAGAGTGCAAAGTATGACAACCAGGATTTTGGTCACAACGGTGTTAACCACATTTGAGTATCTGATTGTGGCAATAGCAGCTCCGGTCATTGGAAAAGTGTAGGCCCACCAAGCCAATGAAAACCTACAATTACATATTGGACAAGTTTTAAGAACAACTCCAACGATCATGAGGTATAAGATATACGGACACATAGGTAACATTAGCATACCTGAATCCTCGGAAGAAATTAATGCGAACAGCCTGTCAAGGAATAAGAAAAAACAAAGAAAGAAATAGATAAGCATGCTACCAAAACATCAAAGGTTGAAGCAATTTGAAAATGTTGAAAGACACTTGACTATCTTGTTTGACTTACCAGTGAGAAATAAAGGAACAAGGCAATGAAATATGCAATCCGAGCTCCAAAATCAAAGGACCCTTGGATATTTGCCCATGCCATAGAAGCAACACTTGGAGCAGCAACAAATAGAAAGAACACGGGATGAAGATCCTTTGGCAGTGTCTCATTTGTTGGAAGTCTTTGGTACAGAGTTACAAACAGAACAGTGTAATGAGCCAATCCAACAGCAAAAAAGAAAATTGCCCCTTCTTTTAGTCCCATGGTTGCACCAAGCAAGGAACCAACAAAGTTTCCCACCACTGAGAGATGATTTGATGGATTGGCCACTTTCGAGAGCCTTCTTTGACCTCCGGACATCCATTGCCCGTAGATCTTGAGCTCTAAGCATAAGAATGGCGTCATAAGGACATACCACAAAGCTTCGGGAAGGTTTTGATAAACTGAGGGTGGAAGTCCAAGCGCTAAGAATAGAAGCGCTATCCATGGAGCAAAGAAGAAGTTAACACGTATCGGGTGGTAGTACTCTCGACGAACTGCTTCAAAGTATAAAATGATTTTCAAGGCATAAGTGAAAGAGACAATTGCCATCAGGGCAACAGAGATGTACCAGAGAACAAGGTTTACGTCCAAACTTATGTGGAGGAATTTGGTCGAGGAAGAAGTGGCCAAGGCTTTCCACATTATAGCTTGGCTACTAACACCAAGAATGATACCAAACGAAGAAATAGGGTAACGAAGTAGAAATGGCCATGTCTTGTCCTCTGGAAGAACACTTTCCTCAGAAGCCTGTAGAGGAAAAAAAGATGCAATACCAGCTCACAATCTTGATTCACCATAATTGTGTTGACAGATAAAGATAGAAATGAAAAGAATTAGCAGGAAACAAGGTTCACAATGTGAAATCAATTCCAAATGAGGCATGTAACTTCTTTGCATTAACACCCTTGAGGCTTACTCTTAACTATTTGCTCTTATTTTAGATAAACAAACATACAACAAAATAAGTAGTCACAACAAAGAAAATCAATTGGTGTCCTCTAATAAACATGCAGATTAGACTTAACCAAGTAAATTGATTCCAGAAATAGAGTGGAGAATTAATTGGAGCAGGTGAATACCCTTTACACTAGATTGCAGCCTGAGAAAAGCACTGTGAACTTTATAATACTTAGATGATCAGATGGTAATAAATCAAAAAGACAATCTTTTAACCCTAAACAATGAAACTCCAGCCAGATAACCAAAATTAATGGATAAAAGCAGGAAAAGCATACCCTTAGCTTGTCAAGTTCTGGTCCCTCCAAGGCATCAAAATATCGGTCGACAGGAATATTAATTTCCATTTCAGCACTGGGTTGAGAGATGGACTCTTGTTCTGTTTCCTGGTTCTTATTTCCGCGCAAATTTGATAATTGTCTCTCAAGCCTACCAGAAAATGTTTTGAAACTGTCATATCTTTTATCCTTTAGCTTGCTAATCCTGGGATTCCTAGGAAGTTCGCCGCTTGCAGGAGCTCCAGAAGCTGCAGTCGTACCTGTTGGCATAGGCTGAGAATAAAACCTTGTTTTCTTATTTCCGTTGCTGCCAGCATCTTTTGATCTAAAAGCAGAATCAGGAGTGTCTTTAGTGTCATCAGTGAAGACAACTTTTTTCGGAGAGGGCGGCATGCTAATGGAAACTGCACGAATTCTGTCAATTTCTCGCTCAGCAGCAAATTCAGATACCTAGAAAGATCATAGGAAAATATTTAGTGTTACAGATCAAGGTGGTAATAAAGTCAAATCTAACTCAAATTTCATCCAATGATACTTCCTACTTTGTTCAATGATCAATTACAAACATAGGAAGATGTTGAAAGTTACAAGATCATAGATGTAGCATAATAGTAACCTTTATCCAGAAGTATATTAATAGCAGTTAGAAATATTCGAATGAATGGGCAGCTAAGTGCACAAAGCATCCCGCGTTCACACAGGATTCGGAGAAGGGTAGGGTCGCATCCCAAGGGGTGTGATGTAGGTAGCCTACACTGATACAAGCATCAGTTGTTGATTCCACGATTCGAACTCGTGACCTATATGTCACGTGGAGACAACTTTACCGTTGCTCTAAGGCTACCCTTCAAAATATTCCAATGAATCACTTAATTAAATTTAAAATTCATGCCCCTAGAAAGTATTTCAATCTATTTTTTGGTTTCAAATATTTAGTTAGATTATCATTATTCAATCAGGTACAGGGATCTGCTTATCTTGGGCACAAATTTGTAAAAGTAGTTGTAACTCAAAGATAGTATAAGAAAAGTTTAGAGCTGAGAAAAAGAAAAGAATCTGAAAAGTAGTTTTGTGATTATAGTTCTGAAAAGTCAGTTTCTATTTAATTTGAACAACATAAGACTAAGCTCAAGCTAATAGTACTACATATCAGTGGCGGAGCCAGAATTTTCATCAAGGGGTCAAAATATAAAGAAATAAACTCATCAAGAAGTAAAGAGTTATCAATACATAGTATATATACATATTTTATAAAAAATTACCTAACTACGCAGTATAATTTTTCGACAAAGGGGTGTCGATTGACACCCCTTAAATGCATGTGGCTCCGCCACTGCTACATATCTTATACCAGCAAAAGGTGCAGAGCCATTCAATCTATAAGTCGCCAATAAAATCAATACAACTGAAGAATACAGCATTTATTTAACTTTCTAACTGACATTATTATTAAGAAAAGAAAAAAGATTACCATAATTGATGAGCTTGGAGAGTAAGATTCAGGTGCAGGCGCAGTCTGATTTTTAATATGGTCATTCACTATACTATCAAAGTCGTGATCCATTTCAGAACTTATGAATCTGATGAGTGATGGAAGTCCTTCAGCACAAGCTTCCTTCTCAGTATGGATTTGTTCACTGGTTTCCATGCTTATTTAAAGGACCTGTAAATAAAATATAATTATTAGGTACATAAACACATTAATTTTTAATTGAAGTTCCATATATTGACAGTGTAAAAATTATTTACACAATTAAAAAGAAAGATAATTATAAGTAATTATATTTAATAGTAGTATTGATTGGTAATATGTAAGTGATGTGTTACAACTTATAACATGCCAAAAGTTCATTACACTATATGTATATAACTTAAATTTTTTAAAATATTTTTTTGCTCAATGATAAAGAGGAAAGAAACTTCAGGATGCATATTTTTGGACAAACCCAAGAAGTATCATATGCCTGTTTGTTAAAGCAGGAACATGGATCATGCACTATACTTATAGTATTATATGTACTTGTCCTGAGTAATTAACATTTGCAAAATATGTATTCCATAAAAGAAAAAGAAAAAAGAAGCTAAGACTCATTCAAGTTCTCTTTAAGCAATAGTCTCTGGTGACCACTGACCTCTCTAGAATTTGGTCCTCTTCCTTTGCACTTTGCAGACATAATAAAAAGATTAAAAAATAGTACAAATAATAAAACAAATTAGAAACAAAAGAGAATTCACTTTTGAGCTAGTGCAGGATCGATCTATAGCAAATGCAGAAATACTGGCCATGCAATGGTTTAACAAGAAGAATATATTTATATTGTACCAAAGAAGTAAACAAACATAGCCACAGGAAGAAGCCAAGGAGATCTATCTTACCTTCTATTTGCTCTGTTGTTTAAATGCAGACAATGCAATCCACTATCGGACTTGAATTTCTCTAAGCGGCTACAGTACTTGGATTAATTGAAGATCGAAACTGAAGCACCCAAAATAAAAGATCTGAGTTTTTCTTTTCAGATGGGATACTAGCCAAGAGCAGAATTTAGCAGTTGGAACGACCAATGTTTGAGAAAAACACGAGACTGCAAGCCACAGAAAGAAAGCAGTATAAATAGGCATTAATTAGTCATGCAATGTTCTTGGAAGCAGACATCGGTCACATCATATTTGTTATAAACAGCTGCCATCTATGAATGAAGTTAACAATATTCCGTTCAACCAAACATAAAAAATTAAAAACCATATGAGACAAGAAACATGAATAGTAGTTCAACTTTAATTTGTGCAATTGCGGTGTATAAATTTATTACACTATCAGGTTGAGTTAACTCGCAATTAATAAATTTTTCTAATACTACTTTATATGGTAGTCGGAAAAATAGAATAATAATTTGTTATATCAAATTAAATTATAATTTAATGATATATATATATTATTAACTTGTGTTCTTTAAATATAAAAGTTGGTGAACTCTAGCAGGTACAACTTGAATATTTGTCCTCGATTCGCTGGAGAACGGGGTTGACTACAACTATTTGCCTGCTAATGAGTGAAACAACGTATATAGTAAGGTAAGATTTGAGATACGGATCCTAGTACGGATACGAGTGTGGAGATCTGACTAAAAATAATTCAAAAGAATAAGAATATAGAAATATCTCTAAATTATGAGAAATTTTATGCAATATTTATGTATAATTTGTAAAGTGTTGATTTCTTTTTTATTCTCAAGTTGTAGATAAGTAAAGAATTGATTTCCTAGATAAGTATGCTATTTTCTTCAAAATTACCCTAGTTTTTGTTTCGATTTCGAAAATCAAATTGTATCTCGTCTCGAATTTTTTCGTCTGTCGTGGTCAAAGTACCCAAAATTGTTTGACTAGATCTGGTACAGATCTCATACCCATATCCATACTAGTATCGTGTCGACACGGGTGCGGCACCTAATCGCCTTAAGGTAAGATAAAGGGCCAGGCATGGTGGGTCGGACCAACTTAGATAGTATGTACTCCGATTAAGGATGGAGTTGGAAAAAATTCCTTCAATGTCAGCATCAAGATTTTGAACAATTGGTATTAAAGGAACAAGACGCCACTTTTTCTGAAAGATTACTACAAGGTAGAGGCAAAAGATAATTAATCCAACTTTGAAACTATTAACTAATGTCAAACACACAGATAAGACGAACCATCACTTCCAATTGCGACTTGCTTATATGAATCATGCCATCTAAACACTTAAATATTAAATAAAATTTCGCTAGTCTAAAGAATGACGATAAAGAAGGATTAATGAGAAAATATTACATTTAAAAAAAAAAACAGAAAGAGACTGCACCAAGGTTAATACTCCCACGAAGCTTTTATTTTATTGTATTGTATTGTATTTCATTTTTGGCAAGAAAACTAATTAATTGGCAATTTGTTTGAAGATGAGACTGCGGAGGTTCTTGACAAAGCTAGTTTAGTACGTGTAGGATAACGTCAAAGTTCTTATTAATATCATATTAATGAAGAAGGATTAACAGAATATAATACAGATCAACGGTATCAACAGCTGACAACAAAAACAACCTGTTACAATTAATATTACAAGATTTTTTCCAGTTCCAGAAAAATTAATAAAGAAACAGTGACAGATATTATTATACGCCTCTATCAATACCCTATAACAAATTTGTCAAACTGCATTAAAAACTATAGGTAAAGAAACAAATTCCAGAGAATTCAAATTCAAATTGTACAAAAAGATTTGGTCCTTACCTCACGAAAATAGACAAGCTACAAGTAGCTAGATATAAAGCATCAAAGGAATCTATCGTCGTTGATTCGGGAAGCTTAGAAACTTAAACACGAAAACAATGGACAACTGTATTCAATTCGTGGGTCAAACATGTAAACACAGAAAGAGAATATATATACGGAGAGAGTCCCCACACTACAGCAAATTAAAGATGAATAGTACTATTCATTAAATTGTAGTAGAAAATATTGAAGTTGATCACCCACCAAGTAACAATATGGTCCATGACGACTAATGGCAATCGAATTTATAAGGACCTAATCATAATGTATTAAATTTCTGGGGAAGTCTCTTTTGTTTGATAGATCTCATCTTCTATCTTTTTGTTTTTATTAAGTGGTCTCAGTTTTCTTCGGCATACATTGACTATTTTATTCTAAAGTGTCTTCTCTCTCGTACAAGTATTAGATAACTTTATGCACTAATAATTGTGATAGATTAGAAGAAACCACATGCTCCCTCTATTCCGGTTTATATGATATATTTTTCTTAGTAATAGTCTATATTTGAAAAAGAATGAGGTACTAATATATTTTAAAATAATTTAACTTAGACTTTCTATTTATCTTTAATGATAAGATTTTATGGCTATAAAAATATAATGTCACGTTTAAGATCACATATTTCAAAAGTTTTATAACAAAAAAAATGTCACCGTATGTTTAAGATCATAAATTTTAAAAGTTTTTATTTTTTTTTAAATTTAGTATCAAGTCAAATCTATATCACATAAACTAAAATAAATGAAATAATATTATTTTAATCTTTGATTAATTTTAAATCCATGTCTCTTGTGAGAATCACCCTCTTCGTTTACCACTAGATTATACTCTTGAGCAGATTTTTCTCTTAACAACACCAACAGGACAGTGACATTTGCTTGAGAACGTAATAAAAATATCGCAAGTGCCTAGCCGAAGCAAGAATTAAGAATGAAGACTTCACATTTTTTCACATGAAATATTAAAGGAAATCGTACAAACAAAGCATAAGAAAACACGAAAACATAATCCAACTGGATTCAAGTTGGTGTTGGACTAAACCTAGGAACCGCATTTCAGTGCAATTTGTCTACGTAAGAGGTGAAAAAGCGTGTACAAAACGGGTGCATGCCTAAACAGAGAAAAAGAGATCTAGCAAGTGGGAGTTAAAAACTGTAAAGGTCGACGACGTACATTAAGTAGGTATAGTGGAAATCAGAGTGTACTTGGTGGAAACTGCAAAGAAAGTGGTGGTAAACAGTTGAATTCACGTAGCTAGTTTGGTTGAAAATAAGTTATTTTCGGATTAATTATTTTAGAATTGTTATCTCATTTAGACGTGAACCCAGAATTTAAATCTTACGGGTTCAGCCTTTAAGATTTTTAGCATTGAACTTATTATATTTTTAAAGTTATGAGTTCAAATCATATTTTTTGTTGCAATTTTAGTAGATTTTACACATAAATTTATGCTACGCATCGAAAGTTATGGGTCCAATTGAACCCGTCACTTATACGCTACATACGCTCTGATCTCACCCTCCTATAGAAATAAAAATAATATTATAATCTCGGAATAATTACTAATCTCAGATTTAGTTATATCATAATTTTATCTCAATCAAACGTAGAATAAACTAATCTCAAATTTAATTTCGGGATTAATTATTCATTATCTCTCGTACCAAACGAGCCCGTACTATAATCGACTGGTCAACGGAATAAGTGAAAATTATGAGAATAGTCCCAAAGAGTTATCAATATATATGTGGTGAAAAGTAGGGGTGTACATGGAACGGGTTGGTTCAGATTTTATTAAAATCAAACCAAATTAACTATATCGATTTGGATTGGTTCAGTTTTGTCGGATTTTTCGGGTTTTCGGGTTTTTTGTTACTTAAATGTTATTTCAATCTTACTTTGTTAAATATTTGATAAGTAAATATATATATTTAGTAAAAATATAAAAAATTGACAAGCATATTATCGATTAAAATATTCTTATGGGAGAATTCTATTAGTAACACATAATAATTATTTTTTTAGTCGTCTGACAATAATTTTTCGTTGATGCATACTTTTTGGTTAACCGAATTTAGTAATTAAACATAAAAATCAATATAATACATAAATATTAATAATCACTTCACATTCGAAAAAGATATAAGAATTTAAAAGATTTTAACATATGATATGAATATGGAAGAACAAAGAAATAGACGCATTTCAGTAATACTTCATAAGAAAGTGCCATACACCCCATTATTTAAGGTCAATAAATATGGAGTGCTTCATATTCTATTAAAATTTATATCCCTCAAGAGAATCCCAAATATTTCTAGATATTTTTTAAAGAAAATTCTATATAAAATCTTAAAAGTATATATAAAAATTATATATTTATATGTCGGGTTGGTTCGAGTTTTTTTACTAAATACCAAACCAAACCAAACCAAACCAAGTCGGTTTTTTAATCGGTTTGATTTAACTTTTTGATTTGGTGCGGTTTTTCGGTTCGGTTTATACGCCCATAGTGAAAAGTAATAGTGGTTCAATTCAATAATTGACTCAAACATCATTATTATAAAAGAAAAATAAAACAGAATGCAGCTAAAACCTTAAAGATGCGTTATATGAATTCTTCATTCCATACTCATCAAATTTTATACTTACGTCCTACAGTGTTTAGAACACACTAAACTTTTAGTAAAATTTGCCTATACAGTGCTAAATGCTATTGCACAAACCTAGATTGGTTTCTAAAAACGTTCTGAGCTATAGTCCACTTAACATACTCCATCCATTTTCTTTTACTAGTACCTCATATCAATTTTTGTTTTTGTTTTACTTGTTCTTTTTAACAAATCAAAAGAGATTTATTATTTTCTTTCAATATTAACTTTAATATTCAGTATTCACACTTCCCAAATTTATTAGAGTTACAACTTTAATAATCATTATAACTAAGATTAATTTAGTAAAACAAACCCTTAATAAATGATTTCTTAAAAAGAACGGAGGGAGAAATTAACGTGATAACCTATTAATAGTACGTAGGAAAGAGGAGATGGCTTTCAGAGAGGAGAAAAAGTATTCTTTGTCTGAAAAATTAATATCCCAAGCTGAAAGAGAATTTCACTAGCTCTATATATTTATTCAATAACGAAATGCGAGTTGTGCATCGGAATTAGTTGGTCGTAGCCAAAGCAGGAAACTGGATAATCAGTTCAATCGACCATTTTGAATCACAAATTCTTTTTAAAAAGTTTGTGTGGATGCACTGGTAAGTGCAATTCTGACTGTGATGCTGTGAATATCCCATCTTAGACAGCAGATAAGAATTGGTCCAATCTCGTTTTAGAAATGGTTGCCAAAGCGTTGCGGACCTGGAAGTTTGCGTGGTGCGTGACAGGAAAATACCTACATACAATATGTTAAAGCTGGTCACAACACATGCATGCAGTAGTTGACAAATTTTGCTTTTGTCCACTAAAGACAAATAGAATGCAATTTACCCTTTTGTCTTAATATGGCGTAAAAGATTATTGCTAAAGTTCTTTGAGGAATGGCATTGGCTATTATCAAGATTTTGGATTTCGACTTTGTAGGACAGTTAATTGTGATGTCCAGTGGTTGATCACACCTCGCTATGGGTAGAGGTTTCAAAGGGGTCGGTTCGACCGATTATTTTATAAAATTTATAGCATATCAATTTTTCGGTTATTCTACTATGTATAACCAACATTAGACTTTTCAAAACCGTTCCAATCATGTCGGTTTCTCTTCTATATCGGTACGGTTCAGTTAATTTTAAGTAATTATTTTAAATATCATGTAAAAGTCACTAGTAGAAGTAGAATGAAATAACATACGTACTTTTATAGAACTTAACAAAATTCTCTAGATATTTTTACAGTTTAAAAGGCGATGAATCAAAAAAATATGAAAGATGGTTAGAGTATATATCCATCAATTATTCTACAACATCGTAAAAAAAATTAAGCAAATATTAATCACACAAGTGGAAAGATATTAACTAAGTTGAGATTCAAGAATATAGTCTATAAAGATTAATAGAGAAAAAAAACAAAGTAGCTTTCTTTTTCTCTCCTTTCCATCTTCTCATTCCATCATATCCTGTCAATTAACACCATGTGAGCTTTACCAAACTTCACTTTAACATCCAAAACAATCATATCCAGCAACCCCTTTAGGTCTAAAAATGAACAGCCCCAACACCACCAAATAACTCGCGCACATAAGCACAAAAACATCATGTAAGCTGCACTCATCGCTATCTCTTCAACCCAAAAATAACAAAAATCTTGCTAGTTGTCCAAAAGTAGAAAGAACAAGAAAGAAAAACTTTGTTACCTCCATCTTCTCTTGAACAATATTTGGATCTTTTAATGGTAACAAAATTAACATTAAAAAGAAGAAAATTTTGAATAATAACATTTCCGGCGAAACTTTATTTTTTCTGGCGAAGTTTTGTTTTTCTCAACATTAACGGAATTAAACTTTGTGAATTGAATATGAAGAAAAATCAGATTTACATCTCAAAAAGGGCGAAACTTTATTTTTCCAGCGAATTTTCGTGAATCTAAAGAAGGAGAAAATCAGATTTGGATCTTTCAAAAAATAATTTGGCCAAAGCTCCAATGTGAAGAAAAAGCAAAAAAACGAAAAAAGAAAGGACCAATTTTCTGGAGAAGAATTGGAAAAAATGGCTGAAAATTGATTTTGCCAATAAAAAATGGTCATCGGGGAAGATGACGACCGGTGGATGGGTGGGGTTCTCATTTTTATATTTAATATTTTCTAATTTTTTATAGTTGTTTAAATTAAATCCACATGTCCTTGTCTTATTCGTCAGTCTGGCGTGTGAATTTCACGTACCTTTTGTGTTTGGCTGCCTACAAATTTTGTGTCTAAATGACACATTCGAGCTGTGGTTGGAGTGTTCAAATGGAGCGGACTTAAGATGGAGTGTCACCGTGAAAAGTAATGATAACTTTAAGGGGCTATCGATGTATTCTGCCTATTCCATTTGCCAACTTGTGGCGGGCAGTCTTTTTCTCGACTGTTATCATGATACTTCTTGAGCTGCAGAAATACATACTCATTATTGAAATCCTAACTAAAATAAATTTTTTCACTGCACAAATCAAATTTAATCAAGAATGGTATACCGAGGGGTTGTAAGACCATTCCCCCTCAACCATGAGAAGAATCATTTGTTTTAAAGCAATGAGGAGCCTAACATATCCGAAGTGTAGGTAAAATAGGAGCCTTAACTTGTGCCAACTTGTCAATAATCTTAGGACCGTTTGTCCATAGATTTTGCCAAAATAAATTTGGGTTTTATTTGGGAAACACACATTTGGTCATATATTTTGGCTACAATTTGGCAAAATCCCAAATCTCAAATCCCAAAACCAGCTCAATAGCTGGTTTTGGGCCAAAATATTACTATTATATTTTTCTAAAATTGCCCCAAACTTTTATATTTTATAAAAGAGCCCACCATTTATTATTTTGTAACAATGTTGCTTTGTCTTCTCGGTCACCTGATAGTGTATCATGTAGTTTATTATAAAATAATAATTTTGCATCAAATTTATTTATGTTCAGGATTATGATTTGCGATAATATAATGAATATTATTGATAATGGTACTGTTGGGTATTTGTGATAGTTTTTAAAACTTGTGGGTATAAGTCATATTTCATATTTTTTCAAAATAAATTTGGGAAATATGTTTTAAAATGGATGTACAAACACATTTTTATTTTCAAATCATACGTCACCCAAATCAGATTTTTCAGAACAAATTTGAGAATCTATGGCCAAATGCTAGCTTAATGCCAAACTCCTTGGCATATGGGTTATTAGCATAGGCGTTATGACGTACAGCTTGACATAGAAACAGAAATAAAATGGAAGTTTTTAAGCAAATTATCATGTCAAAAATAGTCATCTGATTGTAGCAATGATCATATGTGGCAAGCGTTAGAGGAGTTGCGATTGAAGTACCCTGAAATTGAGATTATATATGTGGGTTATTACAAGGTGTTTATGGCTATTCTTCGCAATCAATGCACTCTTGAAAAGATAAATCTAAATCAAACGAAAGATAACATATTCAATACATTGTAATTTGCTACATATAATCGCTACAATACCTTGTGTCTTGCTAATGAATATGTTGGAAATAATCTAGTTTCAATAGAAGTAGCATAATAGGTTTGTGAATTATGATTTTAATTACTTGTTGGCTTGTAACTATTTCATAATTCTAGGCCCAAGAAAAAATTTAATGTTTTATTATTTTTAAACTTAATATATAAATATATTTTTTACATTGCAAATTTATTCAGTACGGTTCGGTATTTTTCGGTTTATTTTGATAAAATAAAAAATCTACCCTAATTATCGGTACGGTTATAGATTTATATAAAACCTACGGTTTTATTAAAATAAAGCTAAAAATCAGTTCGATACGATACGATTCTGTCGGTTTAGTCGATTTTTAAATATTTACACCCTAGGTAGTGCCAAGCAAATAAAATTTCATTTGAACAGAAAGTGTTTTCAGATCGGATATTTATTTGCAAAGATAACTGAGTGCATAAAACTGAGCTAAAGATATTCTTAATACATAAAAAGACAAATTGAAAATGCTAGTGCTAATTGTGGGACTAAATGACGAAAACAAGACAGTGTTACAACGAAGAAGAAGGTGGAATGTGGGGAAGGTGAAAAAGCGGAATCCAGATGATGTTAACTTTGCAAAAGAAAAAAAATAGGAAAGAAAAAGAATGTTAGAAATATGTTTGGGGAGCTGCTCTGAGTTAATTATTTTACTGTTTTAACTTAGAGTTTTTTTAATGCAGTAATTTAGTTTGAATTTGAATAACTTTTTTTGAATTAGTCTCTAAGAGTGAACTAGTATCAAGATGTTTGTTATTTTCAACAGATTTTGTGCTAATTTTTAGATATTTGAAGTTAGTAGTTCTCTTATAAATTATAGTGCAGATTGCAGTAAAATAACATAGAACTTTCAGCTTTAATTCTTTAGAACTTTTTTATATCTATTCCAGTATACTCCTCTTATTTTCCGGTAATCTTCCTCTGCTATTTCCCTTTAGTTTTAGTTTCTTTTATTAAGAACTAACAATTGACATAAGTCATCTTCATAAGGGAATTGAGTGAAATTTTTTCTTGAGTGAGATAGAGACTGAAACTAGTTTTTTCCAATTGGCTCCTTCAGTCTTTGATGGTGAATTACCAACTGTGGGCAGTGAGAATGGAGACTTACTTAGAGGGTTTAGATCTTTGGGAGGTTGTGGAAGAGGATTATGATGTTCTTCCGTTGCCTAACAATCCCACAATGACCCGGATAAAAAATTACAACGAAAAGAAAACCAAAAAATCAAAGGAGAAAACAACATTGAATAGGTACAGTGGAAATCAGAGTGTACTTGGTGAAAATTGCAATGAAAGTGGTGGTAAAAAGCAGGTCAAATACATGTGGTGCAGACGACGGATCAATGAAACAAGTGAAAATCACGAAAAGTAACCACATAAAGTTATCAAGGTACTTATGTTAGAGAAGTAACAATTGGCTGAATAAAATAATAGAAATAGATACAATTAACTCAAATACCGCCATTATAAAAGAAAATAATAAAACATAGTCATTTAAAACCTTTAAAATGTGCTATATGAATTCTTCCTTATATTTCCCTTTAGCATACTCATCAAGTATTACGTCCTACATTGTTTACAATACACAAAACTTCAGTAAATTCTGCGCAAGTACCATACTCGTTGAAGATCAGTTAGTTAGAAAGTAAGTTGTGGCTATGGGACCTACCTAATGTTAAGTCGTTATAATCTATGTAGATGGTTAGGCGGTTAGAGTAGTTAGTCCTCATTAGAGTAGCTTGTATAAATACTTTGTACTTGTACATAGTCTAATACAATTGAATGAATAAGATAAGGTTCATTCTCTCAGAAATTCTCTCTAAGCTCACAACACCCTCTTCCTTAATTCACTCACAGAACCAAAGCTTCCATCCATGGAAGTTATCATGGTATAAGAGCCTACGACATGAGTTGCCGGCCACTGACAACTTCGATTCCTCTCCATAATCACCCCATTTCTCTCAATTTTGGAGTGAAACTATCTCAGAGTGATTTGAATCGAAATTAGATTTTGTAATTTGTGTAAATTGCTCGACTTTGTTTGAACTCATTTGCATCATTCATGGCGATTGGTGATGAAACCATCACTATGCTGATCAAACCTACTGCCAGAACCTCTGGTAATGCAGCTGCTCATAACTACATCAATGGATTCCCCACAGTTAATCACAATCATCCTTTGTACCTGCAACCAACAGATACTCCAGGCAGCTCTTTAATTTCACTTCAACTAACAGGATCTGAAAACTATGTAATTTGGAGTAGATCTACGAGAATTGGACTGCTAGGTAAAAGCAAACTAGGTTTTGTCGATGCTCGATTCCCTAAATCTAGGTTTGAGCTACAATTATATGATCAATGAGAGAAAGTGAATGTTGTAGTCCTATCCTAGATCATGAATGCTTTTAGACCAGGGTTGCTGAGTAGTGTAGTGTATGCTTCAAATGCACACAAAGTCTGGGAGGATCTGAGAGAAAGGTTTGACAAAGTGAATGGTGCTAGAGTGCAATACATGCACAAGGAAATTCACTTTCTCACTTAGGGGACTATGACGGACTATTTCTCTAAACTTAGGGACCTTTGGTATGAGTTTGATGCTATAATGCCATGTCCTAGTTGTCCTTGTCCTGAATCAAAAAGGTATCTCGAGCACTTTGAGTACCAAAGGATGATGCAATTCTTAACTAGCTTAAATGAATCCTATAGCTAAGCTAGGAGTCAGATCACAATGATGTATCCTACTCCCTCTGTGAACAAATCATACAAAATGATTATAGACTAGGAGAGATAACATAACCTTGCTAACTTCACACAAGTGACACAAATTACCCAATTAGTTAAGAGCACATCTTTGTTCAACAACAAAGGAAGATAGCATGCTGGTAACAATTTTAAACCTGTGCCTAGAAAGAGTACTCTGGTCTGTGAATACTGTCACCTCAAAGGTCATACTAAAGAAAACTGCTACAAGCTAGTAGGCTATCCACCAGACTTCAAGAGAGGAGGAGGCTCTGCTGGCAATACTACCTCTTATACAGATCAGATCAACTCTAACTCCTATGCAAATCAGGCTATCTGGATAACACCTCATACAAGAGAGCTGCATATGGAGCCAACAATGCTGGAATACAAGGACACCAATAATAACCTACAGTCAGAGAAGGCTTTACCCCAGTGACAATGTCAGTATCTCCACAAGCCCCTACTGCCTTCTTTATACCAGAGCAGTATTAACAGATACTTTAGTTGCTCAACAAAGGACCAGAGGAAGGATCTTAACCAAGGCAGCTAGTGCAGGTACACAGACATGCTTATTGTCAATCTATAATGATAGGTAGTGGATTGTGGACACAGGTGCATCTAATCATATGACATCTAGCTTACAGATGTTAAAAGCATACATGTTAGTGCCACAATCAGACAAGAGCAAAGTTCACTTACCTACATGAAGTGTAGTCTTAGTCACACACACAAGATTGACCTCTGTGTTTAAGAACCAAGAAATATCTAATGTGCTATATATACCTGAGTTTAAGTTCAATCTTCTCTCAGTGTCCAAACTCACTAAAGAACTGAAATGCCCGGTAATGTTCTTTCCTGACTTCTGCATCTTCCAGGACCTCTTCAGTGGATAGGTGAAGGATATTGGTAGGTAGAAACATGGTCTCTATGTGTTACAGGAGAGGTAGGAGAAGGGATCTAGTCAAGGTTCAAGTCAACAAGTAACTACTAGTACTAGTACATATTATTTGAATAAGACTAGTTATGCTCATATGTGTGTTGTATCTAATTCTAGTAGCCTATGGCACAAGAGACTAGGTCATGCATCACTACAAATAATAAGGAAACATGAAGCACTTAAACATCTAAAGGCTGATGCACATCAATATTGTACTGTTTGCCCCTTGGAAAAACAAAAAAAGTTACCTTTTCAGCTAAGCTCTACTGTATCTAAATCTGCTTTTGATTTGCTTCATTGTGATATTTGGAGCCCTTACAAAGTTCCCACTTATGATGGCAAGAGGTACTTTATCACTGTTGTAGATGATTATACCAGGTTTACCTGGATATTCCTGATCCGATCCAAGTCTGACTGTACAGTAGTTCTTAAAGAATTCTTTACCAAAGTGTAGAACATATTTTCTACTTCTGTTAAAACACTTAGAATAGATAATGGCTGTGAGTTTTTAGCATAGAATTCAAGGGACTCCTCTCTACTCTTGGTATTGAACACCAAAGCACTTGTGTGTATACTCCACAGCAGAATGGAGTAGCTGAAATAAAACACAGAACCATCCTTGAAATAGTTAGAAGATTATTCGGGGCAACACGGGTTGTGCTCTATGAAACCAGAATTTCAATTTTCTATTCAATTCAAAATTCAAATTGAAGTATGATACTTTTCTGATATCTGATAATTCTCTATCGGGACAGGCATCCCATTAAGGTTCTGGGGTGAGTGTGTCACCATTATTGTTTATATACTCAACAGGTTACCCTCTAGAGTAATTGGCTTCAAATCATCATTTGAGATGCTTTATTTGCATGCTCCTTCTCCCACTCACCTGAAGGTCTTAGAGTGTCTCTGTTATGCAGTTGTTCCAAAATGTTCTAACAAATTTTCCTCAAGGGCCATTCCAGTAGTTCTCATGGGGTATGCTCCTTCCTAGAAAAAGGGTATAAACTATATGATATCCAGTCCAAGACACTCTTTGTGAGCAGAAATGTGGTATTCCAAGAGGCTATTTTTCCTTTCAAGCAAATGAGGTCTGAGGGCAAGCATGTGTTCCCAGTACTAGACATGCTGTCACCAGTGGCATCTAGTGATAGTATGAATCATCCAGTTGCTAACTTACCTGGTACCTCTGATAGCTTAACTCAGGGGGAGATCCCCTCACACTTCTTCTCCTACTGTAATTCATGAGGAGGCCCTTCCTACCAGAGCCAATCCAATACTTCCTGATGTAGCTCATGACTCACCTGAACCACTCAATTCTGATGCAGCGCAAGAGCTCAGGAGGTCTAGCAGACCAAGCAGACCTCCTGTGTAGTTGCAAGATTATGTCACTAAACCAACAAGTCACACCTGTCAATATCTTATTTCATCATATGTAACCTATTCCAACTTGACAACACCTTATCAATATCTACTGGCACTTCACTTAGCTATTCTTGAACCTAAGTCCTTAAAGGAGGCTGTCTTAGATCCCACTTGGGTGCAAGCTATGAAGCAGGAACTAGCAACACTTGGGCCATTGTAGACTTGCCTCCTGGAAAGTCTTTTATTGGTTGCAAGTGGATATTTACAGTCAAGTACAAGGCTTCAGGTGAGGTTGAAAGGTATAAGGCCATGTTGGTGGCCAAAGGGTACCACTAGAAAGAAGGCCTTGACTTGTAATGACCTGGCCGGTTGTTTTGAGAATTTAAGTCCCGTTCGGAGGCATAAGGCCCTGAGCAGCTTCGTATTATGTGCCTTGACTTGCGTGCATGGTTAAATTCAATTATCGGGTAGTTCGAAGTGATTTGGGACACTTAGTCCCTAAATGAGAGCTTAAACTTAGAATTTGGATTGTAGTCGGAACTGTATGAAGACGGATCCAGAATGGAATTCTGTCAACTCCATTAGCTCCGTTGAGTGATTTTGAGCTTAGGAACGCGTCCAGAATATATTTTGGAGGTCTGTAGTAGATTTAGGCTTGAATTGGAAAAAGTTAGATTTTCGGCGATTTTGGCCGATAGTGGAAATTTGATATCGAGCTCAGAATGGATTTCCGAAAGTGGCTGTGGGTTCGTAGTGTCATTTGTGACCTATTTGCAAAATTTGAGATCATTCGGACGTGGTTTGATAGATTTTGACATCGGTTTTAGGAACTTAAAGTTTCAAGTTCTTTATGTTTGAATTAGAAGGTGATTCGTGATTTTAGCATTAGTTGATGTGATTTGAGGGCTCGACTAAGTTCGTATGATGTTTTAGGATTGGTTGGTATGTTTGGTTGAGGTCCCGGGGGCCTCGGGGGGCTCGTGTGAGTTTCGAGTGCTTAACGGATCAAAAGTTAGATTTGTGTTGCTGCTGAAGTCTTCAGGCATCTGTCATTTTTGCATCTGCGGTGGAGAGACCGCAGGTGCGTGATCTCACATGCGGGGAGGCAAGCGCAGAAGAGGAAAAATGGAAGAGTGCCAGGGGTCGCAGATGCGAGGTGAATTCCGCATCTGCGATGCCTGCAGATGCGTTAGGGTCACGCAGGCGCGGAGGAGATCGCAGAAGCAGACAATAGTCCGCAGGCGCGCACTCGCAGGTGCGACCCTTTTTCCACAGAAGCGGACCCAGCCCTCTTAAGTCGATTCCACACCTGCGAAGGAAATTTTGCAGCTGCGGCATCGTATGTGCAACCCAAGGTCCGCAGATGCGGAATAACTAGGCAGAAAAGGGGCAGATTCGAGGGTTTGAAGTTCACTTCACAAATTTGATTGAGAGCTCGATAGAAGGCGGAATATGGAGAGATTTTCGGAGAAAGTTTTTGGGTAATGATTCTTAACTCCCTTATGGTTATATTCCACTAATATATGCTAGAATTCATCGTTTAAATTCGGATTTGGGGTGAAACATTGAGAATAGTTCTTAGGCCAAATTTTGGGGTTTTGATCGAGATTTTGGTGTTGGATTTTAGTAAATTCAATAAGGTTAGACTCGTGAGTGAATGAGCTTTCGTATTTTATGACTTTTACCCGATTCTGAGACATGGGCCCATGTCGACCTTTTAGGGCGAATTTCGGAATTTATGTTGAAGTATTGATTTAATTAATTAGACGAGTCTATTATGATTGTAAATATGATATGTAATTACTTTTTGCTAGATTTGGGCCATTCAGAGCCGGATATTCGTGGAAAGGGCATTCTCATGGATTGATTGAGCTTGACTCGAGGTAAGTATCTTTCCTAACCTTGTGTGGGGGAACTACCCCTTAGGATTTGAGTCATCTATGTTGATTGTAGTCTGTATACGCGAGGTGACGAGTGCGTGCTCGGACTTATTTGTAGAAATTTGGACTTTTAGGGTTCTTATGTCCTTATATTCACTGTGTATTATGTTGTTTTT
This sequence comes from Nicotiana tomentosiformis, assembly GCF_000390325.3. Taxonomy (NCBI): domain Eukaryota; kingdom Viridiplantae; phylum Streptophyta; class Magnoliopsida; order Solanales; family Solanaceae; genus Nicotiana; species Nicotiana tomentosiformis. Next base: position 86,485,824 of record NC_090814.1, read on the forward strand.
GATACGTTTGAATTCCTATTTGCTAGTTTCACCTCTACATGCTTTGATTGGAGATAATTGCTTTAGGATTCACTCTTACTGTATATTTGACCCTTATTCGACTTAACCAAAGATTTTACCTCTTCTATTGTCGTGCTATATTTTTCATAAATGCTTATCTTTAATTGAAGTCATTATTTTCTCATCCTATAATTGTTTAGTCTTAATTGGAGTTATGATTATCTTCCGCTTCTTATCCTTACTTAAATTGTTGAATTTTTCTCGTAATTGCTCAACCTCAAAAGGAGTTTAGAGAACCTATATCTTAGTTGACTTGCCATTATTTGGAACTATTTGACTCGTGTTGGCTTCTTATTATTGACTTGAATATTATGGAATTGTTGCTACATTTTTGTTTTGTTTTCCCTTCTTAAGCCGTTCTCCTTGTGCCTAGCATTCTTTACTGTGGTTATTCCTTGTGAATGAGTTCTACCGTTCTTGTGATTTAAATTCTTGAGTTGATTTGCTCGCCGTACCTTGCATTTCTGTCATTGTTGCTTTTGTACTCATTGCGGTGATGTACGAGGTTTTTGTCATATTATAGTTGTTATCTCTGTTGTTTGCGCTGCATATTTAAATTGGGACTACGGACGTATTCCGGGAGATCCCCCAGCACTGCATATTTAAATTGGGACTACAGATGTATTCTGGGAGATCCCCCAGCACTGTATATTTATTTTGGGACTACGGACGTATTCCGGGAGATCCCCCAGCATTGCATATTTAAATTGGGACTACGGACGTATTCCGGGAGATCCTCCAGCACTGCATATTTAAATTGGGTCTACGGACGTATTCCTTTAGATCCCTCTGTCTTGCATAATTAATTCGGGACTACGGGATGGTATCCCGGTAGATTTCCCCTGTGGTTATATCTGTATTCGGAGCTAATAATTTTCCATGCTTAGGTGTCACAGGGTGATTTATACTCGAAGGATATTACTTGAAGATTTTATATTTGAAAAGTATGTATCTTGAAGGAACTATCTTTGAAGATATTTATTTGAAAGGATTATGCTTGAAAAGTATTTATCTTGAAAGAACTATGTTTGAAGGTTAATTATTTGAAAAGTTTATATTTGAAAGGTTTTATCTTGAAAGAACTATGTTTGAAAGATATTTATTTGAAGGAAGTATATTTCAAATATAATTTCTTATTGGAAAGGATTATATTCTAAAGACCTCAATTTAAAAACTTACGGGTGAAAGTTTACACTTGAAGGATTTGACTAATTTATTGAGCTTGTTGGCCGAGACCTGATGTGAAAACTATTGCAGCTGCTGAGTTACTACTTGCCTTTACTGTATTGTAATTTCTGGATTTACGTTATGTTTTCGTTCATTCTTCTGTGTCTTATTCTGGTGTTCCGCTGTTACTTCCTGTTTTTCCTTCCTTATTGCAGTTGCTATGTCATTAGCCATATCGCGGGGTCCTTAGATAGATATCATGTTTTGTCATCCCTATACTTATGCTTGTTCAGTTTATTAGACCAGTGGATGTCTTGACTAGTCCTCGTCACTACTTCACCGAGGTTAGTCTTGATACTTACTAGGCACCGTTGTGGTGTGCTCATGCTACTCTTCTGCACATTCTTTTGTGCAGATCCAGGTAATTGTTCGTTAGCTAGCTGTGTGGACTATTGTTGCGGAGACTCAAGGTAAACCTGTTGCTGCGTTCGCAGGCTTCAGAGTCACCTTCAACTTTTCGTTTTACACTGTTTATTCTTATTTCTGGACAGTTGTATTTAGAAGTTTTCTATCAAACACTCTATAGAGCTTATGACTTGTACTACCAGTTTTGGGAACTATAAGAGATTCTATTTAAATAATATTGTTGTTTTAATTATTGTTAGGCTTACCTAGTCCTTAAGACTAGGTGCCATCACGATACCCAAACGGAGGGAAAATTGGGTCATGACAAGTTGGTATCAGAGCCATAGGTTCATAGGTGCTACGAGTCATAAGCGAGTTTAGTAGAGTCTTGCGGATCGGTACGGAGACGTCTGTACTTATCTTCGAGAGGCTAAGGAACTATTAGGACAATTTCACTTCCTTCATTCCTATCGTGCGAGTTCATTGATCTTGAAGTTTGAAATTTACCATTCCATTCTCTCACAAATGGTGAGGACACGAGCTGCGGTTCCTGATGATGTTACCCCGGAGTAGATGCCGCTAAGGATAAAGGCAGAGGCCGATGAGGAGCATGTGCCGCAGCTAGGGCACCTACCATAGGAGCAGTTGGGGAGCCGCCAATAGTTCCAGTTGGGGGCAAGAACAGGAGGTGCCTGCTATTAACCCAAGACTTCAGGAGGCTTTAGCACAGTTCCTAAGCATGTTTGGTATATTGGCTCAAGCGGGGATATTCCGGTTGCACCAATTACTTCACAGACCGAGGGAGGAGCCCAGACTCCCGTCGCCCACACTCCAGAGCAGCGAGTTCACGTTGGTCAGGTTCCAGGTGTCATGGTAACACAGGCCGTGGTTCCAGTTTAGCTTATGGTCAGAGCAGTAGCATTCGAGGAAGGGTAGCTTAGATTTGCAAGGTTCAAGAGGTATAACCCTCCTTCATTCAGCGGTTTGTCTTCAGAGAGTGCACAGGGTTTTCTGGAGGAGTGCCATAACATCCTCCGCACTGTTTATATTGTTGAGACTAGTGGGGTTGTTTTCACTACGTTCCAGCTTAAGAGAGCGGCTTATCAGTGGTGGCGGGCATATGAGATGGGTAGCCCAGCCGAGTTAGCTTCATTTACATGGGTTCAGTTTTCATATATGTTCCTGAGAGAGTTTGTACCTCATTCCCGTTGAGATGCATGGCGTACGGATTTTGAGCAGCTGCGCCAGGGCACTATGTCAGTGTAGAGTATGCCGTGCGATTCAGTGATTTGGCCAGGCATGCACCTGTTTTGGTCTCCACAGTTAGAGAGTGTGTCCGTAGATTCATTGAGGGACTCAGGCATGATATTCGATTCAGTATGAATCGAGAGTTAGAGTTAGATGTTTCGTTTCAGCAGGTGGTAGGGATCGCTCACCGTATAAAGGACATGCGGGGCCATGGGAGAGAGTACAGGCGAGATCAGGAGAGAGAGGACAGGGAGGTGAGGAGGCCTCGTAGACCGGAGAGATCTACTTGTCCTTATTTTGGAGGCAAGGTACGACATGGTAGAGGTTTTGTGGGTCAGCCACTTCGGTTTGCACTTCAGGCTTCGCACAGTGTGTCAGGTGCTCATGGGTCTTAGAGTACCCGTACCGCACAATTCCCACAGCCACGTCAGCAGAGAGGTTGATTCGAGTGTAGAGATACCAGCCACAAAGTGAGAGATTGTCCTAGATTCCGGATAGGTGTGTCACAACAGAGTATTCAGGCGAGTAGAGGGCGCCCAAGAGGGGAAGGCCCGACCCGTTGATGTGTTTCATATAATAGGCTTGAGGCCACTGTGCCAGATGATGTCATACAAGTATGCTTTTGATTTGTTACGGAGGGGCACCATTCGTATTTTGATTCGGTTCTGCTTATCGGGGCGAGTTCCCCTATTTGTTGTCCCACCTATGGGTGAGTTCATGACTTTGTATTATGTTTATGTGTTTACCCATGTTGGGAGACTCTATGAGTGGTAGCCCGTGTCTATCATTTGTTTCTATTCATTATCGAAAGTTTCGAGACTAGAAGTGAATTCATGTTGTCCATTATGGCAGGTTTGATGTGATTCCTGAGTAAATTGGTTACGATTTGTAATTTGATACTCTACCGGGGTGAGGTTTAAGTAAGTGTTGTGATTTTATTGGTAGAATTGAATTAGTGAAAGATTTCCTTTGGTATGATCTATATTCGACTTGTGATTCAGAGTTGAGGGTGAGACCCTTACAATTCCAGGTGATTTGATATGTTTGAGCCGGGTTGCGTGCCGCGGTTGAAGTTATATCAAGATGAGATTCTTGTGATTTATTCATATACTTTGATTTTTCCTATTTAAAATTGATTCATAGTATGGTACTGTTAGAGAGTTGTGCCTGTCGGGCTTGTTTGATATTTCTCTTATGTGTTTCTCTTTACGTATTATGTCATTCTCGTTATGTGCTTCTTGAGTTTTTGCTTGTGGGGTGTGTGCCTGGTGGTGTTAGTTGTGACTTGTTGATTCGGGTGTATAGTTAAGAAGTCTTCGTGTTTTTTTGCATCATTGTCAGTGTTGTGGAGGTTGAAACATGGTTCTAACGGATATGAGGCTAATTGCCGGTGATGGTTTTGATTTCGGGCAGCTATTGTGATCAGAAATGTTATTATGGGCCTATGTGTGGTGTGTCTTGTTGTGCAGTCGTACCTTATGGGTGTAGGCATGAGTTGTTACAGCTGGTTGAGACTGATATCGGTTATGGATTTAGAATCGGGTCTTTTGAAGACAAATAGAAGGTGAGAATTTTTGACTCTAAGGCTTATCGGTGTTGATAGAAAGGATAAATTAAAGTTGGGATGGTGTCGTTAGTCTTATGTGGATTGGGGTGACATGGGGTCCCCCGCGGGTGTATGTTGAATATGTGCTTTCGGTGATTGAGGACTTCGAGGTGATTATTAGCACGTTCGAGGACGAACGTTTGTTTAAGAGGGGAAGGATGTAACGACCTGGCAGGTCATTTTGAGAATTTAAGTCCCGTCCGGCGGCATAAGGCCCTGAGCAGCTTTGTATAATATGCCTTGACTTGCGTGCATGGTTGAATTCAATTATTGGTTGATTCGAAGTGATTTGGGACACTTAATCCCTAAATGAGAGCTTAAGTCTTAGAATTTGGATTGTAGTCGGAATTGTATGAAGACGGATCCAGAATAGAATTTTGTCGACTCCATTAGCTCCATTGAGTGATTTTGAGCTTAGGAGCGCGTCCAGAATGTGTTTTCGAGGTCTGTAGTAGATTTAGGCTTGAATTGGCGAAAGTTAGATTTTCGGCTATTTCGGCCGATAGTGGAAATTTTGATATCGAGCTCGGAATGGATTTCCGAAGTAGCTGTGGGTTCGTAGTGTCATTTGTGACATGTGTGCAAAATTTGAGGTCATTCGGACGTGGTTTGATAGGTTTCGGCATCGGTTGCAGGAATTTAAAGTTTTAAGTTCTTTAAGTTGGAATTGGAAGGTGATTCGTGATTTTAGCATTAGTTGATGTGATTTGAGGGCTCGACTAAGTTCGTATGGTGTTTTAGGATTGGTTGGCATGTTTGGTTGAGGTCCTGGGGGGGCTCGGGTGAGTTTCGAGTGCTTAACGGATCAAAAGTTGGATTTGTGTTGCTGCTGAAGTCTTCAGGCATCTGTCATTTTCGCACCTGCGGTAGAGAGACCGCAGGTGCGTGATCGCACATGCGGGGAGGCAAGCGCAGAAGAGGAAAAATGGAAGAGTGCCAGGGGTCGCAGATGCGAGGCGAATTCCGCATCTGCGATGCCCGCAGATGCGTTAGGGTCACGCAGGCATGGAGGAGATCGCAGAAGCGGACAATAGTCTGCAGGCGCGCACTCGCAGGTGCGGCCCTTTTTCCGCAGAAGCGGACCCAGCCCTCTTAAGTCATTTCCACACCTGCGAAAGAAATTTCGTAGCTGCGGCATCACATGTGCAACCCAAGGTCTGCAGATACGGAATAACTGGGCAGAAAAGGGGCAGATTCGAGGGTTTGAAGTTCACTTCACGAATTTGATTGAGAGCTCGGTAGAAGGCAGAATTTGGAGACTTTTGGAGGAAGTTTTTGGGTAATGATTCTTAACTCCCTTATTGTTATATTCCACTAATCTATGCTAGAATTCATCGTTTAAATTCGGATTTGGGGTGAAAAATTGAGAAAAGTTCTTAGGCTGAATTTTGGGGTTTGGATCGAGATTTTTGTGTCAGATTTTAGTAAATTCAATATGGTTAGACTCGTGAGTGAATGAGCTTTTGTATTTTATGACTTTTATCCGATTCCGAGACATGGGCCCATGTCGACTTTTTAGGGAGAATTTCGGAATTTATGTTAAAGTATTGATTTAAGTAATTAGATGAGTCTATTATGATTGTAAATATGATATGTAATTGCTTTTGGCTAGATTTAGGCCATTCATAGCCGGATATTCGTGGAAAGGGTATTCTCACGGATTGATTGAGCTTAACTCGAGGTAAGTATCTTTCCTAACCTTGTGTGGGGAACTACCCCTTAGGATTTGAGTCATCTATGTTGATTGTAGTCTGTGTACGCGAGGTGACGAGTGCGTGCTCGGACTTATTTGTAGAAAGTTGGCCTTTTAGGGTTCTTATGTCCTTATATTCATTATGTATGATGTTGTTTTTGATACGTTTGAATTCCTATTTGCTAGTTTCACCTCTACATGCTTTGATTGGAGATAATTGCTTTAGGAGTCACTCTTACTGTATATTTGACCCTTATTCGACTTAACCAAAGATTTTACCTCTTCTATTGTCATGCTATATTTTTTATAACTGCTTATCTTTAATTGAAATCATTATTTTCTCATCCTATAATTGTTTAGTCTTAATTGGAGTTATGATTATCTTCCGCTGCTTATCCTTACTTGAATTGTTGAATTTTTCTCGTAATTGCTCAACCTCAAAAGGAGTTTAGAGAACCTATATCTTAGTTGACTTGCCATTATTTGGAACTATTTGACTCGTGTTGGCTTCTTATTGTTGACTTGAATATTATGGAATTGTTGCTACATTTTTGTTTTGTTTTCCCTTGTTAAGCTGTTCTCCTTGTGCCTAGCATTCTTTACTGTGGTTATTCCTTGTGAATGAGTTCTACCGTTCTTGTGATTTAAATTCTTGAGTTAATTTGCTCATCGTACCTTGCATTTCTATCATTGTTGCTTTTGTACTCGTTGTGGTGATGTCTGAGGTTTCTTTCGTATTATAGTTGTTATCTCTGTTGTGTGTGCTGCATATTTAAATTGGGACTACGGACGTATTCCGAGAGATCCCCCAGCACTGCATATTTAAATTGGGACTACAGACGTATTCCGGGAGATCCCCATGTCTTGCATAATTAATTCAGGACTACGGGACGTATCCCGGTATATTTCCCCTGTGGTTATATCTGTATTCGGAGCTGATAATTTTTCATGCTTAGGTGTCACAGGGTGACTTATACTCGAAGGATATTACTTGAAGAGTTCATATTTGAAAAGTATGTGTCTTGAAGGAACTATGTTTGAAGATATTTATTTGAAAGGGTTATACTTGAAAAGTATTTATCTTGAAAGAACTATGTATGAAGGGTAATTATTTGAAAAGTTTATATTTGAAAGGTTTTATCTTGAAAGAACTATGTTTGAAAGATATTTATTTGAAGGAAGTATATTTTAAAAATAATTTCTTATTGGAAAGGATTATATTCTAAAGACCTCAATTTAAAAACTTACGGGTGAAAGTTTACACTTGAAGGATTTGACTAATTTATTGGGATTGTTGGCCGAGACCTGATGTGAAAACTATTGCAGCTGCCGAGTTACTACTTGCCTTTACGGTATTGTGATTTCTGGATTTGGGTTGTGTTTTCGTTCATTCTTCTGTGTCTTATTCTGGTGTTCCGTTGTTACTTCCTGTTTTTCCTTCCTTATTGCAGTTGCTATGTCATTAGCCATATCGCGGAGTCCTTAGATAGATGTCATGTTCTGTCATCCCTATACTTATGCTTGTTCAGTTTATTAGATCAGTGGGTGTCTTGACTAGTCCTCGTCACTACTTCACCGAGGTTAGTCTTGATACTTACTGGGCACCGCTGTGGTGTGCTCATGCTACTCTTCTGCACATTGTTTTGTGCAGATCCAGGTAATTGTTCATTAGCTAGCTGTGTGGACTGTTGTTGCGGAGACTCAAGGTAAACCTGCCGCTACGTTCGCAGGCTTCGAAGTCACCTTCAACTTTTCGTTTTGCACTGTTTATTCTTATTTCTGGACAGTTATATTTAGAAGTTTTCTAGCAAACACTCTATAGAGCTTATGACTTGTACTACCGGTTTTGGGAACTATTAGAGATTCTATTTAAATAATGATGTTGTTTTAATTATTGTTAGGCTTACATAGTCCTTAAGACTAGGTGCCATCATGATACCCAAACGGAGGAAAAATTGGGTCGTGACATGACTACACCGAAACCTTCTCCCCAGTGGCAAAAATGGTCACTATGAGGTCTGTTATTGACCTAGCTGCCTCTCAGAACTAGCAGATTTACCAAATGGATGTGCATAATGCATTCCTCAATGGTGATCTTCTTGAGGAGCTTTATATGCATATTCCTGAAGGCTTTTGCAGACAGGGGCTCAGAAGGCCTGCAAACTCCAAAAGTAACTGTATGACCTTAAGCAAGCTCCAAGACAGTGGAACATGAAGTTAACAGAGGCTCTAGTGGAGATGGAATTCCAGAAGAGTCACTTTGACTATTCTCTCTTCACCAGAAAAGAAGAGTGTGACATAGTTGTAATCCTAGTTTATGTAGATGATCTGATCATCACAGGCACAAATCCTAGTCAACTAAACTAAAAAAGAGATGACCTATAAACTAAGTTCAAAATGAAAGATCTTGGGGAGCTGAACTTCTTTCTAGGTATTGAATTTGCTAGGTCCAAAGAAGGGATTGTAATGTATCAGAGATAGTATGTTCTGGAGTTGATTTCTGAATCTGGCTGAAGTAGAGCAAGGCCTGCTGGCACTCCTCTTTAAATGAACCAAAAAACTAACATCAGTAGACTATGACAATTATATGAAAACTAATACAGCAGATGAGGTGATGAAAGATCCTAGCAACTATCAAAGATTGGTAGGGAGGTTGCTGTACCTTACCATGACCAGACCGGATATTGCCTTTAAAGTGTAGGTCCTTAGCCAATTCATGCACTGTCCAAAGGTATCACATATCGAAGAAACTCTTAGGGTGGTGAGATACATCAAGGCTGAGCCTGGATTGGGTCTTCTGATGCCTGCTAATAGCACAAGCAAACTTAGAGCCTACTGTTACTTAGACTAGGGAGCTTGCTTGCAAACAAGAAGATCAGTCACTAGCTATTTAGTAAATTTTGGGGATGAATTAATACATGGAAGTCCAAGAAATAAGAGACTGTTTCTAGGAGCTCAACAGAAGCAGAATTCAGAAGCATGGCCGCATGTGCTGCTGAAGTTACTTGACTGATAGGACTCTTTGTAGAGCTTGGAGTGACAATTGAACTACCTGTTGAGCTACTCTGTGATAGTAAGGTTGCAATTTGAATTGCAACCAACCTAATCTTTCATTAAAGAACTAAACATATAGACATAGATTGCCACTTTGTGAGGGAAAGAGTATTACAAGGAGTGATGAATACTGAACACATATCTACAAAAGAGTAGTTAGCTGATCTCCTGACTAAGAGTTGGGCAAGCTACAACATGACTACCTGCTTAGAAGTTTAGGAGTAAAGAACCCGTTCAAGCCATCAACTTGAGGGGAAATGTTAAAGATCAGTTAGTTAGAAAGCAAGTTGTGGCTGTGGGGCCTACCTAATGTTAAGTCGTTATAATCTATGTGGGTGGTTAGGTGGTTAGAGTAGTTAGTCCTTATTAGAGTAGTTTGTATAAATACTCTGTACTTGTACATAGTCTGATACAATAAAGGATAGAGTTCATTCTCTCAGAAATTCTCTCTCTAAGCTCACAGTGCCTTCTTTCTTAATTCACTCACATAACCAAAGCTTTCATCCATGGAAGTTACTAATACTAAACAACACTATTGCACAAACCTAGATTGGTTTCTAATTCGTTTTGAGATAGTCCATGTAACATAATTAACTTGATAACCTATTAATAATACGTAGTAAAGAGGATATGTCTTGAGAGAGGAGAAAAATAGGTCTTTGTAATGACCTGGCCGGTCATTTTGAGTATTATAGCCCCGTTTCCCAATTTATTGCTTATTCTGTGTTTGATTATTGTTATGTGACTTGTCAGGTGATTGGTTTGGTTCCAGATATGTCGAAATGAATTGGGACACTTAGTCCCAAGGCTGGGAGCCTAATTTGAAAGAGTTGAACAAATATTGACTTATGTGTAAATGACTCCGAAATATAGTTTCGATAGATCCGTATGGTGATTTTGGACTTAGGAGTGTGTCCGGATATTGATTTGGAGGTCTGCAGGCGATTTTGGCTTGAATTAGCGAAAGTTGGAAAAAGTTAAAGTTGGAGAGTTGAGAAGTTTGACTGAGAGTTGACTTTATGGTTACTGGGTTCGAATTTTGGTGCTGGAAGTTGGAATAGGTCCGTTGTGTCATTTATGACTTGCGTGAAAAATTTGAGGTCAATCGGAGTTGGTTTGATAGGTTTCGGCATCGATTGTAGAAGTTGGAAATCCATTAGTTTCAATAGGTCTGAATTGAGGCGCGATTCGTGTTTTTGATGTTATGGTTTGAAGTCTTGACTAAGTTCGTATTGTGTTTTAGGACTTGTTGTTATATTTGAGTGGGGTCCCGGGGCCTCGGGAGTGTTTCAGATTGCAATCGGATTGGAGTTTGGATTTGAGGAAGTGCTGAAAAATTTCAGGTCTGGTGTGATCGCACCTACGAAGAATGGATCGCAAGTGCGCGATCGCAAAAACGGTTATGGCATCGTAGGTGCGCATTTCATTAGGGCTGAGGGGATGTGCATGTGCGAGGATTTGTCTGCATCTACGGGATAGCAAATGTGGGAAGTGGAGCGCAGATGTGAATGTGGCGAGGGGCAGGAGTTTCCGAAGAAGCGGAGCCGAGGTCGCAGGTGCAACTCCGTAGGAGCGGAGTCTGGTCCACAGAAGGGAATGTGGGGGACCTTCATGGAAACCGCAGAAGCAGTTAAGTGAACCGCATGTGAGAGATGCCTGGCAGAATGCATAATAATCGAGGGTTTGAGGATTCTCTCATTTTAGGACTTTTCAAGCTCGGCTAGTGGCGATATTTGAGAGGGGTTTCACTAGATTTCAAGAGGTAAGCAACTGTTGTTCGTTTTTATCTATTAATATTGAATACCCACTGAATTTCCCCCATATATTTGATGTTTTAAGGTGAAATTTGGGGATTTTTGACCCATGTATTGGAGAGTAAGATTTGGGGATTTGAGGTCGGAATTGGGTGATTTTGGTATGGTTGGACTCGTTATTGAATTAGTGTTCGGATTTTGTAAATTATGTTAGATTTCGAGACGTGGGCCCGAAGTTGACTTTTGGGTTGACTTTTTGACTTTTGTTAAAGAACTTAGCTTTATCGTATGGAATTGATTCATATGGCTTGTATTGATTGTATTAAGTTATTTGAAGCTAGATTCGAGTCATTTGGAGGCCGATTCGTGAGGCAAGGGCTTGTTGGAGTAGGGATTTGCGTGGTTTGAAGTAAGTAACACTTCTAAACTTGGTAGTGAGGGTATGAATCCCTCTAAACTATGTGTTATGTAGTTGGTGTTGAGATGACGCACATGCTAGGTGACGGGCATGTGGGCGTGCACCGTGGTAATTGTGACTCGGCTTATTTCGTGGTACTGTGTAGTTATCCAATCTTGTTGTTATTCATATAATCTCCATGTGCTAGAGACATTGAGCTGTGATCCATGTTAGAAATTATGTTTAGGCTATATGTTGGTACTATTGGGACATACCGAGGTCATTTATTCTATTGAGTTATTTGCTTAAATTGCAATTATGTACTCAGTCACATTCATCATTTGTGTATCATATCTCCATCTTTGTTATCATTTATCGTTACATCATGTATCATTGTTTGAGTTGTTTGTCATGAGATTTGTGAGCCCGAGAGACTGGAGAGATTGATGACTGAGTGAGGTCGAGGGCATGATTGTGAGTGATACTTATTGGATTGGGCTGCATGTTGCAGTAGGATTTATTGATTCATGATGGGATCGGGCTGCACGCCACAACTTTCCAAGTTAGCTTATATTAGTGCTTGGGCAGGATCCGCCCCTCCGAAGTCTGACATACCAGCAGTGAGCGCAGGTACCGTTGAGTGCTGAGTGATTAAGAGTGTTGAATGATTGGGAGTGTTGAGTGATTGAACGTGCTTAGTGAGGTTGAACACTCTGAGAGCATGGGTATATGAGTTTATCACTGTGTTGCATTACAGGTGACATGCATATTTGACATGTAGACATAGAGATATAATATTCCTTATGTTAGCTATACTTGACATTTTTTACCAGTATTGAGCCTAAACTGTTGAAACTGAAAACATGTCTACTTTTCTGTACTATGTACAACTGATTATGAGATTTATATGAGTTATTACTGTCATTTTCCTGTCATATATGTACTATTATTATCTGGATTTAGACTGTACTTATCTGAGCTCGTCACTACTTTCAACCCAATGTTAGTCCTGTTGCTTATTGAGTACATTGGGTCGGTTGTACTCATACTAGACTTTGCACTTTGTGTGCAGATGTAGGTACATCTAGGCCCAGTGGTTGCTAAACTCGGAGCATTATCTGCTTAGAGACTTTTGAGGTAGCTGCTTTGGCGTCCGCATACCTCGACTCTCCTTCTTTTCAGTTTATTTAGCAATGTTCTATCTATTCAGACAGTTGTATTAGAAGTTTTTATTGTGTTGTCATTTAGTAGCTCATGTACTCAGTGACACCCTGATTTTAGGGATTTTGTATTGAGTCGTGATATTTCTTATCGGTTATTTATGAGATTTTCCACTGTTAAACTTATTTCATCTTGTTTTCAATTCCAAATGCGTAGTTATTTGTGATTGTCGGCTTGCCTAGTTCTGTGATAGGCGCCATCACGACATGTTGAGTTTTGGGCAGTGACAATCTTTGTCTGAAAAATTAAATATAGGGACATATATATCCAAAATGAAAGAGAATTCCACTACCTCAATATATATCTTTAATAATTTATCCAATGATGAAATGCGAGTTGGGTATCAAAATTAGTTAGTCGTAGCCATAGCAGGAAACTGGATAATCAGTTCAATCCGCCGTTTTTGAATCATAAAGTTCTTTTTAAAATATAAGCTTAAACTATATACATTGTCATTATAAATAATTTTTATACTATCGATCATTCAAAAAATATTTACATGTAAAACCTCCTTAAAATTTAAGGCGTGAAATCATGAAAATAAGAGTAATTTAATTGTCGTTACACATAAAGATGATCGGATAATATAAAAATTATTTACATTAATAATGTATATTATTTGAAATTGTTTACTTGAGCGGTTTTAGTTTTGATGATTGACAAAGGAACACATGCATGAACCAGGTTCACTGACACTGTACATATGTTACAGTCAGATTTAAGCAAAAGGCATGCATGATCAAGGGATAAGTATAAGTGGCAAGGCAAAAGAGCAAGGCATTTTTGTGAGCAATTCATGTGAGTTTCAAGAGTGCGAGCCTGAATCTACGTGAACCAGATTGAAGAACCAGTTCCAAGTGTCTGTATTTAATTGTAGTTCAATTGTAGTAGGATCTTTTGAGTTGTATCTTTCAACTTTTCTTTAGTAGCAATTGTGTTAGGTACTTAAGGGTTGTATCATTCAATTTAGAGTTAATTAAAGTAGTCACAACAGCATGTGGCTTGTTGCTACAAGGATTAGAGTTCATCATTTGGTTTGCAAGAGTTTGTAAGCATTGTTCTTTGGCTCAGAGTTGTAGTGAAGTGTTGAGAAAAATCCTACGGGGAAGTAGGTCATGATTTTTTCACCTTTTAAGTCGGGTATTTTCCAAGTAAAAATAATTGTGTTCTTTACTTTCTGCATTACTTATTCCGCAATTGTAGTTTACGGAACTCATAGAAGAACCATGTCCTTCTATAATCCGGTGCACGAGAAAATTGGACACCACATAAATCACCCCTCTTGTGTGGTAGTGAAGTATAAAACATCAATTGGTATCAGAGCAGGTTATTCTTGAAGAGGCTAACACCTTAGTAAAATATCATGATGAGTGCACCACCTGAAAATTAGGAAGGACAATCCACTGCTAGGCCACCACTCTTCAATGGCCAGTACTACTCATGGGGGGAAGTAAGGATGAGAGATCATTTGCAAGCTGAAGATTATGAGCTGTGGGATATAATTATTGATGGCCCACTATCAACACTCAAGAAGAATGATAAAGGTGAGGATGTTCCAAAGACAAGAGCTGACTACACTACTGAGGATTTGAAGAAGTGGGAGAAAAATACTAAAGCCAAGAAATGACTTGTCTGTGGACTTGGTCCTAATGAGTACAATAGAATCTAAGGCTGCTCAAATGTCAAGAAAATATGGGACACACTCCAAGTGGCCCATGAAGGAATAACTCAAGTAAAAAGATCAAGAGGAACTTTGTTCCATGAGTGATGAAGAAACCATTCAGGAGATGTACATAAGGTCACTACCTTGATACATGAATTAAATCTCTTGGAAGGACAATATATGTAGAAGAAAGGATTGAAAAGATCCTAACAAGGGTTTTACCAGTAACTTGAGAAAGCAAGATCACTGTCATTCAGGAATCCAAGAATATTGCTACGCTTCCCTTGGATGAACTGATTGGAAATCTCAAGGCTTATGAATTTAGGAGGTAAGCCATGAAGATGGATGTACCTAAGAAGTAAAGGAGTATGGCACTCAGAATCACTGAAGGTTTTGATTTAGAAGATGATGAAATGGCAATGATTACCAAAGGCTTCAAGAATTACCTAAGGAGAATAAAAGGTTCTTCAAGAAGAGGAAGGTACAGTAAGGCCAAAGCTCTAGAAAAGCATGCGAATAATGGGTGCTACGAATGTGGAAAGACTGACCGTATGATTAAGAATAGTCCACTGTGAGAAATCGAGTGGAAAAAGAAAAGAGCTGAACGAAGGAATAGAAAGAAGGAACATGGTTATCCCAAGAAAAGCAACAATAAAGGATCAACCAAAGTAATGGTCCCTGCTTGTGAAGATAGCTTAGATGAGGGCTCTGCTGAGGATGATGATGATGATGAACGAGTTCTAATGGCTATTGGAGAATCTGAAGGAAAACATGATGAAGAACCTGAGGTAAGTGTCCTTCAATTAAAAGATAAGATCAAATTTCTTTCTCAAGAAAGATTATCATTATTAATGCTTGAGTTAATTGATGAGTCTGAAGATGTAAGTAATGAAAAGGAACATTAATCAAATAAATGTGCCATTTTGAAAGCAAAGTGCAAGAACCTGAAACTTAGGGCTTGTGAAACTGAAAAAGAAAATACTATTTTGAAGAATCAAGTTCATGCACTTGATACAACTGTCTTAGAACTTTGATATGAAAATCTGAAATTGAAGTTAGGAACAAGTAAAGAAATATCTAGTGTCACACAACTCGCACTAGAAGAAGATTTAAGAAAGGTAAGAGATGAGCTATACAAAAGGGATGAACTAGTAAGAGCTTTGAAAAAGGACTTGACAAAGGTTAAACATGAGCTTGATAGAACATGTAAGCTGAACAGGTCCTCTGATGCTCTTTCATGCTACAAGAACACCATCGTAGCAACAGACAGGGACTTGGCTTTGGGAACTCTGCACCTAAATGGGATCCCAAAGGCAAGTACCTTACATTTTCTGAGAATAAGATTTGCACTTACTGTGGTAACACTAGTCACTATAAGAGTGAATGTGTAACAAAAGAAAAAGCAAGTGTAAGGAATAAAAAATTTGTTCTTAGGAAGAATAGACTGCCAAGTTGGTCTAAGAAGAATATTTTTTTATCCTTTTGCCTATAGAAAGGGACCCAAACTAGTTTGGATTCCTAAGACTAACCCCCCTAATTTTCTTTTGCAGGTCTAAGTGAAGGAGAGAAGCCAAATATGGTACAACGATAGTGGTTTCTCAAAGCACATGACAGGGAACAAGAACCAATTCCTTTCACTTGCGGCCTTTAGATGAGGTAATGTCTCATTTGGAAATGCGAATAAAGGTGAGATCATTGGAGTTGGAAAGGTAGGCAAATATGATTCTCACTCAATTGAGAATATCTACTTGATAGATAGACTGAAATACAACATAATAAGTATCTCACAATTGTGTGATAGGGAAAATATGGTAGCTTTCACCTATACAAAATGTTTTGTTATTAATCTTGCCATTGACAAAATGTTTTGCAGGGAAAAAAGTGAATAATATATATGTGGTGGATATGTCTGCACTTTCAGATAATGAACTCACTTGCTTGAGTGTCATGGACAGTGATCCCGTCATTTGGCATAAGAGACTTGGACATGCTAGTCTAAGTCAACTCAACAAACTAGTCTCCAAGGACTTGGTGATAGGGCTACCTAACATTAATTTCAAGAAAGATAAAGTTTGTGAGGCTTGTGCAAGGGGGAAGTGGGTAAGATCTTCTTTCAAATGTAAGAAAATGGTGAGTACTACCAGGTCGATAGAACTGGTCCATATGGATTTGTATGAACAAATGAGGACAATGAGTAGAGGTGGTAAGAGATATGTTATGGTGCTTACTGATGATTACTCTAGATTTACTTGGACATTATTTTAACATCTAAAGATGAAGCATTTGACATGTTCACTTCATTTCTTTGAAAAACTCAAAAATAACTAGGTAATCAACTTGCATCAATTAGGTCTGATCATGGTACTAGTTTGAGAATGCTAAGTTTTCTAAATTTTGTATGAGCGTGATATAGACCATAATTTTTCTGCTCCTAGAACTCTACAATAAAATGTAGTAGTTGAAAGAAAGAATATGACTTCGGAGGAAATGGTTAGGACCATGTTACTTGCTAGTAAACTGACTCATAGCTTTTGGGCAGAAGCTGTGAACACTGCATGCTATATCATAAATAGGTGCATGACTAGACCTCTTATTGAGAAAACTCCCTATGAGTTACTTAAGGGAGAAAGCCAAATATATCCCACCTTAGAAAATTTGGATGCAAGTGCTTTGTGCAAAATAATAGAAAAGACTCCCTAGGAAAGTTTGATCCCAGAAGTGATGAGGGAGTATTCTTGGGATATTCTTCACAAAGTAAAGCATATAAGATACTCCCTCTATTTCAGTTTATATGAACCCATTTGACCGGACACAGAGTTTAAGAAAAGAGAGAAGACTTTTAAACTTGTGGTGTAAAATGAGGCACATATAGTTTGTATGGCTATAAATCATTGCATAAAGGTAAATTGCTTCCAAATAAGAAAAGTGGTCATTCTTTTTGGCATGGACTAAAAAGGAAATAGGTTTACATAAATGGAAATGGAGGGAGTATAAAACAAAAGAACTATGTGTGTTGAAGAAAGTGTACATGTTGTTTTTGATGAAACTAACATTATGTCTGAGAAGAATGAATAAGATGGTGAAGAGATTGGGTTGATAAGGAACTCAAATGATGAAACCAATATCCAACCTGAAGCTACATCACAGGATGGAACAGGTGATGGAACATATCCTTCCACCCAGGGCAACCTGACTAGGAAAATTGACAAGAGAAGAACTGATCCTCAAACCTCGAGGGGAACTGTTCATGAACCTATTCCTTAGCAACAAAAGAATGAAGGAATATGTAGAGAAAACCAGTTAGTGATAAAATCTTACAATTATTAAAGTTCTAATCCTATTAGGAACATAATCACTCGTCCAACCTCTGGAATCAAAACCAGATCTTCTTTAAAGAATCTTTGTGCTTTTGATGATTTCTTGTCTATTATTGAACCTAATAATGTTTCTGAGGCTTTGTAGGATGCATATTGGGTGAATGCAATACAAGATGAACTCAACCAATTCGAGAGAAGTCAAGTTTCGTATCTGGTAGTATGATGCAAGGACAGAACAGTGATTGGCGCTAAATAGGTCTTCAGAAACAAACTTGATGAAGAAGGAACAATTATAAGGAACAAGGCAAGATTAGTAATTTCAAGGATGTAGTTGTGACGACCCGATAGGTTATTTTGAGTACTAGCCCTTATTTCCATATTTCAAGACCTCTATTATCTCTATTTAGTGTTTTTTTATGTACGTGCACAGTCCGTGTCTTATTTTAGAAATATTTTATGTGAAAATCTAAAGAAAATATGATTTTTGTCTTTAAAAATAACTTGAGTTGACTAATTTTGGACAATGGCGTATGCCTGGAATTGAATTCAGAAGTCCCTAATTTGATTTGACTTGTTTCGCCGAAAGTTAGTAATTTGAAGGTTTAGAAAATTTAAAAGGTTTAGAAAATTTCTTAGTTTGATCATAGGTTGACTTTATTGTTACCGGGTTCGGATTTTGGTTCTGGGACTTGGTATAGGTTCATTTTTATATTTGAAACTTGTCTGCAAAGTTTAGTACAAATCGGAGTTGGTTTGATAGGATTCAGACTTGTCTGCAAAGTTGTGATGTTAGAAGTTCTTGAGTTTTCTTTGAAGTTTCATGCATTTTGATGCCTGATTCATAGTTCTAGGTGTTATTTTGGCGTTTTGATCACGTGAGAAAGTTCGTTTGATGTTATTACACTTGTGTGCATATTTGGTTTGGATCTCGAGGGGCTCGGGTGAGTTTCGGATAGGCTACGGACCATTTTGAACTTAGAAAATTGTTGGTTTCAACTATTGTTGGTGTCTGATGCTTTGTGCTTCGCAATCGCAAAGCTACTCTTGCGATCGCGAAATGGAACCTAGGGCTGGGGCGGATTTCTTCTTTAATGCGGGGAATTGGTCGTGAACATGAAGCAATGGAGGGCTTATCCTTCGCGAACGCGGCCTTCCTCAAACGAACGCGAAGAGTTATGGGATTATGGGGGGAGGCAGGTAGTTACTCTATGCGAATGCAGGCATTCGCTCGTGAACGCGAAGGTAAGGAGGAGCAAGCCTATCCGAATGGGAAGGGTGGTTCGCGAACGCGAAGGCCATTTTGGCCGTTGTGCATCGTGATCGCGCCAGGTGCTTCTCGAACGGGAAAAACACCTAACACCCAGTGATTTAAACTTTCAAAGGTCGGGATTTGGGTCATTTTCACCATTTTCAAGCGACTTAGAGGCGATTTTAAAGAGGTTTTTCATCCGCACTTCATTGGTTAGTAGATTTTAACTTGTTTCATTACATTTCCATAAACACTCATTGATTCTAATCTTTAATCTAAGTTTTTTCATGGTAGAAATTAGGGATTAAGGTAGAAATTAGGAATTTTGTGAAATTGAGATTTAAACCTCAAATTGAGGTCGGATTTCGAAATTAATCAAATAACCAGGATCGGGGTGAATAGGTAATTGGGTTTTTATCCGAATCTCAAGTTTTGACCAAGCGGGCCTGGGTTGACGTTTTCCAAAATCATTAAAGATTGAATCTTTTTCACTCATGAGTGGTTTATAAAGTCTATTTTGAATTATGAACTATATTTGGCTAGATTCGATTGGGTTGGAGGCTAATTCTAGAGGAAAAGCCGTGGTTGTGCCTTGATTTGGTTGCAGAGTGAAGTAAGTGTCGTGGTTAACCTTGACTTGAGGGTCTAGGACTTGTTGGTCTATCTGATACATGTATTATATGTGGGGACGACGTATATGTGAGGTGACGAGTATATATGCGTTGTCATTGGGTTAAAGCATGGATGAGAATTTTTTTTTTGTATTATATTATTTCATGGACTATCTTCTCCATGCTTAGGTTAGAATATTACTTTGTAATTATTTGACTCATATTTATTATTTATTTTGAATATGTTGGAAATTTTGGAAGTTGAGTTTATTATCTTGGCACTATAATTGAAGTGAAATTTCTTTCCTCCTTTCATTTGTCCTTCGAATTTTTGTTGTTGCTTGGTGAGGAAGAGTGAAAAGTACGAAGGGTGTAGTCGTGCCTTATTTGCATTCATTATCATATAGTGAGAGGTTGAGAGGATTAAAGCACGAAGGGTGATGCCGTTCCAGAGAGTAAAATTATGAAGGGTGATGTCGTGTCATTATATTTATGATATTACATGGTGAGGACGAGAGTAAAAACATGAAGGGGAGGTTGTGCCATCTTTATTTCATTGCCTTATTTGATTTCCGGATTGGTGCTTTACTTGGTTACATTGCTGCGTATTTTGAAAGATGTTATCTGGTGATCTTGTTCTTGCCGTTCTTATAATATTTTTCCCTTTCACATGTTCCCTCCCAGTTAATATTTTACTACTCTACTTGTTATTTGTTGCTTTATATAGCCTCATCACTACCTTGTCGAGTTTAGGCTCGACACTTACGGAGTACATTGGGTCAGTTGTACTCATGCTACACTTCTGCCCTTCTTGTACGGATACTGGTATTGGTCCCAGTGGTGTTTAGAGGTGCGTCTGCTCAGATCATATTTTATTCGGAGACTTGAGGTAGAGTTGCTGGTGTTCGTAGACCCTGAAGTCCCCTTCCATTTCCTATCTCTACTGTTTATCTCATTCGAACAGTTGTATTTATTTCAAACTATAATTGTAGACTTCTAGTTGCTCATCTACCAATGACACCAGATTTATGGGATTGAGTTAGACTGTGTTGTGTTATGGGTTTATTTCATGTATTTCATCTTTAATCATCATTAATAATTGTTGTTATTCTATTTTGAACTGTTTAATTATTAAATTGGTTAACTAATATTGGCTTGCCTAGCGAGTGGACATTAGGCGCCATCACGGTCTCGAGGGTGAGATTTTGGGTCGTGACAAGTTGGTATCTGAGCACTAGGTTGCTTAGGTTTCATGAGTCATGAGCAAGTATAGTAGAGTCTGGTGGATTGGTATGGAGACGTGTGCACTTATATTCTAGAGGCCATGGAGATTTAGGAAAAAATTCACTTCTTTCTTTCCCTATCGTGCGATTTATTCTATCATTAATGTTTGAATCATTCCATTCTTGTTCTCTCGTGGATAGTGAGAACACGCACAATATCTACAACCGGGTAGGAGCCAGAACCCCCCAGTTGTAGTCACTACCAAGGGTAGAGGTTGGGGCGAGATCGAGCTTGAGACCGAGGCAGAGGAAGAGCTCACCCTAGAGCTCATGTAACAGAACCCATAGTGGAGCCCCAAGTTGGTCATGAGGAGGAGATCCCAACTCAAACCACACCAGTCGGACCCGCTCAGGTCCCGGGGGGATTCATAGCCACTCCCATGCTTTAGGACACTCTAGTCCACTTGGTGGGCCTTATGGAGAGTGTGGCCTAGATCTGTGTATTTCCGGTGGCACCAGTCGTTTCTCAGGCTGGGAGAGGAGCACAGAGTCCTACGACTCATACTCCGGAGTAGATGGCTCCCATATATCAAACTCCAACAGTTCCGCCAGTTGGGGTAGTTCAGCCTATTATTGCTACACAGACAGGGGAGAGGCCCACGATGTCTTCTGAGGGATTGATGTTGGATAAGTTCACAAAGCTTTTCCCTATTCACTTCAGTGGTGCACCTTCTGAGGACCCACATGATTTTTTGGACCGTTTCTACGAGGTGTTGCGTAACATGGGTATTGTTGAGTCTAATGGAGTAGACATTGCAATGTTTCAGATGACCGATTTTGCCAAGAGGTAGTGGCAGGATTATGAGCGAGGTAGATCAGCAGGTTCGCCACCCCTCACTTGGGATCAGTTTTTGCAGCTTTTTCTGGAGAAGTATATTCCTTTCACTCTGAGAGAGGAGTACCACACGCAGTTCAAGTGCCTTCAGCAAGGTAGAATGAGTGTTACCCAGTATGAGACCTGATTTGTGTACCTAGCTCGCCATGCAGTTATTTTACTCCCTACTTAGATGGAGAGAGTGAGGATATTCATTGATGGACTTACATTCAGTATCAGGCTTCAGATGGACAAGGAGCCAGAGATGATATTTCTTTTCAAAGGGCCGTAGAGATTTCTAGACGGATCGAGATGGTTCGTGGTTGGGATAATGGGGATGTATCTAAGAAGAGGCCTCATCATTTTAGTGGTTTCAGTGGTGCCTCATCTATAGGCAGGGGTTTGTTTGGTAGAGGCTATCCTCCCAGGCTGATTAAGTTAGCGTTTCGGGCATCCCACGATGATTCGGGTAGTCGTGGTTCTTATGGGCCTCATCTCGAGCAACTAGCCTACATCACACCTTCAGGTCATATTAGTGCACCTCCGATCCAATATTATTAAGGTGGTTATTCAGTTCGGCAGGGTCAGTTCTAGAGTTAGCAGTCACAACAGCCGAAGACTTGTTATACTTGTGGAGATCTGAGGCACGTTGTAAGATTTTTCCCTAGGCCACATGGCGGAATGCCACAGTAATGTTCTCGTGCTATGGTTCTGGCACTAGCTTCTCCACTTCCAGCTCATCCAGCTAGAGGTGGAGGTCAGGATGCTATAGGTGGAGGTCAGACCATTAGAGGTGGAGGCCAGCCAACTAGAGGTCGTCCGAGAGTCGGAGGTTATAATGGTGGGGCCCAACCCCGCTTTTATACATTTCCAGCTAGACTTGAGACGGAGTCATCTGACACTGTCATAAGAGGTATTGTTCTAGTTTGCCATAGAGATGCTTCAGTTCTATTTGATCTGGATCTACTTATTCCTAGGTGTCATCCTATTTTTATTCATATCTGGTTATGCCTTGTGATTCTTTGAGTGCCCCTGTCTGTGTGTCCACGCCTATGGGGGATTTATTGTTGTAGATCGTGTTTATCGCTCGTGTGTGGTTTATATCGGGAAGTAGACTTTGATGTTATTTTGGGCATGGATTGGTTGTTACCTTATCACGCTATTTTGGACTATCACGCCAAGACGATGACCTTAGCCATGCCGGGGTTGCCTCGATTAGTGTGGAGAAGGACTCCTAGCCATTCTACTACTGGGTTATTTCTTATGTGAAGGCTCGACATATGGTTGAGAAGGGATGTTTAGCATATTTGGCCTATATCCTCGATCCTAGTGTGAAGGTTCCTTTCATGGACTCAGTACCAGTTATACGCGAATTTCTAGAGATGTTTCTTGCAGATTTGTCGGGAATGCCACCCGATAGATGACATCGACTTCTGTATTGACTTGGCTCCGGGCACTCAGCCCATTTCAATTCCACCATACTATATGGCCCCAGTTGAGTTGAAGGAACTGCAGGAGCAGTTGCAGGATTTGCTTGATAAGGGATTCATTAGACCTAGTGTCTCACTCTGGGGTTCACCAGTGTTGTTTTTGAAGAAGAAGGATAGTTCAATGAGGATGTGTATAGATTATCGACAATTGAACAAAGTCACTATTAAGGACAAGTATCCTTTGTCGAGGATTGGTGATTTATTTGTTCAACTTCAGGGTGCCAAAATGGTTTTAAAGATTGATTTGAGATCTGGCTACCATCCATTAAAGATTAGGGAATTAGATGGGCCTAAGACAACGTTTCTGACTCGGTATGGGCATTATGAGTTCCTTGTGATATCATTTGGATTGACAAATGCCCCAACAACATTTATGGATTTGATGAATCGGGTATTTAAGCCCTATTTGGATTCTTTTGTGATCGTCTCCATTGATGATATTTTGGTTTACTACCGCAGTCGAGAGGATCATGAGTAGCATCTGAGGATCGTTTCAGACCTTGAGAGATAGTCAGTTATACGCCAAGTTTTCAAAGTGTGAGTTTTGGTTGGATTCAGTTGCCTTTTTTGGGCATGTGGTATCATCCGAGGGCATTAAAGTGGATCCTAAGAAAATTGAGGCAGTTCATAATTTGCCTAGACCTACTTCAGCTACAGAGATTCGTAGCTTCTTGGGTTTGGCTAGTTATTATCGCCGGTTCGTGGAGGGGTTTTCATCTATCGCATCCCCATTGACTAGATTGACCCAAAAGGGTGCCCTATTCAAGTGGTCTGATGAGTGTGAGTTGAGATTTTAGAAGCTCGAGACTTCCTTGACTTCAACTCCAGTGTTGGTGTTACCTACGGGTTCGAGGTCTTACACTGTGTATTATGATACGTCACGTATTGGGCTTGGTTTCGATGTTGATGCAAAACAGTAGGGTGATTGCCTACGCGTCTTGGCAGTTGAAGGTTCATGAGAAGAACTACCATGTTCATGACTTAGAGTTGGCAACTATTGTTCATGCATTGAAGATTTGGAGGATTTATCTCCATAGCGTGGTTGTAAGGTATTCATAGATCATCAAAGTCTATAACACTAGTATAAGCAAAAAGATCTAAATTTGACGCATCAGGGGTGGTTAGAGCTGTTAAAAGACTATGATATTACCATTTTGTACCATCCCATGAAGGCCAATATGGTGGCCGATACCTTGGGAAGGAAGGCTGAGAGTATGGGTAGCCTTGCATATATTCCAGTTGGTGAGAGATCACTAGCATCAGATGTTCAGGCTTTGGCCAATCAATTTGTTAGGTTAGATATTTCAGAGCCTAGACGAGTTCTTGCTTGCGTGGTTTCTCGGTCTTCTTTGTATGAGCGCATCAGAGAGCGTCAGTATAACGACCCTTATTTTCTTGTTCTTATGGACACGGTGCAGCATGGTGATTCCAAGGAGGTTTCTGTTGGAGATGATGGGGTGTTACAGATGTAGGGTTGGATTTGTGTGCCTGGTGTGGATGGGCTGCGTAAGTTGATTCTTGAGGATGCCCACAGTTCGCGGTATTCAATTAATCTGGGTGCCACAAAGTTATATTAGTATTTGAGGCAGCATTATTGGTAGAGAAGAATGAAGAAATATATAGTTGCGTATGTAGCTCGGTGTTTGAACTGGCAGCAGGTGAAGTACGAGCATCAAAGGTGTGGCGGTGTGCTTTAGAGACTTGAGATTCCCGAGTGGAAATGGGAGTGTATTACCATGGATTTCGTTGTTAGGCTCCCACTTACTTTGAAGAAATGTTACGTAGTATGGGTCATTGTGGATAGGTTGACTAAGTCAGCACATTTCATTCCGGTGGCGGATACCTATTTTTCAGTGCAGCTGGCTCATATCTATTTAAGGGAGATTGTTTGTCTTTACGATGTGCCGGTGTCTATTATCTCCGATTGAGACAATTAGTTCACATCACATTTTGGAGAGCTGTACAACAGGAGTTAGGTATGCAGGTTGAGTTGAGTACAACTTTTCATCCCCAGATGGACGGGAAGTTTGAGCACACCATTCAGATCTTGGAGGATATGTTATGCACATGTGTTATGGATTTTGGGGATCTTTGGATCAGTTCTTACCACTTGCGGAGTTTGCCTACAACAATAGCTAATAATCGAGTATTCTAATGGCTCCTTATGAGGCCTTATATGGGAGGCGGTGTCATTCTCTAGTTGGTTGGTTTTAATCGGGAGAGGCAAGGTTGTTGGGCACTTATTTGGTTCGGGATTCCTTGGAGAAAGTCAAGTTAATTCAAGATCTACTTCGTACAACCTAATCTAGGCAGAAGAGTTATTGTTATACTCGGTGCGTCCCAAGGTGATGTAATGAATATGAGACATGTTAATCATGATTTAAGCGAGTTTAAAGTCATAATATGGCTATATATGATGTTTGCATAGAAAATATAAAGTTTGGAAAAAATCGGATTAAAGTTGCGGAAACACCGACTAAGGATTTTCGTTGTAACAGAGCTTTTTGATCAATAACTTTCGTATGCTATACGGAGTATTTTTGGGACATACTATATATAAAATTTAATGTCTTAGAATGTAGTTTCCAACTCTCTTAACCGTTCATTCATACGGCATCCAGATAAAAAGATATAAGCATCCGAAGAAGGACCAATAAGAGGGTGCCAAGTAGCACCTTTTTGACTTTTAAATAAAAACAGGATATTTACATCCCTTATCTCGTCTCTTTATTTATTTTTCCAAAGACCACGACCAAATAACACCCCTAACCTTACTTTTAAGCTCTCTACAAGGGTTTTGAACAAGATTATCATCCCGGGCATGAAATCAAGAAGCGATAACATTAAATTAATCCCTACGACGTAAATATCGCTATATCACCTCTCTTTTTCTTTGTAGTTTGAGTTTTGGAATGTATTTAATATTTAATAAAATCCCTATTTTCTGTATTTAAGCTTTTAAATATCAAGAAAGGTTGATAAATTCATTTCCTAATAGTTAGAACTCACGGGACGGTGATCGGAAGCCGTGAGTTCGGGTTATTTGACTTGTAGTGAAATGTTTTGTGGGTTGTTTCGTGTTGCTTTTGGGCTGTCTATTCTGATACTGTTTAATGGAGTTTTGGAGGAGAAATGGTGTGGAGAAACACCACACAATGGATAAATGGTAGATTAGTCGTTCTTTGTAACATTTTCGGGGTGTTTGACACTACTATAGTTGTCGTTTTGGGTAAGTGATTGGGGTGTGTTGGGCTATTGTAAGCTATATATAACATGTATCTCGACTTAAATCCACTGTAGGAGGTAATTATATTGTGTTCTTTCATGTTCTTAAGGTTATCTTGATGTTGATTAAGTTAAATGGATGGACTAGACATGAACTAGTGAATAAAGTTGCTAATTAAGGATAGTTGGAGTTGTGAATTATTTTCTTTGTTATAAATATATGGTATAAGGCTGTAATCATTGATGAAAAATTCATTATCAGGTTAATGATAATGTTAAGTTAAGTTAAGAAGTCTATAAGAGGTGATATGGGGTATACGAGTTTCAATCGGATCTAGTCACTCATCGTGAAGTAGTTGTAACTTGTTATTGTTATATGTTGTCTTGTTATTGATAATTATCTATTGTTGGATTGCTCTGGTCATTGTTGTTGGTATATGGTATTTGAGGAGGCTCTTGTTACAGGGGAGATACTGCCCAAATTTACATAAACGAGCTACTAGTTTAAGTTGCGGACTTAGCATTTACTCAACACTGATTTTGAATATCTTTATGCTGGTAGATTCAGTTGAGTTGTTTCAAGAATTGCTTGGAAGGTATTAACGACTCAATGGAATTAAAGTGTGTTAAAGCTATACCTTATTTCCTTTTGGCATAATCCATATGATACAACGAAACGATCAAGCACGCCACTTTCACGAATGATTCTATTCCTATGAGTACTAGGGTTACCTATGTTCTTGATTCCCCATATGTCCTACTATCATATCGTCTATTCATGGGTCTCATGACATTCCGAGAGATCTTATTGACTTATTTCATTATGCACTGCATTCATTTATACATGTATATTGACCCATGACCAGATGACGCTATATACACGTATAATACATGTATATGGGGTATGTGGGAAAGGTTATGGCGTTATATACGCACCACCACCTGATTAGCTGGTATACGTTTATGATTTCGCCCACAGAGACTGAGATGATATGATGGGATGCCCTCAGGTTCTTGATGATGTTATGACATTTATACGCATACGCATGACATTATAAATATTTTCATGATTCACAGAGCTATTCAGACTTACAGGTTGAGTTCTTTACTCCATGTTTCTTTTATGCCATTTATATATTAATTTTTATGCCTTACATACTCGGTAGATTATTCATACTAACACCCCTATTGCCTGGGGACCTGTGTTTCATGCCCGCAGGTGCAGGTAGATCGGTTGACGGCCCCCCTCCTTAGGATCCTAGCTCAACGAGAGTTGGTGTGCTCCATTTGATCTGGAGCTGCTGTTGGGTTTTGGTACGATACTTTTATATACATATAAGGATATGACGAGGCCCAGTCCCCTTCTTTATACAGTTTTACACTCTATTAGAGGTTTGTAGATAATCATCTATAGTTGGATAGTATGTGGCCTTGTCGGCTCGCCCTACTGTATTTCGCATGTATATGTATATATGTCTTTTGAGTATGTCTCCTCACGTATGTTATTCACATGATTCAGTAGTTTAGGGGCAGATTTTATGCATGACCTACACTTATTTCATGTTTATATCTTAGACGTATGCTTAGGGATGTTCGGCGGGTAGAACTCGAGCACTCGTCACAGTCCATTGGTTTGGGTCGTGATAAAAGTGGCATCAGAGCAGTTCCATCCTAGGGTTGTCTACAGACCGTGTCTAGTAGAGTCTTGTTTATGAGTGTGTTGTGCACCACACTTATAAGTAGGAGGATCCAGGACATATAGGATGTTACCCTCCCTTCGTATCTTAGATCGTGCGATATAAGAATTCATTTTCCTAACGATATGTTATGTTTTCAGCGATGCCCAAGAAGGCTACAGCCGCCCAGAAGGCCAAGTCCATGGATTATGAGACTACAAGTCGAGTGCCACAAGTTACCAGGGCTCGGGGAGAGTCACATAGTGAGACTCCATCTTAGACTTCACATACCCTACCCTCTCTGGAGGAGATCCGTGGGGCACCAGCTCCAACGCCAGTCCAGTACCCCAGTTTCTCAGCCAGATGCATAGGGTCTGGAGATGAGAGATGTTATTCAGCTATTGACTCGATTAGTGGCTGCACATGATCGACGCCAGGAGGTTGGTATCGGTCATACAGATAGGTCCATCAGTGCGAGGGTTCGCGATTTCATTAATTTGGACCCTCCTATATTCACTAGAGCAGATCCAAATGATGACCCTCATGTATTTATTGATAGGACGCATAGAACTTTGAGGGTAATGAAGGACACTGTGATTGAGTTAGTTGAGATAGCTTCCTATAGACTTCGGGATGTGGAAGTTAATTGGTACGAGTCTTGGGAGTTGTCTAGAGGTGAGGATTCCCCTTCAGCAGTATGGTAAGAGTTTACAGAGTCTTTGCTTCATCATTATTTGCCACCAGAGCTTAGACGGGCGAGAGTTGATAGTTTCTTGACCCTTCGGCAGGGTAATATGAGTGTTCGGGAGTACAACCTTTAGTTTGATTCTTTGGATAGGTATGCTACCACTATTGTAGCTATGATGGAGGATCGGGTTCACCGGTTCATGATGGGGTTGGAGCCGCACCTGCTTAATTAATGTATGTCGGTGTCACTTCAGCCAAGTATAGATATTTCTCGTATTCAGGCATACGTTCAGAGTGTAGAGGAGCATAAGCAGAAGCAAAGGGCCGATCGTGAGCATAATAGGGGTTAGAGTAAGAGAGTGAGATCTTTAGGTCCTTCTAGTGAGTTTCGAGTTGGTCAATGACAGCAGTACCTGAGGTATCCATCCCATCCATCATCTAGTGCACCCCCTCAGTTTGCCGGTAGGAGATTTGATCGTTCCACATATTCAGGGCCCAGTCAAGTTCCAAGGCCTCTAGTTCTCAGCATAGGGGTGAGTCAAATCAGATGAGACCACCCTTTCCACGATGTGCTCCGTGTGGTAAACAGCATGTCGGGTAGTGCCTTGTAGGGTTGGGTGTTTGTTATACTTGTGGTTACCCAGGCCACGTTATGAGAGATTGTCCGACGAGAGGTGGTGCTGGTATAGTTCAGTCAGCGAGATCTGTAGCCAGTTCGTTATCATCAGTACACACACTTGGCAAGGTTCACAGGCACCGGCGGGTCGTGGTAGAGGCAGAAGTGGAGTATCTAGCTCGAGCGGTCCTCATAACTGTATTTGTGCATTAGCGGGTCGATAGGATTAGAAGTCATCACCTGATATTGTTACAGGTATATTATCAGTCTCCTCATATGATGTATATGCATTAATTGATCCAGGTTCCACCTTATCGTACGTTACTCCGTTGGTTGCTAGTAAGTTTGGGATAGAACCTGAGTTGATTGAACCTTTTGAGGTGTCTACACCTGTTGGGGATCCAGTGATAGCTAGACGGGTATATAAAGACTGTATAGTAGTAGTTCATAGTCGTTTTACAATAGCAGACCCGATTGAGTTAGATATGGTAGAATTTGATGTTATAATGGGTATGGATTGGTTGGCTTCTTGTTATGCTAACGTTGATTGTAGATCAAAGATTGGTCGGTTCCAGTTTCCAGGAGAGCCAATTATGGAGTGGAAAGGTAATACTGCATCGCCAACATGTAGGTTTATTTCCTATCTCAAGGTAAGGAAGATGATCATAAAGTGCTATATTTATCACTTAGTTTGGGTACGGGATGTGAAAGCAGAGTCACCGACCCTTCAGTCTATCTCGGCGGTTAATGAGTTTCCCAATATCTTTCCCGATGAGCTTCCAGGCCTTCCGCCAGAGTGGGAGATTGAGTTTGCTATTGACACATTACCAGATACCCAGCCGATATCTATTCCTCCGTATATAATGGCACCTGGAGAGCTGAGAGAGTTGAAAGAACAACTGAGGAATTTGCTTGAAAAAGGCTTTATCAGACCCAATACATCACCTTGGGGAGCACATATGTTATTTGTAAGAAAGAAAGATGGTTCCTTGCAGATGTGTATTGATTACAAGCAGTTGAATGTAAGGCGATGATCAATAATAAGTACCTGCTCCCGAGAATTGATGATTTATTTGATCAGTTGCAGGGTGTCAGGTGTTTCTCGAAGATAGACTTGAGGTCTGAGTACCATCAGGTAAGGGTCAAAGAGAAAGATATTCCAAAGACAACATTCAGGACCAGATACAAGCACTATGAGTTTCGAGTTATGTCTTTCGGGTTGACTAATTCCACAACAATATTCATGGACTTGATGAATCGTGTGTTCAGACCCTTTCTAGATCAGTTCGTGATTGTATTTATAGATGATATTTTGGTTTACTCCCGTTCAGAGGCTGAACATGCAGATCATTTACGTACTGTACTCAGAGTTCTACAAGAAAGGAAGTTGTATGCAAAATTCTATAAATATGAATTATGTAGCCTTCATTGGTAATATTATTTCAGGTGAGGGGTATCCGGGTTGATACACAGAAGATTGCGGTAGTGAAGGCCTAGACCCATGACACCGACAGAGGTTCGTAGCTTCCTAGGTTTGGCAAGTTATTATAGGATATTTGTAGAGGGATTTTCTTCTCTTTCAGCACAATTGACAAAGTTGACTCAGAAAGCAACTAAGTTTCAGTGGACATATATTTGTGAGCAGAGTTTCAAGTCATTGAAGGATAGATTGACTTCAGCACCGGTTATGACACTTCCAGAAGTAAATGGGATGAGATTGACGTGTTGAGATTATTACTCTTAATTAGGATGAGATGATTGCTAGCGGAGGGTGATGTAAATCCACACGGCATTGCGGTGAGTTAGCCTAGTCGATCAGGTCGAGATCGGATGCCATGTCGCGAATATGGTGGTGATTGCAATTGTGATTAGATGTCTTCGGGTGAGATGGGCTAGCCGATCGGGCCGTGATCGGACTTCGTGCTAAATTCATGGGTGGTATATCGATACTAAAGATCTCCCAACCTAAAATATGGAAATTTTCTTGAAAATTTATCTTGCTCCTTACTTGATGCTTTGGTATTATTTGAAGCTTTCATTTTGATCTTATGATTGTTTCTCTTTGTATTGTTACTCGTTCTATTGAGGAGGTGTTTAGTCTTACATACTAGTAATATTCCAAATGTACTAACGTCCATTTTGCCGGGGGCGCTGCATCTTTAATAGATTCAGGTGGTTATACAACATGCAACATTGTTCAGTGATAGCGATTCACCCTCCTCCCAGCTGATTTGGTGAGCCCTTCTCCATTCCGGGATTGTGTATATTTTGTTCCTTGTGTATTATATTTTAAGGTATAGTTGGGGCCTTGTCGCCGGCACTATCATAATACTCTTTTGTATCCGTTAGAGGCTCTATAGACATAGTGTGGGTTGTATATTGGTGTTGGGAAAGACAAACTAAAGATGTTGTAATTGTATCATATGTTCCCACTTCGAAACTATGAATGTTAATGTAATATTTTGGAGACTTAAAAAATGACGTAACTAATGGTAATGAATTGGTGTTGCTCACAAGATCATTTTATGGTCTAATTGATGAATCATATCTTCTCTTTATTCATGGGTAAATTCAGGTAGAAAGTATCTAGCAGGCTTGCTTGACCGGCTTATCTCGGTTGAGCGCCGGTCGCGCTCCTTGAGGTCGGGGCGTGACAAACTTGGTATCAAAGCTTAAGGTTTTAAAGTATCCTATGATGTCTCGGAGCCGTGTCTAGTAGAGCCTTTCTTATCGATGTGTTATCGACCACTTCTATAATTAGGAGGCTACTTGGGCATTTATGAATAACACCCTTCTTTATGTCCTAGGTCATGCAATAGAGTTTATTGTAAGATTGTTCCTATTTTAACTAGTGCATTTCTCTAAATTTCAGTATATGGCGCCTAGGAAGAAAGAAAAAACTGGCCAAAGAGCCAATTCTACTCCAAAAGTTACAATTGATTCTATACTTGATTATGCGGGTGAGCACCCGAGGGGTGAAGATATTCTCCCAACTACTACACCGCCTGATTCTACTACTTCTGCTTAGACTGCACCAATCCCTACTTCTACTGAGGGTGCAACGATTCCTCCATCTGATATTCTAGTTCCACCTCCAACCTCAGCTTCTGGTCCCAGTATTTCTGATGGGGACCTTAGGGGAGTCATACATATGTTGGCTCAGATAGTGGCTTCCCAGGCCTAGAGACCGAGTGTTGCACCTGCTTCTTCCAGCCAGCCAGGGGATTCCTCTAGTTCCAGGATGAACAGGTTTCTTCAGTTAGATCCCCCAGTGTTCTCAGGTACTAATCCCGAGGAGGACCCCTAGGACTTCATTGATGAGATACACAAGACTCTCCGAGTTATGCGAGCTACTGAGACAAAAGTAGTGGAGTTGGCTTCCTACTGCTTGAAAGAGGTGGCATATTCTTGGTTTGAGCCGTGGGAGGAGTCCCGTGAGGAGGGGAGCCCTCTAGCGAGGTGGAGTGAGTTTTTCGATGCCTTCATTGATCATTTCTTGCCTGCCAAGACTAAGGCAGCCCGTGCCACTGAGTTTGAAAGCCTGAGGCAAGGTAGCCTGAATGTGTTGGAGTACCATATGGGTTTCGCGCACCTGGCCAAGTATGCTATTTATATGTTGCCCGCTTTGGAGGCTAGAGTGCGTCGGTTTGTGCAGGGCCTCAACCCCTTGGTTATTAATGAGGCCGCTACAGCTTCCTTGAATTCAAATATGAACAATGGGAAGATGGTGGCATTTTCTCAAGCCACGAAGACCAGCAAATTGAAGAATATAATAGATCAAGAGGGTAGCAATAAGGCCCGACCCGCGAGCAAATTTGGTGGTTGTTTTGGTGGTGGTGGTGGTAGGTAGACATTTGGGGGAGGGTCATCAGAGTCATCCCAGTCCCTTGCTTAGTCTTCAATCAGTGCACAGCCGTCAGGGCCCAGTCAGTAGCAGTGGAGCCGTTTTAGGCCAGGTTAGGACAACATGGGATCCTATAACTTGGGGTATGTTGCATGGACTTACCCTTATGCTACGGGTGGGGTATGAGGGGTCACATTCAGAGGGATTTTCAATCGACCCGCCAGAGTATGGGCAATGGTACAGCACAACCAGCTAGTTCTACAACTACTACATCTATAGAACCTCCTCCAGCTCGAGGCACTCCAGCACCCATAGAGTATGGTGTAGCTAGGGGTGGTGCACAGAGTTTGGGAGGATCTAGTCATTTCTGTGGTATGAGGGGTTGCCAGAGTTTGGAGGCTTCCCCAAATATTGTTACAGATATATTGATTGTCCAATCCCATGATGTATATAATCTTATTGATCCCGATTCTACTTTGTCCTATGTCACACCATATGTTGCTACGGAATTTGGGATATAACTGGAACATCTTCATGAGTCATTCTCTGTATCTACTCCGGTTGGTGAGTCTATTGTGTCCACGCGGGTTTATAGGGATTGTGTTATCACGGTGCGTGGTCGGGACACCATGGACGATCTCATTGAATTAGAGGTGATTGATTTTGATGGAATAATGGGGATAGACTGGCTTTATGCATGTGTTTGCCAAACTTGATTGATGAACCAGAACCGTTAGATTTGAATTTCCAAATGAGCCAGTTATTGAATGGAAATGGGATGATGTGGTGCCTAAGAGTAGGTTTATTTCTTACCTTAAGGCCACGAAGATGATCAACAAGGGATGTATTTACCATTTGGTCAGGGTTACAGACACCGATGCTGAGGCACCGACACTTGAGTCTGTGCCAGTTGTGAATAAATTTACTGAGGTCTATCCTAATGAGCTCCATCGGATCCCTCCAAACAGGGAGATTGATTTTGGGATTGATATGATGCCAGGAACACAGCCTATATCTATTCCACCCTACAAGATGGCAGAGGCAGAATTGAAGGAACTAAAGGAACAATTGAAGGATTTGTTAGAGAAGGGTTTCATCCAGCCGAGTGTGTCGCCTTGGGGCGCACCGGTCCCCTTTGTAAGGAAGAAAGATAGGTCCCTAAGACTGTGTATTGACTATCAGCAACTCAACAAGGTCACGATCAATAATAAGTACCCACTACCAAGGATAAATGACTTGTTTGACCAATTGCAGGGTGCTAGGTACTTCTCCAAAATTGATTTAAGATCTTGGTATCACCAATTGAAGATCAGGGAGAAGGATATTCTAAAGATAGCTTTTAGGACCTAGTATGGTCACTTTGAATTTCTGATGATGTCTTTTGTGCTAACAAATGCCCCCGACAGCTTTCATGAATCTTATGAATCGGGTCGTTAAGACTTTTCTCGACTCCTTTGTGATAGTGTTCATTAATGATGTTCTTGTATATTCACGAAGTCAAAAGGACCATGCCGATCATCTTAGGGCAGTTCTGCAGACTCTATATCAGCACAAGTTGTATGCGAAGTTTTTAAAATATGAATTTTGGCTTAAATATGTCACATTCTTGGGTCATGTTATCTCCAGAGAAGGAATTAAGGTTGATCCTTAGAAGATTGCAGCGGTGAAGAATTGGCCTAGACCTATAACTCCAACAGAGATTTACAGTTTCTTGGGCTTAGTTGGGTATTACAAAAAGTTTGTGGAGGGGTTCTCTACTCTTGCCTCTCCGTTAACTAAATTGACGCAAAAGGAAATTAAGTTCCAATGGTCATATGTTTGTGAAAAGAGCTTCTAAGAGTTGAAATCAAGATTGACTCAGCGCCGGTGTTGATCCTACCAGAAGGAACATATGGATTTGTGGTGTATTGTGATGCTTCAAAGATTTGACTTGGGTGTGTATTGATACAACATGGCAAGGTAATCGCTTATGTTTCTAGGCAACTCAAGAATCATGAGAAAAACTATCCAACACATGACTTAGAACTTGCGGCAGTGGCATTTGCATTGAAGATTTGGTGCCATTATTTGTTTGGGGTCAACATGGATATATTCACGGACCATAAGAGCCTTCAATATATTTTCAAAGAAAAGGAATTGAACCTGAGGCAGAGAAGATGACTTGATTTACTCAAAGACTATGACATCTATATTCTATATCATCCGGGGAAGGTTAATGTTGCGGCGGATGCTCTTAGCCAGAAATATATAGGTAGCTTGGCTCACTTGGAGCCATATCAAAGGCCATTGGCAAAGGAGGTGCATCGGGTCTTGCGGATTCTAGTGAAGGAGTGGTGATTGTGCAAAATAGGGATGAATCATCGCTTGTTGTGGAAGTCAAGGAGGAGCATTACGACAATCCGTTGTTGGCGCAGTTGAAGGAGGGGATTCATAAACATAAGACCACAACTTTTTATCTTGGCATGGATGATGGTACCCTAAGGTGCCAAAGGGAAATTATGTGTTCCAAATATAGATGGTCTCCGGGAAAACATCATGACCGAGGCTCATACTTCTAGCTATTCTGTGAATCCAGGCTCTACAAAGTTGTATCATGATCTTAAGGAAGTCTACTGGTGGAATGACATGAAGAAGAATGTAGCGGACTTTGTGGCAAGATGTCCAAATTGTTAGCAAGTGAAGGTCGAACACCAAAGGCCCGGTGGGTTGGCACAAAATATCGAGATTCTAATGTGGAAGTGGGAGAAGATCAACATGGACTTTGTGGTAGGACTACCCCGCACGCCTCGCAAATTTGACTCAATTTGGGTGATTGTGGATCGACTCACAAAATCAACACACTTCTTAAATGTTAAGGCTACTGACACAGCGGAACAATATGCTCAGTTGTATATCAAGGAAATAGTCAGGTTGCATGGAAATCTGGTTTCTATCATCTCAGATCGAGGGGCACAGTTTACAACTAACTTTTGGAAGATATTTTAGCAAGTTTTTGGTATTTGGGTGAATCTTAGTACAGAATTTCATCCACAGACTGATGGTCAGGCATAGTTGGCAGACGCTCGAGGATATGTTGCACGCTTGCGTTCTTGACTTCAAGGGTAGCCAGGATGATCATTTTCCACTCATAGAATTTGCCTACAACAACAGTTACCATACTAGCATTCAAATGGCAACGTTCAAGGCTCTGTATGGTAGGAGAGGTAGATCTCCCATTAGGTGGTTTGATATTGAGGAATCGGAGTTTATAGGACCAGACCTCATGCATCAGGCTATGGAGAAGGTTAAGGTCATTAAGGAATGGTTAAAAACTGCTCAGAGTCGCCAGAAGTCCTATTCGGATGTATGTCGCAGGGATTTGAAGTTCAAAGAGGATGATTGGGTATTTTTGAAGGTTTCACCCATGAAGGGTATAATACGGTTTGGTAGGAAAGGGAAATTGAGTCTGAGGTATGTCGGGCCGTACAAAATCATTCAGATGATTGGTCGGGTGGCTTACAAGCTTAAACTACCTCCAGAGATGTCTTTACTGCACCTGGTGTTTCATGTATCCATGTTGAAGAAGGTGGTTGGAGACCCATCGCTTATTGTTCCAATTGAGACTATTGAGGTTAAGGAGGAATTGACTTATGAATAAATTCTTGTTGCCATTCTCGACAGGAAAGTCCGAAAGGTGAGAAATAAAGGATTTGCCTCCGTGAAAGTGCTATGGATAAACCAGCAGGTTGAAGAGGCCACCTGGGAGGCCGGGGAAGAGATAAAGAAGAAGAAGTACCCCTATTTATTTGAATAACTATGTATTTAGGTAGTTGTGTTCTATGAAAATATTAAGAGCTTACCTTCTATGAATTATATATCACTTGTATAGTTGATGTTAAGGGTGTTCCTTTCGGTAATATATTTCTTATGAGGCCACAGTTGGTGTTGTTTTCATGCTATGTTATGTCGTTGGATTATATATATGTTGTTAGGATTGGTTTCTGGGATTCTATCACAAGTGGATAGGCCCGGTTATATGGGAAACTATGCCGAAATTTCTGAAGATTTTGGGAGTTAGTCAAAATTGAAACTGTTGGTATGTGAACTAAGACCTGAGTTGCTTTGGGTGCTGATGGTGAATTTTGACCATCATTCGTGGACGAATGATCTTAAGCAGGGGAGGATGTAAGGCCATGTAAAACTTTACTAGAACCCGGGGTTTCGTGGTGATGAGGTAGGCTAATGTGTTTGAGGATTGTAGATATTCTTCGTGGCGAGCTTGCGAGCGGTGGTACGAAATTTTTGGGTTGTACAGTATGTCGGGGAGTTAAAGGAAAAGTTTTGATGAGCATGGAATTTTTGCGGTCCACTATGCGATTGTAGAACCTCTTCGCGAACCGTAGATCGGCCACAGAGTACAACATAACTTGAGCCAATTTTTGAAGATCATTTTGCGGTCAAGTATGCGGTCACATAATCATTTCGTGGGCCGCATAGTCCGTCGCAGAACCAACATGAAGATTTTTGAAGAGAGATTTCGCGACACGTTATGTGACCATATAACCGTTCTGCGGGCCGCATAACGGCTGCAGACCTATCCAGGCCTGCCCAGTTTTTGGGACCATTTTTTGCGGTCCCTTTTGTGGGCCGCATAATCATTTTGCCATCTGGTATGCGATCGCAGACCCGACTTCGTAAGTTTAAGTTTGGAAAATTTTCACTCGATCCCATTTTTATAAAAAGACTTTGGGGGTTATTTTAGAGATAGGAAAGTGCTCTAGAGTGAGAGAATCTATCCCTAAGCTGTTTGTTTATCAACCCTTACTCAAGTCTTGGAGAATTCACAAGGAAACCATGCTAGCTGTCTTCTAAAGACGTAAGGTTGTAGACCTAGCTTTCCATTTCGAATTTAGGGTAGAAGATGGGTAATGGGGAGTGTGATTCTTGGGTATGAGAGTGTTATCTATGCATGTATGTACCATAAAGGTTTGTGGGAAGGTTGTTGAGCTCAAATGGGTAAATATTGGGTTGTGGGATGAAAGAATCCACCATAGAAGAACCTTGAAATCATAATGCACGCCTACCGTTTGATGAAATGCTTAAATGAGCCGAACCTACGAATATGTTCTTAATTATGGTTCAATTTTATCATGTCTCTAAATAGATCAAAGTTGCTAGGATTTCCAGAACATTGTAGTAATTTAAGTAAAGCTCAAAGCGAGGTATGTTGGATAAACTTCTCTTAGAACGGAATTCCACGATGTTCTTGTAAGTCTCAAGTGTGATGGGCCAATTTCCTACTTCTCATGTCCCGAGTTATTCACTATAAATTTGACTATTCCGAGTAAACCTTGTGTCGAAAGATATATGTTCAAAATGTGTTCCGAATGCTCTTATCATATTGTGTTATCATTTGGGAACGTATTCAAATGTGACCAATGTGTCGAATCTTAAGAATTTAATTATGTTTCAATTGCAAGTTATTATGCCAAATTGTGGAAGAAAACTCAATGTGACTAAGACTCGTATTTGCTCATATGTGTACTAAAAGTTGTGATTAGATATGCCATGTTGTTGATAATCCATGATGAGGTTTGAAAGTGAAAGGGGTGAGCATAAATGTGAGATACGGTCGACGTGCCAAGAATGATATTACATTTGTATCCACTAGTGCCAATGAAATGAAAAGATGTGTAAAAGGCTATGAATTGAGATTAAAATCCTTTTTATAATAAATATTTTTTGGAGTATCGTTAATCACCGAGGAAGGGTAGGTCGAAATAACCTAACACCGAAACTACACGTGTCAGTGTAGGAGTGATTGAGGGAAAAATCCCCGAACTGATGTGTTGAGAATATTCCCCTTAAATGGGATGAGATTGATGTGTTGAGATTATTTCCCTTAATGGGGATGAGATGATTGCTAGAGGAGGGTGATGTAAATCCACACGGCATTGCGGTGAGACGGCCTAGTCGATAGGATCGAGATCGGACGCCATGTCGCACGCA
Source organism: Nicotiana tomentosiformis (assembly GCF_000390325.3). Classification (NCBI taxonomy): domain Eukaryota; kingdom Viridiplantae; phylum Streptophyta; class Magnoliopsida; order Solanales; family Solanaceae; genus Nicotiana; species Nicotiana tomentosiformis. Next base: position 86,524,892 of record NC_090814.1, read on the forward strand.
TGGAGGTGATTGTGATTATGATTAGATGTCTTTAGGTGAGATGGGTTAGCCGATCGGGCAGTGATCGGACTCAGTGCTAAAGTCACAGGTGGTATATCGGTACTAAAGATCTCCCAACCTAAAATATGAAAATTTATTTTAAACTTTATCTTGCTCCTAACTTGATGCTTTGGTATTATTTGAAGCTTTCATTTTGATCATATGATTGTTTCTCTTTGTATCGTTACTCGTTCTATTGAGGGGGTGTTTAGTCTTACATACTAGTACTATTCCATATGTACTAACATCCCTTTTGTCGGGGGAGCTGCATCTTTAATGGATGTAGGTGGTTCCACAGCAGGTGACATTGTTTAGTGACAGCGGTACACCCTCCTCCCATCTGACTTGGTGAACCCCACTCCATTTCCGGGTCGTGTATCTTTTGTTCCTTGTGTATTATGTTTTGAGGTATAGCCAGGGCCATGTTGTCGGCACTATCATAGTACTTTTTTGTATCTGTTAGTAGCTTCGTAGACATAGTGTGGGTTGTATATTGGTGTTGGGAGAGTCAAATTAAATATGTTGTAATTGTATCACATGTTCCCACTTCGAAACTATGAATGTGTAATGTAATATTTTGGAGACTTATAAATGACATAACTAATGGTAATGAATTGGTGTTGCTCACCTGATCATTTCATGTTCTAATTGATGAATTATATCTTCTCTTTAATAATGGATAAGTTAGGTAGAAAGTATCAAGAAGGCTTGCTTGACCGGGTTATCTCGGTTGAGCACCGGTCACGCTCCCCGAGGTCAGGGCGTGATAGTTATTACTACTTGCGGAGTTTTCCTACAACAATAACTAACCATCGAGTATTCATATTGCTCCTTGTGAGGGCTTATATGGGAGGCGGTATCGTTCTCCAATTGGTTAGTTTGAGCCGGGAGAGGCTAGGTTGTTAGGCATTGATTTGGTTCGGAATGTCTTGGGAAAAGTCAAGTTGATTCAGGTTCATCTTCGTACAACCTAGTATATGCAGAAGAGTTACGTTGATCCGTCCCATGTATTAGATTTCAGCTCAGTCCAATTGGACAAGAATTTGACTTATGAGGAGGAGCCGATGGCTATTCTAGCTCAGTAGGTCCGGAAGTTGAGGTCTAAGAGTTATCCTTCAGTTAGAGTGCAGTGGAGAGGTCAGCCGATTGAGGAAGCCATGTGGGACTCCGAGTATGATATGCGGAGTAGATACCCACACCTTTTCACCAGTCCAGGTACTTTTCTATGGACGAACATTTTTTTTAGAGGTGGAGAATGCGACGTTTAGCTCCATTTAGTATTTATCGTTTTGCATGCGCATTCTGTGTCTTTTTTCGAAAAGATTTTATGAGAAAATCTGAAGAAAATATGATTTTTGGCTTTAAAAACAACTTGTGTTGACTACGGTCAACATTTTGTGTAAAACTACAATCCCGATGGGTTCGTATCGTGATTTTGGACTTGGGCGTATGCCCAGAATTATATTAAGAAGTCCCTAACTTGATTTGGCTTGTTTTGCCAAAAGCTAGTAATTTGAAGGTTTGGAAAATTCATAGGTTTAACCGTAGGTTGACTTTATGACTACCGAGTTCGGATTTTGGTACTGCGACTTAGTATATATTCATTTTGCTATTTGAAATTGTCCGCAAAATTTGGTGTAAATCGAAGTTGGTTTGATAGGATTCAGACGCTCGGTTGTGATTTTAGAAGTTCTTGAGTTTTCTTTGAAATTTCATGCAATTTGATGTTCGATTGATAGTTCTAGGTGTTATTTTAGTGTTGTAATCACACGAGCAATTTCGTATGATGTTAATACACTTGTGTGCATATTTGGTTTGGATCTCTAGGGGCACGGGTAAGTTTTAGATAGGCTACAGACCATTTTGTAGTTAGAAATCTGTTGGTTTCAACTATTGGTGGTGTTTTATGCTTTGTGCTTCGCGATCGCGAAGGGGAACCTAGGGCTGGGGCGGATTTCTTCTTCCCGAACGCAGGGAATTGGTCGCTAACATGAACAGTGAAGGGCTTACCCTTCGCGAACGCGACCCTCCTCATGCGAACGCGAAGAGTTATGGTATTCTGGGGGAAGGCAACTAGTTACTCTATGTCAACGCGGGTGTTGGCTCGTGAACACGAAGGCAGGGGGAGAAAGCCTACACGAACGCGAAGGGTGGCTCACGAACGCCAAAGCCTTTTTGGCAAATATGCATCATGATCGCGTCAGGTGCTTTGCGAACGCGAAGAACACCTGACGCCCAGTGATTTAAACTTTCAAAAGTCGAGATTTGAGTTTTTTTTCACCATTTTCAAGTTTGAACTCCGCCTAGAGGCGATTGTGAAGAGGTTTTTCATCCCTATTTTATTGGTTAGTAGATTTTAACTTGTTTCATTACATTTCCATAAACACCCATTGATTTTAACTTTTAATCTAAGTTTTTTTATGGTAGAAATTAGGAATTTAGGTAAAAATTGGGGATTTTGAGAAATTGAGATTTAGATCTCAAATTGTTGTCGGATTTCGAAACTAATCACATAACCGGGCTCGGAGTGAATGGATAATTAGTTTTGGTCCGAATCTCAAGTTTTGACTAAGCGGGCCCAGGGCTGACTTTTGATGACTTTTTCCAAAATCATTAAAAATGGAATCTTTTTCACTCGTGGGTGGTTTCTAAAGACTATTTTGAATTATTTGAACTATATCTGGCTAGATTTGATTGGGTTGGAGGCTAATTCTAGAGGAAAAGCCGCGGTTGTGCCTTGATTTGGTGGCGGAGCGAGGAAAGTTTCGTGGTTAACCTTGACTTGATGGATTAGGACTTGGTTGTCTATTTGATATGTGTATTATGTGTGGGGATGACGTATATGTGAGGTGACAAGTATATATGCGTTGTCATTGGGCTAAAGCATGCGGTCAGAAATTGTTTCTTTGTATTAAATTATATCATTGACTATGTTCTCCATGCTTAGGTTAGAATATTACTTTGTAATTATTCGCCTCATATTTATTTTTTATTTTGAATATGTTGGAAATTTTGGAAGTTGAGTTTATTATCTTGGCACTATAATTGAAGTGAAATTGCTTTCCGCCTTCCATTTGTCATACGGATTTGTGTTGTTGCTTGGTGAGGAAGAGTGAAAAGCACAAAGGGTGTTGTCGTGCCTTATTTGAACTCATTATCATATAATGAGAGGTTGGGAGAATTAAAGCATGAAGGGTGATGCCGTGCCATTTTATTTATGATATTACATGGTGAGGACGAGAGTAAAAGCACAAAGGGTGATGCCGTGCTATCTTTATTTCATTGCCTTATTTAATTTACGGATTGGTGCTTTACTTGGTTACATCGTTGCGTATTTCAGAAGATGTTATTCGGTGATCTTGTTCTTGTCTTTCTTATGATATTCACCCCTTTAGCATGTCCCATCCCAGTTAATATTTTACGGTTCTATTTGTTATTTGTTGCTTTGTAGATATATTTGTACAAGATTTTACGTATGTGTCTTGTCATAACCTCGTCAATACCTCGTCGAGGTTAGGCTCGACACTTATGGAATATATTGCGTCGATTGTACTCATGCTACACTTCTACATTTTTTGTATGGATACTGGTATTGGTCCCAACGGTGTTTAGAGGTGCATCTGCTCGGATCATATTTTCTTCAGAGACTTGAGATAGAGTTGTTGGTGTTCGTAGACCCTGAAGTTCCCTTCCATTTCCTATCTCTATTGTTTATCTCATTCGAACAGTTATATTTATTTCAAACTATACTTGTAGACTTCTAGTTGTGTATGTAGTAGTGACACCAGATTTCTGGGATTGAGTTAGACCGTGTTGTGTTATGAGTTTATTTCATGTATTTCAGCTTTAATCATCGTTAATAATTGTTGTTATTCTATTTTGAACTGTTTAACTATTGAATTGGTTAACTAATGTTGGGTTGCCTAGCGAGTGGATGTTAGGCGCCATCACGGTCCCGAGGGTGGGATTCTGGGTCGTGACAATAGTCAAGAGTAGGGCATAGACTATGATGATACTTTTGCTCCAGATGCAAGATTGGAAGCAATTGGGCTTCTTATAGCCTTTGCTGCTTACATGAAATTAGCTCTCCATCAGATGGATATCAAGAGTGCCTTCCTCAATGGTTATCGAAAGGAAGAAGTGTTTGTCAAGCAACTACCTGGTTTTGAAAGAAAGGAATGTCCTAATCATGTGTACAATCTTGATAAGTCACTTTTTGCGCTCAAGCAGGCCCCAAGAGCATAATATGAAAGATTGTCCAAATTCTTGCTTGAGCAAGTCTACAAGACAGGTAAAATTGATAATACCTTATTCTTGAAAGAAAAAAGTAAATATCTCTTGATTTTTCAGATATATATTGATGATATAATCTTTAGAGCAACAACTGATAGGTTAAGTAAATAATTTTCTAAGCTAAAAGGGAGTGAATTTTAAATGAGTGTGATGGGTGAGCTAAAAAAAAAATTTAGGCTTACAAATTAAATAAAATCAAATGGAACTATGATCCATCAACAAAATTATGTGAAAGAATTGCTCAAAAGGTTTAAAATAGAAGATTCCAAAGAAATTGGCACTCCTATAGCAACAACCATGAAATTGAACTTGGATGAACCTGGTTCATCTGTTGATCAGAAGATGTATAGGAGAATGATTCGCTCTTTGTTATAGCTCACTGCTAGTGGACCAAACATTATTTTCAGTGTAGGCCTTTGTACTAGATTTCAGGAAAATCCAAAGGAGTCTCACTTAAAGGTAGTTAAGAGGATCTTGAGATACTTAAAAGGCAAAATTGATATTTGCCAATGGTATCCAAAAGGTAGTAATTTTGATTTAGTGGGATATTCTGATGCTGATTATGCAGGTTTTCTTGTGGATAAAAAGAGTACTTCGGGTATGGCATACTTTCCTGACTCATGTCTTGTATCTTGGGCCACCAAAAAGCAAAACTCTATGGCTTTGTCTACTATTGAAGGTGAGTATATGGTTGTTGCCTCATGTTGTGCTCAATTATTTTAGATTAAATAGTTATTAATAGATTTTGGAATTGATGTAGCATGTATCCATATATTTTATGACAATACTAGTGCAATCAATATGATCAAAAACCCGGTTCATCACAAAAAAACTAAGCACATAGATGTTAGGCATCATTTTCTGAGGGATAAGTTTGAGAACGGTTTAATAACTATGGAATTTTGTGCTACTGATAAGCAAATAGCTGACATCTTCACAAAATCTTTGAGTAGGGATCACTTTGAAAGGAATAGGTTAGAATAAGGAATGATTAAGATCACCTAAAAAAATCGGTTCAAACTCGAGATTGGTTAGATAATTTATGAATTTTGTAAATAATTAAATTAAACATTGCTCAGTCTCATACTTTTATTAGCATACTCTTGTGTCATGTACTAAAATATCTCACTGATGTCTAATGATATTACCCATATTTTCTTTTAAAAAATCAGTCTTACACAAGAGAACTTTTACTGAAGAACCTGGTTCATCGAGCTTATAAGGTATGTATTCTACACTCCACATAAGCTGAAATAGATGCAAATGCGTCATGATCTGAAAAGAGTCCCACTTTATCCCAAACTCTTTTTTAAACCAATCAGTTACAAATAAACGAGTTTCACCAAGAGACTCACGCAACATAATTGCTGAAATATTTGGGAAAGAGTCCAACGTCTTTTTAAACCGAAATTCCCAATGCAAAAAGATTTCTAAACTCCAAAAACTTGTCGTTAGACACTAAACATTTCCCTCTTTAAATTGATCTGACCTTATCCTTTCCTTCATCTCATATTTTCTAAAAGATCAAAAAACCCAAAACCATTAATCTCTCTCAAATTCTCTCAACCTTCCAAACTGATTAAATGGAAAACACATCTGAAAACCTCAAGAATTCTAAAAGTCTTTCTTCACCACCCAAAGAACCTTCACCTATACCTTCAATAACCCAAACCCCCAAAAAGATGTGAGTCAAGATGCTTGAATGCAAGACAGTGGCAAGAAGAGAATATGCTAAGAAATGGAATGAGATGCTACTAGCCAATCAAGCAAAAGAATCCCAAAAAATAATGAGTCCTTTAAGTCTGCGACTGAAGGGGAAGAACAGTTTCATCTGAAACTGAACTAATAATTCTGAGTTAAAAACTTCTATTGTTGCTTTTGAAATTGCAGAGAATCTTGAAAATAGGTTTGTGTTAGTTGGTTCGGTTGCTGGTGTAGAAACTATTGATAATTGGTGGTAAAAATGGAAAAGAAAAATAAAAATAAAAATAAAAAGATAGTGAGGGTGTTGAGGCAGATGTGAGGGGAAGGGAAAAAGAAAGAGTGGTTGAATCTACTTCACCCACTCTTATTTGTTTGAGTGAAGAAACTGAGAAATGATTTTTTTGGAGTGAAGAGAGTGTTGATGAGGAAGAAACTATTGAAAAAGAAGGAGAAAGTGGCTCTGGGGACACTACTGTAGCAGAGGGGCTTGTTAGGTTGAGGAAAAGGTTCCAAGAACCTTGCTCCTTCTAGAAAGGAACCCTTTTATGATCTGCTGCAGAAAGTATTTGACAGTTACAACCCAAAGAAGAATAAGAGTGCATGATTGAGAATACCTGGAAAGTCAATGGGTGGCTAGAAGAGAAAGGATGCCCCTTTCTATCCCTGCAGAGACTCCTCCCACAAGAGGAAGAACTACAAGGAGCCAGAAAAAGCAGAGTGAGGCCTGAAAGTTTGAGGAGAAAAATATTCTTTCATTCAATAATTAAATTTGTATAAGAGTCATAAATTTATACAAAAAAGAATTCTACAAAAGATGGTAATAATCCCTTGACTCAAGGAGATTCCTTATTTCAAGGGATTTTTCGTTTAAACATTTTCCTAAAATATCTACATCTATATCTCCTAAAGATCATACAAATCTGTTATCAGAATCTTTTATTTTTTTCCTTTAATCTCTACACTACCCCTCAAGTTGGTGCATAGATATCAATCGTGCCCAACTTTCTAACTAGAGATTCAAACTGTGGCTTGAATAGCCCCTTAGTGAGAATATCGGCCATTTGTTGAGAAGTCTGAACAAAGGGCATGCAGATTACTCCATCTTCAACTTTTTCTTTTATGAAATATTTATGTATCTCAACATGTTTTATTCTATCATGTTGTCTAGGATTGTGAGCAATATTTATTGTTTCTTTGTTGTCACAATATAGACTCATAGGCATTGTAACAGGTCTTCTCAACTCCTCTAAAATTCTCCTGAGCCAAATTATCTCACATACTCCATTGGCCATAGCACAAAATTCTGCTTCTGCACTACTCTTGGCTACCACATTCTTTTTTTTGCTCCTTCAGGTTACAAGATTACCTCATACATAGGTACAATACCCAGAGGTAGACCTTCTATTTGAGTTCGAGTCTGCCCAATCAACGTCTGTATAAGATTCAATCCTTTGATGTTCACTTTTTCCAAAGAATAATCTTTTCCCTGGTGAACCTTTAAGGTATCTTAATATCCTATGAACTGCCTCCAATTGTTCTTCATAGGGAGAATGCATAAATTGACTTTCCAAACGTACCGTGAAAGCTATATCTGGTCTTGTATGTGATAAATAGATAAGCTTTCCAACTAGTCTTTGATACTGTCTTACGTCCGCCAGTTTTCCCTCCTTCATTCCAAATTTTTTATTGGGATCTATTAGAGTTTCTGCTGGGCGACATCCGCTCATCCCAATTTTGTCAAGTAAGTCAAGCACATACTTACGTTGAGAAACTGCAAGTCCTCTTTCTGATCTAGCTACCTCCATACCCAAGAAGTATTTCAATAGTCCGAGATCCTTGATTTCAAATTATGAGGCTAGTTTCTTCGTCAAGGCTTCCATTTCTGTTGAGTCATCCCCTGTTAGAATTATGTCGTCCACGTACACTATTAAAACTGCTATCTTCCCTTCTTTTTAGTGCTTTGTGAACATTGTATGGTCTGCTTGTCCCTGAGCATATCCTTGCTTCCTCACAAACTCGGTGAATCTGTCAAACCATGCTCTCGGAGATTGCTTTAACCCATATAAAAATTTCCTCAATTTATAAACTATCGAGCCATACCTGTTTTCAAATTCTGGAGGAAGGTCCATGTAGACTTCTTCCAATAAGTCACCATTAAGAAATGCATTCTTTACATCAAGTTGTTGAAGAGGACAGTTCAAGTTCACTACAATACTCAGAAGAACTTGAATAGTATTTAGTTTTGCCACCGGCGCAAATGTCTCGAGATAGTCAATCCGTAGGTTTGTGTGAAATATTTTGCCACCAGACGTGCCTTATATCTCTCTAAGGACCCATCTGATCTAAACTTTACTGTGAACACAAATTTGCAACCAACAGTCTTCTTTTCCTTTGGCAAATCTACTACCTCCCACGTTTTATGTTTTTCAAGAGCCATCATTTCCTAAAGAATTGCTTCCTTCCACTTGGGAACTTTTAGAGCATCCTGCACATTTCTTGGAATTTTCACACTAGGTAATTGTGAGGAGAAAGCAGATAACATTTGAGAAAGATTTTTAAAAGACATAAAATTTGATATGGGATACTTTGCACAATGTCTGACACCTTTACTCAAGGCAATGGGAAGGTCAAGATCACTAGAATCGGACTGGACAGGACTAGACTCAGATAAGTTTATAGGGGAGTTACCATGAGGATTAGTAGAATCTTGGGGTTTAGATTCTTGACAGTGCCGAGTAGTTCTAGTCTCATGTCTTTGATTGTCGCTCCTTCTTGAGTTGATAATAAGCTCCTTTGTACCTGTTTGATCATTTTCTTTATTTGTATCAATATCATGATTTTTTCTTAAAGATTCAGATTCCAAATTTTTACTATTTAAAACATCTAATTTCGGTGATAAAATACTAAAGTCCTTATCTGAATAAATTCTAGAATCTGATTCTTTTCTAGGTTCAAAAAGATCAAGAAATTGAAGTGAATTTTCTCTTAATTTCTCCCCGTGAAGATGAGACTTAAAATATGGTTCACACTCAAAGAAGGTTACATCCATCATAGTGAATAGTTTTCTCTTATATGGATCATAACACTTGTACCTCTTCTGATTTGGTGCATATCCCACAAACACATATTTATTGGCTCTAGGATTTAATTTCCCTTGAGTTCGGTTATGAATAAAAGCAGTACATCCAAAAACTTTCAAAGGTAAATCATTCATCAACCTAGAGGAAGGAAAAGTCTCCTGAAAAATACTTAAGGGTGTCTTGAACTGTAAAACTTTTGAAGGCATTCTGTTGATAAAAAAATGGCAGTTAGAAGAGCTCCCCCCCCCCCCAAATAGATACTTAGGAACATTACTAGTGAATAATAAATTCCTAGTGACCTCTAAGAGATGTCTGTTTTTTCTCTATGCAACCCTATTTTGTTGGGGAGAATCCGGACATGATCTTTGATGTACTATGCCTTTTTCTAAGAAAAACTCCCCTAATTCTTCATTAAGGTATTCTCTGCTATTATCACTCCTAAATATTTGTATCTTCACCTGAAATTGTGTTTCAATCATAATATAAAATATTTTAAAGATCTCTTTGACTTCAGATTTTTCTTTCAATAAGTATACCCAACTAAGTCTCGTATGATCATCAATAAAGCTTACAAACTATTTTTTTCTCTATCATGGTAGGAATCCTAGATGGTCCCCAAATATCACTGTGAATTAGGAGAAAAGGTTTCGTAGCTTTATATGGCTTAGATGGGAAAGAGGTTCGGTGATGCTTCGCAATTTCACAAACTTCACAATTGAAAAGAGATGGACTTTTATTATTAAATAAACTCAAAAACAGATGTTTTAAATAGAAAAAATTAGGATGTCCTAACCTGTAATACCACATCATAATATTATTACAAATAAAACTAGAGTTCAAACATGTACTTGGAGATTGAAAACTAAAATTGGATCAATCCTCGAAGACATAAAGACCTACACTTTCTCTAGCACTGCCAATCGTCCTTCCTGAGATTAGTTCCTGAAATTCACAACGGGAAGAATAAAAATGGCACGACAACTAAGGGCACAGGCAAGTTTACTTACTGATAATAAACTACATGATAACTTAGGAATATGAAGAACATCATGTAGGACAAGAAGGAATGAAATTTTAACTATCCTCATCCCAGCTACTGCCGAGAGAGAACCATCTGCCACCCGAGTCTTTTTATTTCCTACAGATGGGACATATATGGAAAAGGATTGGGAACAACAGGTCAAATGATCAGTTGCTCCGGAATCAACAATTCAAGGTAATTTTCGTAGGGTACTACTACTAAGGAAAATTGAGGGTAGGATACATCTTTGGACAAATGAGCAAGATGGTTGGCTTGAAGTATTTTCACCTCGAATTTGTGGAGATTGCAAAAGATTATGCAGAAAATCTAACTGTTCCTTTGTGAACTAAGGTAAATCTGAAGTAGTCTATTGGCCCATGTTATCCCCGAAAACCTGCAATGCGCGATTGTCAAGTGGCTGGCCAAATCGACCATCATTCCCTTTTTTCTTCCAATTTGGAGGTTTTTCGTGTATTTTCCAGCATATCTCTTTTGTGTGACATAGCTTCCTGCAATGCTCACACCACGTTTTTTTCTTTTTATCCCCTTCAGTTTCGTTTCTTACAGTAGCTAGTGCAGAGTTCTCTAGCATTTTGAAATCTGAGTCTAAGTTTAGTTTTAGCATCACCTTCCGCCTATTTTCTTCTCTCCTTATCTCCGAAAAAGCTTCCCTAAGAGTTGACAGTGGTTTCTTTCCTAAAGTCTGGGATCTAACCTCATCATACTCCTTATTTAACCAGGCCAAAAAAAATACACACGATCATTGTCCTCTTTTTTCATAAACCTAACACTATCGATTGGACAATCCCACTCATCATTATGGCATTGATCTAACTATTGCCAAAGATACATCATCTCATTATAAAAATCAGTAACCTCATGCTCACCTTGTCTAGACTTCCACAGTTTTATTTTTATCTCAAAGATTTATGCAAATTTTGTCTAAATCTGAGTAAGTTTCTCTCACAGCCTCCCAAATATCTTTTGATGTGGGAAGAAAAAGGCAAGATTGACCTACAGATGGCTCCATGGAATTAATCAGCCATGCACTGATGAGTGAATTTTCAGACTTCCACGTGCCGACTTTTGAATCTTCAGCTTTTAGACTTTGAGTTTCTCCAGTCAAATACCCTAGTTTTCCTCTTCCATCTATGGCCAGTTTAACGGTCTGAGCCTATTCTAGATAATTCCGTCCATTCCTCTTGTGGACAGTTAGCCGGAATGAGTAATTTGATGTATATCTGTTTAGGATCATGATGGAACGAGTTAAATATGCAGCAACAGTCACTTTCAGTGGTGTCTCTGATACCATGAAAGTTTGAGGAGAAAAATATTCTTCCATTCAATAGTTAAATCTATACAAAAGTCATGAATTTATACAAAAAAAAGAATTCTACAAAAAATGGTAACAATCTCTTGACTCAAGGAGATTCCTGATTTCAAGGGATTTTATGTTTAAACATTTCCCTAAAATATCTACATCTATATCTCCTAAAGATAATACAAATCTGATAAAATCATAATCTTTTATGTTTTTCCTTTAATCTCTATAAGGCCAACTTGAAAAAGTTCTTAGCTGAGAGTTCCAAGAAAGATATTGTCAAGGGGAAGAAGAAAGTTTGGGAAACAAGTGAGGCAATTCAGATAGATGAGATGGACCTGGTCCTTCAAGATGATGATGTGACAGAGGAGGTGGAAGTGGTCACTCCTAGTTCTAAGAGAAGAAAGACTTCTAAGAAGAAGTCTCTAAAAAAGTCGGCTTAGGCAGAAGACTCAGTCCTATCCAAGAGAACCAGGTCTACTAGAAATTCTAAGAAAGTTCTAATGGTGGAGGAAGAAAGTGAAGAAGAAACTGATCATGAGGAAGATAAGGTGGTTAAGTTTTAGAAAAGCACCATTTTGATAGGGAGACTCCTTAGTGATTTGGATGAAGAAAGAATGGTCCTACTGCTGGAAAAAATGGAATTACAAGGTTGGAAGGACATGGTCCTTCAGTTGGAAGGAAGATTGACCAAGGCTGAACTTATGGAATATTTTGGCAACTGTGAGATTGAAAATGGAAGGGTCACCAGTGAGGTGAAAATAAGCTTTGATGACAAAGATCTTGGATAGATACTAGGTATACCGGCTGAGGGGTATAATGACTATACAAAGTTTAAATAGCCTAGTTTAGATGATCTTCCTACCTCACTGGCCATTATCGGGAAATTTGTTGATAGGGACTTGGAGCAAGAACCTAGAGCTGTGTACAAAAGTGAAATTAATCCCTCTCATAGCTTTTTGAGTTTGTGAACATGTTAGCTCTGCCCATGTAGGAAAGAAGTCATATGGCAACCTTCATAGACCTGGTCTTTATGGAATACCTAGAGAGTGAGAAGTAGATCAATTGACAGGGTTCATAATCCAACTCCTTCATAGGGTTATTTGTGGTACCAAGACTCATGTCATTTCCTATGAATTTGTCCTAAGTGTTGTGCTTGCCTCCTTTAAGGTTATTTTGTACTAGTAAAGAAATGGGATGTTTGTACTAGTAAAGACTATTTTGGGGCCGGAACTTTGACTGATTGTGACTACCAAGTCCAAATTGTGCCTAAAAAACTTGGTTCATCTAAGAGGGTACCTAAGAACAGCAAGGCTAGAGCATTTGAGCAGGAGAGTGGGGCTAAGGATTTTGAGATTAAAAGGATTAAGAAACGGTTGGCTGAAGTAGAAGCTGAGAGAGACTCTCTCAAGTTTGAGCGTGCAAAGGAGAAAGAGAAGAATGAAGTTATTCTTTAAGATATGTTGAAACTGCTTCAAGCCAAAAATCAAGAACCTGGTCCTTCCCAGTCCTAAATTGTTCCTAGCCCAGTCGTAACCAGTGGCCCAAGTGGGAGTTCTATGTTTTTGCTCATGGTTCTATGTTTTGATTTTTTCTTATGCTCTGAGGTAAGATCTTATCAATTAATGATATTCATTGCTTTTGATCTAATTTATTGTTGATATTTCTTAGATGGATAATATCCTTAGATTGAAAAAGAGAAAAAATTAAATTCCTGATTGCGTTTGAATTCCTGATTGCGTTTGAAGTAGCCCAGTTAAAATCTGGTCACTTGAGTTAATTATGCAATTTTTTGATGATGCAAAAGGGGGAAGATAAGGTGTATTTTTGCTTTGGACTGTAATATTTATAACCTAATGAACTTGGTCCTTGATGATTTGTGACTGTAAATGAAAAGTGTTATGATATTTTGTTTGATGTTGAGTTGAGTTGAAACAGGTTTCACGCTTCTGAAAAGTACAAAGTTTGTCATCATCAAAAGGGGGAGATTTGTTGACCTGGGCAGTTTTGGTTTTGATGATTCGTAAAAGAACACATGCATAAATCAGGTTCATGGACGTTGTACACAGGTTTTGGTCAGATTCAAGCAAAAGGCATGCATGCTCAAGGGATAAGTATAAGTGGTTATTTCTGATAATCTCTAAACGAAAAGATTGTATATTTGATAAGGAACAGGACTCCTTACGTGAAGAGAACTTTATCCAAGATAAGGAAAGAGTTAGAAGTTGAAGTTAACTAGAACTCTTCCACCAGGGAAGAGTAAAGCATCATGTTTCTAGTTAATCCTAATCCAACTAACTCTCTCTCTCTCTCTCTCTCTCTCTCTCTCTCATATATATATATATATATATATATATATATATATATATATATATATATATATCAGTTGTGTTCTCTTTTACAGATGGCGTGCACATAGAAGTTAAACAAGAATTGAGACCAAAATAGCAAGGCATTTTGTGAGCAAATCATGTGAGTTTCAAGAGTGCGAACCTGAATCTACATGAACCGGATTGAAAAACCAGTTTCATGTGTGTAACTTTAATTCTATTTCAATTGTAGTAGGGGCTTTTGAGTTGTACCTTTCAGCTTTTCTTTAGAAGAAGTTGTGTTAGGTACTTGAGTTGTATCATTCAAGTTAGAGTTAACTTGAAGTTGTCGCAATAGCCTGTGACTTATTGCTACAAGGGTTAGAGTTAATACTTAGGTTTGCAAGAGTTTGTAAACATTGTTGTTTGACTCAGAGTTGTAGTAAAGTGTTGAGAAAAATCCTATTGGGAAGTAGATCGTGGTGTTTTCAACTTTTTGAGCAGAGTGTTCTCCACGTAAAAATACTTGTTGATAGAAACTTAGGGTCCAACAAATTATATAGAGAACCTGATTCCCTATTAGTTCCCACAGAATACACATAACAAGAGATAAGTAAATGACACATCAGAGTTTTACGTGAAAAACTCATAACTCACGGGAGTAAAAACCATGACCTACACTCGTAGGCTTTCAACTTCACTAACCGAGCAAATTTTAGATTACAACTTATTGCAACCTAGGAATTAAACTCTTAATCTCTCACTCACTTGCAATAACTCTATTACAAGTCTCTTTGTAATAACTCTATTACAAAGCTCACAACTCGACTTACTCTAGCCAAGACACAAATACAAGATTTATGATTTTACAATTAGTTTCTTACACAATGCTTCTAACTAAGCTAAGTAGGAATTACAAATAAATCACTCTAACAAAAGTGCAGCATAACTAGGGACATATAATAACACAATGCTGGAAACTGGTCCTTCGTTATGCTGTTCTTTGTTCTTGAAACCTGGAAGTCACTTGCAAGATAGCAACACATTTGAGAGAGGGTTTGATTAATTCTGGAAGGTGCAGGTGTGTGTTTTCTTCATTGCTTTATGTTAATAATATCCAAGTGATGTCACTTGGATGATACAAGCAATATCCGGTACAAGGCATGTCCCATAAGGTGGTTGCTTCACTGGTCACACTGTTGCATGTGTGCAGAGGAACAGTTGCAGGAACTTTACAGCTGTGAGCAGTTGACTGGTACAGTCAGCAAGGGAACTGATGTCCATCTATTCCCTCTGTCGTCTCTTTGACTCTTATTGTTGGAACTTATGCCTGACTTGAGATTTGTTGTTCTTGAGCACTTGAGGATGTGTAACAGGTTCCCCATCTGGTTCTTATCTTTAAGTTTGTTAGATTATCAAAACATAACATGACACATATAACCTACCACTTGTGTTCTTTACTTTCTGCGTTACTTATTCCGCAACTGTAGTTTAAGGAACTCATAGAAGAACTAAGTCCTTCTATAATCCAGCGCACGCACCATCTCTCCTCTTATGTGGTATTGAAGTATAACGCATTAGAACTCTTAAAATATTTGTGTGCATGTACTGGTAATGCAATTCTGACTGTGATGCTGTGAATATCTCCGTCTTAGACACCAGATAAGAATTGGTTCAATCTCGTCTTAGAAATGGGTGCTAAAAGAGTTGTATGTGGACTGGAAATTTTGTGTGGTGATTGGAAAAACCTACAACTAAAGCTGGTCACAACACATGCCGTTGACAAACTTTGCTCTCGTCCACTAAAGACAAATACAATGCACTTTATCCTTTTGTCTTTTATTTTCATTTTCTAAAATTTTATTAATATCGCGTAGAAAATATTGCTAAATGTCTTAGAGGAATGGCATTGGCTATTATCAAGATTTTGGAGTTCGAATTTCGTACAAAGTTACTTGTGATGTCCAATCTTTGATCTGATGTAGATATGGATTAGTGCCTACCAAATAAAATTTCATTTGAACAGGAAGTGTTAACGGGAGTATTTACTTGCAAAGATAAGTGACTGCATCAAATTTGAGCTACATATTTACATAAAAGGAAAAATTGGAAAAAAGCTAGTTTTAATTGTTGGACTCAAATGGCGAGAACAAGACAGTGTTACAATGAAGAAGAAGGTGGAATGTGGGGAAGGTGAAAAAGTGGGATTTTAAGAGGTTTCACGCAATTAAATTTGAGTGGAAGATACACACTTCATCATGTTTAAAGATTCACGAGATATGCTTCTACCAACTTCATGGGCGGAGCTAGAAGTCCGACTACGGATTCGATTGAACTCACTAGCTTTTGACTATATTAAAAAATTTATTAAATATGAACAAGTATTAAATTTAGAACTCAGTTGTTAGTATTTGACGTTATCATTCTAAAATTCAGAATTCATAAAACTGAAATTATGGCTCCGCCTCTTATCTACGGTGATGACAAATTTAAAGGTCTATCAATGTGCTTCGCCTATTTTAAACTCTTAGCAAGAGGCACGCTAATCATTCATAAAGTCTCTTGTTGATAACATTGAATTTATTAGGGTCGTATCATAAGTCAACTCGCAGTGGACAAATCAACTAACTAATATCATAATCTATTAGCTTTATTCTTTCTTTTTGCTTTTGCTTATCTCTTATATTTTCTAATGAAGAAGATTTTTTGATATATCTTAATTAATAATAAATATATGTCACGGTCTACCGCAACTAATTTTAACTAATAGGTGGTGCTGTCAATAGATACGTATTTTCTGATATTATTGCACCATTTCAAACGTTGGACCACATAACTTGTATATATTTCTAGTTTCATATAGCAATTAATTTCAATTTAAGGAAATCATATTGTATACGGTCAAAACCGGTTTCGACCTTCGTATGGTTAGTCAAGATTGGAACATAATGGACCGAAGGTCATCTTCATAATATCGAGATGAGATCTAAATCCAGGTTACCAAGCTCGAATTTCTAGGACCGTACGAAAATCGAGCTCGAAGTCATTACCGAGCTCGAGTCCAAATCAAACTATGAAGGCGGGGTCATCGAGCTTAAAAGTCAGAGACCGATCAATATCTAGCCCGATTGGATACCGAGCCCCAAGTCAATATCGAGCTCGAGTCAATATCGAGCTCGAGTTAATATCGAGCTCTAAACCCTGAAATCGGCCAGTACCAAATCCGACCAAGATCGAGCCAAGAGACAAGAGTCGTTACAGTCGCACTAAGGAGAGAGAATCTCGACGGGAATGGAAAAGATATTCTATTATGGGATCCCCACTATGTATTTTTAATTATATCTAAAGTATGATTTCTCCTCTATTAGAGGGATAGCTACTAGTATTTCTGTAAGGGGAGAACATTAAGACATCAATACACTCTATTATTATTGACAGAGAAAAACATACTGATATCGATATAGAGATTATGCTCTTGTGAGCTTTATACATTGATTCATCTTTGCTTGTTCATAAACTAGCTTTCTATTCAATTTGGTTTGTATTTCATTCTTTATACAGTCGATACTCAATATATTTCTACTTACTTTCAGATTTGTGCCAAGTTATACTACGTATCCTTAGAACTACGTACAAATTCAACTCTATCCGGTTTTTAGGTAAACAGTTTGGCGCCCACCGTGGGGCTAAGGATAACAGTGGTTCTTTGGTATGAATCTCTACAAAACACACCATTTTACGCTTGCTCTCGGAAGTGTCTTTGATTTCAGGTTAAAAATAATTATCTCTTAATTAATGGCCCTACCTATCGACAACGAAGCAGGCCTTCAAGATGAGAACAACAACTTCACCCCGAGGGATGGAAGACCACTCGTCGTTCCTATTGGAGCTCGGGTCAAAGAGCCAATAGACATTAATTCACATGTGGCCATCGAGACATATCAACGTTCTGACCCTAAAACTAGCATTCAAGGTAGAACTGGGTCTGCAGCTAGGAATACTCAAAACGCTGAGAAAAACGGAATCAGCTTTTTATGATCTTCGAGATGTTACCAGCTCATCAAGTAGCAATAGCCCAGTTGCAGATCTAAACCCATGCACCGACCAGACTCGAGCCCAGTCCACCCCAGGCACCTATGCAGACCGATCCTGCCCAGAGGAATCCCAATCAAATGTGCGAATATCATGGCACTCATGGCCACAGAACGGAAGATTGCAGGCAACTAAGAGAGGAGGTAGCCCGGTTATTCAATAAAGGGCACCTTCGAGAATTGTTAAGTGACAGGGCCAAAAACCACTTCAAAAACAGGAATTTCAATAGACAAAATGAACAAGAAGAGCTACAACACATCATCCACATGATCATTGGTGGGATCGATACCCCCTAGGGTCCGGTGCTTAAACGCACTAAGATATCCATTGTAAGAGAAAAGCGATCCCGGACTCAGGATTACTCCTCTGAAGTAACATTGTCCTTTGATAACGAAGACGTGGAAGGAATCATGAAACCACATAACGATGAACTGGTAATATTTGTATTTATGAATAAAACTCAAGTTAAACGTGTGTTAATTGATCCAGGTAGTTCGGCCAACATCATCCGATCGAGGGTCATAAAGCAACTCGGTCTATAGGACCAGATCGTACTCGCAACCTTGGTACTAAACAGATTCAATATAGCATGCGAAACTACTCAGGGCGAAATAATCATGCCAGTTAACATGGCCGGGACCATCCAAGAAACAAAGTTCCACGTGATCGAAGGCAATATGAGATACAACGCCCTGCTCAGAAGACCGTGGATCCACAATATGAGGGTTGTACCCTCGACCCTCCACCAGGTTTTGAATTTCCCAACATCGGAGGGAATCAAAACGGTCTACGGGGAGCAACCGGCTGCAAAAGAAATGTTTGCCATCGATGAAGTGATTCCTATATCATCATTATCTTCAGCAAAAGGATCGGATTCGAAAGGGGAATGGAATACCAAATAGCAATCACAAACGTTGGCTTAGACCCAATTAGAGAATCAGAAGACTAACGAAGATGATGAACATGGGATCCCTCGATCCTTCGTAGTCCCCGATGATTCCGACACTACCCAATCAACGGTCGAAGAACTGGATCAAGTCATACTAATCGAATATCTGCCTGAACAAAAGGTATACCTAGGCACGAGGCTAGATCCCGAGCTCAGGAAAAAGCTTATTCAATTTCTTATAGCTAACATAGACTGTTTCGCTTGGTCCCATCTTGACATGACAGGGATCCTGCCGGGAATCACCACTCACAAGCTAAGCTTGGACCTAGAGTGCCACCCGGTAAAACAAAAAAGAAGGGCCCAGTCTGAGGTCAAACATGCCTGCATCAAAACGAGGTAATCAAACTTCTTAAAATAGGTCCATTCGGGAAGCAAGATATCCCGAATGGCCAGCAAATATGGTGGTAGTCCCTAAAAAGGGAAACAAACTTAGAATGTGTATAGATTATAAAGACATGAATAAAGCAGGCCCCAAGGATTCTTTTCCTTTGCCTAATATCGATCGTATGATCGATGCCACAGTCGGCCACGAGACTCTCAGTTTTCTCGATGCTTATTCTGGGTACAACCAAATACAGATGAACTCAGAGGATTAGGAAAAGACATCGTTTATCACTAAGTACGGGACTTATTGTTATAATGTAATGCCATTCGGTCTAAAAAAATGTTGGTGCAACTTATCAACGCCTAGTGAACCGAATGTTCGAAAAGCAAATAGGAAAATTAATGGAGGTTTATATTGATGGAGTGTTAGTTAAATACCTACGAGCAGAGGACCACTTAAAGTATTTGTAGGAAACTTTCAACATACTAAGGGAATACAATATGAAGCTCAATCCCGAAAAATGTGCATTCGGGGTTGGCTCGGGCAAGTTTCTCGGTTTCATGGTGTCCAATCGAGGAATCAAGATTAACCCCGATAAAATCAAAGCAATCGAGGACATCACAGTGGTATATAATGTAAAGGTCATACAAAGGCTAACAGGACGGATAGCCGCCCGAGAAAGATTCATTTCGAGATCCTCGGATAGGAGTAATCGGTTTTTATCTCTTCTTAAAAATAAAAGCAATTTTGCATGGACTCCGGAATGTCAGCAGGCTTTGGAAGAGATAAAACGGTATTTATCGAGCCCTCCGTTACTTCATACCCCGAAAGCAGATGAACATCTTTATCTGTATCTAGTTGTCTCGGAGATAGCGGTAAGTAGAGTCCTAATTTGAGAAGAACGAGGTACGCAATTCCCTATTTATTATGTCAGACGAAGTTTAGGTGAGGCCGAAACTAGATATCCACACTTAGAAAAATTAGCGCTTGCTTTAATAAGCGCCTCTACGAAACTAAAACCATATTTCCAGTGCCATCCGATACATGTTATAACAACTTATCCTCTACGAAATATTTTACACAAACTTGAGCTTTCAGGTCGATTGGCCAAATGAGCCATAGAGATCGGTGGGTACGACATCGAGTATCAACCTCGAACCGCTATAAAATCTCAAATCTTAGCGGACTTCGTGGGTGACTTTATGCTGGCCTTCGTACCCGAGATTGAAAAAGAATTACTGATAAAATCGGGTACCTCTTCGGGAGTCTGGACCCTCTTTACGGATGGTTCCTCAAACACAAAGGGGTCCGGACTAGGCATCGTACTGAAATCGCCCACAGGTAATGTAGTTAGACAGTCTATTAAAACTATAAAATTGACTAACAATGAGGCCGAGTATGAGGCAGTGATTGCAGGTCTCGAACTAGCTAGAAGTTTGGGGGATGTGGTCGTGGAGGCTAAATGTGATTCCCTCCTTGTGGTAAATCAAGTCAATAGGACTTTTTAAGTTCGAGAAGATCGAATGCAGAGGTACTTGGATAAATTACAAGTGACTCTACATTGATTCAAAGAATGGACTTTGCAACATATACTTCGAGAGCAAAACAGTGAGGTCGACGCTCTTGCGAACTTAGGATTGTCGGTCGAGGATGACGAACACAACTCGGGGACGGTCGTGCAACTCATGAAATTGAAAATTGAAGAAGTTCATGCCGAGATAAACTCCACAAGTCTAACCTGGGATTGGAGAAAAAAATATATAGAGTACTTCAAAAACGGGAAACTTCAATTAGATCCAAAGGAATCGAGAGATCTACGCACAAAAGTTGCACGGTTCACCTTATCCAATGATGGAACGCTGTTTAGAAGGATGTTCGATGGTCTATTAGCAATATGTTTGGGACTGGGAGATACTGACTACATCCTACATGAGATTCACGAGGGCACTTGTGGGAATCATTCTGGTGCTGATTCGTTGGTCCACAAAATAATCAAAACAGGATATTATTGGATCGATATGGAAAAGATGCGAGGGAGTTCGTTCAAAAATGCGACAAATGTCAAAGACATGCGCCCATGATTCATCAACCCGGGGAGCTTCTCCACTCGGTCCTATCTCCTTGGCCTTTCATGAAATGGGGAATGGACATCGTCGGCCCCCTCCCATCGGCCCTAGGTAAGGCTCAATTTATTTTGTTTATGACTGATTATTTCTCTAAATGGGTTGAAGCACAGGATTTCGAGAAAGTCAGAGAAAAGGAGGTGATAGACTTCATTTGGGACCAAATCATATGTCGGTTCAGGATGCCATTCGAGATTGTATGTGACAATGGAAATAAATTCATCGGAAGCAAAATAACCAAATTTCTCGAAGACCACAAAATCAAAAGGATCCTATCAACACCTTATCATCCCAGCGGAAACAGACAGGCCGAATCGACCAACAAAACCATCATCCAAAATCTTAAGAAAATATTAACCGACGCTAAAGGGAAATGAAGAGAAATACTACCCGAAGTCCTATGGCTTACCACACAACATCGAAATCAAGTGCCAGGGTGACACCATTCTCGTTGTTTATGGCGCGGAATCTCTTATCGCGGTTGAGGTCGGAGAACCTAGCATCAGGTTTTGATATGCAACAAATGAGTCGAATATTGAGTTGATGAATAAGAGCCTAGAGTTATTGGATAAAAAATGAGAAGCGGCTCTCGTTCGATTAGTCTCCCAAAAACAGCGGATCGAAAGGTATTATAATCGAAGAACCAATCTTCGATATTTTAAAATCGGGGACTTAGTGCTAAGGAAAGTTACCCTCAACACCTTAATTCCAAATGAAGGAAAACTGGGTCCGAATTGAGAAGGACCGTATCAGGTTCTCGAAATCGTCGAAAAAGGATCCTACAAGCTCGGTGTAATAAACGGCAAACAACTACCAAGCAATTGGAACTTGGAGCACCTAAAACGATACTACTGTTAAGGTACGACCCTCCTATGTTCATTTATATGTCAAAATTAACCCTTGCAGGTGTTTGATCAAAAACAGGGATGGGTTATTCAACTCGAAGCCTTTAGGAATGAAAGCACGTGTTGCATTCTTTTTCTCTTGGATCGGTTTTGTCCCAAATGGGTTTTTTGACAAGGTTTTTAATGAGGCAACCATTGATCATGCTAACATAGAACAATTAAATAGTATTCAAGGCCTCTTTACAATCAACATCGAATACCGGGGGCATTACCGTCGAATATATCAAGTTTGATTGTCAAGTTCGATGCAAGGAAGTTACTTTATGATAATAGGGTTTCGATAGGAAAATTGTAAGAGCCAAATGGTCAAAACGAACCATGCTCGTTTAGTTTGCTCGATCCCTAGCACAAAACATGAACACATGTATAATGACATAAAGAGAAATTTCTTCTTTACCATTATCTTATATCCCTGAAAAATTCCTCTATTTTGAGATCTATTATGTAGACTAAGCCTAAGGGCTAATCTTATTTCGAGTTCGAGCAATCACTCACTCGATTATTAAAAGCCTACAGGCTATGTTACTTCGAGTTCGATCAATCACTCACTCGACTACTAAGCCTAAGGGCTAATCTTATTTCGAGTTCGAGCAATCACTCACTCGACTACTAAGCCTAACGGCTAATCTTATTTTGAGTTCGAGCAATCACTCACTCGACTACTAAGCCTAATGGCTAATCTTATTTCAAGTTCGAGCAATCACTCACTCGACTACTAAGCCTAAGGGCTAATCTTATTTGATTTCGAGCAATCACTCACTCGACTATTAAATGCCTACATGCTACATTACTTCGAGTTCGAGCAATCACTCACTCGACTACTAAGCCTAAGGGATAATCTTATTTCGAGTTTGAGAAATCACTCACTCGACTACTAAGCCTAAGGGCTAATATTATTTAAAGTTGGAGCAATCACTCACTCGGCTACTAAGCCTAAGGGCTAATCTTATTTCGAGTTCGAGCAATCACTCACTCGACTACTAAGTCTAAGGGCCAATCTTATTTAGAGTTCGAGCAATCACTCACTCGACTATTAAAAGCCTACGGGTTACATTACTTCGAGTTCAAGCAATCACTCACTCGACTACTAAGCCTAAGGGCTAATCTTATTTTGAGTTTGAGCAATCACTCACTCGACTACTAAGACTAAGGGATAATCTTATTTCGAGTTCGAGAAATCACTCACTCGACTATTAACAGCCTAAGGGCTACATTACTTCGAGTTCGAGCAATCACTCACTCGACTACTAAACCTAAGGGATAATTTTATTCTAAGTTCAAGTAATCACTCACTCGATTATTAAAAGCCTATGGGCTATATTACTTCGAGTTCGAGCAATCACTCACTCGACTACTAAGCCTAAGGGCTAATCTTATTTTGAGTTCGAGTAATCACTCACTCGACTACTAAGCCTAAGGGCTAATCTTATTTCGAGTTCGAGCAATCACTTACTCGACTATTAAAAGCCTATGGGCTACATTACTTTGAGTTCGAGCACTCACTCACTCGACTATTAAAAGCCTACGGGCTACATTACTTTGAGTTCGAGCAATCACTCACTCGACTATTAAAAGCCTACTAGCTACACTACTTTGAGATCGAGCAAACACTCGCCCGACCTTAAGGCCTAAGGGATACCTTATAAAGCCTAAGGGCTACATTACTTCAAGTTCAAACAAACTCTCACTCAGTTATAAAGGTCACAAGGTCTGACTTCGATCAAATTGCCTAAAGACCTCGAACTTATGAAAACTTTCATAAGGCATGAATGAAACAAAATCTTCACAAGGCAGAGAATAAAATAGAGACAAGTCGGGAAAGGAAAAGATCTTTATATATATATATATATATACACACACACACACAACGTCCGATCAGGACCCTACACAAAAAATCAAAATGGAAAAAACCCTAAGTTTCCTGTTTATTTCCGGGGGCAGTCTCTTCTCCATCGGGCTCCTCCCCGCTCTCAGACACACTCTTGCTCCCATCATCATCATCATCATCATCATCAGAAGCCAAGGATCCGGCAACGACTTCAACCTCTTTAGTCTTTTGTATCTCTTCGATAAGATCAAAACCTCGGGCGTGGATCTCCTCGAGGGTTTCCCTCCGAGATTGGCATTTGGCGAGTTCAGCAACCCAATATGCTCGAGTTTGAGTGGTCTCAGCTGCCTTTTTTGCTTGTACTTTAGCGGCTTCAGCATCGGCTCGATAGACGGCCACGAATGATTCCGCCTCGGCCTTTGCGGTTTCGGCTTCAGATTTGGCCTTGGCAAGTTCGGAAGCCAACCGAGTCTCGAGCTCCTCTATTTTTCTTGCTTGAACCGGGCTCTTCTCCTTCATGCCTTGAAGTTGACTTTCGGCCGATGATGAGCAGTCTTTTTTTCTGCGGCGAGGAGGTCAATGCCTTTTTTCCATGCCAAGGTCTCCCCCTTATCGTATCGACCTCCTCACGAAGTAACCCGATCACATCAAGCTTCTACTGTAGCTTTGAGATCGAAATATTAGCCATCGTTCCCGAATCAAGCCCATGATTTTTTAAGATTATCATTACCTGCTCGGTCAGGTCGGTCTGATCTTGGTATGCCTTAGCCAACTCGGCTCGAAGATCTTTGATCTCTTCCTCTTTCTGACCATTAAGAAGTTTGAGGGAATTTCTCTCCTCCGAAAGCACTCGGAAGTCGGCCTCGCGTCGGCTCAGCTCTGCCCGATATTTGGAAAACTCCTCTTGATGAAGAGCTAAAGCTTATTCAAAAAAGAGAAAAAGTTAGGCAGAAAATGAAAAAATAAGACATCAACAAAGGGAATCGAGACTTACCCGATTCAGGGCTCGTTGAACCTCGAAGAAAAGACCTGATGCGTCACTTGAGTCGGAAGCATCCTCGATACCGGTAAATAAATCATGAAAGGGGTCCTCACCCTCATGGGCCTTGGCTACCTCGAGGGTCCCCAAAGCTCGGGCTTCCCGAATTGACCCTTCGGAAAAAGCGGGGAGAGTAGGCGACTCTCCGATTACTATTGCCCCAAGCGAGTCGCTTGGGGCATTCTTCTCAGTTCAAAGAGCTTCAGGGTTGGCCCCTTCTGATATACCCACCGACTGATGACTTCGGTGGGAGGCATCCTCAAACTCCAACAACTCGGGGACTTTGTCTGAGTCCTTCTCCGATATCCCCTCAGTTCAAGATGGAGCCTCATCAACCGCCATCGACCCAGCTACCTTTGGGGCATCGATGGTTTTCTTCACTCGGCCTACCAGCATGGACCCGTCATTTTTTTCTCTTTCTTCGATCAAAGGGATGATGTTCTTCCTCGGCTTATGAGCCGTCCTCATCTTAAGCTTTGGATCCTCGGTAGTAGAGGCTCTGTTTCTCTTATTATCCTTTGCCGGTTTCGGAACCGGGGTCGAAGTCTCTTCCTCTCCAGACGAGGGCCTCATGACCGCATCTTTGCCCAATCCTACACACAAGAAAATTGGTAAGTATAGGAAAGTCATTTTTTTCTAATCATCGAAAACATGGGAAAGAGGCTTACCATGAATTTTAGCCTCCCATCGGCCCTTTGATAAGTCACGCCACGAGCGCTCGGCATATGTAAAGGTGGAAGCTAGGTCCCGTACCCAACTCTTGAAGTTAGAAATGGCACCGGGCATCCAAACAACCGCTACATTATGGAAAAGGATATAGGTGAGAAAGAAACAAATGAGCGAAACCATAAGAGCTAACAGTAAAAATTATACTTACACTTCATGTTCCACTCCTCAGGAAACAGCATCTTCTCGGCCGGGATTAAGTCAGAATCTTCACTCGAATGAACCTACCCATCCAGCCACGATCCTTGTCCTCGTCTATGCTTGATAACAGCACTTTGGTAGCCCGGCGCTGGAGTTTTATTAACCCCCTCGACTTTGTTCACGAAGAAGCGGATTAGAATAACGATCCGCCAAAAAGAAGGATGGATTTGGCCTAAGGTTACTTGATATTGACGGCAAAAATCGATGACAACAGGGTCGAGAGGGCCCAACGTGAAAGGGCAAGTATACACACTTAAAAACTCTTTCACATGGATAGTAATATCTTCTTCGGGAGCCGGGATTATCATTTCTTTGTCCTCCCAGTTGCAATATTTCTTTAACTGTTTAAGATGGCCCTCGGTTATCGAGCACATATACCTTGATACTAGCTCGCATCGACTGGGGACCGACGAAGCTTTATCTATCTTAAAATCGGAGGTAAGAACACACCCTCCAGGAACACACTCCTCAGGTCGTGGCTCCACCGGCGTTTTATCGCCGGCGGGCCGCGAAGAAGAAGCTTTTTCTTTTTGAGGAATCGTTTTCGCCATTTGGATTTGAAGTTTGAAGATAAAGGAAGATGACAAGATTTGGTGTTCTGAAGAGGGATTTTGCGGTGAAAATCACAGAATTACAGGTGAAGAACTCTAAGACGTGAAAAAGAACTTAGAAGATTTGAAAATTGGAGATGTAAAAGTAAAAAATGGTAAAAAGATGAGCTATTTATAGAGTTGGCAATGACGGTTCAATACCGGCAATAGCCGACCATCGTCTGACACGCATTTAATGCCTTGGTAACTGAACCGACGGGACATCTATCACGTACGTCATGGTAGGGCTCGATGCAAACGTCAGTGTATATCTAGTCATACCGTTGGAAAATCATGCCGTTTCTTGCCACATTCTACCAAGAAACGAGGGGACTATCTGTATACGGTCAAAACCGATTTCGACCTTCGTATGGTTAATCAAGATTGGGACATAATGGACCGAAGGTCATCTTCATAATATCGAGATGAGATCTGAATCCAGGTTACCAAGCTCGAATTTCTGGGACTATACAAAAATCGAGCTCGAAATCATTACCGAGTTCGAGTCCAAATCGAACTATGAAGTGAAGCGGGGTCATCGAGCTTAAAAGCCAGAGACCGACCAATATCTAGCCTGATTGGATACCGAGCCCCGAGTCAATATCGAGCTCGAATTAATATCGAGCCCTAAACCTGAAAATCGGCCAGTACCAAATCCAACCAAGATCAAGCCAAAAGACAAGAGCTGCTACAGTCACACTAAGGAGAGAGAATCTCGGCGGGAATTAGGAAAAAAATATTTTATCATGGGATCTCCACTATGTATTTTTAATTATATCTAAAGTAGGATTCCTCCACTATAAGAGGGATAGCTACTATTTCTGTAAGGGGGAGAACATTAAGACATCAATACACTCTATTATTATTGACAGAGAAAAACATGTTGATATCCATATAGAGATTATCTTCTTGTGAGCTTTATACATTGATTCATCTTGCTTGTTGATAAACTAGCTTTCTATTCAATTTGGTTTGTATTTCATTCTTTATACAGTCGATACTCAATATATTTCTACTTACTTTTCGATTTGTGCCAAGTTATATCACGTACCCTTAGAACTACGAACGAATTCAACTCTATTCGTTTTTCAGGTAAACACATATATAATACAAATTAAATAGAAAAATAAAATAAAATCAACCCGGCAACCTCTCATTAGTAGAATGGGACCTCAGTGAAAAAGGACGACAGATATATGATATGTACATCTGGGAAGAGGAATGGGACTAATTAGTTATCTATATATATTTTTCATTATCAATATAATTTTAACGTGTTGTTGCACGTTAGTTGCATCACTTTTCAGATTATCAAACCTATTTTTTATGATCTAATAATATAACATAAAAATTATAGTGTGAGTGCATGCATAATGACACACACATCTATGACTATTACATCCCTATATTTGTGCTGAAGTACTACGTTTTGTTCCTTTTAAAACATAGCTAGTAAAGTAAATGTAGGTTCTACAAAAAGTACGAGTTTAATTAGGTAGGAAGATTTGGGCTATTTGCAGTCACTTTTTAGCTATATCACTTTTTAACTTGTACCCTATTTTTAAAAATTATTGATTTGGTAGCCAGCTAATGAAATATTCGTAAGAATATGACCATTATACCCCTGACAAAACATATAAAAGATGTATCACGCATAAATCACTTTACGGTTCTCCTCCATCACTCCGTCCCTTCTCAGATCTCCTCTCGCAAACTAGAAAGTTGAACCAGATTCAAATTCCAAATTACAAAATACATTGTAAATATTGCAATTCATCTTCAGAATTCAAATTAGTTTTGAAACTAATTAATCTTCATGATATATGTTTCTGTAATTATTTTCGTAATTCATCATACTTTTAAAGTTTTAATGCAATCAACGCGTAGATTTTAATCACACTTGCATGAAATTGTTTGACGGATGAAACATGAACTTTTTCACTGATAGATTTTCAAAAACTTTGCATTCTAATTTAACGTGAAAGCTAAAAATTCTTGCTTATGAATACTATTAAATGCGGGACAAATATGCTTAAATTTTGTCCTGCATTCAACGGTTTTGTTATGACGATAAACATGCTGAAGTTTTTGGTTTATTTGCTAAACAAGCTAAGTTTTTACATAATTTGTTAAAATTTCACACCAAAAATGCTGAAATATTTGTCTTGTAGTCTAAACAAGCTGAAGTGTTTTAGTTCATTTGCTAAGATTTCAGCACTAAAATATGCTGAAGTTATGTCCTGCGCTCAATAGTTTTGTCATGAGCTTTTTTCGAAATTTCGGCAGAAAATACTGAATTTGTTTAGTTCATTTGTAAAAACTTTAGGACAAACATGTTGAAGTTTTTCTCCTGCACTATGTAATTTTTTAGTGAATTTTATTTAATATATGCTGAAGTTAAATTTAGTTCATTTGCTGAAAGTTCATACCAAAACGTGCTTAAGTTTTGTCCTGCATTAAACATCTTTTTCATGAGATTTTTTCGAAAACTTCAGTATAAACAAGCTGAAGTTTTTTAGTTCATTTGCTAAGACTTCAGCACTAAAATGTCTTGAAGTTTTTTTCTACATTCAATAGTTTTGTCATGAGCTTTAGTTCATTTGTAAAAATTTTAGGAAAAATGTGCTAAAGTTTTCCTCCTGCAGTATGTAATTTTCTCCTACAGGCTGAAGTTAAATTTAGTTCATTTGCTAAAAGTTCATACCAAAACAGCTTTTTCATGAGTTTTTTTTTCGAAAACTTCAGTATAAACAAGCTAAAGTACTCTAGTACATTTGCTAAAACTTCAGCTTAAACGTGCTTAAGTTTTTCTCCTGCGGTATATAATTTTCTAATGAATATTTTATGAACTTCACACTTAAATTCTTTTGTTCAGTTTCCTAATACTTGACACTAAACATGCTTCTGCAGGATGAGTTCGATTTGCCTTGTTATTACTTTCAATGGGAGGTGGACTTTTGATTTCAAATACTTGGATCATGATACAAAACTTGTTCTGCTTAATAAACAAGTATCATTCAATACTTTTCAAAAGAAAATTAGTGAAGTTACAGATATTGATTCAACTAAATATTCATTAAAGATATGGTTTGATATCAAACTAAATACAAGCACAGGGATGCTTGTAACTTCAGATGAAGAACTCTGAATCTGTATACATTTGCTAACAACTGATTCAGCCTACAAGAATTGCCATTTTGTCGTCGAAAAAATATAACTCATTTCTGACAGTATAGCTGCTTCAGAATCTGCAACATTCAAACTATCTCTTGCATATATAATAGATTCAAAAAAATTTGTTTATTATGAACATGAACTAGAATAGCCAATAATGGAAGTAGACAACGAGCAACAACCTTCTAACATTACGACTGCTTCAGAATATGGAATGCTGTAATAATTATCTGCCGCTACAATAAATTCATACCAGTTTGTTGACGACCAAGAAGAAGAAGGACAGCTAATAATGCAAATAGACAACCAACACATGATCCAACAAAGTTTTTTGTTACCGTCTACAATGACAAGCAACAACGAAGATGAAGATAATAGGGAATTTATACCGATAACATCATATACAATTGAAGAAATTGCTGAAACTTCTACTGCTTCTAAGAAATCAAGAAAAAGAGTAAGGAGAAAGCTGAAAGAATCTCCATCATATAAAATACTTAGGCGCGATGCATTGCCTGAGGAAGTAAGAGTAGGATCAATTTTTGAGAACAAGAAGAACATGACTAAATTTTTCTGCAGCTTGAAGATAAACCAAAAGGTTGAATTCACTATTGTTAGATCATGTTCAAAGAGATGCGAGCTGAAATGCATCGTGGAGAAATGTGGTTGGAATGTACGTGCTACCAGAATAAAGAATTCCTCACTTTTCAGGGTGATAAAATATCATAACAATCATGAATGCACGGTTGATGCAAGAAAATCAGATCAGAAGCATGTTACATCAAATTTTATAAGTGAACAAATTTTAGAACATGTTCGAGATAAAAAGATTGAGGTTACACCAGCCTTTGTAGAAAGTGAAATGAAAAAGAAATTTAGAATTGACATTGGATATCACAAGGCATGTCACGCTATTCAAAAAGCTATTGCTTGCATAAGGGGAACACCGAAGAGAACTACCAGATTCTTCCTTCATACCTACACATGATGGTGCATAGAAACCCAGGGACGTACACTAGCATAAAAAGAGATGAGAAAAATCGGTAAGCAAAATAATACTAACCATCATCCTGAAGTTTCAAATGTTACTATTTGAAAAACTTCATACATTATGATTTATTTTTTTGTGTTTCACTGTACAGATTTGCTTAAATGTTCTTTACTCCTACTGCATCAATAGTTGGTTGGTGCTACTGTAGACCTGTGATTGCAGTAGATGCAACGTTTTTAAAGTCAAAATATTGTGGCATTCTATTTGTTGTTGTATCAAAGGATGTAAATAATCAAATCTTTCCTCTATCTTTTGGTGTAGCAGATTCAGAAAATAATGATGCATACGTTTGGTTCTTCGGGGAAACGAGAAAAGCAATTCAAGTCTGTCGTGCACTGGTTTTCTTATCAGATAGAAACCAATCGATCGTAAATGGGATTAGAAAATTTATCCTGAAGCTCACCATGGTATCTGCCTCTATCACTTTGAGAAAACTTTAAAGCAAAGAAATGCAAAAGCCACGGTAATAAATCTTTTTAAAAGTGCTGCACGATCATAAAACGTGAAGATTTTAATCAGTTAATGTCCCAAATCAAAAGTGTTGACAAGAAAACATACAATTACATAATGGAAGAGCCGCCAGACAGATGGGCTCGATCATGGTTCCCACGGCGACGTTATGATATGCTGACAACAAACATGGTAGAATCAATGAATTTCGTATTACTAAAAGCAAGAGAGATGCCTATTTTAAGAATGTTAGATTTCATCCAAGAAAATTGGGAAAGTAGTTTTACGAACGGAGAAAAAAAGTACATGAAACTTTTCACAAAGTATCAATATGGGCAGAAGAAGAGATGAACAAGAAGATGGACTTGGCTTAAAAAATGTATGTGAGTATATTATTAACTTCAGAATTTGCTTCAACGTGTTTTCTTTGAAGTAATTAACTAATGCATAATCACTCCAACTTTTTATATCTGCTGCAGTGACTTATTGGTTACATATAAAAAAACTTCATACTTTTTCTTTTTGAAGCAATAATACACTAATATAGTTTTTCTTTACTTTTTTATTCCTTCTTAGGTGTTCAACCTTGATTCAATGTTATTTAGAATAAATAGTAAAGGAATGAAATTCATTATGGACTTAAAGAAGAGAACTTGTGACTGCTTGAAATTCCAACTTGATGAATTGCCCTGTCCACAAGCAATTGTTGCTATTAATAAGAGATATTTGCAGAAATCTGATTACTTCTCAAAATGGTATTCAAGGGAAATATGGATCAAAACATATGAAGGACATGTGAATACTGTGGCAGATCAAAATTCTTGGGATATTCCACAAAATGTAGAATCTGAAATTACAAAATCTCCCGATGTAGAGATTTTACAAGGAAGAAGACAAAAGAAGAGGCATATCCCTGCGACTGAATCAGTACCATTGAAGTCTACCAAATGTAGTCGCTGTAAACAAATTGGGCATAACAGAACAACTTGCTTGTCTTCTCCAGCACCTCATCCATATTCCAGGAAACACACTGAAAAATACTCTAACGTTCACTAATCCTTGGTCAGAATTTATACTTTCATTATTGAATGATATATGTGAAATGTGATTGTTTTGAAAAATACTCTTTTATATATTGCTAGAAGTATAAACCACTTATTTTTGTTGCGCGACTTACAGGTTTGGTTGCATTTAAAAAAAGTACCCAACGACTTCAGCGAGAAAAAATTGTAAGTGAAATACATATCTTTAACACACACAAAAAAAAATATATGTATAACAAAACTTCAGCATATTTAGACTAAAGTTTTAGAAAATGAACTAAATAACTTCAGCATATTCTCTCTGAAGTTTGGAAAAAATTATTACAAAAATTGCAGACTGCTGGACAAAACTTAAGCATATTTTATGTGAAATTTTATGAAATGAACAAAAAAAATTCCGCATATATAAATCTGCCTCTTAAAAGATTGCCTATTAACGGAAAAATATATGCAAAAAAACTACAGCCTATAAAGTGTGACTATCAAAAGCTATAAACTTCATATCAAAAAGATTCAAGTTTCTAACTTATATTTGCTAACTTCAGCTTATAAGGCATGAAGTTTTATGTTGAAATACTATGTTATTACATTAATATCATAATGCAACCTTCAAAATTTAAAAAAATTATACACAAAAACATTAACAAAACATGACCATCATCAAAACAATGACAAAACAAAAAGAAGAGACATAAAAAACATTAACAAAAAACACAAAAGAAAAACATAGAAAAAGGATTACAAAAATTAAGCATCATCACCATCATCAGAACAGTAATCTTCAATTTCTCGATGTATCTCATCATCATCATCATCCGAATCAGAGATAACTATAGGATACTCGTGCAAAAGACCACAAAGTCCAATGAGATCATACTTCAACTTGTTGAATTCATCACGCAACTGACTTTGTTCAACTATTACTCTATCCATCATATAAGGAAGACTCTTCAAGCTGTTTTGCAGCCTGGCATAGTCGTCCCAGATGGAAAACTTAAAACAATCAAACTGCTGGACAACCTTGTCAAACGAGGCTGAATAACCTTAACAACTGCGTTTGAGGTTCAGCCTGTTCTGGAATGATTCATCGGCAAAGTCTTTATTTGATCCCACGTCTGCATAAGATTATCTATCGGTACGCTACTATTCCAATCATACTTTAAACTCTCCCACTTCTGCATAAGTTCATCCATTGTAACCTTCCTACTTCCGCTAGCACCAGACATTATTTCTTTTAAAAAGCTAAAAGGCTAAGGATGAATATAAATTTAAAGAAATATGATAGAAGCCTATGGATGACTATGAAATTTTCAAGTGAAGAGATTGTTAATATAGCCAAAGAATGCACCTAATCAATTTAATATCTATAAATGCAAAGGTAACTTTTCAGGTCTATTTACTGTTTTACGTTCAGAAAAATTGAATGTAACAAGATAAGTAGGTGGTAAAGAAAATAAGTAGGTGGTAAATGAAAAAAGAAATGTAACTTCAACCTAATAAGTTCACAGTTTTTCTATAGTAAAAAAATAACTTCAGCCTGAAAAGTTTTCATTTATTATTTATAAATTCAAAAGTAACTTTTCAGCTCATTTACTATATGGTCAGACAAATTTAAATATAACATGAAGTAGGTGATAAAAGACAAAAAGTAGCTAGTAAATACAAAAAAATAAGTATCAAGTTAAAAAAATATCACAACATGCTGAAGTTTTGAGTGTTAGCAATGAGTTTCCCATAAAAACTTTAGTCTAAAGATGCTGAAGCTATTTAGTTCATGTGCTAAAATTTCATACTGGACATGCTGAAATTTTTTTTG
The DNA here is from genome assembly GCF_000390325.3 of Nicotiana tomentosiformis. Lineage (NCBI taxonomy): Eukaryota > Viridiplantae > Streptophyta > Magnoliopsida > Solanales > Solanaceae > Nicotiana > Nicotiana tomentosiformis. Next base: position 86,558,971 of record NC_090814.1, read on the forward strand.
TTCATTTCCTAATATTTCACACTAAACATGCAGAAGTTAAAACTTTATGCTAATATGCTAATATTTAGTTCATGTGCTAATATGCTGAAGTTATTTAGTTCATGTGCTAAACCTTCAGTCTAAAGATGTTGAAGTTATTTAGTTCATGTGCTAAAATTTTAGACTCAATATGCTAAAGTTTTTTTGTTCATTTCCTAACATTTCACATTAAACATGCAGAAGTTAAAACTTCATGCTAGTATGCTAATATTTAGTTCATGTGCTAATATGCTGAAGTTATTTAATTCATGTGCTAAACCTTCAGTCTAAAGATGTTGAAGTTATTTAGTTCATGTGCTAAAATTTTAGACTGAACATGTTGAAGTTTTTTTGTTCATTTCCTAACACTTCACACTAAACATGCAGAAGTTAAAACTTCATGCTAATATGCTAATATTTAGTTCATGTGCTAATATGCTAAAGTTATTTAGTTCATGTGCTAAAATTTCAGTCTAAAGATGTTAAAGTTATTTAGTTTATGTGCTAAAACTTAAGACTGAACATGCTGAATTTTTTTGTTCATTTCCTAACACTTCACAATAAACATGCAGAAGTTAAAATGTAACGACCCGGTCGGTCGTTTTGAGAATTTAAGTCTCGTTCGACGGCATAAGACCCTGAGCAGCTTCGTATTATGTGTATTTACTTGCGCGCATGGTTGAATTCAGTTACCGGATGATTCAGAGTGATTAGGGACACTTAGTCCCTAAACCAGAAGCTTAAGTCTTAGAATTTTTTTACTGTAGTCAGAATTGTGTGAAGACGACTCCGGAATGGAGTTTCGTCGATTTCGTTAGCTCCGTTGGGTGATTTTGCACTTAGGGGCGTATCCGGATTGTGATTTGGAGGTCTGTAGCTCATTAAGGCTTGAAATGGGAAAAGTTGAATTTTTGGAGATTTGACCGGTAGTGGACTTTCTGATATCAGGGTCAGAATCTGATTTTGGAAGATAGAGTAGGTCCGTAATGTTGAATATGACTTGTGTGCATAATTTGAGGTCATTCGGACGTGGTTTGATAGGTTTCAGTATCGGTTGTAGGAATTTGAAGTTTCAAGTTCTTTAAGTTTGAATTGGAGAGTGATTCATGATTTTAGCGTTATTTGATGTGATTTGAGGGATCGACTAAGTTCATATGGTGTTTTAGGATTGGTTGATATATTTGGTTGAGGTCCCGGGGGCCTCGGGTGAGTTTCGGGTGCTTAACGGATCAAAAGTTGGATTCGTATTGCTGCTGAAGTCTTCAGGCATCTGGTATTTTTTCACCTATGGTAGAGAGACTGCAGGTGCGAGATTCGCACGTGAGGAGAGGCAAGAACAGAAGGGGAAAAGTGGAGGAGTGCCAGGGGTCGCAGGTGCGAGGTAAATGCAATCGCAGGAGCGGTGAAGGACCACAGAAGCGGACATGGGTCCGCAGGTGCGCACACGCAAGTGCAACCCTTGGATCACAGAAGCAGACGCTGAGTTTTGAGTGGAATCTGCACCTATGATGGGAATTCTACAGGTGCGGTGATGCATGTGTGAAGGCAAGTCCGCAGATGCGGCTTAACTAGCAGAAAAGAGGCCAAATCGAGGGTTTGATTCATTTCTTCATTTTTGGACTTGGGAGCTTGGGAATTGGCGATTTTTCGATGGATTTTCATAAAGAGCTTTGGGGTAACGATTTCTAACTCGTTTTTGGTTGTATTTCATTAATCTATAGTTGTTTTCTTCATTAAATTTCGGGTTAGGATTGAAAATTTAGGAAACAAATGGTGGAAAAGTTCTTCAACCGAATTTCTGAGTTTTGATTGGGATTTAGATATCGGATTTGGATAATTTTGGTACGAGTGAACTCGTGAGTAAATGGGTATTCATCTTTTGTGACTTTTACCTGATTCCGAGATGTGGGCCCGGGTCGACCTTTTAGGACGGATTTCGGAAATTTTATTAAAATCTTGATTTCATTAATTAGATTAGCCTACTATAGTTGTATTTATGATATGTAATTTTTTTGGCTAGATTTGGGCCATTCTGAGTCGGATATTCGTGGGAAAGGCATTGTGACCGATTGATTGAGCTTGATTCGAGATAAGTATCTTGTCTAACCTTGTGTGGGGGATCTTCCCCTTAGGATTTGAGTCTTCTTTGTTGATTGTAGTCCATGTACGTGAGGTGACGAGTGCGTGCTCGGACTTATTTGTGGAAAGTTGGCCTTTTAGGATTCTTAGGTCCTTATATTCACCGGGTATGAAGTTGTTCTTGATATGCTTAAGTTCCTATTTACTAGTTTCACATCTACATGCTTTAATTAGAATTAATTGCTTGAGGATTCACTCTTATTTGACTTCACTGGAGATTTTACCTCTTCTATTGTCATGCTATCTTTTCATATCTGCTTATCTTTATTTGGAATCATTATTATCTTATCATATAATTGTTAAATCTTAATTGAGGTTATGATTATCTTTACATTGCTTATCCTTAATTGAATTGTTGAATATCCTTCGTAATTTCTCAACCTTAAAAAAGTTTAGATATCTTATATCTTAGTCGACTTGTTTTATTTGGAATTTATTTGACTCGTGTTAGCTTCCCTGTTGTTGAAATGTATATTATGGGATCGTTGCTGCATATTAGTTTTCCCTTATTGGGTTGATCTCTTTACGCCTAGCATTCTTTACTGTGGTTATTCCTTGTGAATTGGTTCTACAGTTTTTTGTGATTTAAAGTTCTTGAGCTGATATACTTTTCGTACTTTGTACTATTGCCATTATTGTTGTTGTACTTGTTGCGGTGATGCATGAGGTTTCTGCCGTGCGGTTATTGTTATGGGGTTGCACGAGGTTTCTGCCGTGCTATTGTTACTATTGATATTTGCACATGCGGAGTGAGAAGGTGATATATATATATATATATATATATATATATATATATATATATATATATATATATATATATATATATATATGTGTGTGTGTGTGTGTGTGTGTGTGTGTGTGTGTGTGTTTGTGGGGGTATATATATATATATATATGTGTGTGTGTGTGTGTGTGTGTTTGTGGGGGGGTTGCACATGTGGCGTGACAAGGTGGGAATATTGTTATGCATGTGTGGCGAGACAAGGCGGGCACTTACTTTATTATTGCACACGTGGTGAGACAAAGTGGGTTGTGTCAGGGATTGATTTGTGATGGCCTGGGGGCTTTCTTGTTGTTGATATTTGTGTAGTGGTACACTTACCTGTATGAGCTTTATCTTGTGAAAGCTATGAGAAAATATTCTACGTGATGTCCATTCTTTTTCCTTATGCTTATTTCCTGGTATGGACTATGTTAGGACACTTGCACAAGCATACACGTAGTTAAGCACTCTTATCGGATAAGAGGTGTTCTTGATATTGTTGAGCATAGATGCTCACCCTTGTTTACTTGCCTTCTATGTGAGAATGGCTCTATTGGCACGTGAGTCGTCAGTGCGGTTATGAAGTGTTATGAGGGCATAGGATGTCAAGTGTTAGGGTTCAGGTATTGAGACTCGTGAGTAGTGATTTGTCTGAGGTTCGGTACCTCGTGGAGTTTGATGACTAAAACCTGATGTAAAAGAAGTTGTAGTTGCTTGAGTTATTACTTGTGCTTGCTGTATTTGTGATTCCGGATGTAAGTTGTGTTCCATTCACTTTTCTGAGTCATTTTTACGGTATTCTGATGATACTTGTTGTTTCCTTTCTTATTGCCATTACTGTATTGCGAGCCATATTGCATAGTCTTTATATATATATATATATATATATATATATATATATATATCATATTTCTACTATTTATATACTTATACTTGTTCAGTTTATTAGACCAATGGGTGTCTTGAATGTTCCTCGTCACTACTCCACCGAGGATAGTCTTGATACTTACTGGGCACCGCTGTGGTGTGCTTATTTTACACTTCTGCACATATTTGTGCAAATTCAGGTATTTGTTCGTTAGTCGTTGTGTGGGTCGTTATTGTGGAGACCCAAGGTAAACCTACTGCTGCGTTCGCAGGCTTTGGAGTCACCTTCAAGTTTTCGTTTGGCACTATTTATTTTTAATTCTGGACAGTTGTATTTAGAAATTTTCTAGAAAACACTCTGTAGAGCTTATGGCTTCTACTACCAGTTTTGGGAATTGAAACATTTATTTCGGAGGTTTCCATTTCAAAAATCGTTAGATGTTATTTAATTATTGTTGTTATTTAATAAATGTTAGGCTTACCTAGTCCCTAAGACTAGGTGCCATCACGATACCCAACGGAGGGAAAATTGGGTCGTGACAAGTTGGTGTCAGAGCTCTAGGCTCATAGGTGCTACGAGTCATAAGCGAGTTTAGTAGAGTCTTGCGGATCAGTACGGAGACATTTGTACTTATCTTCGAGAGACTACAGAACTATTAGGACAGTTTAACTTCCTTCATTCCTATCGTGCGAGTTCATTGATCTCAAAGTTTTAACTTTTATCATTCCATTCTCTCACAGATGGTGAGGACACGAGTTGTAGTTACTGATGATGTTACCCCGGAGCGGCTATCGCTAGGGGCAGAGGCAGAGGCCGACGAGGAGCATGCGATGCAGCTAAAGCACTTACCATAGCAGCAGTTTAGGAGTCGCCAGTAGCTCCAGTTGGGGGGCAGGTACCGGAGGTGCCTACTGATACCCCCAAACTTCAAGAGACCTTAGCACAGTTCCTGAGCATGTTTGGTACATTGGCTCAAGCGGGGTTGATTCAGGTTGCACCAGCTACTTCATAGACCGGGGGAGGAACTCAGACTACAGCCGCCCATACCCTAGAGTAGCGAGCTCATGTTGGTCAGGTTCTACGTGTCATGGTGACATAGCATGTGGTTCCAGTTCAGCCCGTGGTTAGGGCAGCAGCATCTGAGGAAGAGCAGCTTAGACTTGCGAGGTTCAAGAAATATGACCCTCCTACATTCAGTGGTTTGGCTTCAGAGAGTGCACATGGTTTTTTGGAGGAGTGCCACCGCATTCTCCACACTATGGGTATTGTGAAGACGAGCGGGGTTGCTTTTACTACGTTCCAGCTCAGGGGAGCGGCTTATCATTGGTGGCGGGCATATGAGTTGGGTAGTCCGGCTGAGTCAGCTCCACTAACATGGGTTCACTTTTCAGAGATGTTCCTGAGAAAATTTGTACCTCAGTCCCTTCGGGATACATGGCGTACGGAGTTTGAGCAGTTGTGCCAGGGCACTATGTCAGTGTTAGAGTATGCTATGAGATTCAGTGATTTGGTCAGGCATGCACCTGCTTTGGTCTCTACAGTTAGAGAACGTGTCCGTAGATTCATTGAGGGACTCAGGCGTGATATTCGGTTCAGCATGGCTCGGGAGTTAGAGTCAGATATTTCATTTCAGCAGGTGGTAGGGATCGCTCGCCGCGTAGAGGGAATATGGGATCAGGAGAGAGAGGATAGGCGGGGCCATGAGGAAGAGTACATACGAGGTCCAGAGAGAGAGGACAGGGAGGTAAGGAGGCCTCGTAGACCAGAGAGATCCATTGGTCCTTATTTTGGAGGCAGGGTACGACATGGTAGAGGTTTTGTGGGCCAGCCAATTCAGTTTGCACTTCAGGCTTCATACAGTGTTTCAGGTGCTCATGGGTCTCAGAGTACCCGTACCGCACAGTTCCCACATCCACGTTAGCATAAAGGTTGCTTCAAGTGTGGAGATACCAGCCACAGGGTGAGATATTGTCCTAGAATTCGGACAAGTGTGTCACAACAGAGTATTCAGGCGGATAGAGGGAGCCCAAGAGGGGAAGGCCCAACCCGTTGAGGTGTCTCATATAGTAGGATGGGCACCGCTACGCCAGATGATGTCATACAGGTATGCTTTTGATTTGTTACAGAGGGGCATCATTCATATTTTGATTCTGTTCTGCTTATCGGGGCGAGTTCTCTTATTTGTTGTTCCACCTATGGGTGAGTTCATGACTCAGTATTCTGTATATATATGTTTGCCCTGTTGGGAGATTCTATGAGTGATAGCCGTATCTATCATTGTTTTAAATTCATTATTGAAAGTTACGAGACTAGAAGTGAATTCATGTGGTCCATTATTATAGGTTTGATGTGATTCCTGAGTAATTGGTTACAATTTATGATTTGATACTCTACCGGGGTGAGAGTTCAGTAAGTGTTGTGATTTTATTGACAGGAACTGAGTTGGTGGAAGCCTTCAATTAGTATGATGTGTATTCGGCTTGCGATTCAGAGTTGAGGGTGAGACCCTCGCGATTCCATGTGATTTGATATGTTTGAGCCGGGCTGCGTGCCGCGGTGGAAGTCATATCAGGATGAGATTCTTGCGATTTGTTCATATACTTTGATTTTTACTATTTAAATTGATTCGTAGTATGGTACTGTTAGAGAGTTATGCATGTCGGGCTTGTTTGATATTTCTCTTATGTGTTTCTCTTTACGTATTCAGTCATTTTCATTATGTACTTCTTGAGTTTTAGCTTACGGGGTGTGTGCCCAGTGGTGTCAGTTGTGACTTGTTGATTCGGGTGTATAGTTATGAGGTCTTCGTGTTTCTTGCATTATTTTCAGCGTTGTGGAGGTTTGAAATGGGTTCCAACGGATATAAGGCTAATTACAGGTGCTGGTTTTGATTACGGCCAGCTATTGTGATGAGAAATGTTATTATGGGCCTCTGTGTGGGGTGTCTTGTTGTGTGGCCGTACCTTGTAGGTGTAGGCATGAGTTGTTATAGCTGGTTAAGATTGATACCGGGTATAGATTTAGAATCGGGTCTTTCGGAGATGAATGGAAGGTAAGAATATCGACTCTAATGTTGGTCGGTGTTGGTAGAAAGGATAAATTACAATTGAGATGGTATCGCCAGGCTTATGTGGATTGGAGTGATGTGGTGTGACCCACGGATGTATGTTGGATATGTACTTTCAGTGATTCGAAGACTTCAAAGCGATTCTTAGCACGTTCGAGGACGAACGTTTGTTTAAGAGGGGAAGGACATAACGACCTGGCCGGTCGTTTTGAGAATTTAAGTCTCGTTCAGTGGAATAAGGCCCTGAGCAGCTTAGTATTATGTGTATTAACTTGCACGCGTGGTTGAATTCAGTTACCGGATGATTCGGAGTGATTAGGGATACTTAGTCCCTAAAACGGAAGCTTAAGTCTTAGGATTTTTTACCATAGTTGGAACTATGTGAAGACGACTCCGGAATGGAGTTTCGTCAGTTTCATTAGCTCCGTTGGGTGATTTTGGACTTATAGGCGTGTCCGGATTGTGTTTTGGAGGTCGGTAGCTCATTTAGGCTTGAAATGGCGAAAGTTGAATTTTTGGAGATTTTGACCGGTAGTAGACTTTTTGATATCGGGGTCGAAATCAGATTCCGGAAGTTGGAGTAGGTTCATAATGTTGAATATGAATTGTGTGCAAAATTGGAGGTCATTCGGACGTGGTTTGTTAGGTTTTGGCATCGGTTGTAGGAATTTGAAGTTTCAAGTTCTTTAAGTTTGAATTGGAGGGTGATTCATGATTTTAGCGTTAGTTGATGTGATTTTAGCATTGTTTTCTTCAATAAATTTCAGGTTTGGATTGAAAAATTAGGGGGAAATGGGGGAAAAGTTCTTCAACCGAATTTCTGAGATTTGATTGGGATTTAGATATCATATTTGGATAATTTTGGTACGAGTGAACTCGTGAGTAAATGGGTATTCGTATTTTGTGACTTTTACCCGATTCCGAGACGTGGGCCCGGGTCGACGTTTTAGGACGGATTTCAGAAATTTTATTAAAATCTTGATTTCATTAATTAGATTACCCTATTATAGTTGTATTTATGATATGTAATTATTTTGGCTAGATTTGGGCCAGTCGGATATTCGTGGGAAAGGCATTGTGACCGATTGATTGAGCTTTGTTCGAGGTAAGTATCTTGCCTAACCTTGTGGGGGGGATCTTCCTCTTAGGATTTGAGTCTTCTATCTTGATTGTAGTCCATATACGTGATGTGACGAGTGCGTGCTCGGACTTATTTGTGGAAAGTTATCCTTTTAAGATTCTTAGGCCCTTATATTCACCGGGTATGAAGTTGTTCTTAATATGATTAAGTTCCTATTTGCTAGTTTCACCTCTACATGATTTAATTAGAATTAATTACTTCAGGATTCACTCTTATTTGACTTAACTGAAGATTTTACCTCTTCTGTTGCCATGCTGTCTTTTCATATCTGCTTATCTTTATTGGAATCATTATTATCTCATCCTATAATTATTTAGTCTTACTTGAGGTTATGATTATCTTTACGCTGCTTATCCTTAATTGAATTGTTGAATATCCTTCATAATTTCTCAACCTTAAAAGAAGTATAGATATATTATTTCTTAGTCGACTTATTTTATTTGGAATTTATTTGACTCGTGTTAGCTTCTCTGTTGTTGAAATGTATATTGTGGGATCGTTTCTACATATTAGTTTTCCCTTGTTAGGCTGATCTCTTTACACCTAGCATTCTTTACTGTGGTTATTCCTTGTAAATTGGTTCTACCATTTCTTGTGATTCAAAGTTCTTGAGTAGATTTACTTTTTGTACTTTGTACTATTGCCATTGTTGTTGTTGTACTTGTTGTGGTGATGCACAAGATTTCTGTCGTGCGGTTGTTGTTATAGGGTTGCACGAGATTTTTGTCATGCTATTGTTACTATTGATATTTGCACATGCGGCGTGAGAAGGCGGGGGGAGGGGGGGTTGCGCATGTGGCAAGACAAGATGGGAACATTGTTATGCACGTGTGGCGAGACAAGGCGGGCACTTACTTTATTATTGCACACGTGGCGAGACAAGGTGGGTTGTGTCAGGGATTGATTTGTGATGATTTGTGATGGCTTGGGGGCATTCTTGTTGTTGATATTTGTGTAGTGGTACACTTACCTGTGTGAGCTTTATCTTGTGAAAGCTATGAGAAAATATTCTACGTGATGTCCGTTCTTTTTCCTTATGCTTATTTCCTGGTATGGACTATGTTAGGACACTTGCACAAGCATACACGTAGTTAAGTACTCTTATCGGATAAGAGGTGTTCTTGATATTGTTGAGCATATATGCTTACCCTTTTTTACTTGCCTTTTATGTGAGAATGGCTCTATTGGCACGTGAGTCGTCAGTGCGGTTATGAAGTGTAATGAGGGCACAGGATGCCAAGTGTTATGGTTCAGGTATTGAGACCCGTGAGTAGTGATTTGTCCGAGGTTCTGTACCTCGTGGAGTTTGATGACTAAAACCTGATGTAAAAGCGGTTGTAGTTATTGAGTTATTACTTGTCCTTGTTGTATTTGTGATTCCGGATGTAGGTTGTGTTCCATTCACTTTTCTGAGTCATTTTTACGGTATTCCGCTGATACTTGTTGTTTCCTTTCTTATTGCCATTACTGTATTGTGAGCCATATTGCATAGTCTTTATATAGATATCATATTTCTACTATTCATATACTTATACTTGTTCAGTTTATTAGACCAGTAGGTGTCTTGATTGTTCCTCGTCACTACTCCACCGAGGATAGTCTTGATACTTAATGGGCACCGCTGTGGTGTGCTTATTCTATACTTCTGCATATTTGTGTGCAGATCCAGGTATTTGTTCGTTAGTCATTGTGTGGGTCGTTGCTGTGGAGACCCAAGATAAACCTGTTGCTGCGTTCGCAGGCTTCGGAGTCACCTTCAAGTTTTCGTTTGGCACTGTTTCTTTTTAATTCTGGACAGTTGTATTTAGAAGTTTTCTAGCAAACACTTTGTAGAGCTTATGGCTTGTACTACCTGTTTTGGGAATTGAAAATTTTATTTCGTTGGTTTCCATTTCAAAGATTGTTAGATGTTATTTAATTATTGTTGTTATTTAATAAATGTTAGGCCTACCTAGTCCCTAAGACTAGGTGCCATCACGATACCCAACGGAGGAAAAATTGGGTCGTGTCATAAAACTTCATGCTAATATGCTAATATTTATTTCATTTGCTAATTGCTGAAGTTATTTAGTTCATGTGCTAAAACTTCAGTCTAAAGATACTGAAGTTATTTAGTTCCTGTGCTAAAACTTCAGACTGAACATGCTGAAATTTTTTTGTTTATTTCCTAACACTTCACACTAAATATGTAGAACTTAAAACTTCATGCTAATATGCTAATATGCTAAATATTCTAATGAACTTTTTGTCCTACAATCGACACTTTTTATCCAAAATTTCAGCCTAAACAAGAAGTTATTGAGTTCATGTTGAAGTTTAGCATGCTGAATTTTCACAAAAATATACTTAAGTTCATGATAAAAGAGACAAAAGTATTTGATACAATCTAAGACAACTAAAAGACTAATTAACGCGAATAGAACAAAAATTTAAAATACAGACATCACATAATTCACAAAAATTAATGTATATTCACAAATTCAATTTTGTTTTCACTTACATCCTTGAAAAAAAAAAAGAAAAAATTATTTTTCATTTACAAGTTATTCTCTATCGAAAAAATTCACATAGAATGTCTTCATATTCTCCATAGTCATGTCCTAGTTGCTCTTCTGGAGTTTCATAACCGCTATCTTGTTTTCACTTTCCATGAGCCCAAATATTTGCAGCCAATTCTCTCCTGAATATCAATGCATGACTTTGATTGAATTTGAAGACATCTTCTTGCTTCAACTACATATCAAGGAACTTAAGAACAAATATACCACAATCAACACTACAAAAAGAACATGAAAAAGAATTGAAGAATAGTTAACACAAGAAGAAAAAATAATAAACATAAGATGCATGGTAAACATATGCCAAACACGTACTTGTTATCCTGCAGGGGTGTGTTCATCCACTTAATTGCAAATTTTTTCATAGGATTTTCCCCATAAATTTTATTGTGTGTGCCAAAGTCCAAGTATTTGAGACAGTGTGGGATAAACCGGGCATAATTTTGGACATGTTCAACCGCACGCTCATATGGTGTATTGCTCATGGAATCATATACATATATAGTTTTATCTTTAAAGTGCAGAATTTAAAAAACGTAATGCGTAGATCTCTGGCCTGACCTTGGCTTAAGTCGAAATGGAAAGAATACTTTTTCGGCAGATGCCCATGTAATACCACATGAAAGGTCAATGCCTCTTACGTAGTTGGCCACCTTTTAACCAGTTGATTCTTCAATAAGCCAAGTAAACTCGGTAAGATCCTCAATCTCCACTTCTTCTTCTTCATAATCCTCACATTCCTATTTTTTGGCAGTCCTCTTTCTCTTTGATTTGCTCTTTTTACCTTTCATTTTTTTTTTCTCCTCCATTCTCTTTTCCTTCCATATTCTAATTTTCTCCTTATGTTCATCTGAAGGATGAACACTAGCCAACTTAGTTATATACTAATTAAAAATTAATTTTGTTACTGCACATCTTGATTTTAGATAACTTGGAAAGTGATAGCAATATGTTTTGCGCAAGAAATATATGCCCACTTCAATATGCTGCAAATGAACAATAACAAAAGAAAATATGTGAAATAAAAAACTTCAGCATGCATAAGTATGAAGTTTAGAAAAACACATTACAAAACTACAAACTGCATGACAAAAACTTAAGCATATTCAGTATGAAGTGTTAGGAAATAACCTAAAAAACTTCAGCACGTTTGATTTAAAGTTTAAAAAAAAACTAGAGACTGCATGTCAAAAACTTCAGCAAGTTTAGTCTAAAGTTTTAGCAAATAAACTAAACAACTTCAGCAGTTTTACCATGCATAAAACTGAAGTTTACCAAATTATAGAACAAAAACTTTAAAACAAAAATAAGCTGAAGTTTTGGGAAATACAGTTGAAAACCAATTCAAAAAACAAACTTAATAACTTACTTCATCCGAAAGATCAGAGGTAGGATCCACAAGCTCAGTAAAGAATGACTTTGGAATATCAATTCCAGCTAATCTAAATGGCTTGGAATTATATTCACTGGCATCTGTCTTCAACCAGTATGTAAATCTTTGCATCAATGCACTGTCTTGATTAACATAATGGAAGGGACACATTCGTGTAGTCTTTCCTACTTTCCAATCTTGCCCCCTTCACTTTTGTTTAGGAATGACGTAAGGAGATTTCAACCAAATACTCTCCATACGAATCATTTTTCCTATTTTATCTGGTTTTCTTTTTGCTTGCTCTTTCTGCTGTTCCGTAATAACTAACTATTGCGGTTCAGCGGTAGGGGAAAAATCCACAGCCATGGTGGTAGATACTTGACCAACTCCCTGTTGTTCACGATATTCTTGTCTCTCTTCACCAACAACAGCAACAGCAGAATTATCTTCTAAACTAGTCCCTCCTGTACTACCCAACGAAAATGAACATAACTTGAAGTTGGGGATATCACCGGTGTCACACAAAACATTAGGAGAACAGACATCTTCCTTCTCTTAGGATTTGGAAGAAGTTGTGATGCATCGGATGAGATCTGCAAAAGCATGGATAATATATACATAAATACAACTGATACAAAACACACATTAGGCAAAAAAACACCTTGTAATCGAATTGCAGAAAATAACTACCTGGTCTAAGTATTGTGACACAGACGGTGTTTGCATTCCAACGGATTCACTTCCATTACCTTCAGATACGCTTATATCTTCATGCAAAAACAATATACTAAATATCACTGACTATATTTTAAAAATAATACAAACACACTTCACACTTGTCTGTGAGCCAACAGGTGTGAATAGATGTATTTCTCCTTTTTCATATAGCCGAATGAGCTCACCAATTTCTTTTTCAGTTGCATTGAGTCTTTCTGAATAATCATCAAAAAAGCATAAAAAAGAAAAAAAGTATGTAAAATTTCAAACTGAAAATATATACTTGGATCAAATGTAACAAATTCGTAATCTATAGAATACTTTTACGTTTGTCTTCCACTGCGGTTTGGCCAGACTGCATGCCTTTGTCGATCTCAGCAGCTCCAACTTCATTCAATTGTGCAGCAACGTCGAGGAGCATTGGAGTATTCTCTAGAAGGTTTTTCTCAACTCTATCTTCATGTAATGCAGCATCATCAGAGAGCTTTTGAGTTGTATCAATTGAAACACCACTATTTTCAACTTCCACTGCATATTTATAAAAAAGGGAGAGGAATCAATGACATATATATATATATATATATATATATATATATATATATATATATATATATATATATATATATATTGTCACGACCCAAATCTCACCTGTCGAGATGGCGCCTATCTCAATACTAGGCAAGCCGACAATCTCAATAAACCACCATATCTTTTAAAATTTGAAAACATAATAATTAAATTCAGCGAAAGAAATCTCACAAATACAAATATAATACTCCCAAAACCCGGTGTCACTGAGTACATGAGCATCTAATATGAATACAAAGTCTGACTGACAAAATCATTATCTGAAAATATAGAACAGTACAATAATTAAACAGGAAGGGAATCAAGTCTGCAGACGTCAAGCAGCTACCTTGATAGTCCCCAACAGAATTAACTTTGAAATCTAGCAGTCGCCGTATCCGGGAGCACCTGGATCTGCACACGAAGTGCAAAGTGTAGTATGAGTACAACTAACTCAATAAGTAACAAGACTAACCTCTGGGCTGAAAACAATGATGAACTCTGCAGGTACAGTCCAGTATAAATAATGGTACAGAAATGTAGGCATGCTTTCAAGTTCAACAGTTAAACTCAGTACAAGTGAAATAGATCAATACTGCATGATATGAGGAATATGACATCTCAATGGAAAGACCTCATGTAATACTGGTCACAAATCATTCGGTCACTCGGTACTGTTTATGGCCTATCCGGCCCAGGGATATTCCATCCCCTATATATATATATATATATATGTGCATCGACTAATAGTCAGTCTCTTTGTACCGTATAAGGACAATCCAGTCCTGGAAAATTTATTCTCAAATGTAAATGATACAGACAAGATCCATGTCTAGGTAAATTCATCACAATATAAATAAGTAAGGCAAGTCCATGCCCTGGGAAAATCCATCCCGAATATATATAGTCATCTACGCTCACTAGGGGTGTGTACAGACTCCGGAGGGGTTCCTTCAGCCCAAACGTGATATAAAGCCAATATGGCCTACTACAGGCGGGCAGTCCCGATCCGAATAATAATAAATCCAATAAGGCCTGTTGCAGGCGGGAAGCCCCGATCCATAAAATAGTAAAGCCTATAAGGCATGCTGCATGCGAGCAGTCCCGATCCATAAAATAGTAAAGCTTATAAGGCCTGTTGCAAGCGGGCAACCTCGATCCATAAAATAGTAAAGCCTATAAGGCCTGGTGCAGGCGGGCAGCCCCAATCCATATAATAATAATGTATAAAGCCATTATGGCATGTTGCATCGCGGAGCTCAATCCCATAAATATCCTCACAATGGACAAATACTATTGAGTGTGAAATGTATATTTTTGAACAATTAATTCAACAGCAATACGACCCCATGGGTCCCAAAATATTAGCACGTAGCCTAAACATGATCTTTAATAGGAGACTCAGCTCAATTTCTCTAACACATGGAGAATGTTCAGATAATAACATGATTCATTAATCTTACAACTACACAGGATTTATTCAAGACACAATTTATATGGTGCATGTCCACATGCTCGTCACCTATCGTGTGTGTCACCTCCAAATAATTTATATCATACCAAATTCGGGGACTCATACCCTCATAACCAAGTTTAGAAGTGTTACTTACTTCAAACCGTGTAATTCATTACTCCGCTATGCCTTTTGCTTGTAAATTGGCCTCCAAACATCTCGAATCTATCCACAATTAATTCGATTTAGTCAATAAAATTTATTTGAATTAATTCCATAAGAAAATACTAATTTTCATAAAAATCCGAAATTTAGCTCAAAAATTGCCTGTGGAGTCCATGTCTCGGAACCCGACAAACGTTACAAAATCCGAACACCCATTCCGATACGAGTTCAACCATACCAATTTTATCAAATTCCGATAATAACTCGACCTCCAAATCTTAAATTTTTGATTTTTGGAAGATTTTGCAAAAATCTTGATTTCTACCATTTAAATCTGAAATAAATGATGAATATAACCATAGAATCATGAAGTATAATTACTTTCGGATATAGAATACTTACCCCAATCCATATGATGAAAATCTCCTTAAAAAATTGCTTCAATCCGAGCTCCATAGCTCCAAATATGTTAAAAATGACTGAAACCTCGAAATATAGCTACTGCCCTCGAAATATGGCACAACTTTTCTCAGCCCAAATTTTGCCTTTCGCGATCGCGAGGAACAAGTGCCCAGCTCTTCCAGACAGCCTCTAGTATAATGGTCATAACCTTTTCTACAAAACTTCAAATTGAAATTAGTTTAACTTTCTGACAACTGGACACCAAGGACTATAACTTTCATTTGTTTCTCATCTCTCAATTCCTTATAGATTGCGAGATATAAGCTTCTAAAATCAGCCCTGTGCAACAGAGATTTCCAAACTCTTCCCAGACAGCCTATAGTGTATCCACCATAACTTTTTTACACAACTCCAAGTGATAAATGGTTTACATTTCTGAAAACTATACACAAAGGTCTACAACTTTCATTTTTGGATCATCTCCAAATTCCTTATAGATTGCGAGATATAAGCTTCCAAAGTAGGGTCAATGCAGCAGGAATTTCCTCTACGCGATCGCGTAAAGGCTTCCGCGATCATGATTCACAGTGCCTAAATAGCAAAATTGCTCTTCGCGATCGCGACTATTTGTCCGCGATCGCGATGCATACCTCTATGGCCAAACACCAGCAACTAAGAATAGCTTAGAAATGGTCCGAAACCATCCTGAAACTCACCCGAGCCCCTCAGGGCCTCAACCAAAAATACCAACAAGTCCTAAAACATCATACGAACTTAGTCGAAACCTCAAATCACATTAAACAACGCTAAAACCACGAATCATGCCCCAATTCGAGCTTAATAAAACTAAGAAATTCCAACTTCTACATTCGATGCCGAAACCTATTGAATAAAGTCCGATTGACCTAAAATTTTGCACACAAGTCATAATTGACATAACGAAACTATTTCAGTTTTCTAAAACGGATTCCGACCCCGATATCAAAAAGTCAACTCCCCGGTCAAACTTCCCAAAAATTCATCTTTCGCCATTTCAAGCCTAATTCCACTACATACCTCCAAATAATTTTTCGGACATGCTCCTAAGTCCAAAATCACCATACGGAGTTATTGAAATCATCAAAATTCAAATTCGAGGTCGTTTACACATAAGTCCACATCCGGTCAACTTTTCTAACTTAAAATTTTCAATTATGAGACTAAGTGTCTCATTTCACTCTGAATTCCCTCCGGGCCCGAACCAACTAACCCGGTAAGTCTTAAAATGACTGTGAAGTATAAATTGAGCAGTAAATGGGGGAATGGGGTTGTAATACTCAAAACGACCAGTCGGGTCGTTATATATATATATATATATATATATATATACATAGAAAATATTTATATCTGTAGTGAAAACTTCCTGTGTCTCTACACCTAACATTTCTTGGAAAATAGCTATTATGTCCGCAAATGGATTGCCTTTCCCAATAGTGGTACACAAACCACTCGGTGCTAGTTCTTCAGTACCAACAGGTTCATGATCTCCATCACCACACACATTGCCTTTTGCAATATCATTACCCAAAGCACAACTCGACGTATGTTCTTCAGTATCGACAATTTCATCATCTGCACCTTTCTTGCTTCCTACATTCTTGGTTGATAACTGTTCATCATATCCATCTTTGCTCAGTCTATCAACATTTGAACATTTCTCTTTAACTTGTTCTTCAACACGTTGAACTTCCTCGAATACTCGACCATCGCCTTCAAGAGCTGCTTCCTCACCTGTTACATTTTCATCTGCGACTTTATGCAGTGGATCATGAATAGCATTAATATCCGATAGAGGTTCGAACGAGTCATTCATCCTATCATATTGTCGATAGTTCATCAAATCAAAATCTGAATCGCCATCGTTCATTCCTTTTGATTTGTCGACAATCTTAAATAACTTTTCAAACTTCTCATCAAAATATTCCTATAAAAAAATTACTAACAATGATTAATCTGAATAACATTCGCAGAAAAAAAAAAGACTTCTCTATAAATAAGCTTACCTTGACTTTTATCAAAACCTCATCCACAATAGCAGATCGCTCATCCAGTTGAAACTCCTCAACAACTTCTTTTGCGATCATGCGTCTTTCTTCTTCTGCGTGTCTTTTAACCTCCATCGTTACCCTCTAATATAGAGACACAGAACAAAACTTCAGGTCTAAAGAATGCTGAAGCTCAGCAAATACAGAACACAACTTCAGCTACTAGAATGCTGAAGTTATTCACAAACAGAACAAAACTTCAGCTAAAACATGTTGAAGTTCAGCAAATACAGAACACAACTTCAGCTACTAAAATACTGAAGTTCATCACAAACAGAACAAAAACTTCAGCTAAAACATGTTGTAGCTTTACAAAACAAAAAAACAAAAACTTCAGCTCAAAACTTACACGACATATTGTGTTGACTAATTCATTGTCAAACGCCATTGTAGAACGGTTAGAACGACTCTGGGTACAAGGTGATTCGCCAATTACATGAGTTCGATTGGATTCTTTTGATCGACTCCGACTACGTGGTGATTCACTAGTTGAAGGAACCGGATTAAGTACCTTTGAACGAATCTGGCTGCATGGTAATTGTCCAATTAAAGGTATTGAATTCAATTCCTCTTCGGTAGGAATTATATCCAATATCCTAAATGTCCGTTATTTCTGTTTAATACAAAAAAGTATATTATGAAAATAAAATAAAGCTGATACGTCAACATATTAACACAACTACAAAAATAAAAAAATATTAACTTACACCATGATTACTGAAGTAATCCTCATGAAGTTCTTTATATTTAGGCTCTCCCAAAGATACATAACGTAACATCCTGGGAACCTGAGGGGCATCAAGGAAGTCGTCCTCTTTTAAATACTTCTCCTGAATATCTGGGAAGCGCTCATAGAACCAAACACATAATGAAAATAGAAATCCACCAACAGTATACTCAGTTGAATTATATTTGTCTTGGTTGTCCAATGCATATTTCATTGAGGTAATGAGCTTCTCATAAGACGCATTACCCCAAGGATAATCAGCACAAGCCTTATCATCTTCAACAATAGCTGCATACTCCTCCAGTACAGTTGATTCATTCTTTTTTCCAAATAAAATAGACTCCACAACAAGAATTTTCATAAGCTTCACAACATCTTCATCACTCTCGCATACGTGTTTGAAATTTACATCATCCTTTTTAATTTTATTTTGGGTCATATAATCTCGAATGTCCTTCAAGGTCACACCCTTAGACTTCACAAAATAGCGCTTCAAAATCTTGCTCTCTCGTTTACTTGGTTTTTTAACATTATGTGTTGTGATCCTCAAACCACACATAATGTGAAAGTCTTCCAGGATGAACGATACATCATGGCCAAAAATCTTGAAACTAATGGAGTCTCGATCATTGGTGAATGTACGAGAAAGAATCAAACAATGAACCAACTTCATGTTGCATTGGAAATTCTTCATAGCCATAATATACTGAAATGTACTATTATTCAACTTATCCGATTGTGCATGAGTCAAGAAAGTTCCAATTAAACACTTTAAATCGTGGTTCCCCTTCCAGTAAGCACGACAGTTAAACCAATCTCGAAACTCATAATATCTCTCCCCTGATTTTGTAGGTAGAGTAATAGGGACTGAAGGACCTTTGCATATTCTACGTTCTTTACGTGCTTTAGGATCTTTAGGTGCTTTAGGATTTTCAAGTGATTTGGATTTCGTAGATGCCATCTATTCAAAAAAAATAAAAGATAGGAAAAATAACGTCAGAACATTATCAAAAAAATCAGTTAAAACTTCAGCTCTAAGAAGGCTGAAGTTCAGCAAATATAAAACAAAAACTCTAGCTCCTAAATGCTAGAATTCAGCAAATACAAAATAAAACTTCAGCTCCTAGAATGCTGAAGTTCACCAGTTATAAAACAAAAATTTCAGCAAAAACATGTTGTAGTTTTTACAAAAACAGAACACAAATTCAACTCCAAATAATGCTGAAGTTCATAAAAAATATAACAAAAACACAAAACATAAAACAAAACTTCAGCTCCTAGAAATAAGTTATCGTTGAAGTATTATAAACTTCACACTTGAATAGTATCATCTATTTAACTCTCAAAATTTTTAAAATTTCAACATCTCCAAAAATCACTGAAGAATTTATAGAATTTTTATCAGAAAACACAAACACACGTTCAAAAAACCAAAAAACTCAATCGTAAAAGTAAAACCTAGAAAACTAGTTCACTAATCAAAGTAATCCCTAAGAAACTATTTTAACCAGAAATTAAATCGTAAAAATAATACTAAAATAAAACTCAGAAAGTTAATGCAATGTACCTGTCATTATATGTAATGTTATTGGAGAACAAACAGTTGAAAAATTAAGAAGAATGACGAAAACTGTTTGATTTCAAAGAAGAACAAATCAAAAATGCGAAGAACGGGGGAGAGAGACAGAAACAGTAGACTGGCATATACTTGGAGAGAAAGTAGTCTTTTAATAAAGAAGGGCAAGTCTTCTTTTTAAAAGGCTTTTAACAAAAAAAAAACGGGTGCGGATGCAAACAGAAAAATAAAGCGGGTACAGGTTAATAAGGGGCGACCAAATAGGGCGCCCTATGCAATTTTTACGGAAGATTTTGATCTCAACTTGTAATATTTCGGCCCATCTAGAAAAATTATTGCCTGTTTGGCCAAGCTTTTCTTTAACTAAAAGTATTTTTTTTTCAAAGTTAAGGTATTTGGTCAAACTTTTAGAATGAAAAAGAATGCTTTTAAGTATGAGCAAAAGTGAGAAGCAAAAAAATAGTTTCTCCCCAAAAATATATTTTTAAAAAACTTTTTTGAAAAAAATACACTTAAAAATACTTTTTAAAAGTTTGGTCAAATATTAATTGTTACTTAAAAATATTTTTTAATTAATTAGTCAAACATAAAATTATTTCTCACTAAAAGTATTTTTTTAAAAATACTTTAGAGAAAAGTACTTTCAAGATATGCAAAATTAAAAAGTTTGACCAAATAGATTATTATTAGCGCTTAAGTGCGACGTTACCTAGTTATTGATATTATGCATCCATTTAACCAAGAAAAAAAAGGTCGATCCATTTTGTCCTAATATAATGGTGTCATATACTTTACCTAACAAAACAGACGTACGTAGCACTTTTCACATATCAGCATAGCTACCAAATTCCATATCGCACTTTGATTATGGAGTAGACTAGTTATCATTAAATTACTTTATCCTTTATGGCTAAGGGTTTGTTTGGCACAAAATCTTCTCATCTTTTACTTATTCATATACATTAACAATATAAAATTAATTAGTTTCAGAGAAAACATGATCTCTCTTTGCTGAAACTTGAAAAGGGGGGTTTCTCTTTGCTAAAAACATTGCTGGAGTTCTCCTAATTTGCTGAAGCTGTGTTCCATCCATTTTATAACGTGGCAGCATTAGAAACATATAGTATTAAAGTTACGATATGATATGTAGGACTCCGCAAGTATCTCACTTGTACAGCTCTTTCTATTTGATGGCACCTTTGTGTGCCCTTGCAAATAAAGAAAAATCCAAAATTTACAGTTTATAGGTTTTTACTCCACAGTAACTTCAAGTTAATATACAGTAGTACTTGAGTATTATAGTCAAATATTTAGTAAATTTTTTATTATACATAATCTGAACAAAAACTATTGGATCCACGTGAACACATACGTCTTTATAGATCTGTGCTCCTTTCTTAATTATCAAAAACAGATAGAGAGAAATAGAAATAATTTGGATTGAAATAAAAGGAGAAAATATTTTGTGTCATACATCCTCTTTCTCATAACTAAAACTAGGGATGGCAATGGAACGATGCGGGGCAGGACGGGTTACAGCATTTGCGAGGCGGGGCGGGTTAGAGTGTATGGGTGTAGTGCGGGTTAAAATATTTTTTTGTTAAATTTAGGCGGGTGCAGGGTGGGTCGCGGGTGGGATTCCAAATCTTACTACTTTTTGTTGAATTTAGTGGATCTCTCATTCTTTTGCATATCGTGCTTCCACTTAATTCCCATTCTGTTGTGCCAACTATGCCTAATATTTTAGAGAAAAATATAATTCTTGGGGACTTCTCTAAGTTAATAGAGACTGCATTTGAATAGTCAATCACAAACGTAGGAAGAGTAATTTTTTAACATCATCTCAAACTAAGTGAGAAGCCAACATAATTCTGCATATATCTGATTAGCACATTCAATCCTTCACAAGTAAATCACTTGACTGCTTCTGCTAATAAGGCCTTAAAGCTTATCGATTACTCTTCAGTCCTCTCAAAGATCAGCATATAGAAACCCAAAATTATTAGATATATGAAATGTATGCATACGATAACACAATCTATTTCTAATATCACAATATAAAGACTCTGCAACTATTGTACTGGAAGTTTATAAACCTCAAATACAATTTTGATAAATAACTGTGGAAGAGGAAGACTTAGATATATATATAACAGAAAAGGGCATTAGCAATGACATATATAAATATAATAATTGAAAAAAAAAAAGACAACTTGGGAAAAAAATTAAAGGGAAATTAAGCAGGGCAGGGCGGGGCGGTTAGACGCGAATGTAGATGTGGGACGGGTCAAAATGCTATGCGGAGCGGAACGGGGCAGGTTGAGGCAGAACCCGCTCGGCATCGCACCATTGCCATCCCTAAATTTAAAACCAGTCACTCACAGTACAACAGTAGTTGAGTCGTAATATCAATATTGTTGCAGATTTGATGTGGAAGAAGGCCATACTCATGATCAGTCTGATCTGGATATATAATTTGTTACAAGTCTTCTCATCATCTCATGGTGCAAGCTCGTTAGGTTCGAAAGAAAAATTACGAATAAATAAATGACCAGTGCCCAGTTCAAGATCATCATTGCACTCAAGATGTTCCAAACCTTTCAGTACTACTGGATTGACAAGTTTTTACCGTACGTTTGTTTTGCACCCTTACGCTATAGATAGAAACTGAAAATCTAACTTTCTACGCCAAGCATACGTTGGAACTATGTCATGTTGTAGATGACTAATAATTGACTATATATTACGGATTGAAGATTTGACCCTAACTTTAAAAGAGCATAACTTCTACATTCTTAAAGTGTAAAAAAATTACATAATCGAATTATTTAAAAACAAAAGTAACTATTTCTAAAAAGTTAGATTAGTAACCAAGAAAAAAGACAAGAAACCAACTGGTAAAATATTTTTATATATTGACAGTGTATATAAGCTAAAAATTATGTTGCAGTAATCAGAATGCCTAGGAAGTAAACGTATCTATTTAATGGAGTACTTGATCTTCAAACTGATTGTGATGATGGTACAACCTATGGCAAGTTGATACAAGCACTCAAGGTGTTTAGCAATTCTCCATTTAGAGGATCAACCTGTCAAGAATACTGTAGATATGCCTAGATCCAATCCCATCTATGATAATTTGAACATATTTTTGTGAACATTATTTGATATAAAAATATATGGCATTTTGATATTTGGCTATAATTCCGGATTTTTAGTGCATTACTTACCTTACATTTTGGGGCGTTAATGCTAAACTACACTATATTTGTGCTTAATTGAGTCAATTTTATGTGTAGGTACATTGAACCCATGGTCTACAGCGAGCGTGTTCCGAATTTTTAAAGCATACTTTGTTTCCTATTTGGTTTTGGACTTGGTTATTTCTTCTAGGTCTCTTCCCTACACATATAAATAGTCATTAAACACCATTTTTAAAACGGGGTGTGACCGGAGGCAAGAATAGCTCGTGGAACAACTTTTGTGGGGGGGAAAAATCACCGAGTTCTACATTCCTTCATCTTTACTTTATAATTTATTTATGCAAAATACTTGAGAAATTGCTACTATGAGTATGAGTAGCTAAACTTCTAATCTAGGGTTTTGATGGAACCTATTGGAGGATGATTTTCCTGTTACGTTTAATATAGATTTGCTGTAGCGTTTTCTCTATTTGTTCAACTACGTTTATATTGTGGTTGGTTGAAGAGCTCTCAATCGACTGTGCCTATTTAGTATGTATTACTCGGAAGAGAGTACATATTTAGGTAGTTGTTGAATAATATCACTCCTAACGTATGTGAGGATCAATACGGAAGGTTTAAAGGTGGGATTAGGAATAACAAAATCTTGGTGCGATCCAAGTGAGCCGTAACTTAGTGCCAGCTAGTGTAATTCGGAAGAATATGTCTAGTAAATTGTGGTAGTTACTCGGGAGAGAATTACAACACTCAGAGAGCTCATGATCAGTAGAGAAAACTTAGGCAAATTTATAGAAAACGTAGCGAAAAGGATTCTGACAATAAGGGAAATCAGAACCTTAGATCATTCCAAATCTGGTCTACAACATGTTCGTAGTTAGTTATTAATTACTGCATTTTCATTACTTGATCTTTGGTTAGTAAACATCCAATTTGTTATTTAATATTTTTGAAGATTGATTGTGCGAATTGGTGCGAGTCTAGTAGCTATTATTAGTAGGTTAATTCCCTGTGGGATTAGACTCCGGACCTGTAAACCGGATTATATTTGCAACGACCGCTAGACCTCTTAGGAGGCATAGTTGGGCGTGATCAAATTTCGGCGCCGTTGACGGGGAACGTAACGGTGTTATTAATTGTAGCTAAAAGAAGTGTTAGAATTCTTAGTGTAGTCAATTTTCTTCATTTTAAACTAAATACATTAAAATTCTAACGTTTGTAGTCTTGGGTGTTACAGGTGCATTCCTAGAAACTCCTCAAGAACTGGTGAATTGTTCGAAGCATTATCAGATCCTGAGAAAGTTTTCAAGGCACTAAATCGTGAAAACAAGAAGGGCAAACATCAACAGAACTGAACAGAACAAATCGAACCATACATGGATGACGGAATAGAAAATCCAAATAATAGAAACAATACGAATGACCCGAACAATCAGGGTGTGGTGCCTCTTGTGCCAGAAGCAGCATTGTATGATTGGGCATAACCCACCGCCAAAAATCTGGCAATCGCAATTGCAGTCCCTCGGATACAAGCGGAATCATTTCAAATCACAAACAAAATGCTACATTTGTTGCAGAATAAGGGATTGTTCTCAGGGTCTTACATTGAAGATCCTCAGCAGCATCTAAAAAAAATTTTGTCGACATGTGTCACGCAAAGGCAACGTAATGTGACACCAGAAGCAATAAAGTTGTTATTGTTTCCATTCTCAGTGATGGGAGAGGTTCAGACTTGGCTTAATTCACTCCCCATAAACTCCATCACTACTTGGGAGGAACTAGTCAAGCAATTTTTGAACAAGTTCTACCCACACAATAAGACTGCCAAACAAATTGATGAGATATTGAGCTTCAGGCTGAGACCAACAGAAATACTACAAGAAACGTGGGAGAGGTTCAAGGGTATGCTGGTTAAGTGTCCACATCATGGCATTCCAGATCAGATGTTGGGGCAGAGGTTCTACATGGGATTGGCAGACAGCTTAAAGGCCAATGTTGATGCTTCAGTGTATGGAGCATTTTTGAGTAAATCATTTAGAGAATGTAAGATCCTACTTGATAAAATGGCTCAAAACTCAAGATGGATGACAAGAGACTCTACGATCACTCCTGTCGTTCACTAAGTGGCTTTGGACCCAAACAACTGCATAGCCGAAAATATGGCTACTCTGATGACGCAAATGAGTATCCTCACCAAAAAGATCGATGAATCGGGCTAGAAGCAGCAGGTACACATAGTTGATGCGACTAATGGGGGCTTATGTACACCATTCATTAACCAACCATATGTATGCTCTTGGAGTGCGGAAAGTGACAGCCAACACTATCAGGAAG